>NC_091480.1:88578382-89282403 GCF_036971445.1 Narcine bancroftii
CCACTGAGTAGTGCGCTGGCAAAGTTGAGGCAAAAACTGGAAAAGGGGGTCACCTGTTCTTGGTGGAAAGAATCGCAGATCAGAAATGGTCAGCAGTGGGATATTAAGGTAGGTCCACAGAGCAAGCAAGAAGAGGAGGAATAGGACTAACAGGAGTGCTGTGCTTTGCAGAAAATAGGAACATGAGAGGATTCTACATTTAAATGCCTGTACATGGTAGAAGTAATGAGATTGAAGATGTCATGGGTGGAGAAGACTTTAACACAGCACAGTAAGCATGGTGGTTAGCGCAACGTTGTTAGAGCGCCAGCAACCCTGGTTTGAATCTGGCATTGTCTGTAAGGAGTTTGTACATTCTCCCTATGTCTATGTGGGTTTCCTCGGATGCTCCAGTTCCTCCCACCCTTCAAAACATACTTGGAGTTAATTAGGCTCATGGGCCTGTACAATGCTGTCTGTCTATGACTAAATGTCTAAATTCCAAAATCATACTTGGGATATTGTGCAAACTGTAGTCTTAGTGGAAGTACCAAGATCATGTTCACCAGTTCATGTGATGGTTGGTCTTTCATATGAAGAGAGATTGAGTAGACCTGGTCTTTTCTTTAGAGTTTGGAAAGTGAGAGTTGACCTCATTGCAGCATTCAGAAGACTTACAGAGTGACTATGAGGACGTTTCTTCTGTCTGGGTACTCCAGAGCTAAGGATCACAGTCTCAGAATAAGGGACATGCATCTTTGGATGGAAATGAGGAGCTCTTTTTTCATGCAAAGGGTGTGAATCTTTGGAATTCTCTACCCTGGAGGATTGTGGCAACTCGATTGTTAATTGCATTCACAGCTAAGATTGATACATTTCTGGATATTAGGAGAATTAAGGGAAATAGGAATAGAGCAGGAAATTAGTGTGTGGGCAAGGAACAGGCTGGAGGGATCAAGTGACGTATTTTCCTGTGCTGACTTTGCGGTGGAACAAAGGAAATGATGACTAAACTCAATCATTTTGTCAGTCATATGAACAGACTTTTGAAAGAGATGGAAAAGCAGTTGGTAATGCCTTGTGATGGAAACAGGATGGAGATTTAAAATTGAGGTTGCTCATTTGGGATGAAGTACAGCAGGAACTACTGAACAGTTTTGAAAATTCAAGCCAATTTTCGTAGTGTCTCGCATCAATATGTCAACACAAGGAATCACCTCTGGGAAGAGGCAAGTGGATTCAAGATTCCTTTATTGGCATGTAATAGTGCAGAGCATGTAACATTACATGTAATTGCCTTCTGCCTGCTGTCAGGCAGAGAAAGGGTCACCATTAATGTTGTCCAGTGCCCTTACAATGCGAGAGAAAGCGAGTCCCTTCAGAGACACTGAGAGTCCATGGAGTGTCTATTAGAATAGGAAAGTTATTTTAATTGGAGATTTTGGAAAACTTGGCTTTAGAATCAATAAATGTAATTCACGTTGGAGTGATATCCGAGCTAACATCCATCCTGACTTAATATTAATCTATGATTCTAAATTTTAAATTAAATTTAGACATGCAGCACGGTAACAGGCCATTTTGGCCCACGAGTCCATGGCACCCAATTTTCACCTAATTAATCTGCACCCCAGTATGTTTCAAACAATGGGAGGAAACTAGAGTCCCTGGGTAAAACCCATTCAGACACGGGGAGAACATACAAACTCCTTACAGACGGTGCAAGATTCAAACCCTGGTCCCAATCGTTGGAGCTGTAAAGGCATTGTGCTAACTGCTACGCCAACCGTGCCGCCCATTTCTGATGACACACAGGAAGTGGAATGGATAACATCATGCTCAGTGAACAAGCCTAACATGTTCTAGAACCTAATTACACTCCAAGCTGGGAGCTACATTTGTAAGTTTAAACCAGCACATATTATCATCAGGGAGCTATTAAATCTATTATGTTGAGCTAATTTGGTTTCACGTGCAAGGTTGTAAATTAACTTCAAAGCTCTGGGTGAGAATGTGATCACATGTAAAAGATTGTGGATCAGAAAGCAATGATCCATGAGGGCAGTTGCAGGATTAAAAGAAAAAAATGAGGGAAATTCCTACAATGTACATGAGTGACTTGATTCAGAGGCTGAATGATCAAGCTGGAAATGGAATGAGCCAGTCCAGTTGTTACATAATAAATTAAAAAATGGGCTGGGCCAACCAGGTTAATTCAGGCAAGTACATTGCAGAAACGGAGGAGAATTAAGCCGCAAGCATTTTTAATCCAGAACATTGCCTTAAACGTTACTCAGCGTAGCAAAAAGCAGGCATATCGAAATCAAGAGCTCATTTTAGAATTGATACAATCATTTCTTCTTCACGTTGAGTGTAATGAGGACATGGATTGGATTTCCAGACAGAGTGGAAAAAGCATTGGAGTGCTGAATTAGCCTTGATATTAGAATTGGACGCATTTTTCATTTCACTAATTCTCCTATTATAAAATATTGGAACTTGTTACCATCCCCATTGATGTGATCTACCAGGATCGTTGTCTGAAGAGGACGCACAAAATCATTGAGGACCCCTTCCACCCCGCACACAGCATCTTTCAGCTCCTTCTGTCGGAAAAGAGCTACAGGAGGATCAGAGCCAGCACCACCAGGCTGAGGAACAGCTTCTTCCCACAGGCACTAAGAATGCCGAATGACCAGGGGGACTGCTCAAACTAATGTTCCGAGACTCTCATATTTTGCAAAACAATTTTTATTTATTTATATGAATACTTGTCCTGCATATGTATTGTTGGTCTTGTATTAGTGTTATGTCTGGTCGTATGTCTGCGTGTTTTGCACCGAGGACCAGAGAATGGCGTTTCATTTGCTTGCAATGACAATGAACTTGACTTTACTTGTTAATTGCAATAGTGCATTGGATGGATATATAATGTGCCAAGGTCCCAACACCTTGGTCAAATTTATCTCTGCCTAACAGCTTCCTCCTTGATAGTTTGATAGAAAATCTATGGGAATGCTGAAAGGCAGTCTTTAAAACAGTGATCCATTTGCAGACATTCAAACTTCTGTTATGAATGAATACAAAGCTCTAATATTTGCAAGCTGGTCCAACTGTATTCAATTTGGCAGTTCTGCCAAGCTGGAGTCAGGAATGGAGATGTGTGTGACTTTACCAGTAGTCCATTCTCTATTTCCTTTTTTTTAAATGGAGGGTCACACGAATTACAGAGGTTGGGCAATTGCCACTAAAAGAAAGATTTGTAAATGAATTATAATGAAATATATTGACAAATCATTGCATTGGTTTTAGATTTTTGATTGGACGGGAGAAGCCAGGAGAAACCAGTGAAGTTGCTCAGTTGATTCGCCAAACCCTAGAACAGGAGAGATGGCAGCGGGAGATGATGGAGCGACATTATGGGCAATATGCTGATGAGGAGGAGGACGAGGTGAGAACCATCTGATGTATAATTTCTATGTTGTTTTCATTGCTGCAATGATCACACTTCAGAAATGGTTCTTGAGATGTTGAAATAGGGATCTTCCCTCAAAGAAGAATATAACATTTCAAGAAGATCATTACACTGAACATTTTTTTCAAAAGGCTTGCTTCCTTAAAAATGGGGATTGTGAAAAACAACCACAAGCTGAACACAAAGATAATTTAAGATTTGCTGTATCACGTAGGAAGTTGGAGAAACAATGAATTAACTTTTATTGAATTCAGCAGGTTTAATGCGTTAGTTCAACTAATGTAAAAATGTTTTGCCGCTGATTTTTCATTTGATACTCAGCATCCAATACTTTAGGGAAAATAGTGGAAATACTTGAAGAAATAATGTAAATCTTATTTACTCTATGTCTGGATTTCCATAGATCTTTCAAGAAGGTTACAATAGACAAGTGGTGCTCAACCTTTTTTTTCTTTCCAATCACATACCACTTTAAGTCATCCCTATTCAATAGGAGCTTTGTGATTAGTAAGGGATTGCTTAAGGTGTTATATGGGTGGAAGGAAAAAGTTTGAAAACCACTGTTTTAATCGTACCTAATTGACTCGTTATGTGCACAGTTTCAGAACTCCAAAGGAAATGGGCCAATGACAATTTTTCTCCGGCAAAATATTTCAGTAACAATTGGGTCTAGAGCAGTGATTCTCAACCTTCCCTTCCCACTCACACACCACCTTAAGAAATCCCTTACTAATCACAGAGCACTGATGGCATAGGGATTCCTTAAAGTGGTAGGAGAGGAAAGAAAAAGGTTGAGAGCCACTTCAAATAGACCATCAGCTCCACATCCAATCTTTCCACACTGATTGTCTCGTTGCAGTGGACATTCTTTATTCTTTGTAGAGAGTTGATGGTTTGGCAATTTCGATTCTGTGACTGGGTGAAGTCTTCCAGCAATTATCATTCAAGCTACTCCTGCTTTGGAGACAAGAATCATGGAAATTTGCCCTGAAAAGAAATCACTGCTCAAAAATTAAAGAGGAAGAATAAAATTCACTCTCATAGAATTGTATGATAAAAAAGTAAACAGACATTTTTTTTGTTTTCTTGAGGCATGCTTTTGTTTTCTTGAGGCATGCCCAACAATGCCCCCCCCCCCCCCCCACCCCACCCTTATTCCATCTTGTAATACAGGAGTTTCCTGTACAGGTACCTGTTTCTTTCAAAACAAGCCAACAATTTAAAGAAAGCTTTGCATTTTGGAGACTGTGGTGATGGTTATTAAAAAGAAAACCAGGTGGTCAAGAATTAACTGTGTGAGTGTTCAAAGGATAAGGCACAATTAGAAGATAATGTACACTCCAGCTGGGGCCATGTGCTATGTGGACAGGACTGATTGATCGTATATCCAAATTCATCGTAATTGAATTTGCACTAATGCATCAGTCCCAGCATAGTTTGCATAATGCAGTCAGCAGGCCATGTTTGCAAGTCCACACAGTTCAACTGAATGTGACTTGAGGTTACAAAATGCACAAATAAAGGTCTACTGTATCGTGGTTTCAATTTGATAGAAACAAATCTGGACAAGCAAAACAAGGTCAATAAATCATTGCTAATAAGCTTGTTTGGCAAAGCACACTTGTCAGCATTGAGAAAGCTCTGGCCTCGCTCCATGTCAGCTGTAACTCAGTTGATCATTGTGAGTGAGAGAGCAGATTTGAGCACGTGCGCGCGCACACACACACACACACACACACACACACACACACACACACACACACACACACACACACACACACACACACACACACACACACACACCCAAACTAGTGACATACAATCAAGGAAAAAAAAAACAATGCAATACCCGCCACTCCTTGACTCAGTGGCTCTATGCTACACGGGGCACACACTAAGATGTTCCCAACCCTTTAACAGTGCACATCGCACCAGATGATTCTCCAGCACCATTCCACGGCGCTCAGCCTGGAGTGAGGCAGGGTGGTCCCTCAAGGATGGCAAAGAGGAAGAGCCGAGCACACATGGCACCCTTTATAGTACTGGAGGGCTGGTAGGGTGTGTGGGGGAGGGGTCCCAGCCCAGGTAAATTACAGGGACACAGTAGCTCATTGCCAGCAAGATCTAATCAATTACAAAAGGCAATGGCCTGAGGCCAAGTACAAAGGTACTTAAAAGGGCCAGTGGTCAGGTGTGCACTGATAGATGGGACAAGGCTAAACATTGATTGGCAGGTGGTGTGTCTTCCGACGAGGTAATGGGCACTGCTGCCAGGTGACAGCCACAACCCTCCACAGTACAATCACCTCTTTCTCAGAATAACAGAACTGTGGGATCTCTCGTTCCAGAGCCTTGGCGGAAAAGTCAAGGCTGCCGGTGCAGTACTGAGAGAGGGCTCCATTCACTCAGGTGTAGTCCATGGGCTGCAGTGATCAGCAGAGTACCTTCCTGCCCTCTGCCACAGATGTAAGTGATCTTGTGGATTATGGTGAAGAGTATCAGATGTTCTGGCCAACATTTGTTCTTCACAAAACACACACACGGGGGTGGGAGCTGGGGGTGGGGGGGGGGGGGGGGGGATGTCAGATAGCCATTTAACTCCGATATTTCAGTGCACTTTCCCTGAAGTGAAACGTAACATTGACTATTTCTTTCACATCACTCTGGAAATGCATCCAGGATCTTCTCAACTGTGCATGAGATACAGTTTAGAACATAAGAAATAGGAGCAGGCGTCGGCCATCCGGCCCGTCGAGCCTGCTCCACCATTCAATGAGATCATGGCTGATAGGATGATCAGCTCATCTCCACCCACCTGCCTTTTCCCCATATCCTTTAATTCCCCTACCATGTAAAAAATCTATCCAACCTGGTCTTAAATAGATTTACTGGCATCAGACATTAAGTGGGCATCATTTCGTCTGCAGAGACTCTTTTGAAACATTATTGGGGAAATTAGAGCTTGTGTCCAGATTGACTACTGAAATAGTCACATGTAATTGCCAATGTGCCAGATAGGAACATAACCTCCATGCTTCAGGATCCTCCCTCTAGAGTGCTCTGCAGTGTTTAACATTCCATTTAGCTTCAGATCACAATAATTTTAAGCAGTCATGTCGCTGTGGATCAAATCTTCACCAGAGGCCCTGATCCTATCTGTGTCTCTTCTCAGGAGATGGAGGATTGTGATATTAACAATTATAAAAGAGTTGTGATCAAGTAAATATGTTTTGTGGTGATTCCTGGAATAAAGGAATGTAGATGGATTATTGAATCGAACCAAATTGCGCCAAAGAGCAGATGGACATTTTCTGCATTGAATTGTGAAGGTAAAGGTGATTCATAAAAGTTGCTTCAGAGAAAAGGAAGAAAATAGGAAACAGTGAAGGCCCTTGACATTCAGACCTGCTGAGATCCTTCAACATTTCTGTGTTTTTACTATGATCACAGAGTCTGCAGACTTTCATGTTTCACCACATTCAGAATATGACCCAGATAGATAATGAAAGCATCCATTAGCCATTTTGTGATGTGAGTTATTGAGGACAGTGTTTGGAATTCCCATGGAATGATAACTAAATAGCAAAGAGGCCAGATTATTATGTAGCAGTTTAAAAAAAAATGTTCCAAACCCTCAGATTCATTAAAAGACCCATAAGCCTGAGAAGCACATCGCCACGAGAGTCGTAAGTCACACCTCATAGGTTCTGCAGTGGCAGTATTTACCCATCTGCTCCATAACCATCACTTAATGCTGACTGAATTTTCTGTTCTGAACTGTGCTGTAGGATTTTGAACTATTCTCATACAATGTGAACAACACGAAGAGCAATTTCTTCAACACCAACACCAATAATAGCAACTGCCGTCCAGTGGTAAAGATTTGTCACGATGCAGAGGTATTGGATTTGAGACCAATGCATGGTGTGGGCTTTGTGTGACCTTGTTTTAGCCAACTTTATTCTCTTTTGCATGTAATTTTCCTGTCAATACTAGAGGACCAATTTCTCCCCCCCCCCCCCCTTCCTGTTTTATAATAGTAGATGTAGAATGGAAAGTCCATTTGCAGTAAACGATGCAGCTACCAAATTTATACACGTGACTCCATTGGATTTCCTGGGATTAGCCCGATTTCTGGCAGGAATCCTACCTGCATCATAGACCTTGGTTTTTTCAAACTTCCCCTAAACTCACATTCCACCTTAAACCATCCCTATGCCATATTTGTTCTGTGATTAGTAAGGGATGGCTTAAGGTGGTATGTGAGTGGGAAGAAAAAAGTATGAAAACCACTGTTTTAATCATACCTCATTGACTCGTTATGTGCAGGGTTTCGTAAGTCCAAAGGAAATGGGCTAATGACAACTTTTCTCAAGCAAAGTATTTCAGTAACAATTGGGTCTAGAGCAATGGATCTCAACCATGTTACCCAGTACTGCCTGTCGCATGGTCATATGGTCGGCAACTAAATCAGCTCCCCCACCAGGCTTGCCAGGTGCGGAGGGTGATAGACATCCTGCAGGATGAAAAACAAGACCTGTCAAAAGATGGATTAACCCTCTTGTAGGGTCAACGGCCTTCTAGCAAACACGTACTGTGAAGTGCGGAAAGGTCATCTCTTGCATCAAAGCTTGGTCTGGCCATTCACCACAACAGAACTTCCCCCAACTGTCTGGAAGTTTGCAAACCCTACTCACCTAAATCCATTCACACACATGCTGTTCCTTTCCTGAGGAGTGGGGTATCCTCATATCAAACCCCACACACTGACTGAAAGGAACCATCATCGTCCTATGGGATGGATAGCCAGAAGGAGAAGAGAATATTATGAGCAGTTTTGGTCTCCATATCTAAAGATGTGTTCACATTGGAGAGGTCCAGAGGTGGTTTGCGAGGATGATCCCCAGGGTGAAAGGGTTTTCATATGAGGAGTATTCGAAGGCTCTGGGATAGTACTCAGAGTTTAGAAGAATGAGGGGGATATCATTGAAGTCTATTGAATACAGAAAGGACTGAATAGAGTGGACATAGAGAGGATATTTCCTATGGTGGGGGAGTCTGGGACAAGATGGCACAGACTCAGAAGAGAAAGAAACATTCCTTTAGAACAGAGATGAGGAGGTATTTCTTTACCCAGAGGGTGGTGAATTTGTGGTATTTGTTATTGCGGACAGTCACAGAGGGGATATATAAGGCAGGGGTAGATACATTTTTGATCAGGAAGGGAATCAAGGGTTATGTGGAGAAGGCAAGAAAATGGGTTTGAAAACAACTCGGGCAGACTTGATAGGCTGAATGGTCTAATTCTGCTCCTATTTCTTCTGGTCTAACTTTTGCTGCCCGTTATTTTGCCCACAAATCATTGAACATTGGCCTCCAAGAACAACTCACAAAATGAGGATGAAGGGTTTTCCTCCTTAACGAACACAACTTCTTCTTGGTGAAGATGTGTGTTCAAATGAAAGCCACGTTTAGTCACCTTTGAGTATTTCCCCCCCTTATCTGCCTGGAACTGCATAAAATAGGGTGGAAGGGCTGCCTTGAAAGTCCCCTTTATCTAAACCAGTGACCAGATTCTTAATTATTTCATCTTCGACGATCCTTTAAAAAGTTTGGTGATTATGTGTTTATTGTGCATTGGTTGTGATAGTACAGATTCTATCACCAATGTGTATATGTACAGATTGCAGTGTAGTGGGCTGATATTGCCTCAAACCGTGAATCTTGGCGCCTCACAGTTCGGCGGGCAGCAACCTCCTTTGAAGAAGACCGCAGAGCCCACCTCACTGACAAAAGACAAAGGAGGAAAAACCCAACACCCAACCCCAACCAACCAATTTTCCGCTGCAACCGTGTCTGCCTGTCCCGGATCGGACCTGTCAGCCACAAACGAGGCTGCAGCTGACGTGGACATTACCCCTCCATAAATCTTCGTCCGCGAAGCCAAGCCAAAGAAAGAAAGAAAGAAGAAGAGTGTAGGATGACTGTGATTGGCTGAGAGTGTAGCCCCACCTACTGGCAGGTCTTCAAGGATTGTTCCTAGCCAGACCAGGTCAATCTGGACTGGTCGACCTACTTGTGATACGCTCCAGTCTTTTAGTTAATAAAAGCCTTGGTTTGGATCAACAAGTCTTTGGTTCTTTCGACGCGCTCTACAATTTGTGAATTTGAAGCATATTCTATTGTCTTTTTTAAGAGTAGGTTAGATTTGACCCTTGTGGTTAAGGGGTTCAGGGGGTATGGGGAGAAGGCAGGAACCAGGTATTGATCAGCCATGATCATATTGAATGGCGGTGTAGGCTTGAAGGGCTAAATAGCCTCCTCCTGCATCTATTTTTCTTTGCTTCTATGTCTTTTTCAGGGCAGTTTTCTATAGAGAAATAATGCTTTACTCTTATAAATTGCTGGAGTTGAACACTATTGCTATTTTGGGAAATTGTATGATCATTCATTAGACACCGCAGGTCATGAGAAATTTGGGTCAGGTGCAGAGTTAAGTTCCACTTTCCTAGTTTAGAACAAACTCAAGTCGAACAGTTTCCCTGTTGCCTGCATCAGGCACTGAATCAGAAGCAGGGGACCATCAGAACTGATCACAGAGATGATTAGTAGTTCGGTGAAGCTGAGGTAAAGATCAGGGCAGAGCCTGAGTGGGGCACAGCATTTAGAAGACCATTCTGATAATCTTTACTGTGTGTATGAGGTCATCAAAGATTTTGTAACATAAATAAAAAGGAGGGTGGTTTGACTCAAGCCATTAATCTCCAAGGTTTGCTACCTTTGACAGGATGTGTCTCCAGGGACTCTGAGCCAATACTGAGCACCTTTCTTCCTTCCCAACTCCCACAAATGCTGCAGGTGCGGCAGCTTAGTACCTGGGACTCAGCCGTCTCTTGCTTTGTGCCATTTTTCGTTCTCTCCGTTTTAGTTGACTTGTAGGATCTGTGCCAGCACCTGCTACAGCCTTCTCTATTTAAGAGCTACAAGTAAACTTTAAGGATCACAGGCAACTAATACTGAACATAATACCCATAGGGCACCCTCTCATCCAGCCAGTGAAGAGTGAGGTGAGTAATGACCCAGCACCCCAATTCTTGCAACCCGGCCAACGATCAGCGAGGTCCGTTCTGACGCAAAATCACAACTTTGACAACTCATGCCAACGATCAGTGAGGTTCGTACTGATAGTCATCTTACACAAGGGATTCTTTATTCATTTTAAAACGAATTATTCTTTTCACCATACAAAACTGACAACTGGATTATTAATGTGCGAGGATTTTATGGCCAGTTGAGCTGAAGGGCATTTTTCACTGCTGTTGGAGCTCAGTGAAGCTTTACTCCGCTGAATCAGAGTGGATTTAAATTTACACATCCAGCACATAACAGACATCCTTAAATCTAGTTTATAATCACATTTCACCACAGTAATATCTCATTCCAGGACTGAAGAGAGGACAGCTCAATGTTACATGTTTGCCATTACCAGGACTATTTACCAAATACCTAACTACCTGTGCAATGATGAAACAAATAAATGATGGCTGGAGGAAAGCCGTTTCCCATGTGACTAAGACAATAATTTAAAATGGCCTTGTACTTTATTTTCAGGTTCCTTCAAAGTTCAACATTCAGATTTATTGTCAGAGTACATACAACCCTGAGATTTTACTGCAGAATTTCTAGTTACCGCTTACGGTAAATAGTAATCTGGCGCTCTGTGGTCCAACAACCCCCATGGTCTGACACGTTTGGATCTGCCACCGTGGACAAGCTCCTTTTAGACAGTGTGGGACTCGA
Organism: Narcine bancroftii; assembly: GCF_036971445.1. Taxonomy (NCBI): domain Eukaryota; kingdom Metazoa; phylum Chordata; class Chondrichthyes; order Torpediniformes; family Narcinidae; genus Narcine; species Narcine bancroftii. The sequence continues at coordinate 88,589,637 of NC_091480.1, forward strand.
ACCAAGGTCCCGATTGCCTGGCGCTGTAAAGGTTGAATCTGCCACGATCGGGATCAGGGGTTCGGGACCTGCACAGTTTGCACTAGCCGCTGCAGATTCAAACTTGAATTCTGCCCGCAATTGGATGTCCCTCGATTTTGTACGTTTAAGATCACCAGCAAAGTGAAGCTGGAGGGACTCCCTTCAGAATCGGTTCTCTCTGTGGATGCTGCCTGCCCAGCTGAGTCATCCCAGCTTCCCTTTCTTAGCTGAAGATTCCAGCATCTGTAGTTTCTTGCGTCTTGATGCTTCTCTGCCAAATGTGGTGCAAACTAATCAAGAAGAGGAATTTGGTGACACCTACTGGTGACGTAAGGAACATTCTTCTATTTAGGTTAAGTTTCCGGATCCAAAACTTTGGAATTCCTTTTGTAAACCTCTCTTGATTTAGAATCACAGAACACTGCAACAGAAAAACAGGCCCCTTGGACTTTCTTGCCTGTGCCATACTTGACTTTCCCCAGACCAATTCCGTTCATTCCCTTGCCATCCAAATTTTTCCTAAATCTCAAAAATGAGCTTGGGAGCTCCTTCCGCGCTTTCAACATTAATGTTCCATTTAAACTTTTCCCCTTTCACCCTTAACTCATGTCCTCTGATTTTTATCTCTCCTAACCTCAGTGGGGAAAGTCTGCTTACATATATAGTAAAATCCCTGTTATCCGGAATCAAACAACCAGCATTCTCAAGCAACCTTCAAAAACATCGTGGAAAATAACTAGGTAAAAAAAAAAATTGGCGCACCCTAACATTTAATTCATCAATCGCATGCAACCGGCAAATTCACTTATCCGGCATCTATCAATGTCCAGTGGTCCTAGTAACTCCGGACATTGCCACATAGATCAGTACTGGGTCCATTGTTGTTTGTCATATATTTTAATGATCTAGATGATAGGGTGGTAAATTAGATTAGTAAGTATGCAGATGATACAAAGATTGGTGGGGTTGTGGACAGTGAAGAAGGATTTCAAAGAGTGGGCTGAAAGATGGCAGATGGAGTTCAATACTGATAAATGTGAGGTGTTGCTTTTTGGTAGGACTAATCACAAAGGTTATACACATTAAATGGTAGGCAATTGAGGAGTGCAGTAGAACAAAGGGATTTAGGAATTCTGGGACATAATTCCCTGAGAGTTGAGACACACTTAGATGGGGTGGTGAAGAAAGCATTTGGTACGTTGGCCTCCATAAATCAGGGTATTGAATACAGGAGATGGAATGTCATGATGAAGTTGGAAAAGGCAATGGTGAGGCCAAATTTGGAATACTGTGTGCAGTTTTGGTCGCTAAATTATAGTAAGGATATAAACAGAATAGAGAGAGTGCAGAGGAGATTTACAAGAATGTTTCCTGGGTTTCAGGGTTTGAGTTACAGGGAAAGGTTGAGCAGGCTTGGACTTTATTCCCTGGAGCATAGAAGATTGAGAGGTAATTTGATAGAGGTATTTAAAATTATGAGGGGGACAGATAGAGTCAATGTGGACAGACTTTTCCATTGAGAGTGGGGGAGATTCAAACTAGAGGACATGGATTGAGATTGAAGGGGGAAAAGTTTAGCGGAAACATAATGGGGAATTTCTTCACTCAGAGGGTGGTGGGAGTGTGGAATGTGCTTCTGGCCAAAGTGGTAGATGTGGGTTCGATTTTAATATTTAAGGAAAATTTGGATAGGTAACTCGACGAGAGAGACATGGAGGGTAATGGGCCAGGTGCGGATCAATGGGTCGAGGTGGGGGAAGATGTTCGGCATGGACTAGAAGGGCTGAACTGGCCTGTTTCTGTGCTGTAATTGTTATATGGTTAAAAAAATGGAATTCTAATCTGTATATACACAATAATTTTAAGACATTTCAGTTGATGAAAATGAGCCTTTTTGTTACTTTTTAATGTATGTCTACAGATCCTTATCGTTTATAGGGATGAGTCAGTAAAGTTGCTATAAGAGGTTTGGAAATGTTTTACTTTATTAACTGAGACGTTCAGTACATGAGTATTGAGTTTGTGTTCAGCAATGCATTGGCTTGAGAACTGCTTGCTGTTCTGGTCATTACATGTTTGCATTGGAGTGGATACAAAGATGTGTACATGTGTCTACTAAGATGTGTACAAAAATGCATACATTTCTACAGATGTGTGGTGGAAATTTTGCACTATCAATAAGTGGTAATTCTGTCACACCTGCAGGAAAAGGAATCTCGGACTTGTATGTAGTGCCCTGTATGTGCTCTGACAATAATTCTGAACTTTGAAGATGTTGCTGTGAGAGTGGATTGAGTAAGTTGGGTTTGGAATGGAAAAGGCTTAAGGAAGACTTAATTGACGGAAGAAGTGCCTAGATGGACAAATTTCATGTTACACAGTGGTCAGAAACCAACAGGCATAAATGAAAAATGATCGGCGAAGGGTTAGAGAAAAGATGAAAAAAAAATATGACCTGCAGTGTGATGGAGACAGAAATCCCTTATCTCATTTAAGCTGTGTTTGGATGTATACTTGAGAGACTGCAGGATACCAGGCATAGTTCTGCAAGATGAAACTTGGTTAAGTAGCTCTTTTTCAACTAGTAGCGTCCTCTACTTGTAATGTAAAATGTTCACTTTCTGTGATTCATCATACTTCCAACCTGAAGGGGATCATGGATATGACCATCTCCAATTAGTGACACTTGTATGATTTATTTCCTTTCACTTGTCGTAAATCGTACAAATGCCACTGTATGCAGTGGGATAATTTTGGTTTCATGGATGTGGAGAAAAAGCAGGAAAAAAAAAAGATTAAAAAATAAATCAGTATCCGAAGCATCCGTCCTGTAGACCCTAATCCCCTCTCGCTTTTCTCCATCATCAATCACACTCATCTTGACACTGATCTGCGCTTTAATATTAATGTCTCTGATGTTGATCTCGGTTTCTCAGTAATCTTCCCTTGGTCTTTAGATTGATTTTTATGCAAGATGAAACATGGCTCATGAAACGTTAATGTCATCACCAGACAGGAGAATATGCAACTGATGAAGAGGAAGAAGAGATGAGCCCCATGTTCGCTAACAATGACATGGCAATCGAAGTTTTTGATCTGGCAGAGAACGAAGATATGCTTTCTCCAGTGGAGATGGATCCTGAGAAGCTGGTGCACAAGTTTAAGGAGGTACAAAAGACCTATTAATTTTTTAAGTATTCTGTTATATGTTCACCAGATTTTTACTTTGGTCACCTGCCTTCTTCACATCTTCTCGTCACTCGTAAATGAGACAACATTTTTTTCCACCCAAAAAGGTTTGCTTCCTGAAAAGAAATTGGGGATTAGGATAGACAACTTCAAGTGAACGCAAAGATAATTTCAGATTTGCTGTATCACGTCAGAAGTTGAGGGAACATTAAATGATCTTTTTATTGAATTTGGCACATTTAATCGCATAATGATGTTGACACATTATGTTAGTTCAACTGACCTAAAATGTTTTGCCACTGATTTTCGTTGGTATTCAGCATCTAATGCCTCTCGTATCAGTATCCAACAATGGTTGGCCAGCATTGATGGATTCCATTTGCCCTGGTACGGTTTTTCCATGGTCGCAATGGCCCGGTGAAACCTTTCATCATGTTCGTCACTGACTGCACCAAGATCAATAGGGAAGAAGTCCAGGTGTGAATGCAGAAAATGAATTTTCTGTAATGTAGCACTTCATAGTTTATTTTGTATGCCTAAAGCACACTTAAAATATGAGAGGAAATCGCAAATAAAAGTTATATCTAAAATCAAAGGTACATGATAGGAAAATTTCAATGCGATTTTTATGATCAGTAGCCCAAAAGTGTTCAGGAAGCAAAATCTTCATTGTCCAATGTTATCTTTCAGTCTGTGCTGATGTCATTCTGCAGTCAGCCCCTAGAGGGCTCAGGAGAGCCGTTTCAGATTATTGGCTGGAGGAACTCAGTGGGCCGAATCTAAAGATGATGGGGGTGGGTGGGCAGGAGGGGGTAGGGATGCACACTGCTTCTGTATTCACTTTCCTCTGTTCTGATGAAGAGTTCTGGTTTGAAACGTCGACCGTTCTTTTTCTCCCACTTGACCCACTGAGATTGGGTTTGGCTTCAAATTCCAGCATCCCCTGTGTGTCTCTTACATTGCTGGCTGTTAAGTCTTCCTGTGGGAGAGTAGGCTTGGTATCCACACACTGCCATCCCAGAGTCCCGCAGCTGAGATTTAAAAAAAAATCACTGCAGAAGTGAGCCATATTGTTGCTACCTGATAAATGCTCAGCATCTGTTGTCAGTTGATTTTAAACCAGTGAATTGTGTTGGTTGAATGAGTCCCATGTTACTGGGGTCAGAGCAGGTCAACTACGAGACTTGTATGCCAGACAGCTGGAGTTAACAATTCTGAGACCCAAGTTAATTTAACCACTCATCTCAGTAAACAAAACCATAGGAACTACAATTCTTTTCAAAATTTTGTGTGGTTCATTTACACTCTTAGGGAACGAAATTTGTCAACCACATTCATTTATGGGACTCCAGACCTATCCTATAACCTTGACCATTAGGTGCCCTCTGAATGGATTTCCTCAGAACTCCACTGTAGGACAGAGGGCAATGAATGATTGAGTATACTTGAGCATGGAAGGGCAGCGTGGTTAGTGGACCAGCTAATGCAACACTATCGGCACCAGCGATCCGAGGTCGAATCCAGCACTGTCTGTACGTTCTCCCAGCCGCATGGGTTTCCTCAGGGCACTCCTGTTACCTCCCACCTTTCAAAACATGCAGGGGTTAATTGGGGCAGCATGGACTTGTGGGCTGGAGGGGCCTGTTACCATGCTGTCATGCTGGTGAGATTCAGATCCTGAAAAATGACTTGAAGCACAAGTGTGGGAGGTAGATGATATTAAGCAGGGAGTTTAGTTACTCATGATGAGAAGAATGGGTGCTGCATTAGGTTGTCAGTGCAGCAGAAAAATGACATGGACACCACCTTGTAGGTCCTCTGTTCGAAACAAAGTTCTGTGTGATACTTGGCTGAGGAAAGATTTGAGCTCATCCTCAATGCCCGCTAAGATAAAAGTCTTTCCAAACACGTCTTCAGCACAGGAGATGAGTAGGAGGAATAACAATACGGAAAAGTTCTGCACCTCGTCTGGGAATAGATTGCTCCATGGTCTGCGATGTGGCCTCGTGGCCAGCTATTGCTCAGCTTTACTGAGCTGTCCTCAAAGAACCTGGGAAAGAAGGAGGAAAAAAAACAGCTCATGGCCCTGACAGAAAGTAGGAGGTGGTGATGTTCTCTCACACATGCTGCCCTTGACTTTTGAGTCAGTAATGAATAGATTTGGAAGGTGCTACTCAAATAGTCTTAACAAATTGATGGAGCACATCCTGTGAGTCATTCACTACTGATGAAGGGTGCATAAGGCTTTACAGCTGCGAATTTTTGCTTCTCTTTGAGATTTTATAGCTGAGCTCATTGGTGTATAGAGAGAATTTAGTCATGTCTTGTGGAATTGAAGGTTCAGAAGAGCCAGGAAATTAGCCTCTTCATGGGTAACTCTGCCTTAGGCCTCCAGTCGTACCCATCTCTATTGCCCAGTTGAGTTTATGTTAATGCTAACTCCCAGAATGTTGAGGGTGAGAATCTCAGTAGCGGTGCGTCCATTGCTGACATTTGTATCAAATCACCAACTGCACTGATTGCACGTGCAAAGTGTGGAAGAGCAGGCTAATCGACTACTACATAAGATGGTACGCACCGAACTGCAGGTGTACTGACTCCAAAAGTTGGCGTCTCTTATGCACATTCGCAACAAAGAATGCTACCAATTTCACCGTGGCTTCTGGGCTTGCTCAAAATCATGGTAATAGCCTGAGTACCCCTGAGATTGTCTGATCTTGGAAGCTAAGCAGGCACAGGACTGGTCAGTAAATGGAGGGAAGACCACTTAGGAACACAAAGTGCTGTAGGTTTCTGTATGGACAAAGTGCCTTATGGTAGACAAAAGTTAAAGAATTGCATGTATGTTACATTCTAAATGTAGTATTACGTGACAATAATGGAACCTTTACCTTCAAGATGGGCATGCGCATCATTGGACAGCAGAGTTCGGAGGCTGTGTTATTGATTTCTCTCATGTTCAATGGGGAATTTTTTAAAAAGTAGAAAAGTGTGATCTTCTTTTGTCCCAGCAAAAAAGACCCAGTCAGCATTTGATTCAAAATAATCAACGTGACTCGCTGAAAGAACCCATCAGCCCCATTGTGTCTGCTGGCTCCTTGAAGGGTATGTTCAATTGGCCTAATTTAGCCCTCAACCCTGCAAATACCTCCTTGCCTTGTACACACTCTGTTCTCCTTTTAAACACAAAAATATTTGATTTATTTATTACTCAATATTTACTTTCTGTATTTGCACAATCAATACATTTCTTTCACTTGTATACATCTCTTCCTTCTTGAGTACAGTTTGCACTTGCTGGTAATTTGAAATTCTGTCTGGCCTGCTGGTAAATGAATCTCAGGGTTATATGTGACAATAAATCTGAACTTTGATCTTTGAAATGCTGGTATTGGTGAAAGGCACGCTACATGTTCCTTATCTGCATCTTGCCTTATCATTCTGTTCCGTCTCACAGCAATGTTCTGTTACCTGGACCTGGTGAAAGGGCTCTAAATCCCAATTAATTCCAATACTTAGAGCTCACTTAAAAATACAGTGAGGTAATCTGAGGGTTACGACAAGCAAGCATGTCTTGTACGTTTGAATTTCAAACTGGAATTGAAGAATAACACTGGACAACAATTGTTTTCAAAAGGTTTGCTTCCTGAAAATCCCTGGGGATTATGAGAGACAGCTTCAAGCCAAAAACAAAGATAATTTCAGGTTTGCCGTATCACATAGGAAGTTGGAGAAACATTATTTGATGTTTTATTGAATTTAGCATATTTAATAGCATAATGATGCTGAAATATTGCATTAGTTCAACAGAATTAAAAGTATTTTGCCACTGATTTTTCATTTATACTCAACATCTGATGCCTCTCAAGTCAGTGACCAACAATAGACAACCAGCATTGATGAATTCCAGTTGCCTTGATACCACTTTTCCATGGCCGCAATTGCCCCGTGAAACCTTTCACCATGTTCATCACTGCACCAAGATCAGCGGGGAAGTCCAAGTGGGAATGCAGGAAATGAATTTTCAGTGACATGTATCCTGAAGTAAATATGATTGGAAATCACAAAAAAAAAGGCTATATCTAAAAGACAGTAAATGATCGGAAAATTTTAAGGCAATTTTCACGAACAGCGCCCCAAAATCCATAAAATACACTCAGAAGTGTTCAGGAAGCAAAATCTTGGTTGTCCAGTGCAATTTATCATTTAAGTCAACATAAATTGTAGAAACAGTCAGACAAGGAGGTCAGATACTCTCTGTTCCAGGATGCCGTCCCCAGTCTCAGCTGCAATGATTAGGCCCAATTTTACAAGAGTCCCAACCAGTGGGTGTTGAGGAAACCCCTCGAGCCCTTCAGCAAGAACAGAGTTTGAACCGGTATATCTGATTATGGTGGCTGGGTGTTGGAGGAATGCCAAAGATTCTTTCTGCCCCAGGCTGTGCATCCTCCCACCTCCTCCCTGTCAATCACTTCCTTCCTTTCCTGCCATTTGCCTCTCATTCTATCCAGCTCGTTCAAACACGGTTAGCATAGTGATTAATGCAATGCTGTAGCAGCACCAGCCACTTGAGTTCGAATCTTGCGCTCTCTTTAAGGAGTTTGTGAGTTCTCCCCGTGTCTGCTTGGATTTCCACTGGGGGCTCCGGTTTCCTCCCACCATTCAAAACGTAGTGGGGTTGTAGGTCAATTGGGTGGCACGGTCTCGTGGGCCGGGAGGGCCTGTTACCATGGTGTATGTCTAGATTTAAATTTTTGAAAATTTTTAATTAAAAAAAAAGCACTGCCTGATCAAGCATCCACACCCCAATGACCTTCTTTAACCAATGACTTTCAAAGGCCTACCATTCCCACAATCATGCTCCCTCCCTGAATCACTTCCCTCTCCCAAACATCTCACCCCACTCCCTCTCTCCACCCCACTTCATCCCTCCGCCAATTTCCTTCCCCTTCAGATTTACTTGGACTGACAAGCTATCTGGCGAAATAGTGGACGTCTACATTTCACTGGCCCAGCCAGTGCTTGTGAGGGTTTATGTGTACCCACCCATCAGTTTATTCCGTCAATCCAACACGATTCAGTTTCACTCTTGCTGTTGCAGGCTGTGTTTAATATGGTTAAGTGTTTGCTCCACAATGAGGTAATTCCCTCGAATTGATTGATGTAAAGATTTCCCTGTCATCCGTTTGTTATACATTATTAATCTTAAGCAACTGGGCAGATAGTACTGCTTTATGTCTGGAAGATGAATAAAACAGAACACATAGATCTATAATATCAATGATAATATTGTGTTTTATTACCAGCTTCAGATAAAACATGCTGTAACTGAAGCAGAGATCCAACAACTAAAAAGAAAGGTACGTTTGCTGCTTTCTGTGATCACCGGTATTAGATAGTTTGTTTATAGCAGTGGTTTTCAAACTGCCCCCTAAGCTCTCATCCCCCTGTGCCATAAACGGTCTGTGATCAGTAAGGGATTGCTTAAGGGGGTATGTGAGTGGGAAAGGAAGGTTGAGAATCACTGCTCTAGACCTAATTGTTCCTTAAATATTTTGCTTGAGAACAATTGCCATTGGCCCATTTCCTATGGAGTAATGAAACCCTGCACATAACGAGTCAATTACATATGATTAAAGCTGTGATTTTCATACTTTTCCACCTACATACCACCTTAAGCAATCCCTTACTAATCACAGAGCACCGGTGACATAGGGAATACTTAAAGTGGAATGTGAGTTTGGGGGGGCAGTTTGAAAACCACTGTTCTTTTTATCCTTTGCAGATGAACAACTGGGGAGCACACTTCGCTCTTCATGAATTTTAGAAACCCGTACAATACTATTGCATTTATCCTGGAGATCATAAGAAAATGTTTTATTATAGTTTTGGGTTAACGCTGATTGAGGGTCTGTATGTTTTTAGACTGAGTAAGGAATGTTCTTCAGTTCACCCATGACATGTTGATTCTGCAAGTATAATGGGAACTTTTCAATATATTGGGCCAAACATTTATTTATTAGAAATCTAATAACATTAGTTATACATCCTTAAGGATGGCTTGGTTAGCACCACACTGTTACAGCACCAATGACCTGGGTTCAAATTCAGCCTGTCAGTAAGGAGTCTTGTCTATTCAACTTGCATCCGCCCTATGCTTCGCTCCCCTTTTACTCTTTCCCATAAGGTGTCCTATGAAAATACGTTCTCTTTCACTTTCTTGTTTCTAAATTTAATTTTCATTTCTCCGCCCAATTCAACAGCCTGTTTGCATCTTATTAAAATTTACCATTGTCCTCCCTGTAGCCTTACTCGCCTGTCTCTAAAGTATATAAGAAGCCTGTGTATATTCCTAGAACTGAGGAATGCTTCCACTTGCAATTAACCTCAACTCTGGTTTCTATTGTTAGACAGTTTTTGTTCTTCCTGTTGTTCTATTTAATTTCGATAATGATGCGAAGTCTTATCAAAAGTCTTTGGAAGCCTATCACCCTCATCCCATCCCTCTGCTACCTCATCCAAAAATTTGTCGTGTTGGTCATATGTTATCCGTCATATGTTATCTGCCTTTAAAAATTCTCTGCTGCCTCTAGTTTGGGTTGTTTATAATTATTAAACTGTGATCATTACATGTATCCTCCCCTTTTTTGAACAGGGTGTAACCTTTGCAAATCTCCAGTCCTTTGGTACCATTCCTGCATCTAGAGAGAATTAAAAGCAGTCCGTGATTCCTACCCTAACTTTCCTCTCAAAACTAGGACCATCCCGCTGTGATGAGGTAACATAGACTAATAGGTACCATCGGTATTTGTAGTCCCTTGTTGTCATTATCTGATATCTCAGCCACTTCCCTGATTTGACATAATCTTGTCAAAGTCCACTTCTTTTATAAATCCCAGTATTCACTGATGCTTTCACATGAATCCACTGGTTCTCATCTTTGATCCTTAATCAGCCAAGCTACTGTTCTGACCCCTTTTACGATTAACATGCTTTCAAAAGTCTTTTGCAATCAATCTGTTCTCGTGGTATTCCTATGAATTATCCTTCTATTTTGCTCCACACTTTCCTTATTCATTTCACCATGACATCTTTTGTAATGCTGACTGCCAACAACAAGCCCCTCCCTCTGCGTTTACGTTAACTTTACCATCCAGACAGCTGAGCACTGCATGCCCTCCCTTTAACCGTTAAAGCTATATACAGTACATGGAACATACATCACTACCGCACAGTACAGGCCTTTTGGCCCTCGATGTTGTGCCATCTCATTTTTTTTTTAATGTACTAAACCTTCCCTACCTCGTAACCCTCTATTTCAATTTCATCTATATGCCTGTCTAAGGGTTTTTTAAATGTTGCTAATGTTTCAGCCTCCACCACCATACCTGGCATAGCATTCCAAGCACACACAATTCTCTGGATAAAAAACTTACCCCTGATGTCTCACCTAAATTTCCTTCACTTTGAATGTATGTCCTCTGGTGTTTGCAATTCCTGCTATTCCTGTCCTGGAAAACAGGCACTAGCTGTTCACCTTATCTATGCCTCTCATATACTTGTAGATCTCTATTAAGTCTTCTCTCATCCTTCTATACTGAAAAACAAAGGTCCCAGCTTTGCCTCATAAGACTTATTTTCCAATTCAGGCAACATCCTGGTATATCTCCTCTGCACCCTCTTCATAGCTTCCACATCCTTCCTATAATGAGGTAACCAGAACTGAACATAATGCTCTATGTGTGGTCTCACCAGAGATTTGTACAGTTGCATCAAGACCTCTTGACTTTTGAACTCAATCCCTCTATTAATGAAGCCAAACAACCCATAGGCCTTCTTAACTATCCTATCAACCTGTGCGGTGACCCTCTGCTCATCCACATTCTTAAGTAACTGACCACTAACCCTATATTCAGCCTCTAGTTAGTCCTTCCAAATTGCGTCATTTCATACTTATCTGGATTGAACTCCACTTACTGCTTTTCTGCCAAATTCTGCATCCTGTCTATATCCTTTTGTCTCCTTTGACAACCTTCAGCTCCACCCACAACTCCTCCAAACTTACTGAACCATCCTTCTGCCTCTTCATCCAGGTCATTTATAAAAATCACAAAGAGCAGGGGTCCCAGAACAGATCCCTGCAGAATTCCACTAGTCACTGACCTCCAGGCAGAATGCTTTCCTTCCACTACTATTCTCTACTTTCTACTTGCAAGCCATTTTTTTTATCCACACAGCCAAGGTTCCATGGATCTCATGCCTTTCTGAACAAGTCTCTTATGGGAGGTCTTGTTAAATGCTCTACTAAAATGTATGTCGACCATGTCAATTTATTTTGTTACCTCCTCAAAAAACTCAATTATGTTCGTGAGGCACGACCTTCTCTTCACAAAGCCACGTTGACTGTAAATGCCCAGAGATCTTATATTTAAGAACCTTCTCCAATAGTTTGCACATCACTGAGACCATGTTTTCCATTCTCCAATTCTCTGGCCAATCCCCTGTGGCCAATGAGGATTCAAATCTTATAGCTACTGTCCCAACTATCTCTTCCTTTCCTTCCCACAGCAGCCTGGGGTATATCACGTCCAACCCCGAGGACAACAATTTTAATATTTTTATATAGATCCAACAACTTCTTAATCTCCATGTTATCCAGGACACAAGCCTGTTCTATTCTGACCTCACCCTGATCAAGGTCCTATTCTTTTGTGAATACTGACACAAAGTATTAATTAAGGACCTCCCCAACCTCCTCCACCTCCATGCACACGTTGTGCCTTTATCCTTTAGTGGCCCCACCTTCACTCTTGTCATCCTTCCGTTCTTCACATATGCACAGAACGTCTTGGGGTTCTCCTTAATCCTACCTGCCAAGGCCTTCTCATGCCCCTTCTTATGCCCCCTTTGAGTTCTCTTGTCCTTTCTTTTTCTTTTTCAATTTTTTTTTAATTGAGTTTAACATATAAATTTACATACACAATTTGAAACAAAAACCTAACCAGTGATCTCATGAATATACAAGTATACTTAGGTCCTTTCTTAACCTCCTTCCTGGCTAACACATACTTCTCACGAGCCCTTCCTGTTTTCTGCTTCCTATATCTAATGCTTTTTTCTTCCTCTCGACTAGCTATCTCACCTGCTTTATCAACCACTGTTACCTTTTCCTATCATCTTTTCCTTGTCCCAGTTGGACACACCAGCACAAGTGGTCCCTCAACTTCGTCTACCTTAGTTCTGTGCTTTCCTCTTGAACATTTATTTCCAATTTACTCTCGATGATTCCTGCCTCGTCCTGTTGTAATTAGCCCTCCCTTAATAAAACACTTTTCCATTTTGTCAGCTTTTACCCTTATCCATCATTATGCTAAAGCTCAGGTGGTCGTGGTCACTCTCCCCAAAATACTCCCCCTGCCAAGAGATCCACCACCTGACCAGGTTCATTACCCAGTATTATTAGATCCAGTATGACCTCTACTCTCATTGGCTGGTCTACATTCTGTGCCAGGAATCTTTCTTGAACACATCTGACAAATTAATTTATCCCTCTTGCAGTCAGGAAGTGTCAGACAATATTAGGGATGTTGAAGTCAGCCATAACAACCACTCTGTAATATTATCTGTTCCACGGTGCCCCAAGGGCTATTTGCGGGCCTATAGACTACTCCCAGGACAGTGATTGCTCCATTCCTATTTCTGCTTTCACCCACACCGACTGCAGCATCCGTCTTTTCTATAGCTGTGATACGATCCCTGACCAGTCGTGCTGACTACTCCCCCTCTCTTACCTCCCATCCTATTCCTTTTAAAACATCTAAACCCCAGTACCTGCATCACCTAATCCTGCCCTTCCTCCTGCCAGGTCTCTGTAACAGCCACAACATCGTAGTTCCACGTACTGATCCATGCTCTAAGTTCATTCCCTTTATTCCTAATACTCCCGGCATTGAAACAGACACATTTCAAACTCTCTAACTGGCTACATTTATGTTTTGTTCCCTGCCCGTCCTTCCTCGCAAACTCAGAACACACGGCATCATGCTTTTGGCTTTCTACCCTATTCGCTGGACTCCCATTCTGCTTCCCACTCCCCTGCCAAACTAGTAGCAAAACCATCTCTTTAAAGATTAATTGTTGGTCTTTTACATTTTTCCTTGCCAATTTTTTGGCCTCTAAGCCTGCAAGAATCCACTTCAATCCTCAGAATTTGGCCGCTCACTTCTTCAGTAACATTCCTGAGATGCTTGCCACCTGACATAAAGATCTAACACTAAGGAACTTGTAACTTATAAGAATCAAAGATTAACTCATTTCCCATAACTAACCTATTTCACGAGCTTTCGGCATGTAGATCAGACAGTAGTTCTCAGTTTCTCGGTTTAGAACTTGTTATTTCTTTTACCCCCCCCCCCCACAAGAAGTCAATATTTTGATGCAAATTGTTGCTTATATATCTTTACCTGCTGTGGACACAGTGATTTTCTCCAGCATTTCTGTTTTTACCACAATCACAAGTACAGACTCTCGTGTTTTCCTCAATGATTCTTTCCCTGGATTGAGCCATTGAGTTTCTTCTACATGTTTTTATTCAATCAGTGATTTTTGAATTCATGTCAATTCATTTTTGAATAAATATGTAAACTGTTTATTTTAAACAACTCATGGTTTTTATTAAAGTGGCTGAGTTGAGAACTTGCATTGCAAACATTGTGCAAAAATTAATGCAGATAGACTTAAATTCCACAGTGACGTCTCCATTTACGTAAGAGATTGGATTCTAAGTAGAGTTACTGTATGTTAACTGTTGTGTGTAAAGGCGTTATACGTCACAGTGCATCTGATTAAATGGGTACTTGTTTTTGTCTGTGTCCCTGTGCAGCTTCATTCGACAGAACAGGAAAAAATGCGTTGGAGGATGGAAAAGGTCCAGCTCGAGCAAAGTGTGGAGGAAAACAAAGAGCGGATGGAGAAGTTGGAGAGTTACTGGATGGAAGCCCAGACTCTTTGCCAAGCAGTGGACGAGCATCTGAAAGAGACGCAAGCTCAGTACCAGGCCTTGGAGAGGAAGTACAGCAAAGCAAAACGACTGATTAAGGAATACCAGCAGAAGTAAGGAATGCCCTCTGTGGTATAAGGGGAGATTTCCCCTGTCCCTGTGCTGGGCTGGATCCCTTCCCTTTGTAATCTGAGGACCATTTTCATTCTGATAGTTGGACTGATGCACAGATGGGTTTGAATCTGGCAAGTGAGCTGCTCCAGCAGGTTATTGTCTAGATGCCTGCCTGCTTTTTGCTCATCCCTTGACAAAGGCTTCAAGCCTGAAATGTTGGATATGTAGTTTTACCTCCTATGAACGCTGCGAAACTGGCTAGGTTCCTCCTGCATTTCTGTGTTGTTACAACAATCACAGCATCTGCAGGCTTCCATGTTTCTCTAAATTATAACCACTTACTCCTTTACAGGATATTCCAAAGGCTCACAATTCTCTGGGCCTGTTGAATTGACCTGCACAGAATTTAGAGTTCAGTAAGAAGTTGCCTTGGCAAGTTTTCAGGCTGTTTCAGCATTAAGAGATTTTTCCCCAGAGCAAAACATTAAAATGAATTAAGCACATATTCAGGGACTCATTGCTTTGTTCTGTGTGCTCTCCACAAGATCACAATTTTTTAAACATTTGCTGCAAGGATGATCAGCTACGAGCCAATGTGTAAGAGTCCTGAACAGCTTCACAACCACATAATTAAGAAGTTGGCTAATGCTATTTATGAATAGTCCAACTCTCAGTTTAGTGGATTTAAAATACAAGGTGTATATTAGGTGGAGCCATGAAGCTTACCATTATTCTTTCTTTGGCTTGGCTTCGCGGACGAAGATTTATGGAGGGGGTAAATGTCCACGTCAGCTGCAGGCTCGTTTGTGGCTGACAAGTCCGATGCGGGACAGGCAGACACGGTTGCAGCGGTTGCAGGGGAAAATTGGTTGGTTGGGGTTGGGTGTCGGGTTTTTCCTCCTTTGCCTTTTGTCAGTGAGGTGGGCTCTGCCGTCTTCTTCAAAGGAGGTTGCTGCCCGCCAAACTGTGAGGCGCCAAGATGCACGGTTTGAGGCGATATCAGCCCACTGGCGGTGGTCAATGTGGCAGGCACCAAGAGATTTCTTTAGGCAGTCCTTGTACCTTTTCTTTGGTGCACCTCTGTCACGGTGGCCAGTGGAGAGCTCGCCATATAACACGATCTTGGGAAGGCGATGGTCCTCCATTCTGGAGACGTGACCCACCCAGCGCAGTTGGATCTTCAGCAGCGTGGACTCGATGCTGTCGACCTCTGCCATCTCGAGTACTTCGACGTTAGGGATGAAAGCGCTCCAATGAATGTTGAGGATGGAGCGGAGACAACGCTGGTGGAAGCGTTCTAGGAGCCGTAGGTGATGCCGGTAGAGGACCCATGATTTGGAGCTGAACAGGAGTGTGGGTATGACAACGGCTCTGTATACGCTTATCTTTGTGAGGTTTTTCAGTTGGTTGTTTTTCTAGACTCTTTTGTGTAGCCTTCCAAAGGCACTATTTGCCTTGGCGAGTCTGTTGTCTATCTCGTTGTCGATCCTTGCATCTGATGAAATGGTGCAGCCGAGATAGGTAAACTGGTTGACCATTTATTAACATACTAACCCTAACCCTAACCCATTATTAACATGGAACAATACAGCACAGTACAGGCCCTTCAGCCCTTGATGTTGTGTCTAAAAACAAAAGCACGAAACCCTCCCTACCCCATAACCCTCTATTTTTCTTTCATCCATGTGTCTCTTAAATGCCCCCAATGTTTCAATCTCCACCACCATCCCTGGAAAGGCAATCCAGATACCTACAACTCTCTGTGTAAAAATAAACTCACCCCTGATGTCTTCCCTAAACTTCCCTCCCTTAACTTTAGTTCGGATAATCAATTATTTCCAGGAACATTCTTCCATGTTCTGTTGATACTGTTAAGCAATAGCTACAAATTGTGGTGCAAGGCATTAGTTTATATAGCTGAATAAGGTCCTATATGAAGATGAGTTATTCTGTCACGCACAGGATACAGCAACTCCATGACTTAAAGATTTTTTATTGCTTAAAATTTTGTGTAGTATGATATTTTATGAGAGACCTAAACAGAGTAGATAGTTAGAAACTTCCAGAAGTGTACTGAGAAGAAAAGGCATAGGTTTAAGGTGAGGAATAAGTGGTTTTGAAGGAATCTGAGGAATTTCTTCTCCTTGAGGATGTTTCAAGATTCAATTTATTATCATCGTAATAAAACAGTGTCATTATTACATGAAATTTCTTTTTGTCTGCTGCAAGGTAGACAGATTTGCCACCGGCAGGAATTGCCTAAGCGCCTCTTACAGTCAGACTTACAGTCAAAGAGAGAGAAGTAATAGAGAATCCCCCCCACCGTGTCACCGAGGGTCCATAGATTCATCTCCAGCACTTCCGCAGCCACCCAGAATCCAGTCCAAACCATTAGCGACCCGAGCTCCAAATCCGAACCTCCGACACGGTCAGGAAACCTTCAGCGCCCTCGGTACCTCCTCGCATCCCGTTTCCGATACCTGGTACCCTTCTGGTTGCTCAGCCACAGACCCCCCTCACTGGCCCGCCGCCATGGTCACCGTCCCCGCAGGTCATCTCCTTCTCATACAGAGGGTGATCTTTCCATCCTCTGCTGCCCTGCCTCCAGTCCTCTGCTTCCCTGGAGTCTGCAGCCCACTTGTGGCTACTGCCGATTAATAGGTGCAGGATTTCAAATAAAACCACTGTCGGCTCCCTCACTGGGCCGTTCAAAACTGCATCTCCATCTCCACTCCCCGCGCGTCCGCACCAATATCAATGCTGCTGCTTCAGCGGCTTCGGCAGCGACGCCACCTTCGATATTGCTTGCAGTCTACAGAGCGATGCCGGAATGGGTGGTAAAGGCTGATGCTCTCATAACATTTAAGAAATATTTGAATGGTCCCTTGAATTGTTTTCTTTGAACCAAAGTGACCTGTCAGAAAGAATTTCTATGTCCAATATATAACCTATTCACTCCTGAACTTGTGCAAAAACTGTGCAGAATAAAGTCTTCCTGGGCATGAAGCAGGCGAAGCAAGCAAAATGAAATGAGGGAAAGCAACCTAAAAGTTAAAGGAGGAAGTGAACCTCTACACCAAACTCAGTGAAAGATACTTTTACGATCCTATGTTCAGCCCTGGCATGCCTCATACTTACACCTCTGTCAAAACAATTATGTTGCATTTGGAAATTACGGTCAATAACCAACCGGAGAGTTTAAGTGCCTTGAATAGTATCGTGTCCATTCATCATTTCAGCTTAAAGCTATTGTGCAAAATGCAACTTAATTAAGATGCATTAACTGCCATATTTCGGTCAGTTCTGCAATCGTACCACCAGATACAACATGGCTTTGACATTTCCTAAAACATTTAGCAACTACATTATGCTACATTAATAGTTACTTATAATAACTCAATCTAGTCATAAACATAATGTATGCAACCATATCAGGCTCATTTATTAGATTATTGTATTAAAATAATAAAGATAAAAAAGGAAAAAAACACAAATGGACTAAACTAATCTATTAATTGTAGTTATGCCTATTTTCTTATTTACCCTTTTTTTTCTCCCTTTTACATGATTTTGCTTGTATACAATTGATTCATTATGTAATTGTCATTTATTAAGTACGCTTATAAGTTAAGTTCAGTTTTTTAAAAATTTAAACGATTTACAGATTTAAAACAAACATTTAGCAACACATGGGAGCTGTGCACAGTTTCACTTCATCCGTGCACCTGAGATTTCTGAGCGATGTCCAAGCATCCAGCCCTTACTGGAACATTGAGAATAAAGGAGAGGCATTCAGATTTATGAAAGCAACTTATTTGTTTCTGCCTTCGTTAGGATTAGTGCAAGGTGTTTGGCAGAAGATCTTACGGATTCAAATCTGGGATCTTAGCTTGGTTTCCAAGCTGAAGCACCCTCATTTGATCCTCTGAGAAGACGTTTCCAGTATTAGGTGCAATGAACTGTTTGGTGGGTCAGAAGCAATGATTTCATATTGTGTCATCAGAATCCCACCAGCTGTTCCTTTGGAATCCCATTTGTATTTAGATTAGACCAACTTGTGTCCTTGACCTTTCTGACCGCATTTACGATGTTATGGCTCCCTCAAAAAGCAATTTATGCAGTCCTTCACTGAAAAGACAAGACGGTAGATAAGGGCATAATGATGGGGGAGGGGAATTTTTCACGCAGGTCTGTTGGAGCCAGGGAAATTCGCTACCTGAAGATTAGTGGAGACAATGACTTCTCACTAGTTTATGAAGTATTGAGACAATATTGAATTGCCAAGGAATAGGGGAAAACGATATAACACAAGTTAGTGGGATTAGTGTAAATTTAAATTGACATAAGGCCAAAGCCCCTTTTGGCCTACGAGCCCATACTATCCAATTACACCTAATTGACCTACAATTTCCGGTGCATCTGGAGGAAACTCACGCAGACATGGGGAGAATGTACAAACTCCTTCCAGACATTGCCAGATTCAAACCCCTGTCATTAGGATTGAAACAGCATTGTGGTAACTGCACCAACCATAGGTAGATACCACAGACATTGTGGCTCAAAGTGCCAGTTTCTGTAGTGTTCTTTGAATCTATTAAGCAGTAGATACAGATGCTTCTCTACTTACGATGGTGTGACTTACGATTTTTTAAAGTTACTATAACGATACGCATTCTAATGAAGATACCTGAACATAGTCACTTGGTTCTGTATTTTCACGATTCGCTGCATGGTGGTGTTGCAATGACTGTCCTTATTGGTTATCACGCAGCAGCCGATGGATGCTTTGGCTGTGTGGAATAAAAGGTATTCAACATTTAATTATAAAATGAATTTGCCCATCTGGAGGCTATGGTAAGTGGTCTGAGCTAGCCCAAGCTGAATAAAAATTCTTTAAGTATTCACTAAATTACGAGCTATTCAACTCTTTATTATAAAATCCGCTTTGTATTAGATGATTTTGCCCAACTGTAGGCTACGGTAGCTATCCTAACCGCGTTTAAGGTATGATGTTTGTTAGGTGCGGTACTGAAGTTTTTGTTGACTTTCGATTTTTCCACTTGTGCTGGGTTTATCAGAACAAAGTCAAGGAGCATCTGTAATGAAGTAGATGATCAAATGTAGCTGGAAATGGTCTGCATCTTCAAAAGGAATCCAGCTGGATCCCTGCTCATCTATTACCATCATATTTTCAATCTGCTTCCCATGTCAAACTTAATTCTGTTCCCCACCCCATCCCTTCCTCATTCCCCAATTCTAGATACGATCAAGCACTTCAAGCACTGATTCCTGATGTGTCATTGTTATGTCCTTCCAATGCTGTTAGGCAGGCCCATGTGGTTCAAATGCAATACTGTCCAAATCCATTGACAAGATCTTACAACTGGCTTCTCTTCAATCATAAGTCTTTCATTATATGCTCAGAGAATGTAAAAGGCTTTGCAAGTTTTTGTTTTCCCTTTTGGGAAAATCACTTAAGATCATTAGTAAGGTACAGATGAACAAAAATGTATATTTGTAGCATCGTTTGTTGTGTAGTTTTAGAACTGCATTATTAAAAACCTGCCAATCTCTGATCTCTCTGTGGGTGGAATTTGCTTTTGAATAAATACTTGCATTATATGGTTACAGAAAATGATTCATGGAATCATGACCCACATTATTTTAGTCCTACTGAACATTAAAAGGAATGTAGTATTAAACATTAAAGATGCTAAGAATGGTTTGTAAAGTTGGATGCAAACATTTCACACACTCATTTAATGTTTCCACGGGTAGCAGTAATCTAAGGATTGCCTAAAGAAAGCTCTTGGTGCCTGCCAGATTGACCACCGCCAGTGGGATGATATCGCCTCTAACCGTGCATCTTGGCGCCTCACAGTTCGGCGGGCAGCAACCTCCTTTGAAGAAGACCGCAGAGCCCACCTCACTGTCAAAAGACAAAGGAGGAAAAACCCAACACCCAACCCCAACCAACCAATTTTCCCTTGCAACCGCTGCAACCGTGTCTGCCTGACCCGCATTGGACTTGTCAGCCACAAACGAGCCTGCAGCTGACGTGGACATTACCCCTCCATAAATCTTCGTCCGCGAAGCCAAGCCAAGATTCTGTCTGTGCTCTTTATTATAAACATATTAAAGTTCCACGTGTATTCTTTGCCAGTTAGAGGTGCTATATCTGAAAGAAACTAATACTTCACCAGGATTAATATATTTAAGTTGTAATTGCTTTTTATGGCTTTTTATTTAGGGAAATAGAGTTTCTGAAAAAGGAAACCGCTCAAAGAAGAACTTTGGAAGAAACTGAAAATTCACATAAAGAGGAGATAGAGAAACTTCAGAATAAGGTACAGCTGGAGACCAATGACAGTGGAATATTCACCAGTGAAATGTATATCTGGGCAGAAATTGCATTGTAAATGACCCAAGATATTATTATATCTTTATGGAATTTCCAATTGTTTAAATGCTTCAAGGATGCAAGAAAGAGACACAAGTCCTGCAGCCTTGTTTTGGATCCTTGAGATGCCAAGTTCATCAACGATTACCAGGAGGCGCACATGGATCTGCATTACATTAGGGCAGTCCCTACCTGACATTCTCCCAATGTCAGTTGCTTCCCGAACAGTCGGCCTTTCATTCCCTTGCACATAATATATATGAATTTGAATTGCCCGGAATAGTGGATAATTCACTATTGGGGCTGGAGTGTGTTGAGGTTTCATGGTAATAGATCCTCTTGGCCCATGAGTCCGTACCGCCCAAATGTACTAATTAACTCAATAACCCCAGGACGTTTTGAAGGGTGGAAGGAGGCAGGTGTCAGGTCCAAACTCCTTCCAGACAGCATCACATCGCAGATTGTTGGCGCTGTAACTGCTACACCAACCATGGCACCTTACCATCTTTCAGCCATGGTAAGGTTTAGAATTCAGCACAGTGGGTTCACTTCCTGGATTGTTTCAATTTCTATTGAACTTTTCAGAGTTGATGTCACAAAAGCTTGTGCCTCACTTAAGGCGATGATCACAAAAATCTTTTCCCTTCCATATCTATCCTTCAGACTACTCGATCACCATCTAGTTGTTTGAAGGCACTCGACCAAGTTCAGAAAGGCAATTAATGATCTATTTATTCAATATCTAAAAGCAAATGAAGTAGTGTGAATGCAGGGGGAATTCATCACCACAAAAGGTCATTGGCCACCAGTTGTACTCAACTTCCAGAGTGAAACGTGAAAGTCTGTAGATGCTGTGATTGTAGATGGCATTAACGTTGACTTCTCCGGTTTCCATTAGCCACTCCCTCCGCCATGTCTCCTTGTAGCTCTCCCTCTGTCTCCTTTACCTCAGCTCTACATTCACAGAGCCAAATCCCCGCCCCTTCCGGCCAGGTCATTGGGTGTATTTAAGGCAGAGATTGATAGGTCCAGGGCATCAAGAGGGGCTGAGTGGGCTCAGCTCATGATTGAATGGCAGGACAGACTCGGTAGGCTGAACAGCCTATTTCTGCTCCTTTTCTTATGGTCAGGTATGCAGGGGATCCTGGAAAAAATATCACAGA
This sequence comes from Narcine bancroftii, assembly GCF_036971445.1. Taxonomy (NCBI): domain Eukaryota; kingdom Metazoa; phylum Chordata; class Chondrichthyes; order Torpediniformes; family Narcinidae; genus Narcine; species Narcine bancroftii. Next base: position 88,611,523 of record NC_091480.1, read on the forward strand.
CTTGTAACCCACTGGCTAGATCCTGGATCTTCATCAGCCTTTAAAGTATATTTGCATGGTACACAAAAAAAATTTGTTGACCGGCATAGTTATTTTGAGGACCTTTGTTACTTCCCGTCAACAAGAGGAAACAATAGGGGTAAATCCACAAATTGCTGGAGAAACTCATTAGTCCATAGGAGGTAAAGATATATAATCAACCTTTCAGACCTACAGGTGTGTTTTCCCCAAATGACCCATTGGAAGATGACAGAAGTAAATAACTTCCAAGGAGAATCCGTCTTGAGGATCTTGAGCAAGATTGGAGTCAGTGCGCAGTCTAGGCCAATTTAAATTTAAAGTAACCTTGGCAATTTTTATCTCCTCCTTGTACTTTCTGTCAAAGTGAATAACTTTCCAAATCTTGCTTTTCTCACAGGTAACAGAACTGGAGACAAGTTTAGAGTCGATGAAGAATTCCAATGCAATTTAAACAGGAAGGCAGCATTACATCATCTGTACCCTAATGTACTTACAGCAAACCTTCATGGAGGAGCAACAGGTCTTGAAAAAAAAAGACTTTTTCCTGTTTGTTTTCCTCTGAAAGGTTTGTACCAGTTGCACTCAGTGGAAGAGGTTGAGTTTAAGGGAATTTTTGCATTATTGTCTTACATATAACAGTTTGCCAAGTCACTTTCAAACAGATGGCCAAATTGAATTTGTCCAGTGAATTATGAATGGGCTGCAATGAACTGGTCTGCACTAGATTGGACTTGCTTCTCAAGCCACAGAACTAGTAGTTTCCCATTCGGCTTACTTAGTTCGTATAAATGAATGTTCACCGAGGGCATCCTCGTTGCAAAAGTAAATTGCAAGGTTTCTGTTGGTCACAAGTCCTTGGTGACCTGTTACCAAGAGGTCTAACCTGCCATTACATCATGTGAGAAGGCATGTCTTTCTAATGACTGCAATCAGTGACTTTTTTCTGTAACATATGCAATTTGTTTTCACAGTTTGATGTAAAAATCATTCTTTTATCGATTTCATTTTAGTTCATTAAGAGCATTTATGGCGCCGTGTTATCAATGCTGATGTCCTTTTATATCTGCATAGTGTGGAGGCATCGGTACCTGTCTTAACAAAGATTGTCTTTAGATGTGTAATTTAACAAAATATAAACCAAATTTCATTAATTTGTTGCTGACCGAGTGAATATGGAATTATACAACATGTATAATTTCATTAATTTGTTGCTGACCGAGTGAATATGGAATTATACAACATGTATAATTTCATTAATTTGTTGCTGACCGAGTGAATATGGAATTATACAACATGTATAGAGCAGAGAGTTGAATGATGGTCACTGTAATGAAATGATGAAGGAGATGGTTGCAAATTTAAAGAAAATGTTACATTTTGCAGTTCTTTCGATTGTATCTACTCTGATCTACCAAGGTTTATCATTCATTCCTACTGTTATTCATTGTGCCATATTTGGTGGATCTTCCCACTTATTGCCATTACATATGTACAGAAAAAGGTGGGTATTTGTGTAGATGTTTGGCTAAAGCTCATGTAATTTGCAGTATAAAATGTAAGAACTGTAAAAAAAAAGAGATTACGGTTTCTGGAGCTGTGTATTATGGATGTTGAGTCTGATGTTGTGATTGAATGAGTTCTCCACAGGATGGAGGATGTTAGTGCAAGGAACACTATATATTCCAGCAGAGAATATATTTTAGAATGAGATTTACCTCACTCTACCCCTTTTGTCGTCATAGGTTTACACCCAAGAGTAAACTAGTTCTTCAGTTTGCCTGTCATCTCAAATGAGGTTGAGCTATCTTGATGACCTGGACATAAACTTGAGTCCTATCTTAAGGGAGAAAATGCTACCCTGATTAGTGACCACAGAAACACTCAGGTGTGTGGAAGACTTCACCCTTTTTCTCACTTGTTATCGTGCCAGGGAGAGTGAAGGGGACGTATTGTAATGAATCTAACACTGGAGTACATTTGACATGGGGTTGGGGTGCTTGCTGCTGTGTGAATCGGGGGCGGGGCGGGGGGGGGTAGAATGTGCCATTTACATGATTGCTTTTTTTCCCCCCACCTACAATCCAGACAGATGGGTCCTTCTGATGCCTGACATCTTTCCATCTAATCTGGACCAGCACTCTCTTGGGCTTTAGTTGGATTATCTTACCACTTTTATAAGCTGTACACTTGCTTGACATTTTGGTACTATCAACAAGCTTATGGTCCATAGCCCAGAAATTGGGGTTCCATGTTAATTAGTCTTATTATTAGGTTAACTGGCCACAACAGTGCAGCAATATCCCTTCTACATAACTACTGCATATATCTGTTATTTTAGTGGCACAAGTTATCATTACTTAAACAGCATAAGGAATCAAAGTTGTTTTGGAGGGCCACCCAATGAATAAAAAAATAATTAAATGACATATTGACTAAAACATTTGGTGCTATGAAGAATTTGTTTCAATCATTAATGTAAATAGCGGTGAAAGTGGAAGAGCTGATAATCCAGCATAATTGGGCCTCACTGGCTGAGGCTTGCAGTTCTGGGCTCCTCAATGCAGGTGAATCCAGCAGCCTTCCGAAAACTTGCTGCATGTCTGCATCTTTCCTGTGGGCCCTTCAAAACACCCCACAAAATAGAAATAAACGTCGAAGTAAATCCACCTATTTTTTTTTTTGGTGTGTTCCAGACGACCCCTCTCTGCGCCCCCAGCCCTGAAATAACCTCTGTCCCTGTCACTTCAATGGTCTGTGCAGCACCCCCCCCCCCCTAACTAGGTGCTGGAGCTGTTGAGTCCCAGCATCCAGCTGATTGGAGCTGAAAGGCCAGCTCCAATCGGTTCAGAATCCTGTCCTCAAGGATCCCAGGAAAAGAACTGTAATATATGATTGGAAGGGCAAGTATTAACTGGATAAATCATTGAATATACATTATCCCCATTGTCAAGAGAATTCTAATTTGAATTTTGTTCCACTGACTTAATCTGAACCACAGGAGGAGGCACCTCACAGACTTATTCCCCATCAAATAAATGAATCTGTGTGATGCTTCTGGATGAAAAAAAGGCAGCCTCCCTATGGGTGACAGGACAGGGAGTGGGAGTAATATACTTAAATTCATCCCTAATTGGTACATATCGGCAGCACAGTGCATTCTGTCTCTAAAATTCATTCCATTCTGAATTTCCAAGGCAGGACGCTATTAGATAATGCATTTAGCAGGTAAGAATTTCCAGGCTTTATCTAAAAGCAGAACATATATTAAAAGCTGCTATTTACCAAATGAGATTTTACCATCTGTGGTATTTTAGAAGGGACTTGGGTTGTATATTGTACCAACACACTGGTCCTTCAACTCAGGAATTTGGCTTTGAAATCTTGCTTTGTCTGTTGAAATGAAAATCCTTGCCTCCAAGTGTCTGAAGGCTGTCCGAGTTCATTTCACAAGGAAGCAAGAGGCAGCAAACGGTAATGATCATTAAATTATAAAACACAATGTGAGATGGAAGGGAAGGATAGACAATAGGAGTAGTGTTAGGGATAAAAGCAGTGGCGATAGAGAAAAAGCATCTAGTTCACGCTCTATGAAAACAGTATTAATTTACCTTGCCAATAAGAGAAATATTAAATATTTCACATTCCTCTCTTTCATGAACAAAGACATGGCTAATAATTTTCCTGGATTTTACAGTAAACAGTCACGGACTAATGGCAGAACTGTTGAGTAGAAGCAGCAGGTTACACATCAAACTCAATTCTTGTTTTGACCTGCTGTTGAGGGGAGAGGTTGAACACACTGAGCCATATTGGATTTTTGATAAATGCTTTTCTTGTTGCGGATTGCTACAGTTTATGAGGTTTCAGTACCCAACTGGTTTGCATAAGCCTTGTGCCCATTGTTTGAGATTGTATTGCAATTGGTTAATTTCACTTGTGTATATGTGATAAATGTAGTTGGTGAAATGTATACAACTTCCGAACAAGTTAAATTGTTTCTTTTATGGGTTTCAACCATGTTAGCTGAATGTTAATTAAATTTCCTGTTATAAGGTGTAATCTAGCTTATATGAAGTTATTAATTTTCTGATTCAATTTAATTTGATTAAACATGTCTAATAGATTCTTAAGTGGTATAGTGAGGATCTTTTGAAGTATTTATGACAGGAACTGATGATTTTTTTAATGCATTGAAGATGCAAGTGTTAGTTAGGCTTATGTTTAAATTAAATTCTTCCTCAAGATCCACGTTATTTTGAATGTATGTTGAACAATTCCTCAACCATTACATGGTTAGAGTAGCGGTTAGCACAGCACGATGACAGCACCAATGACCCAGGTTCGAATCCGGCACTGACTGTAAGGAGTTTGTACGTTCTCCCCATGTCTGGGTGGGTTTCCTCTGGGTGCTCCGACATCATACCAACCTTCAAAATGTACGGGGGTTGTAGGTTAATTGGGTAGAAGGGCCTGTGCTGTATGTCTAAATTTAAATGCCAAAACAAACTGACATTAACGCCTATCTTTTAATGAGGTGTAGCGTGAAATTGTACAAAGCAGAATAAAATTGATGATATTCTTAAGGATGACTCTATTCAGATCCCGTTATTTAAGGAGTAGCATCCTAACGCTTTCAGAAATGTCATTATACTAACGAAATGACGTGGGTTTTTTAATTATTTTTGCACTGTCCATTACAGCAAGTCCTTGCACAATACCAGAAGGCAGCGCTGATTCATGCTGCTTTCTTGTAAGCAGAGGAAAGCAGACATCCTCTTAGTCTGCCTCAGCTTGTTGCCCTTCTTCTGATGCTTGGTGTAGAGCACCTTGTTTGTAGGCCGGTTCATCCCGTAGTCATCAAAGTTGCTGTGATCAGGAAGCGATATAGAAAAACCAATATGATAATCTGTCCTTGTGATAATGAACAGATGTTGCCCAGATAACCAAGATGGCTCCCTTTCTCTTCCTTAAAATGGGCATCAGTCAGGTTTCAGTTAAGACTGTGCAAAACCTTCTCAACTAATTCTGCACTACCTTGGTCCTGCACCACAATACAGTGGCCTATTTTCCAAGAACTTTGTTCTGTGCTTGTCTGTAAAATCTTTTACCTGATGTGACATCAAGCAATAAAGTTTGGAAACATTTTAGAAATTATTGCTGGCCTAGACGGAGTTAATAATTCCAGGCCCAGTATTTGAAGAGATTTATTATAATTGGCTTTTATTCTTGTAAAAGGCACGACCTCACTACTGCTGTGAAGATAATTTGCATCTTGATATGTATTAATTGCACGAGACTAATCTGAGAATTCGGACAAAATTTGTACGAGAAATACTTCTGTGGATTAGAAGCAAATGAGCCATCTTTGAGGTGTAATCATTATTGTAGAACAGCAAATACTGCAGCAAATGTGTCCACAGCGGGCTCCCAGAAACACGTGCGTTGTGAGAATCAGATAATCTGTTGTATGATAATGATAAATATATAAATGCTACCCTGTATACCAGGATAAGTCATTTCTCTTCCTCCAAATAGTGCTAAAGGTACTTCAGTTTACATCCAAGAGAGCAGATTGGGGCTCTGTTAATTATTAATTCAAAAGAAACCCCCTCCATTGGCACTTGTCGGCATCTCAAATAATTGATTACTCCCTCGGTGCTGCCCTGGATCCCGAGAATTTATTCAAAATAGACCAGCATCATTCTTCAGTGGACCCAGATTGCCACTGTCTGCATTATCAACCTTATTGGTGTTCACAGTTTGTTCACTAATTTTTAGCAAGATCACAAATCCATCAGTTGTTCATGATATCATCAAAACTGCTCGCCTGAGGAAGACCTCACCCATGGGGATTTATAAATATTAATATACAGAGAAATAAACCACTCATCCCTCAAGATATCCATTTAGAAGAGGGTAAGCCTGCGCCATTGTTTCGGCTAACATAATTCTATCTGGAAATGGAGGAGCCACAGAGGATTTGGAACATCTGTCTAATTTTTTTTTAAAGCAGAAAATGCTGGAAACAACAGGCCAGGCAGCCTCTGTGGAAAGAGAAATAGATACCATGAGATTCTGAAATGTTACCTTCCTCATGCTACACATTTTAAGACCAAAAAAAAAAAGAGTTTTACGACAGAAATATTATGTTACAAATGCTTCTTGTATCAATTGGTAAACATAAGAAATGTGAACTGTTTGTGATTCTGAGGATCAAAACACTACAAAAAAATGTGCAAATGACTGGTAAGATCATAAAATGATATTGCAGGCAATTCCAGCAACTGGCAAAAGCCAAGTGGCTTAATTATTTGGCCAAAGAGTTGTTAAAATTCTAGAATATTTGGAAGCACCCAATAATGCCTGATACTAATGAATTACAGCAAAACAAGCGAGGGTTTACATTTAAACCGCAAATATGGTCAGTAACCGGCTCAAGGTACTGCAGAGCTTCATTGAGCCAATAATAACCCATATTTTATTTTTTATATAATCTCTTGATATTCCTAATCAGTCGCTTTATTTTTCAGGGTAAGTAAGAGCTATTGATGAATTGTTTGTGTGTTTTTTTTTAAAAACAGATTCGTGTATTAAAACACCACCTGTTACTATTGGTGTCGTATAGAACAGTAAAGTTAAAAGTATGGGCAAGTTTGACGTTCATTTTTGGGTTTGATCATAAATAACTGGAGTTCACACTTGATCACCATTTGTGTTAGTTTAAAATTTATTAATTTAGTGGATTTTCTGCCAGTTGCGTTAATTGCCGGACTCCGAAATACAATCGGATGTTGACAGTATGAAGTCAAGTCTTTGTGGCATTATTAAAATAAGAATTCAATTCGTTAAGTTGGAAAAGGACCACAGCAAATTCTTCACTTCAAATTGATTCCAAGCAACTGCTGAGAGAGGTGGGTGACGGTAAAAAAGAAATCTCCTCGTTTTGGAGTTGTAGATGAAGATTTGAAGTATGATTGAAGTACATTATTCTGCTGATGTCACTCCTCAGTGTGTTCCATTCCCGTGAAGCTGCATTCCACCAGCAGAAATTTGCTAGTTTAGTTGAAGGGCTGATTCATCACAATGCGTTCATGCCTATATTGAATAACGGTAACACTCTTCCCGTGTTTACGTGGGTTTCATCCACATGCTCCGGTTTCCTTCCACCTTTCAAAATGTATGGTGGGGGGGGGGTTATTTGGGCGGCACGGGCTTGTGGGCCGGAAAGGCCTGTTACCCTGCTGTATGTCTAACAAGTTTATTTTGGGAAAGTTTGATGTCTTACATCTGTGATCTTTCAAATGTTATCATTATGAACTTTTAATCCTCCCTAATCTCTTAGAGGACTCACTCCAATAACAATTACATTAATATTTATTTTTTTAAATCCAAAAATGAAACCAATAGTGCATTTAAACAAACCACCCAACTTGGTGATTAAAATTTATTGACATGAACCAGTCACAAAATTCGGTGATGCATAATCAGGAGTTCATAAATGAAACACTAAATCAGCATTGTTTACTTTAAGATGGAAAATGGTTAATTGTGATGTCTCTCTTGTGTTTGAGTGTACTTGAATTACATACAAAAGGCTCAGAGAACACTTGGATCTGTGAACATCAACAACTTTTTGTTCCAAACTCTGCCACAAGAGGGAGCATGTAGTTATCCAAATTGCCCCATCGATGTTCAGACAACAACTTCAGCATTGTACACCCAGAGCAGTGACTCCCAAAGTTTTTAACTTAAAGTACAAATTTTTTCAATGTAAATTTCCTCCCCAAATAGATGCAAGAAAACTGGGTTGTAGCAGAGATTGCTAACAGCTTTAGGTTGGCACCTGGCAAATGACAATTATTTTATTTATGTGAACCTCCTACTCAATTTTCGAAGACCTCCCCCAGCAACCTTTGGGGATCGTGCACCCAGGTTGGGAGCCATAGGTATAAACAACCTTCACTGTGTAACGAACTATCACATATACCAAGAAAAGCTTCATTTTCTGTGCTATCCAGACAAGTCATCCCATAATGCATTTTCCTAGCTGAAGATACTTGTGTTCTTTTGGAGCCATGAACCTTGCCATTAGTTCATCTTTTTAATGAATCTGTTCTACCCACTGGCCAACAAGAGAGAAGCTCAAAGATATTTTGCATATTTTAATTATAATTGTCTGTGCAGCATTTTAATCTGAACTTTTCTGTTCCTATGGCCTGATGTACTATGAAGAAATGCTTTGACTATCTTATCTATTGGTGTATAAGATGATATAATTTACACTCTGTCATTTCCTTTCCAGAGTAAAAGGCCCCAATTTATCTTGACCATAGCTCAATCATATAACACAGAACCCATCTATTGAGTCAGTACTGACTATTAGCACCAATATATACCACTCCTCCATGAGCCCTGGTTAATGTTTTAACACAATAGAGATTACTAGTTCCTTGACTTGTGCATTATTCTTAGAACTTGGCAACTTCTTACGAGTTGCTCCAACTTGACCATCTCCCTGCATTCATTCTAGTCATTCTCTTGCTGTTCTAAATTGAGGCTGATTGGATGGTACCTTTTCATTTCCTCGATACGAGTGGTAAACAATTTAGTTCAAATTCATTGCAAGATCTGTCCAGAGAGCAGTTTCTGCTCATTTGGTTTGTCATGTATTATGCACTGAATCCATTATTGTCCCAAATAAATTTTTATGTATCTTTAACTATTTCTGTTTTCCAATTTCTATTTTCCTTTCAAGTTTGAGTTTATTGGAACATGTACCAAGATGCAATGATAGTGGTTACTTTGCCAGCAGACCAGTAGACATACATAATATAACAAGCAAGACAGTACAGTCAGAGAGATATGTTGGTGCAGGGCAAAAGCAATATACTATTTTTGGGGTCCATTCTGGAGTCTGAAAACAGCAGGAAAGAAACTGTCCTTAACTCGGGGGTGAAGAGAGTTTGGCCGGGGTGGGAAGAGTCCTTTAATATGTTGGCTTCTTTTCCAAGGCAGCAGGAGTTATAAAGTTGATGGAGGGGATTAGAGGTGAGTGAGATGACGTGCACCATGTTCACAATCCTCTGTAGTTTATTGTGGTCTTGGGCAGAGAGGTTTCTCTACCACTGGGAGATGCTCCCTGACAGGATGTTTCCAGCGGCATGTCTGAGATTTGTTTTTTATTGAGAGACCTTTGGTTCTTCCTCCACCTGGTTCAGTGCAGGCTGGGCTGTGTTCCTCAATGGAAAAATGGAGCAAAGTGCTGGCAGATCCAGACACTGATTCTTCAACTCGCCTCTTAGATTTCAGATTTATTGTCTGAGTACACACATGACATCACATACAACCTTGAGTTCCCTTTGTCCTGCAGGTGCATCAGAATGACCACTAATTTATAGTGCAAAAAATAAACTAAACATGTAAATAAAAGAACTGTAAACAGATAAACAAATTGACTGTGCAATACAGAGAGAACAAAAGAAAATCAATAAAGTGAGCAAGTGAGAGTAATAGCTCCTGTCAACGCTCCACGAACATGACCTCATTGGCTTCTCCCTTCAGGCATTGCTTTAACCATTTCTAGATGTCGCCGTCTCCCAAATTTTGTCTGCCTAGTCAAAGTGAAGTTTTATAGAAGAGTTTGTTTAATTGTATCCACCTTTAATTTCACTCCTGCAAAATACAAGTTGGACTTTAACTGGCGAGCAGTTCATCTTGTACTCTGCAATAGATGACACTTGATTGATGATTCAGCATTTTTCCAGATAATATGTCTGTGTTTAACCATCCTTTAATGGAATGATTGCATTGGTTTGCCTCCAATCCAGAGGGACATAGTTTTCTTTATGATGGTCAACAGTGTTTCACAGAGTTCATCCCTTGACAATAACCCCCTTGGATAGGTTGTACAATATAATGGCAAAAGATGACTGGAACATTGAAATTCTTGAAAAAAAATCATGATCCCGGATAAACATTATTGATAAATCAAAATAGTAAATTTATATCAATTAGTCTACAACAGACCAGACAGGAGTCTGGGGTTAATCAATGGAAGGCTTTGGAAACAATAATTCAAAAGGCAATTTTTTCAAAGAAATCTATGTTTGTTCCATTTCTCAAACTCCACTGTGTTCCAAAATATTGCAATAAATCTGCTTCAATCATAATTCCAATGAAGCTCGTTTCAGTGAACTCCATTTTATTCACAAAAATGGCACGGATTTTTAAAATATATTTTATTGCCATCTCTGTTATTGTTAAGAAAATATTCATTGACTGGATTGGTTCATTCTGCATTATCTTGCAATTTCACACTCCAAGGCATTTTTGCGGATGTGAAGCCTTTTCCATCCACTTGTTGTACAGTTCAAGAGGGATCATGTTCAGCTTTGTGCTTTGATTGGTTCTTTGATCATCCTTCTTGTTCTTACAATTTCTGTAATCTTCTATTGATCTATTTGAGTAGTGAATGTTTGGAATTCTCTAACCAGGGAAGGGGTTGAAGCTGCCTCATTAAACATATTTAAAATTCAGTTAGATAAATTTTTACATGATAGAGGAATTAGGGCATATGGGGAGAAGGCAAGTAGGTGGAGTTAGGTCATAAATCTTTTTTTTTTTAACCAAGATCCTCTGGTTTTCAAGTCAAATAACTCAAGATTATCTGTGATGTGTTTAAATGAGATTGTTCAAGATAAAATTGAAATAATATTGAGTGATAATTTATTAATACAGACAGTGAAGATATGCATGTATATGCTCTGAATTTCTACCTATTAGTCCAAGCAGGGTATTGTTTGCTTCAGTGAGTGGGAAGAGTAATCTATAAACACAATCAGATTTCAGATTTATGGTCAGAGTACATACATGACATTGCATCCTAACCTATAGATGAATTTTCTTCCTCTGGATGCCAGATCTAAAACACTCCCAAATGAATCAAATGGCTGAAAAGGAATTTATTTTAAATTGGTATTTTTGTTGATTCAGAGGTTGAGGTTATTGGATATAAACACCACTCTAATAACTTAACAGAGCTTGGATCAGCTTCCCAAAGCATACAGTGCCAATAAGTGCTAACCACATCGAATAAAAATAAATAGTTTGTGCATTTTGTTAATAATTTGGGTTTGTGCATTTTGTTAATAATTTGGGTTTAGAAGTAAAACATTTTATTTCCTTAGAACCTTATCAATTAAAATATTTCTTCTTTTCAATTTAGTTGCTTATTGTTATAAAATAATGCAATTAATAATTCAAACATTTTTTCTTTTCAAAATACTTTTGAGTTTAATATAACAATCCATGTACAAAATATTAAAGCAAAATAATATATACATAGCGTAAAATTAAATAAACAGTGTGCCATATTTTAAATTCCATCATCTTTTAAAATTATAATACATATAAATCCGTTAAATGCTATTATAACAAATCACATTCCATCTTAATAAGATCTTTAAAAAGGAATATTATACAGGATAATTATACCAACAAATCCACTTATCTAAAAGAAAAAAAAACATTTTTAATAACAGTGAAAAAAAGTTTTCTTCCCTTTCTTTGAATATATTGTAAGAATCAGTCCCATCAATAAGGATTAGAATATTTCAACAACGCAATTGGTGTTTCGGGAAATGCAGTTAGCAGAGCATTTCTCACATGTAATGCACACATCCTGCACAATTAAATGAGCCCATGCCATCCAATTGACCTACATCACCCAAATACCCCAATTATCTTAAACTTCAGTGCATTTCGAACAGTGGGAGGAAACCGGAGCCCCCAGGGAAAATGTACAAACTCCTTCCAGACAGAAGGTATTCAAACCCCGGTCCCGATCGCAGGCAGAGTAACAGCATTGCGCTAACTGCTGCACCAACCGTGCCACCAGATTTACTTAAATTTACAAGTTTAGAAAGTCTAAATTAGAAGCTCAAGAATTGTATGGCCACCAGGCTAGCAATGACCCCGCCCCCCCACCCCATAATCATACATGTATTTACGTGCAATGTGTTTAATTTCAAAAATTGTCAAATAGATTTTCTATTCCCTTGCTCAGTTTCACAATAATTGAACAATTTTGCAAAGTTTTCACTTGTTGATCAAATAGCCAACAGCCCAGAGAACCACTTCACGTTGACTGAATGAGTTTGTAAGAAATTAGTAAGAATTCCAGATAACGGTGCTTGGCTTTGATCACAATTTCAACATGAGCAATCAGAATAACTACTTTCTAAGCTTTGCCGGTTAGTGTATAGGTAATTCAGTTTATTTCAATTGGTTGTCAACAAAGATGTGTATTTCCAGAGCCGATTGTGATTTAGCATCAAAAATCTGCAATAAATGAAACTGAATAGTTATAAATTGTGTAACTAGTAGTGTCCAGACCTGCATGGAAAACGGTGGTCCTTTAATAGTCAGCCTAACATTTGATATATTCCTTATTTAATGATTTAATGAAATGTTTTACTGGAAGCAAAAATATCAAAAGTAAATGACTACTTAAAATTACACGTCCACAACTTGAATCCATTAATCCATGTGTTGTTTACCTTTAATGTCATTAAATAATAACCTTGGACCCAGCAGTAAAATAAACGTGGTGTGGCCTTTACAATAGGCTTGTCTGCAAACTATACTAACTTGCAATTCAGAAAATTACAATTTGCAGCTGGCCTGCAATTTTATTTTGTGCGTGTGTGTGTGCGCCCCTGTGTATTAATTAGTATTTTGCTGCAAGGGTATGGATTCTCTCATCATTGGATTCTCTGTAGTTAAATGTGCATTTATTTTCAATGGTTGTACTAAATTCTGTGTGCAGAAATTTGAGCAGTTGTCTCAGCAGCATGTGAATTTTTGTAATAAGGATGTACCTTGAATGTTTTTGCTGAGATGGGGAGTATTGTACAGTGTTTGCCTTGCAGCACAGCTCTGTGCCTTGGATCATTTCACTGCTTATCCTTTGAGACAGCAGCTTGGTCTTTAATTGCACGTGTGCATTTTGCAAGAACTGAGGCATGGTTTTAATTAATTCGGCGCTGTGCTGACCTAGTTTAGTAATAAAGGAGTTCAGTTGGGCTAAAGGACTTGCTTATCTTGTGTAATTCATTTGAATCTTTGGTCAAGTAAAGCAATAAAATAATGTATTTCTTTTGGTGATGCTACAGAAAAATATTGGTCTGATTTTGTTTTTAGGTACATGGGACAAAAAGTCATCTGGGTGTCACTGGTGTCAAAAACACAATGGAAGGGTTTCCTTCAAACCGTGTATTAGTTTTTAAAAAACATTTTTGATTTTCTTGATAGAAAAATCAAACTCTTCACAATGTTGCTATCACATAACGATGAGGTATGTTCTACCACATTATTTTTCCTGATGTGCACAGTTAGCACAGCGCCTTTACAGCTCAAGCGATCAGGACCGAGGTTCGAATCCCATGTTGTCTGTAAGGAGTTTGTAAGTTCTCCCCGTGTCTGTGTGGGTTTTACCTGGGGGCTCCAGTTTCTTCCCACTACTCGAAACGTACCGGGACTGTAGGCTCTTTCTTCTTTGGCTTGGCTTCGCGGACGAAGATTTATGGAGGGGGTAAAAGTCCACGTCAGCTGCAGGCTCGTTTGTGGCTGACAAGTCCGATGCGGGACAGGCAGACACGGTTGCAGCGGCTGCAGGGGAAAATTGGTGGGTTGGGGTTGGGTGTTGGGTTTTTCCTCCTTTGCCTTTTGTCAGTGAGGTGGGCTCTGCGCTCTTCTTCAAAGGAGGTTGCTGCCCGCCAAACTGTGAGGCGCCAAGATGCACGGTTTGAGGCGATATCAGCCCACTGGCGGTGGTCAATGTGGCAGGCACCAAGAGATTTCTTTAGGCAGTCCTTGTACCTTTTCTTTGGTGCACCTCTGTCTCGGTGGCCAGTGGAGAGCTCGCCATATAACACGATCTTGGGAAGGCGATGGTCCTCCATTCTGGAGACGTGACCCATAATTGGGTGTAAATTGGGCACCACAGACTTGTGGGCCAAAAAAGCCTGTTACCATGCTATATGTCTAAATTTAAAAGATTATCTGATTGCAATCTTCACCGAATACTGCAGACATTGGAACTATTTATCAACTCCAGTGTAATTTTGTTCCCCTTCTTTGTGCACTTTTAAAAATCAGTGCAGAAACCAGTAGCTCTAAATGAGGGCAAATATTTTGCATTCTTGAGTAGTTCAATCCTTGTTTTTAAAAAAGTAGTATATTTTCTTTAAATTGTTCCTCCATTTGTAATTAAACATCAGAATATTGCTGGTTGTGCAAACTATGAACAGGTACTGAAAGGTCAGTAATCTCTTTCTGGGTGGCCCCATCAGAATAGCGATTAGCTCAATGCTATTCCAGTGCCAGCGATCGAGATTAGAATCCTGCACTGTCTGTAAGGAGTTTGTATGTTCTGTGTGGGTTTTCCCCTCAGTGCTTCGGTTTCCTCCCACCCTTCAAAACGTACTGGGGGTTTAGGTTAATCGGGTGTCACGGACTCGTGGGCCTGAAAGGCCTGTTACTGTGCTGTTAGTCTAAATTTTTTTTTAAATTAAAAGAAAAATTTGTTACCAAACTTCTAATAGCAAAAGGTGATTGCACTGAACAGAGAGAAGTCTGGCAAATCCCAATTTAACAGAAGAGCAACTGATTTCCACGTCAATGTTGTCAACATTTTTAAGATTCTTGCAGAATAATTTTACTGGCACCAGCAATATTTGGCATCTAAATCAGCTTATAAATTTCTGCTACAAAACAGGAATCCTGATAATGATCTGAGAAGCCAGCTTCCCTCACCTTTTGAACAAAGCTGTATCACACAGTTGAAAGTGAGTATTGCCTTACAGACATTCAACATGAATTACAAGTCTGCAGATTTGAATTTAACCCTGGAAACAAAAACTGTTCCAGTTACTATTTCCTTTATTTTAAAAGAGAGATCGATTTGCATTTTCCAGAAGGATCGTCTTTTCCTCCTTTTGTCATACTGTTGAAGGTCCATCCTCAACATTGCGAGGTACAAGACTTGAATTTAAAGCATCTTTTCCACACTCTTGGCTGTGGTTCGTGCTGTACATAACTTTGGACTTCCATGTTAAATTTATACTCATCAGTAATATCGCAAAAACATTTCACACGTGACTACGATATTTGTGGAAAATAAGCATTGCAGTTGCTCTGGATGATGAAGGCATGTTTACAAAACAGTGTTTCTTTCTCTGTTGTAACTCTACATTGTCATTTGTGTTGGTCCAATACAAAAAGGTAAAAAGACCAAGTTTTGACCTTAACCTGGTGAAGTCGCTAGTTTGTGAGTGATAAAGGTTAACAGAAGCTTTGTACCAAACCGGAATAGAAGATCCATTCCGAATTGTGATGCCATAGTATGTGTATATCTTCCACTTGTTAGCTCCATGCAGAAGTTGTCTTGCAAGAAAAGCATTGAGATCCGATTCTCTGATTGCCAGCAGGTTAGTATTGATTACTGAGTGAGGGTGATCTATTTTGTGAAAACACAGGAGTCTGCAGATGCTATGATTTTTGTTTAAGAAACACCAAAATGCTGGAGGAACTCAGCCGGTCTTGCAGCGTCCATAGGAGATTAAGACATATTGCCCATGTTTCGGGCCTGAGCCCCTCAAAGAGCAAAAACACAGGTGTTGATTGGATATGATAAGGGGAGAGGTGAGAATACATTTTATCTGTGTGAAAGGAAATGGGGGGAGGGGCAGGAGAGAGAGAGCTGAGGGAAGGAGTGAGTTTATCAAAAGCCAGAGAAGTCTAATGTTAAGGCCATCTGGTTGGAAGGCACCCAGATGGAAGATGAGGCATTGTTCCTCCAATTTGCAGGTGGTCTCAATCTGGGAGTGCATGAGACCACAGTCAGCAAGGGAATGGGGTGGGGAATTGAATGGGTGGGCACTGGGAGATCCAGATTATTGCGGCGGACAAGGCCGAAGTGCTCAACTAAACAATCTCCCAGTCTCTCGTCTATTCACTGTCAGAAAGTCACAACTTTATAGCAGTGGTCAATGTCCACCAATCAGCACCAAGAATGCTACTTGATTATTCCCACATCTCCATCTTCAGCTGCTATGGTAAGATTTTTTTTTAAGGGAAGTAACTTGAATCTAATATTAAGATTAAATTGTATAAGTATCTTGGAGGAAAATTACCTAATGATACAACGTAGCATAAGAAAGAGGAGTAGGATTATACTAGTCAGGCCTTATCGCCACTCTTGCATAGCTGACCTAACTCAGGGTCACTTTCCTGGGTCTCTTGATTCATTTGTTATCCAACAATTATTGACCATAAGACATGGCAGCAGAAATAGGCTATTCAGCCCATTGAGTCTTCGCCATTTAAAATGAGCTGATCCATTTTCCCACTCAGCCCCAATGCCCAGCCTTCTCTGCGTAACCTTTGGTGACTTGGCTAATGAAGAACCTAACAATCTCTGCCTTAAATACACCCAAATGACCTGGCCTCCATAACTGTCTGTGGCAATAAATTTACCACCTCATGGCTGAAGAAATTCCTATGCATCTCTGTTCTAAGTGTGTGCCCTTCACACACATTTTGCCTTTTGACCTAGGCTTTCCCACCATGGGAAACAACCTTTATACGTGTATTCTATCCACGCCTTTCAACATTCAAAATGTTTCTCATGCAATAGGCAAAGAATCTGAGCCTCTCTTGGATAGTGAATTTCAAAGATTCTCTTCTAAGTAAATAAAGAAATATCATCTGTCCTAAATATTTAACCTCTTACTTTGAAACTACATTGCTTGTATACAGTCCAGACAAGGAAAATAGCTAATCTGCACTTCATGGTCAAATCTTTTAAACATTTCACATGCTTCAATAGAATTATCCCTCTTTTTATTGAATTCTAGCAAGTACATGCCTAGTCGAATTAATCTCCCCTTCTTAGTCAATTTTCCCATCCCTGGAATCAGTCTGGTGAACCTTGCTGCATTCCATTTTCTCCTTGTTAAGGAGACCAGATACAGTCTCACTTGTTATTGGAACAAGGCGTCTCCACTCTTGAGCTCAAATCCTCTACCAATCCTCAACATATAGTTTGCTCACAAAACACAAATGCTGGAGGAACTTAGCTGTTTTGACTACCTGTTCCTGCATATTAACTTTCAACAGTTAGTGTACAAGGGCATTGGATACCAAGTTTTCAATCTCTCACCATTGCTCTTCGATTCAATTTATCCATCATATAGCTAACCAAACCACTCCTGGCCCATCTATTCATCCTACCTTGAAGTCACTCTTCATCCCCTCACACCACCTCTCAGTTTGTTACCTGCATGGATAAGTCAAAGTGCAAATTTAAAATCCAAACTATGTCCTTAATGGTTGCATACCTGAATTTTCGTGCAATTTAACCTTAAAGTCGATGGCTTGATCTGTCAATTTTTCCAAGTAACTATTGCAGAAGATAACCTTGAAGAAAAAGAGGCAATGAGTTCCACAGCATAGAAATTGGTCCTTTGGCCTTCCATGTCCAAGCTCCTTGTTGTAACTACCTACACTAACCCCATCCACCCACATTAATGTTCATTGCCTTCTATGTCTTAGGAACTCAAGTTCTTCTTAAATGTTTGGAGAGCAGCCTCTTTCGGCGCCACATTCCAGATGTTAAGAAAGGATGCTTTTTAAACATCCTTCCTGAAACTACTTCTCTTCATGACTTCTTCACATGAGGTGGAATCTGAGTCTTTAGTTTTGTTCTTATCTGGACTCCAGATTGCTGATAAAGAGTGTGAACATTTTAAATCGTAGCACCATTTTGAGAAGCACAACTTGTCACAGACTCTTAACCTGAAAGAGATGTGTCTACCCCAAACACTGGAGAAGCTCTTGTATTTTCAAATAGTAACTAAATTTAATCCATGATCTTAATTACGACTGTAGACACTTTTGCCCTGAAAATGTATTTTGTGTTGCGTTTCCATCAAATTTTTTAGAGATGAAGAAATGAAACTTAAAAAAAATCTCCCTTTTCCTCTCACTAATCATTTTCAATCACTTTCAATGGTGTATTTAATTCACTTCTCCAGCCCATATTGCCTTTTTTCCCCCTCCCAATACTGTGGTGGGAGTTTGACAATTGTTAGACTGATTTGTTGTTATTGCTCTTTAGATTTGCTGGAGGAAGTGTTACGGTAATTCCATCTTACAACAGCAATAATTCACGATGATCCAGTTCAAAGAATAAGTAAGTAAGAACGTGTCTAAATCATGGCTTTCCCCAACTACAGTATATTACTTGGGTCTGCATTTGGTCAATTCTAGACAATTCGCTCCAACTAGATTGTGTTGCTTTTTATGTACTCCAGCTCAACTGCATCTTGACCATTCGAAACATCTTTGTTTCCTTCTCTCTCATGTACTTTGCCAGTTTCTCTTTGGCATCAACCTGCAGTCGCGAATTCCATGGCCAAACCATTCTTTGAAGTAAAAGCACAAAACTCAACAGGTCAATCAATAGCAAAAAGGCCCTTTCAATGCAGTGCAAAAGCCCGACTAAGGCAAAGGTTGTCCACCCTTATGTCAGGAGACTTGCCTTCTTGAATGCAGTGTGGCTGGCTCCAAGGCGCCAACTGCAATCCCTCTTGGAGAAGACGCTCCACCGCCTCGCAAAAATGTAAAGCCGCTGTTGCGGCTGGTTAGAGGCAGGCTGATGACGTCGGCCTGAGATGCAAGATCTCTGCCTGGATATGAAGATCAGCTGAAAACATCACAAACACCAGTCTTGCCTGCTCCAGGACCACTATAGGGTTCTTTCCGCTCTGGCATGTATGAATGAAATCAACTCGGCAGGCGGCGCTATGGCACCAGTAGCCCTACCTCCATTGGCTCTTGATGGCGCTGCAAGGTGCTGCTCAATATGAAGGTGAGTTGATGTTTTCCCTCCGTGTTTACAGCAGCCTCCAGGTGGAGACCTGGCATGAAGGGGCCTAAAGATAATATAACCAAAGTTTTGGCCTTGAGTACTTCAAGGTAAGAGTGGAAAAAAAATTAAATCAGTTCTTCACGCACCTAGCGTCGATAAATGCTTTTGTGTTTTACACTCATAACAAGTCATTGAATTTTATTATGTTTATTCTTGTTCAAAATCCACCCTGCCATGAGTGAATGCTAATTCGTTCCTTGTCAATGTCTCAGTACAAAAACTCAACCATTTCAGTTCTGTGTCACACTCCCATGACTGTCCTTGGCTTTTTTTCCCCCCTCTTTATTTTCCATTTGCATCAAATATAAACATATTTCTTCATCTTGAACAATAGAAACGATGCAAAATTATACATAATTTTTTTTGTCCTCCCTCCCCGAAAAAGAAATGAGCACAAAAGAAAAAGTGGAGTGGATTTTTTAAGAAATTAAAAACATATCCAAATATGTAAATCTTATATTTTAAATTTCAGTATAACTAATATTACTCCCTAATTAATCACATCTATTAAGAATCTCATCTTTAACATCCAATTTAAATTCCATGTTAAATCAATTCTCTAAAGTAAAATAAAACATGAATATAATCAATATAGCTCCATTCATAAACATGTATTTAATACTAATAGAATTCCCTCTATGGCACTAAGAAATATAGCAATCCCCCCCCCCAATCATACAAGGTGTGGCTCATTGCCACAAACAAGCCCTTAAACAGCGGCCAATGGACTCTTGATACCTTTCACCTCCCAAATATTACATGAGAACCAAGTTTCTAATTTACTAGCCCATTGTCCCATTCCAAATAGTTCCTTCTCATTTACTCAGCCTAATAAAAGTCCTGGCCTTGTATACTATCCCATCAAGACCACCCACAAATTGGAGGCATGGATCGAAGGGACAGATTTAAGGGACAACCTTTTTCCACTCAGAGTGTGATCCATATCCGAAACGAGCTGCCAAATCAAATTATCAATGTGGCCACAACTTTGGCATTCAAAGAACATTTGGATAAATTTATGGATAGGAAGGGTTTAAAAGGATATGGGCTAAATGCCAGCAAATGAGATTCACACAGAATGCAATGTTGGTCACCCTAGACAATGTGAGCCGAAGAGCCTGTTCTGTGTTCCTCACCTCTATTACTCTATCACCATTACCCAATTCTTCAGCTCAATTGGTATTGGTGCAGATGAAGTCATCATTGAACATTACAGCACAAAGTACAGGCCCTCCTAGTCTGTGCCAAACTATTATTCTGCCTCGTCCCACTGGCCTGCACCCTTCCGTACCTTCCCATCCATGCACCTGTTCAAATTTTTCTCAAATGTTAAAATAGAGCCCGCATTCCCCACTTCAGCTGGCAGCTTATTCCATTCTCCCACCATTCTGTGGGTGAAGAAATTCCCCCGAATGACAATTATTCTCATTTTACTTATTTGCCCAATTACATCTATACTTTCACCGTCGCTCTTCCACCATTAGGTAATCTGCAAATTGCACCTATAGGTCTGATTGATATTTTTACCTTCATTGTAGTTGCATTAATATTTTCTACTGCCATTAATTTATTCTCAAATAAATACTGGTATGCCAACTCCTTTTCTGAATAGATCATCCTGAAATGTTTCTGGAGCTATGTATCAGCAATCATTTCTGCAAGTTTTTTTTAATTCCCCTCATCACACTCTGCTCAAAACCCATCTTCATTCTCGAGTGGATGCAAAATGGAGAACTTCTGTGAAGGTGATTGTAGCACGTTGAATGACTCAAACCAAGGCTTTTATTACCAAAAGACTGGAGCGTTGTACATAGAGGTCGACCAGTCCAGACTGACCTGGATCTGGTTAGGTGCAGCCTTTTATGACCTGGCCAGTAGATGTGGCTACCGCTCTCAGCTAATCACTATATGTAAATATAAACAAGTATATACAGTGGTGATAGGATCCTCTACTTAATGATTTATTAGGTTTGATGAGGCGTGAAGGTATTTAAATTTTAGAACTGAATGCAGCTTTGAGACGTCAATTCAACATGTTATGATTCTGAAGGGAATTTTTTTTTCTGTGACTATTTAGAGATGTGGCTTTTCCAAACATTTGGGCAGGAATAATCATCTCAACATGGACCTCGAAGAGGAGGCAGAGTTAACAACAATTCATTGCCGGGCTTTGAAGGCTTCATAATTGACAGGGGAAGATGGAAAAAAAAATCATCTATAGGCTTAGTGAAAATACAATGCTGGAGAAACTCAGATGATGTAGTTTATTTAGAAAGGATAAAGATACATAACCAACATTATTGGTTTAAGGCCTTCATCAAAGTATGGGCAAAATGCAAGCAGGCACCAAACAAAATGGTGGAGAGAAGGGGGGAAAAGAGGAGCAGGAGGTAACAGGTGGGGAAGGGAGGGAGGGCACACCAGCAAACAGGTTCTGAATAGAAAGGGATGGAGAGTTGGAGGAAAGAGGGAGAATGGGGAGCAAAAGCTGGAGCCTACCCTGAAGAAATCTATAGGCTTTCATATTAAAATAATAATATACCTCAAATAATGTATTATTAAAAATAACCTTTCACACAAGAATGAAGAGAAATTTTTAAAAAATGCTAACATATTTAGCATTAAATCTGAGCTGGGGAATTGATTAAGCATTCTTTAACCACACAAATATCACAGTGCCCTTAGTCATAAATTCCATCCAGAGTGGCCAAGTAGCTGACGATACAGATGTATCCCATAAGTCAGCCATCATGTTCAGAGTGTTTAATTGATTTAGGGTTTCTAACATTGGATGTATTGCCCCAAATTAGGGAAGCAACGACCTGTTGACCTTCAGCTCTACCAGCAACACATGGAACTGTTTAGTAAGAAAGCTGCTGGACTTCTGGTTGAAGTTGAGATTGACCCTTTACACCCCAAAGGCTTAATAATGGAAGAATATGTATATTTGTTCAAGCTAATTTGTGCTACGTTGTTTGTTTCCTGTGTTTTGTAACAGATGTTACAAGGCTATACTGTCAGAACATGATGTTCTCTTTCCTTACGCTAAATGAAAGAGATTTTTCCCAGGCTATGCTTTTACAGGTTGCACACAAGCACACCAAAGAGAAATGTTATTCACTCAGAGTACAAAAACAATTTTACTGCTCGACTAAACATTCCTGATGTTCTTGAGAAACAGGTAACTTTTTCTTTTAAAGGTTCATGTTATTAGTATATTCCTTAAGCAAAAGGGAAACTTGATCAAGGACCTTACAGGGAGGAGCTAAAAGTATGGAAGGCAGGCTAGCCTGCACCACCAGTGAGGCTATGCCTGCAGTATTGCATTCCACCCCCATAGCCATTGGATGACTAGGGGAAGCAAGCACATGGAATGGGCCATTTCAGACACACAGCATTCAATTATATTATTAAACTAATTCACAAATGAAGTCTTTATTCCAGTAACTGGAATAAAAAGATAAAGCGTGACATTGCATATTGTGGACACAGCAAAATAAGCATTGCTGTGAAGTTGCCTCTCTGTCAATCCACCACCCACCCCCCCTTTAATTGCATCCTCGTGCCCACAACCAAGTTTTGATCCCTGGAGCAAAATGCATGGATGATTACCTTTACCATTTTAATCAGGTAAGTGATAATCATTCTTGATCCTCTCCCTCAGCCAACCCATGGTTTGTTATCAAACTGAACTTCTCTCCTTGGATGGGGTGGTGCAAATATAGCCTTGGAACAACCAAGTATGCATGCAAATGCCTGAACTTTCCTATTTTATATAAACCACAGACACCTTACTCCTTCCTTCCCAGTCACTTTCCCTCCTCCCCTCCCCCTCCCTCCACCCCTTTGTTTCACCTTCCCATCCAGCTCCTTGCTTAGTTTCTCACCTTCCTGGTTTACCAGATTCCTGCAGCTGCAGATTCTTGTGTTTCACCTATCACTTTCCATCTTGACCCTCCCAACTACCCCCTTTTTACCTTTCACTTATTCCAGATGCAATGTCAATCTCATGTTTTGTAATAAAACAGAAAATGTGATATTACATGAAATTTTTAGCCTACAAAAATCAGCAAAAATTGCCCAGTGCTATGTTCATTCAGAGAAAGAAAAGCAAGAGCTCCTAAAGCAGAGGTTTTCTAACTTTTTCTTCCCACTCACAACTCACCTTAAGCAATCCCTTACTAATCGCAGAGGGAATTGCTTAAAGTGGTATGTGAGTGGAAAGAAAAAATGTGGAAACCACTGCCCTAAAGTCATTGAATGTCCATGGATTCACCTCCAGTACTCCTGCAGCCTTCACAGCCATTGGCAACCCAAGCTCCAGGTACGCACCTCTGACATGATTGGGAAGCTTCAAGCATCTCTCGCTTCCCGTTCAGATTCCCGGTACCCGCCCCCCCCTCCCTTCAACCAGTCTCCAGCAGCCCACAGCCTCTTGACCACAGTCACCTGCAGCCTGTCTGGGTTCCTCAAGTCACCAAAATCCTGCTACCTGTGTGTTCTTCAGCCTTGGCTCCCTTCACTGGTCACCGTCCCATACAGCACCTCCTCTGCTTCTTCTCAGATGGGGAGGGGAGAGTGGTTTCCCCATTTTCAGGTGCCCTGTGCCAATCTGTTCCCAAGTCCGCAACCCCTCATGGCTGCCGCCGAACATAGGTGTTGCCACGTTGAGCCCGGACCCCGCGTTTGCAAGATTTTAAAATGAACCACCGTCGGCTTCTTTAACAGGTTGTTTAAAGCCTGTACGGAGCCAAAGGCAGCAGACTGAGTGGTTGGACCCCATGGGAGAGCGCTGTAATTTTGCTCCCCACAGGTTCACAGCAACAGCACCATCCTTTTAGTTAAAAATCAACCACGGGCTCCCAACTCCATCCATCTTCCTCTCCCACCTGGTTCCAACTGCTAATCCATCTCCCTCCTCACTTGGTTCCACCACATTAGGATTAAGACATCACTGAAGAAGTAACTTTCAATGGTGAATTGGTATCATGCTGTATTTCCCCCACCCCCCAAAAGCATGTAGCTGTGTGGGGTGGGGAGGGAGACTCCAGTGATCCATTCTGGTCCTGTGGCTTGTCCTCCGAACCATTTCTCTACAGCAACCATTCCAGTGTGATGCAGCCAGCCAGGACACTCTCACTAGAGCTCCTGTAGAAGGTTGACATGATGGTGGTCGGTAACCTTGCCCGCTTCAGTCTTCTCAGAAAATGCAGTCACTGTTGGGCCTTCCTGACAAGTGAGGAGATGTTGAGTGTCTACGATAGGTCACTAGTTAAGTGAACTCCAAGGAACTTGGTGCTCTCCACTCTATCTACTACAGAGTTGTTAATGTGTAGTGGAGAGTGGTCATTCCTGTATCTCTTGAAGTCCACAATTACCTCCATCTTGTCCATGTTGAGATTCAGGCTTTTAGTCTCGCACCATTTCACAAGATTTTTTTTTTGCACCGCTTCTCTAGTGCAACTCGGTTGTCGCTGATGATCCGACGACTGTGGTGTCACCTGCAAACTTTGTGACACTGTTGGAGCTGGAGCTGGTGATGCCATCGTGGGTGAGTAGCGTGAACAGGAGCGGGATGAGCATACAGCTGAGGTGTGCCACTACTCAGCGTGACGGTGCTCAATATTCTGCTGCCCACCCAGGCAGACTGTGGTCTTTTCATTGGAAAGTCCAGGATCCAGTACTCTATATTGTGACCTAAATCACCTCAATCAGAGCTCTGGCACAAAACATTTCATTTTATTGCATTTTTGTCCCTCTAATTGTGAGGACCAGTTTGCGGCACGCTTTGACACACTCAATTTATGTCCTATGGGTACTGAAGTCCCTGCTGCAAAGCCAATAACTTTTGGTTCAATTAAAACTGAAGTTGAAAGGTTTAAATAAAATGCATTTCCTAACACAATAACCAAAATAAACCACTAAATGAATTCCTTGCAGCATTCTTTATGATGACATTTTAGCTATGCTCTTTGCTACCAATATAAAATAGAATAACTCTTCCAAATTCATCAAGACCTGAGCGGATGAGTGTGTGTCCATGCACAAATACCAGGTGTTCCCCAACCAGAAGCCCTGGATGAATCAGAGAATCTGCAACCTGCTGGGGCAAGAACAAGGGCGTTTAAAGCTCAGGATTGAGACCTTTACAAGAAGACCTGTGGAAGGCCATCTCCTTCAAGGACATCTACAAGAGGCAGTGTCTTTAATAAAAGCAGCCTCCATCTTTAAAGTCCCCCACCACCCAGGTTATGCCCTCTTCACTCTGCTACCATCAGGGGAAAAACGTACAGGAGCCCAAAGACAAGTACTCAGCGGCACAAACTCCCCGCTGCTCTGATTCCTGAATAATCAATGAACCAAAGACTTCTTGTGCACTTATTATTATTTTATTTTTTATAGTAATGTCCTAAGATGGTTAGAATATCTATGTTTGCCCTACGACGCTGCTGCAAAACAGAGTTTCATGACTCGTTCTTGACAATAAATCCAGATTCTGAGAGAGTTGCACTGTGCAGATCTACACAAGTAGATGCAAGTTCCCAAAGCAAAGGTGGGCAGGACAAATAATTAGTTGCTTTACAATGAAATCCTATCCATGTACTTTTTTTTTATATATAAAGTCTCTAATAAGATTTAATATTAGTCTGGAGACAAGTAAAACTGTTCTGCAAGAAAATATTGCATTAAAAAAAGCTAATGTATAGTTTGTCTCAATGCAGTTGAGTTGTTATAGAGGGTATAAAAGAGAAAACAAACACTTCATATTTATAGTGCCATTAATTCAAGGCAAAGTTATTGTCATCTGGTTGTACAAGTACAACCCAATGATCCGGTCCCCAGTGCAAAACACACAACCAGACAAAACTTATGAAAAACAGTACATATGCAGGACAAGTATTCATCTATTCAAAGAAATAAATATTGTTTTATGAATAGTAGAGTCTCTGATGGTCAGTGTAGGCAGTTCCCTTGATCGTTCAGCATTCTCACTGCCTTTGGGAAGAATTTGTTCTTCAGCCTGGTGTGGCTGGCTCGGATACTCCTGTATCTCTCCCATTCGGAGCAGCTGAAAGATACTGCGTATGGAGTGGATGAGATCCTCAATGATTTTTGTGCACCCCCTTTAGACAACTATCCCGATAGATCATGTTGAGGGTGGGGGGGGGGGGGGAAGAAAGAAAAGGGAGACTCCAGTGATCTCTGCATTGTTAAGGTCCTGTGGATTGACCTCTGATCCATTTCTCTGCAGCAATCGTACCGCACTGTAATGCAGCAGGCAAGGATGTTCTCGATAGAGCTTCTGTGGAAGGTAGACATGATGGTGGCCAGCAGCCTTGCCCGCTTCAGTCTTCTCAGGAAGACTTCCTGACGAGTGAACAGATTCTGCGTGAGGAGATTAGAATCTGGTGTGGGGGGGGGGGGGGGAATATCACCAATATACTTAAGTATATTCAATATCTTGAGAGCTGCAAAAAATATGACAGGATTCATTCGGAGGTCTTATGCAAGTGGAACCTTTAGAAACTGATTGATTGCAGAGCTGGCCTTCCTGCTCTATTGTAGAACTACCTATAGGGTTTCATATACCCCAGCGAATGAAAGGAGCAGGTTGCAGGAATCAGCAAGAATCCCTACATGACTGGATTTTGCGCCAGACAAGGGACAGTAGGGACTACGAGAACAGGAGGACAATCGAAGAAAATCAGCGGTGATCAGTCATTTCCACCCCTGCTTCCTTTTGTTTCATATCTGAAGCATTCCATTTAGTCAATGGAGTTTCTCTTTGTTGCCACAGGAAACCTTTGTTTCAGTTCTTAATGATGTCTGAAAGGATTCAGATTGCCAACAAAAATGATCTAATGCATCAGCTTTGTAGAAGTAATTATTTAAGCAGAGACCTCATCCCTGTCACTCCCTTTTATGTTTACAGACTAGTTTTGCTTTTAACAGAAAATACAGTGTAGGTGCTCAAATACTCAAGTAATAATTACATGCCTTATGATTTTATAAGCTGCTTTACTGCTTAAAATTAGTAATAAGAAAATAATAAATTTTATTTTGAATATTGTAGGACATGGATCAGCTCTTGATTCTTTTCTGACCCATTAGTGAAGAATCATTTTTTACCTACATCTTACTCAGACCATTAATTTGAAAGCCATTCTCCTGTTCCAGTTACCCCACGTTATTTCATTAGGCTGCTTTCCTATTAATTATTTATGATAATTATAGAGCACCACTTTGTATTTGAGTCACTGATAGAATCAAATGGTTTTATTCCAACATTTATGCTACATATGAGCCTTCTCCTAACTTGCTCACGATCAATGTTTACCATTCCTCTGTCCTTACAGAAAGGAACCATTTAATTGCCTTCAACTATTTTTCTGCCTGTGATTGCAGATTTCACATTCTAACCAGTCAAGAAATCCTCGTTGGTGATTATTGTACATTTATTAGTTTTGGATAAGTGGCAGACTTGACATCAAGGATGCATTTGAATATTTCAAAACTAATTTTCGTTACTCTCCAAAGTCTTAAACTCCCTTCATTGTTGATTAATGGAATTTGTTACTTAAATTTTCTGTTTGCAATTATGCTCTGTATTTAAACCAACTTCACAGATTCTGTAACCAAATGTGAAGCAACAGGAGAAACCTTGCCCTATCATTTGAATTCTTCACTTTAGGAACAATGTGATCCCGACGTGGTTAACATTGCTCAATAAATCAATTTTTAATGTAGCTTCATGTACAATAAACGTGAACAAAATCCAAGAAATAATCAACATCTTCATTTATCAATTCAAAAGTGGTCTCATTTCAACAAAAGGTAATATTGATCCACGATGCTTCCAATGGTTTTAGGATAAATGGAATGTAATCAGATGCACAGAATTGCAAGATATAAAGGAGAGCACTAAGGTCTCTAGAGAATGTTTTTTTTTTTATAAATACACACCCAGTATTTAATAGCTTAATGATGGTTATAATTTTTAATAAAATTAGGAAATGGAAGACTGCAAATTAGCACAAAAATGTAAGATAATTAAAAAACGAAAGGGAATTACAGATAAATCAAGAGTATTGAATAACCAAAGAAGGGATAAATAAAATATACAAGTAAACCTCCTTGGACTGACCATTTTCAACTCAAAATATTAATAATATTAAAAGTCAGATATTTGGTCATTTATTTATTAATGACGCTTTACAATGTTGTTTCAATTTAGGATTTGCCTCAACCACACACAGGACACCTGGGAGTTGCTTTATAGATAAAGTGTCCAACACTGGGAATCTGCACAAGGTAGGTCTTTCAGTTATGCATTGATCATTAGCCTGACTCTTTCCCTTCCCGGCCTCATTTGCTACTCCTGGGCCCCTCCATTCCTAACCTTGTTTTGTGATCTACCAGTCAAATCCATCCCTTGGTTTTCAATTCTCGATTTCAGAGCACGTCAAGGAAAGTCCTTTCAGTTGCACAGAATTTGCAGGATCTGATCTAGAGCATCGCCTCATGCACTGAAGGACAGTAAAACTCCTGTTATCCAGAATTCAAGCAACCGGCAAAAAAAATGGAGGAAAATAAATAGCTAAAAGATACAGATTTAAAATTGACACACCGCCATTAGTTTGCCAATCAACATAACAATCTGGCATCTACGATCTCCATAGCTGCTATATACCAAAGGTTTTAATGTACTTTGCAGTACGAGACTCAGCGTGAAAAACCAACTTAACATTTTTCCAGGCAGCAAAGAATTTGAGCCAATATTTTTGAATAATCTAAGTAACTATCTGAACCACAACAGTGCAACATTCTTTCGAGGCAACCCAGTCAATCAATGCCACCTCATTGATTAAAAGCACACAGAAATGCTGGAGGAATTCAATTGGTATCACAGCATCCATAGGAGGTAAAGATACAATGCCCTCCATAATGGTTGGGACTTATGAAGCAAGGCTGACAGAGTTAGAACTTTTCTCTTTGGGGCAATGAAGAATGAGAGGCAACTTAATAAAGACATACAAGATTATGATGGCACAATTCTAGAGAAAAAACTAGAGGCCAAATCGTGTACTTTATTGAGCAAAGATAAAGATACAATGTTTTGGGCTTGAGTCCTTTATCAAGGTATTAGCAAAAGGTAGGCAGGCACCCGAACAAAGTGGTTGGGGGAGGAGGAGCACAGAGGAAGGATGCAATAGGTGGATGGGGGGGGGGGGAAATGGCTGTGTGTATAGAGAGGGAAAGGTAGAGAGCTGGAGGAAAGACAACAGGGCTGGGGAAGGGAGGGAGAATGGGGAATAGGCTAATAGAAACAGAAGAAGCCAATGTTTATGCCATTCGGTTGGATGCCACTCCCAATAGAGGGGAAAAAACAAATAAAGTGCAAGAGTTCTTAAATGAATCTCAGGTTGAGTTTGTCATTGAGGAGTCTGATGGTGGAGGGGTAGTAGCTGTTCCTGAACCTGGTGGTGCAAGTCTTGTGGCACCTCTACCTCTTTCCTGACGGCAGCAGCTAGACCAGAGCATGTGCGTGTGGATTCTTGATGGTTACTACTGCTCTTGTACATCACACAAGTATTGGACTCTGATCTGTTAGCGTGCTTAGACCAACACAAGTAATCACTTCCAGTGTTCTTTGTTAACCAACTAGGTTTAATGGTTTCTGAAAATATGGCATTTAAAAGTCAGACATTAGAACAGAATGATCTCAACCTCACCGTCCTTGGATCATTATTACTGTATTCATTTCAAACTCACATTCTGATAATAGTCCCTGAGTAAGCTAAATCATTCTCAAATAAACGTGCACAGGAATATTGATGATATGAATAAAACTTAGTTTAATTTGACTTGAAATAATCCACCTCAAAAAAAACCAAATTAATATTCAGACTTAATTCTGTGTTTAGACATCTGAACAAAAAAATTGCATTGTCAGAAAAATTAATATTTACCATATCATTTGAATCTTAAAAATTAACAAAAATGCTTTAATATTTAAAGCAAGATAAAATTTGAATATTGATGATTTTATTGAATGCTTACTTGTGCCAGAAGTAACACTTGTGCAGACAAGAAGTTGAAATCTGGGGAGGTGTCATAACAAGGATTGAAAGTAAAGTCAAAGATAAATAAATAAGTAGCTGAAATATGAAAACAGTAATGAAAAAGCAAAAAATGATTATAGCTCCAGATATTGAACAAAAATAGAATGAACATAATGTCTCCATGGTGACTGAAATGTATGACTGATTGCTAAAACCCATTTTCCACTTTGATGATGAGGTCAGTTTGTATGTCACTCGAGATCACACATTAAGATTTTTTAAAAATCTGTTCCTGGTGATCATGGAATAGCGAACTCCTATTAAATTTACATTTTCTGATAGACTGAATAAAGAGCGCCATTAATGTTAAGTACCAGAAGTGCAATTTCTGAAATATTTTAAATTTTGTTAGACAGATGCTGGAGAAACTCAGCAGGTCAAAGAGTGTGATTTTATATAGCGACATTTTGCGTTTGATCTCTTCTTGAAGCCCGAGACATCGGTGATGTATCACAAACTGTTTGACCTGCTGAGTTTCTCCAAGGGTTCAGGTCCGAAACGTTGGCTATGTATTTTTATCTGTTACATAATGTAAACTTTGAATTTCTACGCCATTGTCTTTACTCTAATCACAGTCTGCAGACTTTTACTTGAGACAAATGTTAGTTAGTTACAAGACTTGGTTCATTTTGAATACTGTTGTTTTTGAATGAGGTCCCCTTCAAAATCATCCTCATTTAAATATCTGAACCTTAAAATCCCTAATTTCTTCAGGGACAGAATTTTTTTTTTTTAAAAAAAGCATGAATTTTACAGAAACCAAACCATAAAGGGATGGGTGCACTCAACGGAAGGAAAGAGAAACGATTAGTGTTTTAGGTTGAACATCCTTTGTCAGATCGGGAAAGATCAATGCGACATGTCCGTCCTTTTTTTATAGAAAGTTGGAATCAACTGCCTTATCTGCTGATCAAAAGTAGCAATTAAGGTTTGTTTTTTTTGGAGGTTAGTACCCTTACATTTTTTGGTGTTTAAAGGTTCTTGCGTGAATGGAAATCAGAGACCAATCCAAAGAGAGAAACGGAATGTCTTTCTATGGAATTAATCAACTTGGCGATCCATAACATTTGTAATTGGAATAAAATGGATGAAGCTGTAGTGTTGATGACTTGTTCTCCAGAAATGGTCATACTTCTCACCAAATCTACTCACACATATTGAAAAAACATCGCCAAACACGTGGACTATTCAAAAAAGCAAAACAAACCCATTTACCATTCGGTGAGCCAATTCTCAGTCATGATGAAACATTTAGTCAATGCTGGTGTCAAGTTGTTGTAGGATTAACCTGCTTGCAGGTATTTGATTTTGATTCCACTTGGATCGTTCTGGTCTAGAATATTACAACGTGGGAAAATCTGAACTTCAGAGACAGAGAGAATGACTGTTCTTGATGGAATTGAAGCATTTAATCAGGTGTGATATCCCATAGATAAGAGGAAAGGTTTTCATGGTCTGAAGGCATAGTCAGCTCAAAAAGGAAACTTGAGATTGACTGAATGTCAACAATCACATCAAAAGAGTGTTGTAAATTCCCAAGTCCAGAGTGAAATTCCAATGTCAGAAGTGGAAATATTCATGGATGATTATTGGCATTTTAATTTCCTCAAATAGTTATAAATTTCAGTTTTAAATTTAGACATACATCACAGTTACAGGCCCTTTTGGCTCAAGTCCATGCCACTCAATTGCACCGAATTGACCTACAACCCCCATATGTTTTGAATGGTGGGAGGAAGCGAGATCACCCGGAGGACACCCATACAGACAGAGAGAACATACAATCTTCTTACAGTCAGTGCCAGAATCAAAACCTGGTTGCTGGCCACCATAACAGCATTGCACTAGCCTCTATGCTAACTGTACAACCCAGTTATCCAGTTCATATTTACATATAATGGGCAATATGGTTAGAGCAATGCCTTTACAGCGCCAGTGATCAGGACCAGGGTTCGAATCCCACACTGTCTGTAAGGCATTTGTATGTTCTCCCCCTGGGTCTTCCTTGGGGGCTCCAGTTCCCTCCCGCCATTCAAAAACCTACCAGGCATTGTAGGTCATTTGGGCAACACTACTTTGTGGGCTGAAATGACCTGTTTACCATGCTACATGTGTAAATTTGAAAATAAATAAAATTTATGATTTTCTCCATCTCCAGAGCACAGTAGCTGCTACATACAATACACAAAGCAAGGATTCATCATTCCCTTTGACAACTGGTCACAGAGAACGATAAGGCCAGCAGATACACGCCCACAGTCTCCATCTTCCCTGCATCACATTAACTTGAAAATTTATCACCATACTTTCAGAAAAGTTGACCTTGTCAGCTCTACTCACACTTTGAAAAAGAATAAAGGAATATCTTCACTGGTCTCAATCACAAACTCCTGTACCTATTCAGTTGAAGGTGAACAATAAATACCAATTTTGCATATCCCACAAACCAGTGGTTCTCAATCTTTTCCTTTCCACTCACATAAGGGATAACTTAAGGTGGTATGTGGGTGGAAAGAAAAAGTTTGAAAACCACTCTGAATTGTACCTCATTGACTCGTAACTCCAAAGGAAATGGGCCAATGACAGTTTTTCTCAAACAAAATATTTCAGTAATAATGGAGTCTAGAGCAGTGATTCTCAACCTTCCTTTCCCACTCAGATACCACCGTAAGCAATCCCTTACTAATCAGAGCACTGATGGCATAGGGATTACTTAAAGTGGCATGTGAGTGGAAAGGAAAAGATTGAGAACCACTGCCATAAGTAAAAAAGGGAGGGAGTGAGAACGAGAGAGAGCGCACACTCTAGGACAAAATGTTATTTTCAAACAAGCAATATCTTCTTCCATTACATAATACCTGAAGAACTGAAACTCCTCCATCCCCTTCAAATAATGAATGTTCATTGCTAGGGGGGTTATTTGGCAGTGAGTAACAATTGCCCAATTGTTTAAAGGATCCAAAACTTGAAGTAGCAACTTTCCATGGTAGAACTGACGTGTCTACTAAGCAAGCAGTTAAAATTTGCCCCAGTCATTATTTTTAAAGAGTGGTGCAGACAGAGACATCATCCATCTGGAGCTAATAATTCAGGAGATTACAAAAAACAATATACTGTGCCTATTGGAAGCTTGAAATAAGATGGAAGTTGCAAGTCAAATGCAGATTGGCCAATATTTGTGGAGAGTGATAGAGTTAAGTTGCTAAACACATTCCCAGAAATAACTAACTAAGAGTCCATTTATCTTCATTAGGTGAAATAAGTGGTAAAGGTGGTAGGTATCTGCAGCATTTCTGCCTCTCCCAGTGAATTCATACTGTACATTTCACTGGTGGAGTTGACAGTGGGATCTTCTTTATCAATGCTGCATCACAGAGCCATAATTCCTTGGTCTCTCCCCAAGTAGTTTCAATTGAGTATTCTTAGCAATGCAAGTTTTATCCAAGAAACTTATTTTCAAGCCTTTTAATGTGTTAGGTACAGCTTTGGTTAAGATTATCTCAATTCCATCTGTATAGGGTGCCTTAACTGTCATATGGCATTTACAATTCATGTGTGAATCTTTCAAATTTTCATCTCCAATTCTTCTGCAAGACTCCCATTTTTATGTCTCTTAAAATAAAAAAAATTGCAATAAATACTTTAATTTTTAAAAATTTTAATTTAATTTTAATTTTGACACACTACACACTAACAAGCCATTTCGGTCCACAAGTCCATGCGTCCAATTTACAGCCAATTAACCTACACCCCATTAACCTACACCCTCGGTATGTGTTGAACAGGGGAAGGAAACCAGAGCCCCAGGAGGAAACCCACACAGACACAGGGAGAATGTACAAACTCCTATAGATAGCGCGGGATTTGAACCCCAGCACCGGTCACGGGGTCTAATGGCGTGGCACTAACTGCTACGCCAATCGTGCCATCCCATTCATGTATTTAACATTGCAAAACAATTTTAGATCTTCCTTGTTTTTAAGGCTTCTACTTCTCATTATGAAATGTTCACAATTATGAGGGAAATATTACTTGCTAAAAAAAATTATGGAATATTGTTACAAAGTAACAAAGCATTGGGCAGGAGGAAATAATAATTAAAGTACTTTATTTTAAATGAAACATATAATGTGTCAGAAGAGGCTAAATTTAATACAAATGCATCATTTAAATATTTCAACATATTTAAGTTAAGCTCTTTATTTAAATAAAGTGAACAAAGGAACCCAAGTTATTTATGTCAAATAAATATCTGCTGAACCTGCGAACAATAAATTTCTGGGGTTCTTCCTATTTATTTTGTGATACTGGTGTCATTGACAAGGACATTCATTACTCATTCCTAATTGCCCTTTGGATGGTCATGAAGAGTTGGCCTTCCCGATCTGCTGTAGCTCTTTCCACAGTGCTGTTGGGGAGTTCCAGGATTTAGGCCCACACCAAAAAGGTCAGTTATTTATGTCAAAGTCAGGATTGTATGAGAAAACTTGCAAACTTGTACAAACTTGCTGATGACACCACAGTAGTGGGTTGTATAAAAAAGGGTGATGACTCAACATGTAGGAGGGACATTGCAAAACTTGGTTGAATAGTACCTCAACAGCAACTTGGCACTCAATGTCACCAAAACCAAGGATCTGATTGTTGACTTCAGTGATCATTGGGGAGTCAGAACTGGACAGGGTAAGCAAATTTAAGTTCTTAGGAGTCTACTTTGGAGGACCTTTCCTGGACCCAACACAAGAAAGTACGTCAGAGCCTCTACTTCATGAGTTTGTGGTGATTTGGTATTGCATCAGAAACCCTGGCAAATTTACACAGATGAATGATGGAAAGTAGGCTACATCACAGTCTGTAAAGCCATGCAAAATATATTGGATGCAGCCCAGGACATCACAAGCAAAATCCTCCCCTCCATCAAGAACATCTATGGGAAATGCTGCTGTCAGAGAGCAGCAATCAATCATCATCACCCAGTACATGCCGTTTTCTGAAATCAGGACCTATAGGTACTGGGTGTTCCTAGGCCCGAGCTGCATTGTCCTTCTCCATTGTAAACATCTCATGTTTATGACGTGCTGATGGAGTAGAGCAAGCCAGTAATTCCAGTGCATTTTGTGTAGGGTACACTCTATAGCCAAAGTGGCCAAATGATTGGAAGGGATATATGCGTAGGGAGGTGAATGGGGTACCAATCAAATGGGCTGGTTTGCCATGGATGTCACATTAAATAAGAATTAACAGCAGAAATAAGTCATTGTGTCTGCTCCATCATTGATAAAGATTATGCCTAAACTTTCTACTGTTATGAGCCCAGAGGACCCCAAAACCCAGCAGCAATAGATATTCACCAAGACAAATGGTTACTTAAACAAAAGTTGTTTTTAATCATCTTTAAACATGAAAACAGAATCAAACTAACTTATTACTATTAACTTAACCCCCTTCTAATTCTAAGTGCATGTAATGTGCATGCAAGTTCAGAAAAGTTCTTTGATTCACAGTCCAGTCTCACTTCTCACTCCTCAAAGTTCACTGGTTGCAAGCAATACTTATACTGCAGAGAATTTAACATTTATGAATTTCACCAGGCATTGGTTGCTTGAAAGGTAAATGGTTACCACTCAGGAAGGTTCTTATTGGTTTTCAGAGAGATTTGTTGTTTGCTGGGCACAAACTGATCCCTTCTAATCAGCCACGTCAGTGTCTTGCTGAAGAAGCTTACCCCATCAGGGTTTTCCCAGATGATAACCTTTCAAGATCCCAGAGTTCCTTTTTGTTTCTCTTATTCCAAGTGAAACATTACGCAGCTAGTACTCTCATTATATTGGACCACAAGGGCTTTGTCACAACCCACCTTCAAAATGGTATTTTTCTACAAGCTTGCCAGCTTGTCCTGTTCCAGTCCCTGCTGCTGAATATCTCTCTCTCTCCCTGTTTTATTCTGCTTGCAAAACCACATGATCCTCTTAGAACAGCAACCTCCACTCAGACAGACTGCAGCTCTGAAACTAATCCTCAGAGTTCTTTCAACTGTTGCTTTTCAAAACAACAATGCATTAGTGAAGTCCCTCGGACAATCCCCAAACCTTTTGCAAATGTATTCAGAGCTGGGCTGCCTGGCTTGAGCAGAGGGTCTAGTATTTTAAATGAGATCTGTTTTGAAGTGTTTGTATGTGACCTACACATAAAAACCTGATTCCATTGTCATCTAGAAACCTATCAATTTCTATTTTTGAATGAACTCAATAACTGACCAACCACAGTCCGACAGGGTAGAACATTCACCACCCAGTGCATGAAGAAACTTCAGCTCATGCCAGTCCCAAATGGCTGAATTTGCTCAAGACCTTTAGCCACAGCAAGCATTTCACCTGCACCACCTTGTTGAACCCGGTCAGAATTCGATGCATTCACATAAAATCACAACTGAAAACTCTCAGGAATATGGGTCTAGTCCCGGTAGTCAGTACACACCCTTTGAAGAAAGAAAGCCAAGCTAATGTCTCACCAAGGCCTTGTACAATTGCAGTAAGAGGACTTCAATCTTGCACTCAAATTCTATGGTAATAAAGGCCAGTATACCATTTGCCTTTTGTAATGGGCGTTGAAAGAACCAAAGACTTGTTGATCCAAACCAAGGCTTTTATTAACTAAAAGACTGGAGCATATCACAAGTAGATCAACCAGTCCAGAATGACCTGGTCTGGCTAGGAGCAATCCTTGAAGACCTGCCTGCCAGTAGGTGTGGCTACACTCTCAGCCAATCACAGTCATCCTACATGACCATCTGTACATATACGCATTGGTGATAGAATCTGTGCTATCACACCTACCTAAATGCTTGCATGCACCTTCTTGAGTTTTGTTGGAGTTGAATATTCTCAACATCCAAGCAAGGAAGTTGAGAGTATATCCTCATCCACCTGACTTCGTCTTATTGGGTTGCCAAGAGATCAATCATTCACTGCAAGATAGTGAGCCTTTGGCTTGTTCTTCTAACCTCATTAAGAGCAGTGCCCTTACCAATGAACTGAAGGATGTTCATGTAGGCTGGCACAGATAGTGCAACACTTCAGTGCTAGCAACAGGGTTTCTAATCCAGCACTGTCTGTAAGGAGTTTGTACATTCTCCCCATGTCTGCATGGGTTTCCTCTGGGTGCTAATGTATCCCCAGACTTTCTCAATCCACCCTTGCCCAAACATGCTGGCTGCTAAGACAAATTTTCATTTGTCTTTTTTTTGGCCCTGTTGACAGCCTTCGTGAATATGTTTGGAGTGTCATTCACTCAGGGGCTCACAGGCAAGCTCATTCCTGTCCCGCTCAGGACAATACATGCTCTCGCAGCCTAAGCCACACACGGAGCTGATCTTTTCGCCATGGCCTGCAACCCCTAGTGATGCAGGTGGGTGGGGGGGGGGGCACAACTCATTTGTGAGCATGGGCCATGAATGCTCCAACACCACCCCCCCCAAACCCCGATGCTGAGCCTGGCCATAAAGGCTCATTTTTCAGATGATCAATACACTCATGACATCACATAGAACCTTGAGATTCTTTTTCCTGCAGGAACAGCAGAATTTTCACTAATTGGTAGTGCAAAAAATAAACTGTATACATGGAAATAAAAAACTATAAACAGTTAACAAATGTAGACAAACTGACCATACAATGCAGAGAATTAAAATAAAATCAACAAAGTCCACATGTAAGAGTCCTTAAACAAGTCCCTGAATGAGTTTGTGGTTGAGGAATCTGATGGAGGGGTAGCAGCTGTTCCTGAACCTGGATGTGCGAGTCTTGCGGCACCTATACCTCTTTCCTGATGGCAGCAGCAAGAACAGGGTGGTGGTGTGGTTCTTTGATGATGGCTGCTGCCCTCCGACAGCTACATTTCCTGTAGATGTACTCAATGGTGGGGAGGGTTTTGTGTGTGATGTCTTGGGCTGCGTTCACTACCTTTTGGAGGGCGTTATGCTCAGGAGTATTGGTGTCCCCAGACCAGACCATGATACCAGCACACTCGTGGGCTGAAAAGGCCTGTTGCTATACTGCGTGTCTAACTTTAAAAGCTTGTCAATGCTTTTGGGGTCTTCTTGTTTGCATCTTGAAGATTTGACTCGCAAACAATTCGAGAGTGGTACCATTTCAAATGTGATACATCATCTGTAGCAAATGAAGTGTAGTTGAGTTTGTTCACATCATTGCTCCTTTTACATGCACTGGGATGTCAAAAATGATTGATTTATTTCTGCCATGTTGTTCTTGGTTGCTTCTGGGGCCTGATTGTGTTTGACTTGATGGATGGTTGCAACTCATTCAGTGAAAAGTTCTGGCACCTCTTTCCATTATGTTATTTGAATACTGGAAATCTAGAATGTCTGGAAAGTCATTATTTGGACTTTCTGGTGTACATGTACATTTCCTACTCTTGGTGATGGCTGTTTCTGCATCCAGTCAGTATGGATACTCAAGAGCAGAAAGGAGAATGAAAAACAAGGCTGAGTTTCTCATTAAAATACATGAAAAAAGTGTTCCATCAGCCCAGCACTGAGTACAGGGGTTGGGGTGGGGGGAAAACAATATTGGAGAAACTCAGCAGTTCTAACAGTGTAGTTTATGTAGCAAAGATTAAGATACATAACCAATATGTCATCAAGATAGAAAAATGTAGACAGGTGCCCTAACAAAATAGGGAGGGAGGCAGCATATTGAAGGGCTCAAACCCAAAACATTTTTATCTTTGCTCTACAAAGTACACAGACCTGCTGATTTTTTTCCCAGCATTGTGTTTTTACTTCAATCACAGCTTTTCATGTTTTACTGCAGGAATTGACGAGCTGTGTTAGAGGTGTACAAGACTTGGGTAATGCCACTGAGTATTATGCGGAGTTCTGGTCGTCTTACTAAAGGTACAAAAAAAAATTCCCGAAGATGTTACCAGGACTGAAGGGCTTGAATTATAAAAGGCTGGCAGTAGCACCTATGGCAAACACTGAAATTTCACTATTCCCCCCCCCCCCCATTCAAAACTGCAAATAAAGTTGCCAGTTGGACAATTTCCATGCCCAGTTGAGCGAGGTTTTAGGCTACCTTTCAGGGTGTGCACGTTTTGGGCTCTTCTCCATAATGAAACTATGACATCGCTGAACAGAACCACAAGTTTTTTGATTTCAAAGGGACCCTCTATCCTGGATGGGGTTTTATCCCAGGAGGGAGTGGAGAGTACTGCACCCCACATGCATTTAATCTGAGACACCAGTCACCCAGCACCCAAGGAGAAGAGAGTGGGGGGGTTGAGCAGAGAGAGGGAGGGAGGGAGGGAGGGGGAGATGGGGGTGAGAAGGAGAGATAGGGGAGAGGGGCGAGAATAGGGAGACAGGGGAGAGGGAAGGGCAGTGGCACCATACTGTAGGATCACTGACGCTGAGGCAGTCAGGCATCAGGAGTGAGGGAGTGAGACGGGGCTAGGTAGGAATCCTATCTAGCCCCATATCCAACTTCTGACACCCAGCACCCTCAGCCCCACTGATCCTGGGGGGGGGGGGGGGTGGGGGGGGGGGGAAGCACTGCATGACAGGCATTTCAGTTTCTCTGGTTCTGGTAGAGTGGTTCCAGCTGTGGCGGGGGAGGGGGGGAGATTATGGATAGTGAAAACACCCATTTATCCCACATTGAGCTGCCACCATCACCCAGTTGGGCTCAAGATTTGGGAATCCTTCATGTGGAGCTCAGGGCATGTGCCATCGCTGACATACCATAGATATGCTTATACAGACTTCTTTCCCAAGAGTGCAGGAAGCCCAAGGAGACATTACTGAGATGTACAAAATGATGGGATGAGGTGAACTGTCACAGTCTCTGCCCAAGGGTAGGAGAGTATAAACTAAGAGAGATGAGAAAGAGATCAGAGGGGAAAGGGGGGGGTGCAGATATGGATTGAGGTGCCAGAGATGAGGACAATTATGTTACATGATCATAGGTTTAAATTTTATTTTAATTACAGCACAGTAGCAGCAGATTCCAGCCATTTAAAAACATGGGCCCAATTACACCCAAATTAACCCACAATCCTGCATGTTTTAGCGAGTGGGAGGCAACTGGAGCACCCAGGGAAAACCCACAGAGACATAGGGAGAATATACAAACTCCTTCCAGACAGCCCCAGATTCGAACCAGTCACTGGCGCAGTAATGGTGTGCCCCTAGCCATCCTGCCAAGATACAAGCCTAACGTAGGCAAATAGGAGCACAGATCAGCAATTTGGTCCGCATGAGCAAGTTAGGCTGCAGGGTTTGTTTCCATGCTGCGTAGCTCTATTCTCCCTCAGACTCCACTCCCACCACCGCCCCATTCCCCATCTTTATCTTCAATGTATCCTTCATTTATAGAACTTTTTTTAAGGGCAGCTTTTTCAGTGTTTGAATTTATTTTTTTCCTCTTTCTGCAAAATTAAACCTCTAAATTTTGTTGGTCATATCTTTCCCCACCTCTATGCATGCTGTGTAATCCTGCCCCATGAACTGAATTGTTTCTGGAGAAACATAACTGGGAAGCTGTAGAACAGTTTATTCACATCATTTAAGGTAAAGTTCAGACAGCTTAGCCCACAGTGGTTTTCAAACTCTTCCCCCACCCCCCCAAACTCACATTACACTTTAAGTAATCCCTATGCCATGAGTTCTGTGATTAGTAAGGGATTGCTTAAGGTGGTACGTGAGAGGAAAGAAACATTTGAAAACCACTGTTTTAATCGTGCCTAATTGACTCGTTATGTGCACGGTTTCGTAACTCAAGGAAATGGGCCAATAACATTTTTCCTCAAATTTTCAGTAATTACTGGGTCTAGAGCAGTGGTTCTCAACCTTCCCTTCCCACTCACATGCCACCTTAAGCAATCCTTTACCAATCACAGAGCACCAATGGCATAGGGGTTATTTAAGGTAGAATGAGAGTTTAGCAGGGGTAGTTTGAAAACCACTATTAAAGGGAAATGTGCATTAGAAAAATGATTACATTTCATAAACAAGTCATAATTACCCTTGGATATTCAAATAATTAGCCAAACAAATTTTTCAATAATAGGCCATGAGGAAGCAATATTACTACTATGTTGTATATATGTTCTTACATTTGAGAAATCAAAACCAAAAAGCTGATTTCCATGTATAATTCGAATTTCACACCAGCTGCATTAAGCTTAGAAGACTTCATACAATGTCTCAGTTAATCACCAAACACCTTTCAATATCAGTTTGAAATAAGAATTAAATAGCGCTATTTGCAAGTATCATTTTAATCCAACAGCACCCAGAAAGCCAATTAATAACCTGTTGTTATAGGAAATACTTACCTCATTGAAGTGGAACAGTAGAAATTCAGACATTAGTGAGAG
Source organism: Narcine bancroftii (assembly GCF_036971445.1). Lineage (NCBI taxonomy): Eukaryota > Metazoa > Chordata > Chondrichthyes > Torpediniformes > Narcinidae > Narcine > Narcine bancroftii. Next base: position 88,653,055 of record NC_091480.1, read on the forward strand.
AACACTCAGTGTCCCTTATGTATTTATAGCTGAAATGTAAATTTGATGAATAAGAAGTCTGATGTACATAAATATTATTTGTATTTCACTTTTTAAAAATCACCAACCTTAATTTTTTCTTCTGGGAATTGAGATGACCTGCTTTGCTTATTGACTTAGTGGTTAGCACAATTCCTTTATGGCATCAGCAAGCTGGGGTGGGATTCGAATCCCACGCCGTCTGTAAGGAGTTTATACATTGTCCCCGCATCTGCATGAGTTTTCCCTGGGGGGGTCCAGCTTTCTTTCACCATTTGAAATGTTCCAGCAGTGTAGGTTAATGGGGTGTAAATTGGGCTGCCCGGACTCATGGGCCAAAATGGCCCATTTCCATGCTGTATGTCTAAATTTAAAAAAAAACATTTAAAATTTGAAAAAAGGAATTATTCACAAATTACAAAAGAGTATACATTGGAGAGACTGGACACAAACAGGGAGGTTGCTTTGTTCAGTCCCTGTTATTGTCTGCCACAATAACAGGGCCTCCCTTGGCCACTTTCAATTCCCCACCTCTTCCCCAGCTCTGTATTCAGAGCCACCCTCTCCCCAATCAATTCTCCACTTTCCTCCTATCCATGTCCAATTATCAACTTTTGTCTGATGGTTTGTCAGATTCCCTCTGCCCTTTTCTCCCTTCCCTCCTGCCTTTTTATGAGGAGGCCTGCTTCTTGCTCACACCTTGAAGCCCAAAACATTGACTGTATATCTTCACCTCCCATGGACTCTGTGAGACTTGCTTAGTTCCTTCATCATTCTTGTATTCTACCTAAATTTGGCATGTGTCCACATTGTTGACCAGGAGAATCCAAAAGCATTTATGTTGCAATTAAAGCAGCTGACAATGCTTAAGGGCAATGGTCCATCTACTTCTGCTTGAGGATAATTATTGCAGCTCACAGATTTATTATCAGACTACATACTTCATATCACATATAACCCCAAGATTCTTTTTCTTGCTAGCCAGTACAAATAAAACTGTACCCAACATACATATGTAAACAAATAAAGAAATGTAAACAAACTGACCATGCAATACAGAAAGACAAAAAGTTATGTGGAAGAAAAACTAGTTAGTTGTGAGTTTCCTACTCACTGTTACATGTAGGGTGTGGAACTCTAGTCAAAAAAAATTAAGTACCATCTCTCTAGACTGCTGAGTTGAAGTGAATTAGTACCAACTTGTGTCACAAGTTCCCTAGATATCTATTGGCCAATCAGCTTCCTGCTGATCTGAGCTTTTCAAAACCAACTGCCTGAGTCACTTGACTCCAATTGCCAGGTGCAGCCTTCAGATAAAATCCCTCTTGAAGTCCTTAAATGAGTCTCTGATTAAGTTTATCATTGTCAAGTCTGCAGGAGTGCTAGAGGTGAATCCCTGAATACTTAGTGACTCTTTAGCTTCTCTTTCTCTGACAATAAGGGTACCTGGAAATATCTACTGATGGTAAATATTTGTCTGTCTTACAGTAGTCTAAAGGAAATGGGGCAATGACAATTTTTCTCAAGCAGAATTTTTCAGTAACATTTGGGTCGAGAGCAGTGGTTCTCAACCTTCCCTTCCCACCCACGCACCACTTTAACCAATCCCTTACTAATCACAGAGCACTTGCGACATAGGGATTACTTAAAGTGGAATGTGAGTTGACGGGGGCAGTTTGAAAACCACTCCTTTAAAGTAAGTGTTTTTTTTAAATGAAAAAGCAATAGTTGTTTGAAAGGAAAGAACAGGGGTAGCAGGTCAGACAGCACATGTGGAGAGAGAGAAGCAAGAGTTGATCTTTCACATAGCCAAATTTTTATTCAGTTTACATCATTATATCAATAAGACTGAAAGAGTACAGAGAAGATTCACTTGGATGTGGCCTAGTAAACAGGAACTGAGTTACAGGGAAAAGTTAGGTTAGGATTTTTTTTTACCTGGAGTGTAGAAAAATGAGGGTATCTTTGATATAGGTGTTTAAAATTATGAGGGGTATAGACAGAGTAAATATAGGTTGGCTTTTTTCACTGAGGGTAGATGAGATCCAGACCAGAGTATATGGGTTAAGAGGGAAAAATTTAGGATGAAACGTTTGAGAGAACTTCTTCACAAAGAGAGTGGTGGGGGTGTGGAATGAGTAGCCAGTTGAAGTAGTGAATGCAGGCTCAATTTTAACATTGAAGGAGAATTTGGGTACGTACATAGATGGGAGGGGCACGGACTCTGTGCAAGTCGGTGGGACTAGGCAAAGAAAAATAGTTTGGCACAGACTAGAAGGGCCTGTTTCTGTGCTGTAATGTTTCTTGGTTCTATCATAAACTTGAAATGCTGGCATTGTTTCTCACTTCAGAGATGTCACCTGACCCATACAATATTTCCAGCAGTTCCCATTTTTTAATTAGTGAGTTCTTCCTTCCCCACTGTAATGAGAATGGTGCAATATATGATAGATTGCATCATTAAAAAAAGCCTTTGCCTGTTATTACTCTCCATGCTGATCTTTGAATGGATATCAGGTGACCAGAGCCTGGCCACTTACCCAGGATGCGGTAATCAAAATTTGACAAGTTTGTTCTGGTAGGGCCACGAGGGAGACCACGGTGCAATTATATATGCAGTACTTTGTACATAAAATGAATGGAGGTGACCAAAATAAACATAAACCACTTAACAAAGTTGAAAAGAAATAAATGAAATGTACCCATCAATAATTTACCAGCACCTTGCAGGATTTTAATAATTTTTGATCATAAATATAAATAATTTTTTGTTGCATCTCATATTTTTGGCATGGGAGCAGACATTTAAACTTGCATGTTATTTATTAAGCATTTCTGCATCCCATATTGTCTTCAAATGAGAAAAAAATTAGCCTTACCAAAATCAGTAAAAAGTTAATTTTTGAAAAATTGTGAAATTATACTGGAGAACCAATGGCAGGAAATTGGAAGCATGTACTCTAGTTTCTTAGACATTTAAAATTGAAATCATTTATTCTAGCCCTCTTTTCCAATTTCCTCACTGATGTATTGACCTCCTCAGTTCCAGTGCAGACTGTATTTAGGTTGGAGCTTAACAGCTGCTAGGGCAGGCAATTCTAATAGCTTGCCCATGGAGACCATTCTTCATTGGTAAACCAATGTGATTCAGTGAACTCTTTAACTATGGAAGGAATCGCTGATGTTAATTCATGCAATATTTTAAGATGCATGATCCAACTGAAATGAAATCTATGAATGTTGTCTGACCTGCTCAGCATTTTCTGTTTTAATAGTGCAAGGTTCCCTTGACTGATGCAGATGATTGAACCCTTGTTGACAATCCCCACCAATCTCATCGGTGTCATGTGTCTGGAATTGCATTTGTGTTCTCCAGCATAACCAGGGCAGGGGAGAGCTAAATATAGAATAGCCCTTGACCTGCTGAGGTGAGATGGGGAATGTTGACTCCAAAGGGATGAATACATTGTGCACAATTCTTGGATGCTTGATTGTAAGAATTCTCTATCTCTGGTTATTGTTGGGTTCAATCCTTTGGAGATCCCGATAAGCTCTTGGTCCACTTTCTGAACTTCGAAGGATTATTTGGTGAGCCCACAAATTCTGGCAAATCTACATATCCAATGTCTGCTGCTCTCTGCCCAAGGGGAAGGAGATGGATTCCACTCTGATTCAGTTAAGAATCATCTTGATATGGTGTATTCAAGATGACCTGCACACTAGGAAATGTTTCATATATCAATTAGTGATGCTTGGAATAATCTAAAACCTAAAACATGTGCGTAACAAGACCTTTGTATCAACAGGCAAAGTGATGGGTATTGGAAAATAATCAGTATCTGGATGCCTTTCCTTTCAAACAGTTTTAGATAAAGTGGTATTCCTGGAAGGTTTGGAGAGGGTGCAAAACTGGATTGATGAAACTGGACTGGATTGTACATGGCCCCTCGTGAAAGTTTCTCGAGGAGGAAGCGAAGAATCTGTTCAAAACCAGAATAAGTGTAACTATGCAAGCATGAAAGCAGAGGCAGGTAAATTTAAATCAAGTTAAATTTCAATTTAAATGTAGACATACAGCATGTAACAGGCCATTTCGGCCCATGAGTTATACCCAATTAACCTACACATCCCAGTACATTTTTGAACTGGCAAGTTATGTTTCTGGCTCAATCAGGGCGCAGTGGCAGATTTTTAAGGGAAATTCTCATATACAGCATTGGTGCATTTAAATGAGGAAGAAAAATTACAAGTGGAAGACCACTTGTAGTTCAGGACCAGGATTTATTGTCATGAACGAGTCATGAAATTCAGTGTTTTGTGGCAACAACATGGGGCAAACATATGTATTATAACCATCTGATGACATTACTACAAAAAATAGAATCATAATAAAAATAATATTGCTCGAAAAGTAGCAGAGTGAAGAGGGCATGACCTGGGTGGTGGGGGTCTTTGAAGATAGAGGCTGCTTTTTTACGTCATTGCCTTATGTAGATGTCCTTGATGAAGTGAAGTCCGGTTACAGTGATGATGCACACCAAGTTAACAACCCTCTGGGGTTTATTCCTGTCCTGAAAGATGGCTCCTCCATACCAGGCAGTAATGCAACCAGCCAGAATGCTCTCCACGGTGCACCTATAGAAGTTTATGAGAGTCTTCGGTGACATACGAAAGCACCTTAGACACCTCACAAAGTATAGCCACTGGTGATCCAGAGCTTAGTGGAGAGCCAGCGATATTCGATCTGTTGTGGAGTGATGGTGACGATAGGTGAATCAAATTGGGTCTAGATCTTTGCTTAATTCTGGCCATGACCAGCCTCTCAAAGCAGTAGAAGTTCGTGCAACTGGGTGGTAATCATTAAGGCAGCGTACACTACTCTTGGGTATGGGGGTGATAGATGCCCTTTTGAAGCTGGTGGGAACCTCTGCCACAACACTAAAAGCTCTCTTTGATTCTCTTCCTCATTTGTTAGGGCAGTCAGGCAATGGTCATGGCAACTCTCTGTTTGCCTTGGCTTGTGACAAAAGTGTATTGTGTTTATTACATTTTTAACATTATTGCATGACAATAAAAGGAAGCTTTTCAACCTTTTTTTAAACCTTTTTGAAAAGCGTTAAAGATGGTGACAATCTTTAATGTACAAGACCATTCAATTGTGCAACAACAGCTAGTGAATCTGTAGGTTGCACAGAAAACGAAGATAAACCTAATTAGGTAATTAAACCATTAATATGGTAAGACAAAGATAAAATATGAGACAAAACAAGCTATAAATATAATAACAGAAAATGAAATCGGAGTAGGAAGAGGGCATTCTGGCCTGTCGAGCCTCATCTGTCATTCAATAAGGATTTGGTCATGGAATCAGTTCCATTGACCTGCCTTTTCTCTGTAATGCTTAATTCTCCTAGAGGGCCGAAGTCTAACTAAATCTACCTTAAATATATTTAATGAGCAGCTTCTCCTGCTTTCTTGGGCAGATAACCCCACAGATTCACTGGTAAGAATAATAAGGTTTTCAATCAATATTTTAAACAATCATTGCTCCTATGGGAAGTGAGTCAGGGAGTGAATAATGAAAAACTAAAAGATGGCAGGTGAATTATGGCAAATGGGTTCATTGTATCAGTCTATCTAGCAGAGGGTGCAAAATTCCAGAATCTTCTAATGTCATAAAATAGTAGAGAACGTAATATTACATAAAATTGCCTTCTGCCTTCCGTAAGGCAGGCAAAGAGTCGCCATTAGTGTTCCCTGGAAGCAAAAGAGAGTCCCACCAGAGTCGCTGAGTGGATTTGCCTCCAGCATTCCTGCAATCTCCGTAGCTGCAAAGAATCCTGTTTGATTCATTGGTAACTTGAGCTCCAGATCCCTATCAGGAACCTTCAGTGTTCTAGACCTTTTGGAGCCCCTTCTTGTCCTCAGAACCTTCTTGGATCCTGACTCCGATACCCGGTTCACACAAGCCAATTTCCAGCAGCCCACAGGGCATGTGGGTCCCCCCCCCCCCACCCCCGACTGCATCGCCTGCGAGCTCCTGTTGATCCTTCAGTCACTAACCCCCTCTTTCATGGTCACCTTCCAGTAAGGTCATCTCCCCTGCTTCTCCTTCTCAACAGGAGTTTCTAGTGCCTTGCGGCAGTCTACTGCTCCATCGGAGTCTGTAACCCCTCCTGGCCGCTGCCAAGCACAGGCGCCGCCATCTTGGCCATGAATTTACTTACAAACACCATCAGCTCCTTTAACAGGCCATTTAAAACCTATATAGAGCTGCTGGCATTAGGCGGCTGAACCCTTCAGAACATTGCTGTGTCTCTGCTCTCCTGGGTCTGCACCAATGACAGCGATTCCACTATAGCAGCTCCACCAGTGCTGCCATTATCCTCAAAATATTTGTAAATAAGGAATTGGGAGTCACTTAAGTGCTGGTCCCAATCTGGAATGAGCTGCCAGGGGAAGCTAAAAGAATGGGCACAATTGTAATGTTCAAAAGAAATTTGGACAGATCTGTTGATTGTAAGGATTTAGAAGGTTATGAACCTCATGCCAGCAAATGAGATCTAGCCCAGAATGGTAATTTGTTTGGCATAGACATTTAAGGTCAATGGGCCTGTTCTATGGTGTATAACTCTGACTTGTATCTATTGGAATTTGGAAGAATGACAGGTAGTTGATGACACATGAAAGACCCTGAGAATCCTCGATAGGGTTGATGTGTAGAGGATGACTTTCTCCTGCAGCTGAGTTTAAAATTGAACAATTTGCGCTGCCCATTTAACACAGACACAAAATTAAGTAAAATCTTTTTCTAAGAAGGTCACAAGTCATTGGAACTTCTTCCATAAAGGACAGTGAAAGCATTATTTTCAATACTTATAAGGCAGTAGGAAGTAAGTTCTTGATAAGCAAGGGGGGTGAAAGGTTACTGGGGATAGACAGTGATAGGTGAAGCTTTGATTTTAATGAGGTTAGATAGGCAGAGTGGCTTGCTCTTACTCTTAATGTGTATGCAGTCTTTGAACCAAAGCCCATCTGCCTTCCTTTTTTCAGCCAGTTTTCTTAGCCTTTGTGCCTCCTGCAATAGGTCCTGATGGTAGTCCCTTGGGGCCATGACTATGGTTATAATTCAACCCTAAGCTCCATGCTCACCTAGACTCACCATGTCACTTTTACCTGTGGAATGAGGTGAGGCCAATTCAATGTGCATACAACAGCAAACATTAGATTATCTCTTTCAAGAGGTTATGCATGGGAATTTCTCATTTGCTAAGATCTGCTTTCCCCTGTATGGTCAACTAAAAACTATAATGTGTACTTCATCCTCACAGTGGAGCCAGAAGTTAAGCATTTCATGTGGACTTGTACCTTTCATTCACATGCTGCTCTGTGTGTTGGCTGACCATCTATCAGGATGCAATTCAGCATGGTTGGTGAAGTGATTAGCACAACTCTGTTACAAACCCGATGCTGTCTGTAAGGAGTTTGTACATTCTCCCTGTACCTGCGTGGGTTTCCTCTGGGTGCTCTGGTTTTGCCCACCATTCAAAACTGTACCGGGGTTGTAGGCCAACTCGATGTAATTGGGCGGCATGGGCTCATGGGCCGAAAGAGCCTGTATGTCTAAATTTTTATGCTCTGTTAACACCGATTGGATTTTGTATGTGATTTTATATTTGAAATCAATTGCATTGTGCTTGAAAGGCATGTGGTTCATGGTCAGTTCCAGGGAATCAAATTGTGAATGTATTTGGTTCATCCATCAAGTATTTATCACCAAAACTTCAAACTCACCTTCTGACTTCTAATCATTCACCCACAGTGGGTGCTCACGAGCACAGCAAAAATTCAATTTCTCACTGTCCTCATAGGAGTCGACTGTTTTTTTTAATCCTTCAGGTGGCATTTGTTCATTCCTTTCAGGGGCATGGCCAAAATCGGACACTCACCATTCTGGAGATTGTAGTCACGGATCCTGACCTTCCAAGCCATAAAAAGTACAATATCTGTTTCTGGAATCGTATGCCACTGCACTGTCTGTGTACCTTCTTGTTCAAAGGAGCCGAAAGAGATCGTTAAAAGAGGCTTGATTCTGGAGCTCCGGTTGCCGATGGCTCGGCCTGAAGTCTGAGTGGCTGCGGAGTGCTGGGTGTGAATCCATGGCACTCAGTGATTTTGTGGGAACTCTCTTTCGCTTTTCTTTCTCTGACTGTAGGAGGCCCCTGTCAATTTCTGCTGATGGCAAATCTGTCTTCCTTACTGCAGACCAAAGCAAATTTCATGTAATATGACACCTATTTTATTACATGACAATTAAGGAGTCTTGAATCTTAAACTTTTTTGTATACAAACACACAGTGCAATGATGAACAGCAAATTGATCGTTATCCATCCGATATTTCAGCATTTCAATCCTCTGGACTGTGTCTAACATACTTGTGAAACAAGCACTCTTTCATACAATGTGTGTGAACAGCTTTGTCAAATGTCTGGACTGGAAGCGGTTATTAAATCTGATGGAGTGGGAAGGGAGAATAGCAACAATACTGGAAAGGGTGAGTCTCTGCAACCTGAACAGTAGTTGTTAATTATGTGCAATTTAACAGGGATTTTATTACATTCACAAACCACTGATGGCCAGTTATCAGCAATCAAACGATGAGAAATTTCTGTTTATTTTCCAAAAATTGAAAAAGAATGTGAACCTTAATAAGGATTATTAGCTGCTCTTTCTTTGGAAACTAAATGCTTTATTGATATAATAGATCGCCAATTGAGCAAGATGATTTGAAGAGGGGTGGAAAGGGTTAAACTGAATTTGCCTGGAGTCCAGGAGCACTGAGGCTTCCAATTGCAATTATGATCGACAGTGTGAACAAGTTGCTGTGTGTCTGTCAGCATCCCCGAAATATCTGCTTCTTTTAAAATCTGATTCTGCAAGATATCATGTGTGGTAGGGAACAGGCTGAAACCTTTTTCGTGGTCGTCACTTAATAATACCGTGATTTTCTTTGCGGGGGGGGGAGAAAGAGTGAGAGAGGAAAAAAATACCCAAGCTTCTGCAATACTGACTTCAGCTCAGAGTCCTGTTCCGTCTTTCCTTTTGCAACAAAATTATGCATCACCGAAAACTGAATGACTCTTAGTGGCACTCAAGGGACCACTGCATTCAATATGTGACAGTCAGGGAGCAGCAGTGTTTGTTAATGACTTATCACAGCAAAGAAACAGGCTCTTCTGGGCAGTTACAGACCTCCTCCCATCTGGACCCTGGACACATCCCATTCTGGATGTATCGAGGCATGAATCTCTGTTTTAATCAAACTGGCTGAGGTTCCCCTGCCCGAATGAATTGCAAACATCCACTGCATCTTGCTGATGGAAGGAATCTTGCTGGAGGGGAATTATTAAGAGCACTGCTAACCATCAGAGTACAGTTGTGGGGAGATGTTGTGATTATCATGCCGTGAATCTTCCACAGGTAAGTTCTAATTAATTATTGTGGGGCTGCTCTCTCTCCTCCCCACCCTCTCCATCGCTGTTCCCTCTACAACCTGTCCCTTCCACTCCTGATAAAGCTCAGAGCCGGCAGGCAGGGCTTTGTCGCTTCACTGGAGTAGAGTTGTACTGATTATTTTAGTTGGCCCTGTGTGTTAGGCCAAAAATAAACCCCTTATCTGATGGCCTGTTTTTTTTTATCCACAGTCCCTGTATCAACATGTCTACAACAAGATCAGGTGATGCAGATGGGGTTTTTGGTGAGTTAATGCAATGTTTTTGTTTTTAAGTTAGTCCTTAACCATTTATGGAAAGCTCAGCAGGCCAAATTCTTATTCAGAGGCTTATTTCTGCTCCTGCATCCTGACCATCTGATGTCAATTTGCTGTTATCTAATCAATAATTCAATCAGTTTCACTGTACGTAAATGGAAAATCAGTAATTCTGAGCAATCCTAAAATAAAGTAATCTATAATTGGGCATTTTCTTGTTTTTTTTAAACAATATCTTTCAAATGTTTACTTGAAGGAGGAAATCAATGGTAACAGAATAGTGATGAATAGTTTGAGAAGTAACTCCTTACATTTGTAAATGTATTCAGAGCCATGGTTCTGACTTCATTTAAAGCAGTTGGTACTGATGAGTTTGTGCTCGGTGTGATGAATACAAGAAGGAACTTTGCTGGAGATGGAGAATATTTAGTCACTTCCCCTTGCCTTTCCAACTCACCCCAGTCCGTCTGAGAATTTAAAATTGAAACAAAATATTATTTATGAAATAACCTTTGCTGCAATATTATTTGTTCACTTAACTGTTACAAGAGTTCTTAAATCATTAATAAAATTAAACTATCACACAGGCAGCATCTGTATAGTTAATGGCATGTATATGTACATGTATGGACAGAGAGAACATAGAGTAAATAAAACAAAGTTAAACATCATAAGATAAATAAATAAATGGAATATTTTAGTTCTTGTTCTATTCTCCAATTGTTTAAAAGAGTATGTTATAATAAACAACGTGTCTGTTGCTTAAGGAAAAGGAAAACATTGAAATGAATGGAGTTAAATAATGGTTGTAAAATTAATCAGCGTTATTGTTGAATATATTGGTCTGTGGCCTTGCAAAACCATTTTGATGTACTCTCTTAAACAACTACATGGAAAAGATTTATTTAAATGTGGTTCAGTGACTCTAAATAATTTTCTGTATACCAGACATGAAAATTACTTACCTAAATTGAATATGGATAGTTCCCAGATACACATTTCATGTATAGCGTATTGGTATCTGAAGTCTTTTGGACAATGGGGCTAATTACCTAGTAAAGAACATCATTTATTACCTACCTTGCAAACTTATTTATGCAGCTATAACTTTATTGACACTTTTTCATGATGTTCTCTCTGGTTTGGAACTTGAAAGAATTAAAATAAATGGTGTTATTTATCTATAAATTTATCAGCTGGCTTAAGATTCTCCACGGTATTTGCGAATATTTTATTAGCCAACAGAACGCAATATAATCTGGCCCTGAGCAAGTTCTAGTCTGATGTTTGCCGTCAGTAGAATATCCCATAGCTTTTATTTTGGCAGATAAGTGGAGTAATAATTTGCACACCCTGGTATCTTGAACGTTTTTTAAAAATCAAAGATATCTAAAATTGCAAATGTTCCTGCGAAACTGTACAATTTCCTGCCAGTCCTCTGAAAACAATAACAACATGCCACAGCTATGTTGAAATGCAAGCTCAGCAACAAAAAAGTTAATTACATATCCACCAGTGGGCCATCTCATTGTGATACCGTTAGTAAAGAGAGGTCTCTCAATGTTAAGAGTTCACTTCAGCTTTCAAATTAAGTTGCATATTTTCATCATAGTTTTTTTTTTAAAAAAGACTAGGTCTGACCACCCCACCGTATCACAATCCCTGTTGGTTAGCACACTGGCCACCACTCTCCTTTAAGAATCTAAAACGTGCTCCCTTCCACAAGCACACTTGGCCTTTTCCCTTTAGCATCCTGTACAGTATTCCAGTATCAGGAACATGACAAATGACATTGATAGTTATCTATTTCATGCTACTGTCCCCACCAACATAAGCTGAAGCAGGAACTTCCTTAAGTAGAATTCTTGCTTAAACAAACCATTGAGGAAGGATGTATTGGCTTTGGAGGTAGTCCAGAGAAGGTTCACCAGGTTGATTCCAAGAATGAAGGGATTGACCTATGAGGAGAGGTTGAGTCATCTGTTCTCACTGCAATTTAGAAGAATGAGAGGGGGTCTTAGAGAGACATATAAAATTATGAAAGGCATAGATAAGATAGAGGTAGGTAAGCTGTTTCCATTGGTGAGGAAGACTAGAACTAGGGGTTGTAGTCTCAAGTGTCAGGGAAGTAAATTTCAGACAGAGATGAGGAGGAACTGCTTTTACCAGAAGGTGGTGAATCTGTGGAATTCGCTGCCCGTCGAAGCAGCGGAGGTGGTCTCAGTAAATGTATTTAATAGCAGGCTGGATAAATTTCTACATAGTAAGGGAATTAATGGATATGGAGAAAAGACGGGTAGGTGGAGATGAGCCTATCATCGGATCAACCATGATTTTATTGAATGGCGGGGTGGGCAAGATGGCTTACTCCTGCTCCTAATTGTTATGTTCTTATTGTATTAGTTTGTGGCTTGTTACTGAAAAGGTGCACCCTGCTGGCATAAGGAGACCTACCTGGATACCTTCAGAAGGTCATGGCAGCTGTTCATTGATTTCAAAGTCCGGGGGGGGATATCCTGTAACTTAAAAGGCGTGGTTTCTCAATCAGTTGGCTGCAGTCAGTGTTTAGTTACTGGCACTGATGCCTGCAAGTCACCACGAGGGGAATTTATAAAACGTGCCTTCTATTGAATTGAATTATTTATTGTCACAAGTATTGAAATGCAGTGAAAAATGTTTTGTATGCTATTCAATCAGGTCCACTTAACACGGGTACAACAAGTAGTGCAAAATGAAAGGCATTTGTTAGGATTTTGTGATTATTTGGGTTAACCCTCATAATGAGAGACAATGAATATGGGGAAAAGGCAGGTCGCTACGGATTAGCAGCAGAGTGGCAAAATCAGTCTTGATGGGCTGAACAGCCTACTCTTGCTCCTATTTCTAATGATCTTGTGTTCTCAACAAAAAAAAAAAGCATGCAAGTATAGTGTTACAGAGAAAAAGGTTTGGTCATAACACCAAATGGCCAGCATCATTTTACTGAGGAGAATTCCACTCAACTATTTGATAACAGTGGGGAAAAAAATTGTCATTCAATTGGGAGGGTGAGAAGTGAAGTGAGTGTGGGTCTTTTAATATACTGGATGTTTTCCCAATGGCAAGTGTAGTAAGATGTGATGGAGAGAAGGTTGGTTTGCATGATGGCATGGTTTGCAGTCATAACTCTCTGCCATTTCTTGCAGTCTTGGGCACAGTAGTTCCTGTACCAACCTGTAATGCACCTGGGCAGGATATTATCCTTCTAGGCCATAGCATTAATGTGTTTGGACCAGGACTTATTGATCATGATTTAAAGATCTCTACAATCTCTACCTCAGCACCATTGATACAGACCGGGCATGTGCTCCACCCTACTTCCCAAACTCAATGAGCAACTCCTTCATTTTGTTGACGTAGAGAGAGAGAGAGAGAGGTGTTCGTGTGGATACTAGACCAGTGGTTCCCAACCTTTTACTTTCCACTCACATACCACTTTAAGTATTCCCTATGTCATAAATGTTCTGTGATGAGTAAGGGATTGCTTAAGGTGATAAGTGAGTGGAAAGGGAAGGTTGAAAATCACTGCTCCAGACCCAATTGTTACTGAAATATTTTGCTTGAGAAAAATTGTCATTGGTCCATTTCCTTTGGAGTTATGAAACCGTGAACATAACGAATTAATGTGGAATGAAAAATTTTCAAACTTTTTCTTTCCACCCACATACCACCTTAAGCAATCCCTTATTAATCACAGAACACTTATGGCATAGGGAATGCTTAAAGTGGTATGTGAGTGGAAAGTAAAAGGTTGGGAACCACTGCACTAGACAAACTGTTTCCACCCCCTCTGTTTCCAATGACATTTCCTCATTTTTTTGAGAAACGGCCAACAACAGTGGTGTTGTATACAAATGTAGAGAGCAGTAGTTGGCTTCACAGTCATGTGTGTATAAGGTGAATAGTACACAGGATGATTTTGGCACCTTGGGACTAAGGGCTAAGATGTGCTCATCCACGAATAGCTTACTCACAGAGCCTGGTCTCACCTGGACCTCTCTGATTAAGATATACATACATCAGGGTGACAGGCTCTTTCAGCCCACGAGCCTGTGTCGCCCAATTCCACCCAAACACCCCGGTACATTTTGAAAGATTGGACACAGCCGGTGGAAACCCATGCAAACATCGGGAGAATGTACAAACTCCTTACAGACAGTATGGGATTCAAACCCTGGTCCCAATCGCTGGCGCTGTAACAGCGTTGCACTAACTGCTATGTTAATTGTACTGCCCTAACATGCCTTCGCAGGTTGGGGAATGCCACCAGGAGGAAGGTGACTAGGGACGATCTGCATCGTCATCTCCAGCTTGGTGTAGGAGACAGGTTTTGTACAAAAGGTACATAAGGAGGTTGGGAGAACACTTCAAAAATGCCAACTATGTATAATATAAATTTGAGCAGCTATCAAGAAGCTGCGCACAAATGTGTTGACAATTATGTCAAGCACACATTTCTTGCTTATTGGATTTTGAGTGACGTGCTCTGTCAATACCAGCATGAAGAAAATCAAGGAAAGCAGTTCTGCAATTTTTGGTGTATGGTCAATTTGTTAGCAGATTCTATCAGGTGCCAAGGTTGTAGACATTTGTAAAAAAATTTTTTAGCACTAACTTCAATAATAACAATGAACTCAGCAAGTCTCAATGGGTTAGAAAAATATTTAGCAAACGCACATTATATTAAATCAATTATATTCATGACACAATATCATATAATCTTTATTTAAATCTAAACACAATATTTGCTCTGAATTTTGAAAATATACCTCAATGATTTTGCAATCCTGGGATTTATTTTCCTGCCATCCTTCTAAGATTTACCTTCAATGTATGATCCATAATATTTTAGCTGGAAGTTCCAGGGTTTCTCCTACCATGCAATGCTTTTAATTTCAAAAACTGCTGTCATTCACTTGCAGAAGCTCATGATTATTCCTGTATCTTTAACACATTTCTTGCTTCTAGCAGATCAATTTCATGTTTATTGTCATCTGACTGTACATATCCAACTCAATTAAACAGTATTTCTCTGGACCATTGTGTGTGCGTGTGAGACACACACACACACACACACACACACACACACACACACACACACACACACACACACACACACACACACACACACACACACACACACACACACACACACACACACACACACACACCCCAAAGTACATAGTAACCACTTATGTACATGAAGATATAATGGAAAATAAATATATTAATAATTGGGGATGATTTACTTGGTGAACAATCTTACAGCCCATGCGAAGAAGCTGTTCCTCAGCCCGACAGTCCCGATTCTGATGCTACTGTACCTCCTTCCTGGTGGTAGTGGGTTAAAGACATTGTCTGAAGGATGAAAAGGGATTTGTATAATTCTACTGAGCCCTTTTTAAGCCAAAACTCCTGGTGAATGTTGTCAATAGAGGAAAGGGAGGGCCCAGTTTTGGTGATCTTCTGAACTAACTTCTGCTCTGATGCTTTGCAGCTACCATCCCACATAATGATGCAGCTTAGACAGGCACCCTCATTATGTTCCTGTAAAAAAGTACAAGATGGGGGCCGGTCCTCCTCAACATCCTTAGGAAATGTAGGTGTTGTTGTGACTTCCTTGCTCATAAGAATGTGTTGTGGGTCCAGGACAGGTCATCCTTTGTATGCACACCAAGGAACTTGGTGCTCTCCATAACTTTTCTAATCTGCATCTCTCTCTTTACCTTCCTTCACTCCAACATGTCCTAAGTTTTGAAATATTTCATATCACCTCACCCATGTGAAAGAGTTTGAGACAAATATACAAATAATTATTAAAGTGCCGTGGTTGCTTCTGCACGACAAGATGCTTCATACTTGTCGCACCTTAAAGAGCTCAGGCCTGAAATGTTGGTTATATATCTTTATCTCCTCTGGATGTTGCAGGACCTGCTGAGTTTCACCAGCACTTTTGTATATTAACTGTGATCATGGCGTCTGCAGACTTTCTTGTTTTACTTGATATAATGAAGATGTTTATCAACTTAAGAGATATTTTCATTTTCTTTACTAAGTTTTAGTTATTTCAAAACATATTAATTATTCAGAGATGTTTTTTCATCTTAAATTAAGGCTCCATTTATCACTAATTATCTAATTGTTTTGGTAATTTATAATGCATTTGGTGTGAGTTACTAAATTACTAATTAACCTATTAAATGTTATATTGTACTACCAATATAATTGCTTTATTTAGTAATTACTTCCCTTGTCTCTCGATTTAGTCACTTTCTCAGAGGAATTGAAAATAGAAATTAAGCTTGTAACATCATAATGCAAGAATATACAAATTCACCTGCACATATATTTTCACATATATTTTAAATGCCCCCCCCCTCCCCCCTGCAAAGGTTTCCATCAGACAACCATTTACTTTGAGAAATTTTAGTCTCCAGATAATGTTTTTCCCTCTCAGTGAAGAGATTCAAAATGCTGGATATAAATGGAACAGTATACATAAATTGGAAGCCTCTGGGGAAGCCAGAAGACAGGATTTTCTTCTACGTAAAACACATCAAAATGAGGCTGCTTATAAGAACTCCAACCTCTTCTGCAATAGCTTTGGAAGCATAAAAATTATTTACAGCATTGTTAATGATCTCTGCATTTATGGACAGCAGGTATTTCCAAGGGAAGATCACAAAGAATGAAGGGGGAGTTAAATTTTCAGAATTACTCGGTTGTTCAAGCAATACATTCACATGTATCTATTCAGATGGAGACTGCCAATCATTTTAAGTGGAGGCGGATAAGCATTTGAAAAGTAAGTACATGAAGAAAGGGAAAGGAATGAACTTTTAGAACCTGGACAAATGAAGGACTACCATCTCCGCATATTGACTGAGATGAATGGGGATAAGGAATGCAGAGACCTGTTGTAATGAATCGTGGTTGGAGCTAAAACGTGCCCTGACTGGTGGAAAAATTCATGGTGTGCTATGGGTAACTTGGATTCGATTTTAATTTTTTTGCAATGTGTTCTAAATAGTTGCAACAGCTGCACTTGGATGATTCTGATCACAAACTCTAGGATTTAAGAGAGCAGGTTAGTATATTTGGGGGTTTTATGTCACCAATAATCCAGAAATCTTAACATTTCTCTATAAGTGCGTGGTTTTACATAATTATTCTAAGCAATCATTAATAAAGACATAGTAAATTTTAGAAGAGCTTGGAAGTACATTCTGGAAGAAGATTGCTATGTTTAGAATGTACAAAGCAGGAACATGGTATTGGGCCAAAATGGAGCTGTTTAGCATTTCTAAATCTCCCCCCACCTTTACTTCATTTCATTCCATTAACATACATTCCCACATAAATTCGGCCATCAGCATTGTTAACTGCTTCTTTCTCCACAACCACTGTTTTGTCAACGTCCTGTTTTTATTTCAGATTTCAGCACCCTGAGTTTTGCTTTGAGAGTACATTCATTCTTCCTCCCTCGTGTATTTTATTTTAGACTTTGCTGATGTGAGCTTTGTGTGCACTGCATCTTTTTTCTGTCTCAGATTGAAGTTTCTCTTGAATTCCTGAATAGATTTATTTGTGCTTGTATGTATCTATAGTCCGTTGTTACGGACCACGTGTAACGAACAGGAATAGACAATGAAGCAGATAGTGTTTAATTTTAAAACACTCATTTTATTTCTAACTCTTAAACTATAATCTTAACTTTTAAACTATCCTTAACATTAAATCTATCCCCAGCTATGCTCAGGTGCTCTGTGTGCTCGTGAGTGTGCTCGTGAGTGTGCTCGTGAGTGTGCTCGTGAGTGTGCTCGTGAGTGTGCTCGTGAGTGTGCTCGTGAGTGTGCTCGTGAGTGTGCTCGTGAGTGTGCTCGTGAGTGTGCTCGTGAGTGTGCTCGTGAGTGTGCTCGTGAGTGTGCTCGTGAGTGTGCTCGTGAGTGTGCTCGTGAGTGTGCTCGTGAGTGTGCTCGTGAGTGTGCTCGTGAGTGTGCTCGTGAGTGTGCTCGTGAGTGTGCTCGTGAGTGTGCTCGTGAGTGTGCTCGTGAGTGTGCTCGTGAGTGTGCTCGTGAGTGTGCTCGTGAGTGTGCTCGTGAGTGTGCTCGTGAGTGTGCTCGTGAGTGTGCTCGTGAGTGTGCTCGTGAGTGTGCTCGTGAGTGTGCTCGTGAGTGTGCTCGTGAGTGTGTGTGTGTGAGAGAGAGATACCCAAACCATTATAGTCCAGGCTAGAAAGTTAAAGTTCAGTTTTTTAAATTCAGTGTTAAAGCATAGGACTTTGAAATTTGATGGCCAAAATTAATGTTGAACTGATGGGAAGACTGGAGTTGTGCCTGCTACAGACTCATGAATTCTTCTTGCATTGCCTGTGAAGAAATTTCCAACCACATGAGTTGTAGTCACAACACCTCTGGTCCCTTTGTAGGCAAGACTTGAACTGGGCAGCCTCCATGAGGCTTCTAAGACCCTAGCATCGGTCTTTCCAAGTAATTTTGCAGCTAGTTACACTTAAGATGAAGCAGTCTCTCCAAGTGACCTTCACTGTCGGTCACAATCAAAATGAAGCACTTTTCTTCCCAAAAGACCCTCCTGGCATGGGTCAATCCACCGAAAAAGCTCAATCATTCACAGAGCATGCTTTGCTCTAAATTCCACAAAAATGACTGGTGACAAGAGGTGCTTCAAAAAGCTGCTTTCTCTTCAGCAGCCAGAATGGTTCTCCCTTTGAAAAATCACAGTGTTTGCAAATGTATTGAATTCTGGAACAGACTGTGACAAGCCTTCCCTCAGTTCTCCCAATGTATCAAATTATCGCTGGGCTGTGACTTGTGTTGTGCTTGTGTGAAATGTTATCTGTTACCTGTGACCATTCAGTCCCTCCTGTATATACTATTCCTTGCAGTGATAATCCCATCTTACTAAAACGGGAGCCATGATGTTGGTTCTTGTCTGTTATATCAAAAAAATGTCATGGTATCAAATAATCTCTTAGCCTTCTCTTTGCAATGTGAAAGATTCATCGTCTTTGATCTTCTGTGATAGTTGCAGTTATTCAGTTTTGATATAATCCTTGTGAATCCTGTTTGCACTTTCTCCAATATTTTAATTCGATTTTACTGAGTTGTCCATAATACTATGATTGAGCTATTTTATATATTTCTTAAAATTTGCTGTTTAAAAAAAAAATTCCATACCCTCAAAACGCATATTTAAATTAACTGCAAGTTCTCATTGAAGAACTGTTCCCTTGGAGTGAATGTTGACATCTATTTGCAACAAAATAGAAAGGAATCTAGTGACATTATTCATTTGGTATTTGTAAGAAAATTATATCAATTTATTTCCCAATCAATTTAATTACTCTTCTCAATAATCCTTGTATGTCTCTTTCCAGTATTATAGGTTTTGCAGATATCCTAACTTTCCATCATGGTCAGTTGAAAAACCTCTGACACACTTTGAGCAATGCCATGCAAGATCTGGAGCAGAAAACAACCTGCTGGATGTACTCAGTGGGTCACCTGATCCCCTTCACACTCACCTCCTCACTGTCTCCCCTTTACCCTATTGGGTCCTGATGTAGGGCCTCGGACTGAGATGTCGACTATCTCTTTCCTGTCTGCTGCCTGGTTCATTGATTTCCTCAAGCAGTTTGTTTTTGTTCCAGATTCTACTGTCCCTTAGCTCTCCTTGAAATTTCTGTCGACCTAGATATTTTCTTTCTTTGGCTTGGCTTCGCGGACAAAGATTTATGGAGGGGGTAGAAGTCCACGTCAGCTGCAAGCTCGTTTGTGGCTGACAAGTCCGATGCGGGACAGGCAGACACGGTTGCAGCGGCTGCAGGGGAAAATTGGTTGGTTAATGGAGCCATAACAGTCGTGATCCCCCTTCTCATCTATTCCTCTGCTGTTGACTCCCTCCCAGTTTTCCCATTTCTGCAAATTATTGGAGAAACAAAGCATGGAATGACTGATTCATTCCATCTGATGTCCAGGCCATTGTGGTGGAGATGTCCACACTGTATTCCATTGTTGTTGCATAATAGATCTGTATGATGGAATTATCAAGCTTTACAGGCCTGGTAAACAAGGCCTTTGGCCCATCTTGCTCATGCCAACCACATTGTTTACCCAACTGGTTACTTTTGCTTGGTTTTGACCCATATCCCTCCAAAGCTTTCCAATCAATATATCTGTCCAAATGACATTCACCTCCACCATTGTGAAATGCTTCCAGCTTCTGGGGATGGAACGCATCTGAGCGCACCACCCATATCAATTTCAATAGCCAACACTGTTTCTTTGATAATGCCAGAGCCTAGTTCCTCCACTGTCCTGGCCCACCTTGAATATGATGCCCCATCTACCAGGATGCTCTTCATCGATCAGGATGTAGTGAGGATGGGACATGGACTTTCCTCAGCCTTCGCAGGAAGTAGAGACGCTGCTGGGCTTTCTTGGCTATGGAGCTGGCGTTAAAGAACCTGGTGAGATTTTCCACCAAGTGCACTTCAAGGAACTTAATACTCTTGATGACCTCAACGGTGGAGACCTCCTGAAGTTGACAACCATTGCTTTTTTTTTTGGCTCTGCACCAGTCCGTTGGCGACTGCAGCTCATCTCTGTACACTGACTCATCATTCTTACTGATCAGGCCCACCACGGTTGTGTTGTCACCAAACTCGGTGATGTGACCCAGTCATGGGTCAGCAAGGTGAACACCAGTGCATTAAGCACACTGCTGCTCAGTGAGGTGGTGTTGGAGATACTGTTACCAATCTGGACTTCCTGAGGTCGCCCTGATAGGAAGTCAAGAATCCAATCGCAATGGAAGATGTTAAGACCCAGCAGGCTCAACTTCCTTATCAGGTACTGTGGTATGATTGAGTTGAATGCTGAACCTTGTTTTCCAAGTGGCTGAGGGCTAGATGGAGGGTGGTGGCAATGGCATTGTCCATAGAGCGGTTGGATCAGTATGCAAACTGCAGAGGGTGCAGTGACGGGGGCACTGATGTGCCTCATGACGAGTCTCTTCATGACGATTGAGTATTTCAGTTTCATTTTATTTTTTGAATGAAAATAAGTGAAATTGATGGGTGCCATAAATACTGACTCATGCAATTAGATGTCTCTGATTTTGTGTAGATTGTAAATTCAATCCAGCTCCATGCAAAACTATTTAAAAAAAACATTTATTTTCAGAGGGTATAATGGTGAATCAGCTTTAATTTTGTATCCTTAGATATTGCATATTTTTGTTACAATGCATATATAAAGAACATATGGGATCGGTCTTTGAATGAAATTGTTATAATTTTGATAATTAATTAATAGGTTGTAATAAATTATTGTTTGCGAACACTGAGTTTTTCAATGTCAGGCTGAACGGATTTGACTCACTGCTTCTGATCTTGGTGCTCTCCTTGGTTAGATGTGCAGCGAGTGGATCACCCAGACCTGGGTGCCATTTGCCAAAATGCAGTTTGACTTTAGTAGCAAGTGGATCTTGTGCTCCATATCCCTGATAATGCGCTCTCAGAATTCTGTATCAGCCACTGAGCATTATTATATCTTTGTGTGTTAATCTGTTTATCTTAATATGATTGATTATTTTAATTAGTTAAAACAACGTTCACACTCATGAACAAAACCTTCTAATGGTAAGAAACATTTAAAAATGATTAACCTCACTTCACAAAATTAAAAACACATTTAAAGTTGATCATTTAAAAACATGAGAGCGGATTAAAAGAACATCAAGAATGAAGAAATAAATAAACATTAATGATAATGATGTTGAGTGTATTGTCAAACATATTGTACGATGTACACCAGCACCAACGTTCTTTATTGCTGTAGCCAGATACTTGTAAAGTACAACTGTAATACTAAATTAATTAAATTAAGAGATAATAAATACTGGTACATAGATGGATGATAAATATTCACAGTAATTCTAGTGCAAAAAAAAGTGACTTGAAATACTGAAGTGCAAACCTTCTTTAAAATAAAAAAATAATTGAACTTGCATTGTTTATCTAACATCGGGGCTGGAAATCCCCATTCAAATTCTTTGGTCTGTCTGGAGAGGTGAATTTTCCATCATCATGAGGTGAATTCCACCACAGTTGGGCACTGCTGCTTGACCCCAGTGACAGGTATGGTAGTCTCTGCTTTTCAACAACTCTCAGGCCTCCACCAGGCCTGCCTGCATCTGGAACTTAGCTGGAAGCAATTAAATACAAGCAGGTGAAATGAAGTCTATGTGACCTGTTTGCACTGCAGCCCCCATTCCCCTGATCTTGGTGCATGCTATGGCATGGGGAATAGGCTGTTTCAGCAACTTCCAGCACCGGCCTGCTCATCACTCATTCGAGGTTGTGATTCCCAGAGCCAGGCAGCAGGACCTCTGGGATCTGTTCTTGCTGGTTGCTTGCTCCTCATGTTTATACCCAGGTGTTCCCAGTGTGGATTACTGGAAGCTTCTGGGACCAGTGGGTACTGCAGAAACTGGAACACATCCTGGACAAGGAGAATAACATTTTAATTTAACTTATTTTTGGGTGATGGTGTAAATTAATTTACTATATATTTTGGCACATAAGATGACCTTCAGATAAGATGGGTCCCCATTTTCAGCCTGGGTATTTCAAGAGTCGTCTTATACGCTGAAATATATGATATTTCAGAAAGCAGCCAATTCCCTGAGAACCACCAGACACAGAGTTTACAAATGTTATGATCAAACTTTTCATTTAAATTTAGACGTATAACACAGTTGCTATTGGCCCACGAGGCAAATTACACCAAATTAACCTACAACCCTGGTATGTTTTGACTGGTAGAAGGAAACAGGAGCACCCAGAGGGAACCGATGCAGATATGGAGAAAATGTACAAACTCCTTACAGATGGTGCATGAGTCGAATCTCAGTAACGGGTGCTGTAACAGTGTTGAATTAGCCGCCATGCTAATTGTGCCACCCCACGTGTTGGATTTTATTTCATACATAACAAGCCAACATTAAACGTGCATCACCAATTGCTCTTTACATGAGAGTCTGGAATGCAAGATCAATTCAGTGTCAACTCCGTGATCTTAAGTGTGGAGTTGGTAATGGTTGACCGGAAGACCCTTTGAGATTTCGTTAGGTGCGTGCAGCAATATGGTAGATACATAGCCTCTATGTAACACTTGCAACTAACAGTGTTAGTTGGAGAAGGCGCATTCTCACGATATCAGCAAGTGGTGTTTTTTTTATACCCCAGGACACGCACTTAGTAAATTATCATACCATGACATTGTCCAATGAATAAGCTGTTGCTACTCTTCTCTGTTAGTCTGCTGCTCATCAGCTTGTTAGTGCCAAGCTTATCTTGAGTGTACAAGGTCACATCTGCATTCTGTTAGTACTGGGTGACTCCTTCTCCGGTCCCATCTCATGATGTTTTTACCTTACAATTACTACTCATACCTCCCTATTATTCCAGAGGGCTTATTGATTATATGAATTAAAAATCTGCCTTGGTCCTCACCAATGAGCTGGGAGCTGGCTGCCCTGTGGAAGACCACACCCTGGACCACAACAGAAGAAATAATGTGGTCGGTGGAGAGAATTCAACGACTTCTGGGTAGGAAGTTCTGCCCCATTCTACTGTAAATAAGGGAACATAAGAAATAGAAACAGGAGGAGGCCATCTAGCCCATCGACCCTGCTCTGTCATTCAATGAGATCATGGCTGATCTGATGATAGGCTCAATCTCCACCTACACGACTTTTCCCTTAATTCCCCTATTATGTAAAAATATATCCTTGTCTTAAATGTATTTACTGAGGTCGCCTCCACTGCTTCTATGGGCAGCAAATTCCACACGTTTGGAAAAGCAAGTCCTCCTCATCTCTGTCCTAAATCTACTACCCTAAATCTTAAGGGTGTGCCCCCTAGTATTTGGTCTCCCCCACAATTTATCCACTTCGAGCTTATCTCTGGCTTTCATAATTTTATGTTTCTATAAGATCCTCTTTCATTCTGTGGGAGAGAAATCACAGTTTAAAAGATGCATTGAATAACAAATACTTGCTTTGACCTTTCGACTACTGCTGTTTAATCTACTATAGGATCTGGGATGCAAAATTGAAAAGATTTGGGAAAGTGCCCGGCTGTCAACTTGCCTCCTGTGTTGACCCTGGTCTCTAGGCTCACTGTCAGTCAATACTCATAATTGGTGGGATACAGAGAGGTATCGTGACCTTCCCTTCTCTCAAGCTCCCTTTTTGTTTGTATAATTAGCTTTGGCGGTATGAGATGTCAAGCCCTCACCACTCTTAGAAACACAACTTCTTTGTTCATATCGGGACTCTGCCTTGTGGGGGGTGAACTGCAAGATCATACTCACTCCAGCTGTGGCGAAGATTCTTGCCCTCATTCCACACCTGCCCCACACCAACGTCTTCATCTGCTGCCCCTGCAACTCTATGATGAACTCCAAGTGGCCTCCTGAATGCAATTAACTCAGTCATCCAGGATCAGTTGTTCACGGACAGCACAAAATCCAAAAATGCTTCTTGATCAAATGAGAAATAAAATTTGCAATTGTGTACCTTTCGCTATGTACACAACACATTTATTTTTCACATTGTATTCAAATGATAACAATCAAGACATTTCAGTAAATACCTTGAAGTGTTCACTCATTGTAGCATCAGGCTGAACCCTAAACAATATCATTCAGGGTGTTTTAATCTGGCATCTGCTCCAAATGGTTTGAGGAAAATGTTTCTAGTATTAACTGTAGATAGGTTTATTATTTATTTGAGGCTTTTTTTAAAGCATTTAAAAAATGTTTTTAATTTGGCCAAACAGCTTGGTAACAGGTCCTTCCGGCCTACAAGCATGTGCTGGTTAATTACATCCAATTAAACTTCAAGCCTTGTATGTTTTGAAGGGTGGGAGAAAACCCATGCAGATGTGAGGAGAATGTATAAACTCCTTACAGACAGTGCTGGATTCGGACCTAGGTCACTGACATTGTAACCGTGCTGCTAACCGCAGAGAAAAGTTTTCCCACCAACGTTTAGTATTTCTACTTTGATCTTTGGAATGCGGGGAAATAAAATGGGTAAAGGTAGGATCAGTGTAAACGGGTACTTGATGGTTGGCACAGACTCGGTGGGCTGAAAGGGCCTGTTTTTATGTTGACTTGAATGGCTCTTTCTTTCAAGTGGCAGAGCACTGTTACCCAGAGCCCAAAATACTTCAGATGGAGCCACACAGTTGGCTGTTGGGGAAGGAGCGTGCATCTGCTGACGATCTGGTGCAGCGTGGAGGAGAGGGTTGCATTATTCAGCTGTGGCATGGTTCACTGCATGCACTGTGAAGGGAAGAAGCAGTCAATTTATTCAGTTATTTATGGAGAGGAAACCCAGTGACAGCGAGAGTTGCTATAGTTACAGCCTCCTGAAAGGGAATGCACAGCTGTCAGAATTTTGATTTCAGGCTCTACTGAAAGAACCATTTTAAAATAAGAACAGTTTAAAATGGTTTATGATCTTGTATCAAATTTCACAGATTATTTGGAAAAAAAAAATTTTTCTGTCATGTTTATATTCCATTTAAACCTCATTCTTTCTCCTTCATCTAATTCTGCAAACACTCATTCCCTTTCCTTCATAAATGTATCTCGATTTCCCTGAAATCTGGGCTAATTGCTCTGTGATTACAATTTCCAGGGTTCATATGTGCTTGAAGCGGGTTTGATGAGAGAGAAGGTCAGAATCAATGACTGTGTGCAGGGATGTGAATGAGTATGTGCATGCGTAGCTCTCTCCCTCTTTGTTTGTGTGCATGGACGTGAATAAGTGTGCGGGTGGGAGGTGAGTTTGTGCGTCTCTGAGTTTGTCTGCTTGAAGATTTGTATATGTGAGTGAGTATCGTATATGTGTGTGACTGGATGGAATGTGATGCACCAAGTCAATGAACTGCAGGTGTATTGCCAAATAATGAATTACAAAATTAGTTTCTCACATAGTGAAAATAATGAACATTTAAACAAGAGCAGTGATGGGAAGCCGTGCTTTCTGGCTACAGTGCAGTCGGGGGGGGGGGGTGGGGATGGGTGGAGGAAAGAGGGAAGGGCAAATAAATACTCCTACAATTCTGGAAAGGGATTTGCGAGGAGATAGAATTAGTTCAAAATAAAGTGGAGAAAAGGACCTATTATACCAAACAATGTGAACAAGATGAACAAATCTGTCTATTTCAACTCAGGAGTTGAATAAATGATGCTGTTGCCTTTTGTGGCATGACATCTTTGGTTCTGCATCAACAGGCTGGGACCCCGTTACAGCAATCACTGACTAACTGTCAAGTTTTCAGGCATCTTCCTTCAGCCGTAGATCTCATCCCTCTTACCCACATATGTCAATGTTCCTCACGCAACTCTGGAGAAGTTACACCAGGAATCACAGGTTATTCCCAGAGAAAAAAAAATCAGAATCCGACTGAGATAAGTCCTTAAATTTTGGATCCAAAGCTAACAAAAGGAACTATAATGATCTGAGCCTTTCATATTCTTGAAACAATATTTATTTATTTATGTAGATGAATACTTGTCCTATGTATGTATTGTTTGTATGAGTGTTATGTCTGGTTGCGTGTCTGCGTGTTTTACACTGTGGACTGAAGAATGCTGTTTCATTGGGTTGTATTTGACTTGAGTTCCTCCTCATCTGAACTCACCTCTGAATATATCCTTACCACTTGCCCAAACATCTTAATTCCATTATGGCTGCAATCCTCTGATCACTGAATGGATCTCCACTCCACTAAGGTGCCAACTTTCCAATGGCTGGCCCAAAACCTGACCACCTCAGGCCACCATTGCCCTTTGGAAGCCAAACTGATCTTTCATATCCACCTGAGAGTGTTTAATCTGGAAGGTGGCCACTCAAAGAGTACAGCATTTTTCAGGACTATATTGAAGGGGGAATCAAGGTTTCTGTGCTCATATTTCAAGACTGGCATTTGAACAAAGAACTTCTGCCTCAAAGGAGATTAGAACATAGAGCGCAAGTGCAGGGCCTACGATGTTGTGCCGACCTATATATAACTTTAAAAAAATGAACCCCTCCCTACCTCATAACCCTCTATTTTTATTTCATCTGTGTGCTTGTCTAAGAGTCTCTTAAATACCCCTATTATTCGAGCTTCCACCACCAACCCTGGCAATGCATTCCAGACACCCACAACTCTCTGCGTTTATTAAAAAAAACCTACCCCTAATGTCTCCCCTAAACCTTCCTCCCTTCATTTTGAACAGATGTCCTTCTGTGTTGGCTACTACCACCCTGGGAAAATGGTGTTGCTCTCTACCTTATCTATGCCTCTCATAATCTTGTAGACCTCTATTAAGGGATTGGTGGAAACATGTTAATTAGTCCATGACAGTCAATTGAGATCTGGTAAATGTGCTGAGAAATGAGATTGTTACCAAAAATGTGGTCCTCTTGTATAAGGACCTTCATTATTTCATTAAGATATTTAGCAAAATATCACATCGTACTTTCAAAACAGAAGCCCATGGGATGAGAATGGCAAGGCCAATGTGGTGTCAAAATGGGTGAAAGGAGTTAAAGGTCAAGAGTATTATTATTTTTGCACTGGAAAGAGGCATGTGATGGTGCTTCCCTGCAAAGGTCAGCCAGAGATCTGATGGAACAAGTGTCTTACTCTCTGAAGGTCATTTTTAATCCTGAAACTCAGTGTGGGATGGGATTAATCTGCCTATGTGTGTATTAATTGAAGTTGGAAAGGGGTGTGGCTTGGTGGATGAGGAGGATGGGTGGGTGGCACCACAGAACCAACCTTCTCCCAGAAGGCGAGCGACCAATGACAATATTTTAAGGAAGTCTCAGGCTTCAGCTTTTAATGCTTTTGGCTTCTGCGCTAGATGTCTGGCCTTCCTCGATCTCAAGGACTCAGAGGCCAAATGAAAGAGGAGGCCTGCAATGGAAGGGATAGTGCAGGTAGCAATAGAATGGAAGTCATTCAGTCCAGCACACAGGGAAGTTCTTCTTGCCACAATTGGCCTCCTTCACCCCTGTGAAATGAATTGGTTCAAATCTCACTTCCTGTGACCAAGCTTTGATATCAGTGGTTTTCAAACTTTTCATTTTCACTCACGTACCACTTTAAGTATTCCCTATGCCTTAGTTGATCTGATTAGTAAGGGATCGTCTCCAACCGTGCATCTTGGCACCTCACAGTTCGGCGGGCTGTAACCTCCTTTAAAGAAGACCGCAGAGCCCACCTCACTGACAAAAGACAAAGGAGGAAAAACCCAACACCCAACCCCAACCAACCAATTTTCCCCTGCAACCGCTGCAACCGTGTCTGCCTGTCCCGCATAGGACTTGTCAGCCACAAACGAGCCTGCAGCTGACGTGGACATTTACCCCTCCATAAATCTTCGTCCACGAAGCCAAGCCAAAGAAAATATTTAAAGTGGTATGTGAGTTGAAAGAAAAATTTTGAAAACCACTGCTCTATAAGATCAATACACAATCAGTCTTCCTGATCAAATGATCTACCCTATAATTGTAATACCTCTGCATTTGAGGTGCCCTGCTTAATCACTGACCCCATCCTAACTCCTGACCTCTGATCACCCACAAACCCCGATCTCCAAACAGAGCTATCCCTCTATTGTGAGCTTTATTGACATGGAACAACAATCCTATCTGATGCAGTGCTGTCAGTTCCCCCGATGAAAAGGAGCCAGCCTTTCATTATGGAACCTGAGCTGGGGAACTGCTTATATAGAGCCCCATTTATTTATAGAGCTAAGACATTGCAGACTTCAAGGAAATGCTGACATGCAGGTATCCTGACCAGAATTTATCTCCTTTAAAATTCTGCCCCTGTAAATATCTGAGCTGATCATTTAAGCCATATTTGTTTTAAACAGAAATTCATTTGACATATCTTTGCTGTGATCAGGAATTGAAGGACTTTCATGTTGTAACTTGATCTGCATGTAAGTTAGAAAAAAAATGCACATTTTTGCTATTTATGGACTAGATTTGTTACTATTTCCTGCAATTTCTTTTCCAATTCATAAAAGCAGTGATAAATCAATAAAACCATTGAGATTTCTGTAAGGATAAATGTGTTGGAATATTGGAAACGCATTAAAATCCAAAAGGTCATACTTACTCAACTTTGGCTGAGGAGGATTCAATCAGTGCAAACCACAAGTTACAAGACTGAGGTGAATTCAAGCCAATGGAAAGATTATAGATTGAAATTAAAAAATGGTACCTGGTGGAATTCTGCTCTGAAGAACGCTGTTTCATCAGCTTGTACTTGTACAGCCAGATGGTGTTGCGCCTTCCTGACAAGTGAGGAGATGTTGTCTGTCCATGAACTCCAAGAAACCTGATGCTCGTCATTCTCTTCACTCTAGAGTTGCTAATGGGAGTGGAGGATGGTCATTCCTGGTCCAGAAGTCCACGATCGTCTCCTTCATCTGAGTCCACGATGAGACTCGGATTGTTATTCTTGCACCATATCATGAGATTTTCTATCTCTTCTCTGTAGTGCAACTCATCATTGTTGCTGATGAGGCCGACTAGGTTTGTGTCATCTGCAAACTTAATGACACCGTTTGCGCTCTGTTTTCTTTGTGCTTATAATGTTTGCAATGATAAAGCTTATTTTTGAAATTAAAAATAATAGAACATTGTGTTTCCATCCACCTTCCAGACTTTCTCTCGTCCCATGTGACAAATGAGTTGAAATCTTATCTCTTCCTTATTTTTATCTCTTTTCGGCAGGGGAGATGCAACATGGGAACATTTGGAGCTCTGGGAAAGCTTGAGTGGGTGAAAAGTGAGAAGCTGTTCCTCTGAGGCTGCAGAAGGCTTCAGGCCCAAGATAAGGAGGCCTGCTTTTTGAAATGAGGAGAAATTTCTTTTCTGCTAGGGGGTATAAATCTCTGTAATTCTCTACGTCTGTGGATATACAGTCATTGGGTAAATTCTCTACGTCTGTGGATATACAGTCATTGGGTAAATTCTCTACGTCTGTGGATATACAGTCATTGGGTAAATCAAAGATGAAGAAAATTCAATGTTCAGTGGCAGTGCAAACTTTTATATAAACTACCTTATAAAAGAAATAAAAAAAATAGAGCAAAAGAAAAGGCAAAGTGAGGTAACGTCCGTGGGGCATTGTTCATTCAGGAATCTGATGGCTGTCCTTGTGCCGCTGAGTCTTTGGGCTCCGGTACCTTTTTGCCAATGGTGGCAGAGTGAAGAGGGCATGGCCTGGGTTGACAGGAATCAATGAATAAATGAAATGCATTGTTGGAGGATCCACTGTGATCCAGTTGACTGAGCAGGTTTGAAGGCTGTGACCCATATTTGTAATTTATTGTCCTGTGATTTTGGTCCATGTATGAAGTGACGAGGAGATGGTACCATTTATAGCATTTCCTATTGATATTGGAGTATTGTGAAGAAAGAGAAAACTTGCAACAGGAAATACAACTGTCACAAACTTTACTGCCTTTGAATGCGCACAAGAAATTTCAGACACCAATTCAGATTCAATTCATTGCAACCAGTGATTAACTAATAATTACTGCACTGCTCTTGTAATCAATTACAAACACAAAAACCCCCCTACTTCAAATACTTTACCTGCCAGGCAGCTTTTGTGGAGAAAGAAATGGTTACCCTTTCAGATGCATGGCGTTTCATCATTTTTCTCTCCATCGATGCGAGCTGACTTTCTGAATGTTCTCAGCACTTTCCAGTTTCTATTTTGGATTTCCAGCCTCATGGGTTTTTTGTTTGCTTTTCAGTAAGCAGCTGCTGCCAATCCTATGTTTTCAGCATCCAAGGGTGTTGCACTAAGCCCTGATTATTCACAGGACTAGTCGGTGCAATAGCCCAGCCGTTCTCAAGGGGGACCTACACCACTCATTCCCACCCCAAAGACCACAGCACATTTAAGCATAAGCCTTGTTTTTGTATCATCTCATTTAGTGTAAATATTTTTAATGTTTTTATGTAGTTAGAAGGAGAGAAGTATGGAAGAATCCAAAGCTTGACTGCTTCACAGTGAAGGGGGCCATGAACTTTGAGCATTATCCTAACAGGTGTAAGGTAAAACATCATGAGATGGGAATGTGTAAGGAGTTACCCTGTACAGGGCTGTAACAAGATGTGAATGCATCCTTGTACTTACAAGATAAGAGAGACATTGATGGATTGAGAGGCAGGAAGCTAGCAGGGAAAGGATAGCAACAGTTTTAGTCATTGGACAAGTAATGATATGATGATGTTCTAAGCATGTATCCAAGGGTATAAAAAATCACCATTTTGCTGATAACGGCAGAATGCCTTCTCCGACTAACTTTGTTAGTCGCAAGTGTTACAATCCGGTAATAAAGAACAAAGAACCCTGATTTCGACTCAGCCTGGTGTTTGTCTCACTCATTCATGAACAAAGCAGACCTAACACAGGGCTATAGCCTAAAAGAAAATGCTGTAAATGGCTGCAATCATGTCTGAGTCACTGTTGTTTTATATCATAGTTCAGTCTCAGTTACTTCTTTAATTACAGTGGTTTCAGAGAAAAGTCACGAGAGTGATCTTGGGAAAGGAGGGGTGTTCCATAAGGAAAGATTGAACAGGTAGAGCAGTTCTCATTGGAGTACTGAAGAATGAAACATAATCATATTACCACATTCCAAGGGGGCTCGACTAATGAAATGCTCAAAGATGTTTCTTTTCATGGGAGAGCTCAGGATCAAAGGACATAGTCTCAGAATAATGAGGTGCCCAATGAAGACTGAAATGAGGAAGATTTTCATCCCTCAGAGGATTGTGAGTCTTCAAACTTCTTGTTGCAGTGCAGTGCGGTCAGCTGTGTTAATAATATGCAATTATCATTTGAATGGCACCAAGAGTATTAGTTCCAGTGCTTTTATTTCTATCTGTTAATGGCATTCTACTCCCATGTCTTCTCGTCTTATGGTCAGGCTGATGGGAAGGTTTTATCAATTGGGAAGGACAGATGACATGGAGTTGGAATAATCTTACCCTGATTCTGAATTTCAAAGATCTCGTTAGCTGTTGTGAAATGGGGATAAAAGCGAAAATTAAACAAAAAACAATCAATAGGTTCTAAGGAACGTCTTGAGGGAAAAGAGGGGTTTTTTTTTTCTGAAATACTCAGCTTGTGTTGAGACATTAAAAGATTAATTACTGGTCAATTGGTGACCTGAGAGCATTTTAACTTTCAAATCAATGCTAAAATTCATACTTTTTTATTTGTAGTTTTTAATTGTAGCAGTGATTTTTGACAAATGGACCATAACAGGTATGCTGACATGTTGATTTATTTTGTTCTCATTGCTGGGATTATCTGAAGTGCCATGGAAGCAATAAAATGATATTTCAATTGATTGGGGGTTTAAATAAAAATTACTTGGGTGCAGCTCATGATGGAGGATCAGGAGGAGGCTGAGTGTCTCCTCATTCGCTCCATCGTTCTGTGAACAGTGGCATAATCGACCATTGAGAATGTCTACCGGGAAATCAAGGATCCACATCGCTCAGCACGTGCTCTGCACTCACTGGCATCTTCAGGAGAGAGGTATGGGCGGCATGGTTGGTGCAGCGGTTAGCGCAACACCTTTACAGCACCAGTGATTGGGACCTGGGTTTGAATCCCGTGCTGCCTGTAAGGAGCTTGTACGTTCTTCCCGTGACTGTGTGGGTTTTCCCCGGGGCCATCAATTTCCTCCCACTGTTCAAAACGCACCGGAGTGTAGGTTAATTGCATGCAAATTGGGCAGAAAGGGCCTGTTACCATACTGTATGTCTAAATTATTTAAAGCAAGCCTCGCACTACCAGGTTCAGGAACAGCTGCTACCTGACCGTCATCAGACACCTCAACAATAAACCCAATCGGGAATCAATTAAGGACTCTTACTTTTGCACTTTCTGTATTGCATAGTCAGTTTGTTTACATTTCTTTATTTGTTTACATGTCTATGTTGTGTACAGTTCTTTTTTTTTTACACTACCAATAAGTGATAATTCTGTCTCCCCCGTAGGAAAAAGAATCTCAGGGTTGTATGTACTTTGACAATAAATGTGAAATTGAATTGAACAGCATTTTTTTTTGCTGCTGTCTCTCAGCTCCAGTAACCCAGTATTTGCATATTCCTCCTCCGACTACATGGATTTCCATCCCCATTGTCCCCATTGTTTGTCAGTTAAATGGTCGCCAAAAATCACCCTTCATGTAGGAAAGTGGCAGAGAAGCAAAGCGATATTGATGATGGCATAAGAAGCAATATGTTGCAGAGTTATAGAGAAAAAAAAGAGCGGGAATGAGTTGGCTCTATTAGAGGGAGTGTGTTGTAGATCAATTAGATGTAATTGGGCATGTGGGCCAGAAGTGCCTGTTACCATTCTGTATGTCTAAACAAAAAATGTCCTCTGTTGTGCCAGAATTTTAAAAAAATTCCTGGCTGCTCATGTATATCAGGGCTTTGGAACAGATGATCTTGTGGGAATGGAGGTGTCTGAGAGAAATCCGATGCGTATTTGGGAATGGGTCGATGGCCACACTGAAATAGGCCGTTGTATCCCACTTGAAATAATTACAATTAGTTAACAGATGGAAAGCATTCTATGGGAATAATGCCTTTCTCAGTTGAAAGACTGTGTTTCACAACAGGTGAATGTGCCCAGAAGTATTGAACTGCACGTTTCACTAACATTTCTACGACTGATCCACCTGCATTGAATTCGCCCATCGTTATTGAATGAAGATCTACCGGGACCAATGCCTGAAGAGGGCGCACAAAATCAGTGAACCGGTGCAGACTCGAAAGGCCAACATGGCCTGTTTCCGCTCCGTTAATGGTTATATGGTTATGTCAGTCAACAATACATTATAGTGAGTCCCAGCTAGTCTGAGTCAAGGCTTTGTCACCCCAAGGTGAGTCTCCCCCTTTAGTTTTTGTCATTCCTTCCCTTTCCCTGATGCTCTGGAGTTTCCATTTTCATTCAACTGAGCCAGACAACCAGCCTGTCCTTCTCTCTTCCTTTTGGTTTGGATGATTCTGGCACAGTGATGAACTCTTGTAAGGCTGAATGTCTTCAGTGATTGCCTCTGGACTTGCTCCAGGCTTGAATTCTCCTTCTGTGATTTCAGTTGAATCCTGGATGTTTGTGGGTCACCCATCCAGCTAGCATATCAATGTGTACACTGAACACACGGGCTGTGCAATAGCTGCTTGGGCGCTTGTGTAATAGCTGCTTGTGTAATGTTAGATATCCTGTCAAAGTCTTATGAGGTTAAAAAAAAATTGAGAGTCGCGGTGGGAAGATTTTTGCTCTGTGTTCATACCTTTTGATTCCCTTGAGAATTTTCAGAAACTCTTCATCTCAACCATGAATCGACTTAATATCTGATTATCCATAGTTTTCTAGGTTCAAGAATTCCAGTTATTTACAATCTTTGAGTCAGGAAATTTCTCTTTCATTGGTTGCTCCCTGTGAGCCAATGGTTCACTGGTTCTTGTTGGAGATCCTGCCTTGGTTACCAGCATTAACCACATTCAAGAACACAATCTGAAAATATTAAAGTACATTGGAACTTGAGCATCTCCTCTGTATTTAGCCTGAGTGACTAATATTAAAGTTCTCCTGACCGTTCTCCCCACCATCCTGTGCTTGGGAACTCAATCTTTCTGCATTTATCCTGTTAAACCATTTATTAGTTTTATATATTTCAAGCGATCACTTCTCATTTTACAAATCTCCAGACAATGATGCCATATGAGTATAGTGGAAGATTTCCCCAAAGTATTAAAGCACTTCAACAAAATGTCTCTGAAAATATATTGATATTGTGATAACCAGAGTGGAGATGATTGGGTAATTCCCTTTTCAATCAAGCTTTATTTAATTGAATAAATATAATTGCTATGAAGCCATCTCCCACTCATTGTTTTTCTCGAAAAATTACTCTGCTTCTACTGGGAGTGTAGGGGCCATATGTGTGTTGCTTGCCTTTGTTGGGCTGAATGTGGGCATCAGCGACATCCCGGGGTTCAAGGACTGCTGTGCTCGTTTGCTGCCTTCATTTTGGCGGCTGTTCCCATTGGTGCTGCCCCTTTTCAGTGCCGTGTTTCATCAACGCATGCGCTATTCTTTTCAGACGTTTGGCACATGTGCGGGAGTTTAGGTGCGATTCCTCAGAGTTTGTTAATCCGTCGACCAGTGTTGCCAGTTAAAGACTAGGAGTGTGAGTGAGGCTCAAATATTTTTTGTTGATCGTTATTTATAAGACATTTCGTAGAACGTTAAAGAAGGTCGTTACAACAATCATTATTATTGGAACGTAACATTATTATAGATTGCCACAAGTCTTTTGTTTGCTAATAAATAAACCATTTAAAACTCATCTGGACTTCATGGTGAATCAATTGAAACGCATCACAAACAAAAGCCCCACCTTGCCTCCAAGCGAATTTTATTGATAGTAGTTTGCTACAGGGAGAATTCTGATTTGCTGGACTGTCCAAGAGGCTGTTTGTCGGTGTCATGCTTGGGACTCCCAGCAAGATTGTTGGGTTTCATTGAAAACTCCAAAGAAGATGCAAACTGATGGAAACATTTGACAATAGATCCTGGATCTCTGCTTTTTTTAATTGGGCATGTGGAAGTCTTGGACTTAATTTTGTTTCAACATTTGAACACTGTTGGTTCTAATAAGAAGTACTCTATTGGCAAAGGTTAGCTCATAAATACAGTTAACCTTGTCTGGTAAAGCCTTAAGTTATCACAATTGGAAAGTTTATATCGTTTTACATCTAATCAACTAAGCCCATTTGTTAGAGAAAATAGTTGCAATCCATTTTGTGAAAAAGAGAAAGCAAAATTATTATGATTAATAAGGATTGCAGTTCTCATTTGTAGACAATAATATCTGGTAAAATCTTAGTTAGACAAGTAATTTAGCAGTGAAAATGAATTAGTTCTACATATGTGATATATTTTATCTGTAATGTATATTAATCCATCAAAATGTAAGTTTGAATTTTGAATTAAAGCAGAGATAAGATTGTATGCAGGTAAATTTAGGAGTCTGGATATGCATCAGCTGGCTGATTGGGAAGGGATGTTATCTGCCTGCATCCACTGTATTGAGGTCAGCCATTCCTACTCTATGTTCCTGCAGAGCTCGATTATACATTTTTGAAGCGACCTCAGTATTGATTCTGAAGACCCATACCACCTCTGCTGAATAAGGCTAAACAAAACCTCATCTTCCTGAGTAGAAAAAAATGCGACACAACTCTAATTACAATGGTATACTTAAGATCATTATTTGATTCTAGTTTAAATGCAAAGTCTAATTCTGGACACCAGAGTTTGGGGAGGATGAGAGACACATAAAGAAATTGCAGAAGAAGTTTATGAGATTGGTGCTGGCAGGTGGAACTTCAGTTATAGGTGCGTCTGAGACTCTGACGTTGCCGTGTCTGTAGCTGAGGAAGTTATTAAAGGGGTGTTCTCCGTTAAACTAGTTTGATTAATTTGTGTAAAATTTACATGAGTGGTAAAGGGAAGCATGCTAGATACTCCCCAAAAATTAAAATTAATTGTGGGACTCTCCAAATTAAACATAGGCAGCTTAATAATAATAATGAATCATAATTATAATTCAGTGGTGCAGTTAAGAGAAGTGATGCCTCTCATCTTCATCAACCTAGGTTTGATGGCGACTCTGTGCTGTCTGTGCAGAGTTTGAAAGTTCTAGCTGTGAATGCATGCATTCCACTGGGTGATCCATTTCCTCCCCTACTCCCAACGCATGTGGTCTTATGCACTAAAACTCCTACCATGGGAGGAGTATCTTATCTATGCCTCTCATAAGCCTGCACACTTTCAAGTTTAAGCTTGATGATGAAGAGATTATTTTAACATTCAGTCTCAGAAAACTTTTGGTTTGAAGTCTTTACTGCTGTTCAAAAGCAATTATGGAATAAATGTGAGGCATCAAATCTCTTTAAATTGTTGCTCAAAAGCACTTGTGAAGTATTTTAAAACATCAAGTCATCAGACCTCTTTAAAACTCACAAATCTCTTGTAGAATTGTGTTAGGAGCAATGTTTATTCATACGAGTGATTTTTCTGTCTCTTGCATGGAGATTTTGGAATCTGAGTTCCACATTATGAATTTGTCCTCTTTTCAAAGAGACATTGAAGTGACAATTTTCTTCCAAGATTATTTCAATACCTAGACAAGGGTTAAATGAAGTGCCCATATAGAAATGACATGTTTGAACTGCCCTCTTTTATCTTAAAGAGACAGTCAGAAGTGGTCTCCTTCCTTCAAAAGCCACTTATTCAGTGATCTCCTTTGGCCAGGAGTAACTTGTATGTGTGTTACTCACAGGATGGCCAGGCGTCTTCTGGTTTCGAAATGTCCATGTTTTCAGTAATATCTTCTGTCAAAAAATCTTTAATCATGTGACATGACCTCACCCCTCATTCTGTTTCATTATTTCAAAAGCATGAATCATAGCAGATGGCCCTTTTGAAGTTACTTCACATCCTTATGCTAAAAGCATCTCTTCTAGAAGTTTCAGTGGATCAGATTCTGATCTGTCTGAGCAGCTCAATTAGCAAATGGCTTTCTTGTATACACAGCTGTTTCTCCAGCAAATGCCTATTGCTTTGAGTTCTCAATGGAGAACAGTCATAAGACTTTTATGACTGTTTCCAGTTTTGAATTAGCAGTCTTTTTAAGTAAAAAGGCTTCCAGAAAAGCAATGGCTTAACAGACATTTTGACTTTCAAAATGGTTTCTGTGTGTAAAGATCTGTGGAATCTGTAAATGTGTCCCTGTCCACCCACCCAAAAACTTTTACTAAATATATATATATATATATATATATATATATATATATATTTGTAACTAAAGATTAATAATAGCACAATTCTGTCACGCAGTTGCACTGAGTTTTCTGTGGAGCCTGACTTATTTGCTTGATGTTTCATGTGGTGAGGCAGCTATTTCACTTATTTGCATAAAAATTGAATCTTCCTGTGCTTTATGCACAGTTACGCTAGATAAAATTTGGAAAGTGTGAAACTTAGATTAAAACTTGGATCACTCCCGAACAAAATGATTCTTGCTGGTGAACAAGTGACAAATAGATGAAGCACATTGGATAATTATATTGCTTGTTAAAGCACAAAAGGTCACAGCATATATTAGTCTGAGGAGCTAACTAATGCAGATTCACTTGCAGAACAGAGAGCATCTGACAATGCTGTTATGAAGCAGGAATAAAGCGTTCTTGAGCCAGAAAGACATTACTACAGTGGATATCAATCTCAAGGTTTGCCTGTCTAGGTTAATAATTTCAATTTCCATTATATAACTTTGCATCTTACTAAGCTATAAATATCTCAAGATTAACCCTCAAGTTGGGTTTGATGAAGCAACCACTTAAACTGTTTTCTTTCATGCAGAGATTAGAGAGAACATTTACTATAGCAACCAACCCCAAGGCAAACAATGTATTTTTAAAAAATTTAATTAAGTACCATCGCAAACATTTCAGCATTTTCAAATACTAAGTGCTCTGAGAATGAAGATAATAAGATGATTAATATCGATTGATTAATTGTAAAAAAAAATCTCAAAATCTTGTGGGTAGAGTACGAGACTTTGAGAAGATTTTTTTGTTTTGGAGAAGTATATTTGCAGCTGCAACATAATGTGTCTTTGTTGTAAGGCAGCAACATGGTTCACATCAGGGTTACATGGTAGAATTTTCTGTTCCAAATCCTAGATATGCTTATTGGGAAAAGTGCAAAATCAGGCAGCTCACCGCATTTTCCATTAATTGCTTTAGATGGTTGAAAGGTACAAACAGCATTAAGTCAGGCACAGAGATGAAAACATGAGATAAAGAGCATTAGAGGTGGCAGAAAAAAGTGATTGTCTCTGTTATTAATGGGGCCAGTACTGTAGGAAACTATCCTCTGCCAAACAAACTCCAACAACACAAGAAAAAGAAGCTACGGATGAGTGATCCTCTCCACTGAACTACATGCCCCAATGGGGTGTGTGTGGGGGGATATATCTGGAACAATTCTGAAAGTTGTCAGAGGTGCTCGAGGTCAATGTCTCACTCACTGAAGTTAGGGAGCTGAATTGTGGACTGTTTGCAGGGCTGGGACTTCCACACGCTGCTGGGGCGTTCCTGAGGGGCTGGTGGTAATGTGGGTCCCTGTGGGGCATGGAGGTGGCTATACTAGGCACCAGAGATTGTGAACGGAGAGACTCCTTACTCGAGCTATCAAGGGCTGCTGCGATCTTTCAACCCTTTGGGTGCTAGTGTTGGTTTCTTGTCAAAGTATTGGTGGCACAAATTTTGGGGTTTTTTTTTACATATATACTAAGTAACTGAGTGTTTTATGTATAATAAATTTAGTTTAGCTGGAGATTGTAAGTAATTTTATTTAATGTTTTGAGTCTAAAGTCTAAATTATGTTTAGTCTAAAGTGTCTTTTGTTTTACCCTAATGATGCACCAGAGTGTTATCTCATTTTTTTTTTAACTACTGCTCATTATAATTGCCACAGAAATAATGACAAGCTTCGAATTTGTATTGATTCCCCTGACCTCAGATATAATTGTAACTGAGTGTCTTGGCCTTGATTTTGTCATGGTTGTGTAGGGAGCTACAATGCCCGCTCAGGTAGTTTGGGCTTGTAGGGCATGGGGTAGAGTAGGCCGCGACAGTGTGTTTAGGCAGCTTGTCTCCAACCCATTACTATTTTGTGAGATGAGTCTCTTGTCCAGTGTCCAGTCTTTTGTGTCTGTTGATTTAGTGCTCTGTGTATTTTTTGATTCATTAATGTAAAATACTTTGGAGCAACATTCCATTGGGTTTAAAATGTGCTGAATAAATAAAATATTCAATTCAATTCAATCTTAACATGTGTTAATTAAATGTAAGGACCTATGTTTTGCAGAACTCAAATGGAAGAAATTTGTGGTTTAAAACCTGTTGCTTGTGTTTTTTTGATTGCACTATTCAAATCATTTGTTGGTCTAAAAAAAAATCAAGATACCTGTAATTATGGGATAATAAATCTTTTTTTTACCGTCACTTGAAAATAAATAGGTTAACAGCTCAGTTAATGTAATGGAATAAATTACTTGTGAGCTAATATTTGTGAAGATTTCAAAGTGAGAGCAGATATTTCTTGAACGTTCATCAATGTTATTTCTTGCTCTCTTGAAATCACTAAGATTTGGTGAATATCATTAAAATTAAAGTTAGAGTTGTGTTGGGTTTTTATGAGTTTAGTTGACGAACACCCTGCAAGCTGCTTCGTAACCAACATGCCAAAGCTTGACATGAGCTGCCACAGAATTAGAAATTTCAGAAGTGTTGTGAAGCTGAATAGGCTGGAATTAATTTGCATGAAAACAGGAAGGAAGGCTCTGTTTGCTTCATTAACTGCAACTGTGGCCAGGGTGCCATGGTTAGTGTAGCAGTTAGCACAACACTGTTACAGTGTCAGCGACCGGGACCGAGGTTTGAAACTCGCACTGTTTGAAAGGAGTTTGTACATTCTCCCTGTGTCTGTGTGGACTTTCTCCGGGTCTCTGGTTTCCTCCCACCAAAACATACTGGGGTCGTAGGTGTAATTGCGAAGCATTGGCCGATAGGGTCTGTTACAGTACTGCATATCTAATTTTTTTTTTAAATTAAAAACCAGCTTCTTGCAGGTGGACCTATTGCCTGGCCCAGATATGGCCTTGGTGAAGCTGGAATTAGGTAGGTTCAAGTTGGGTTCAGCTCTTGTTCTAAATTTGTTGAATGCTCCAATATGGCCCTAACTCGCTTGATTTTGGAAGTTAACATTAAATCTTCTGTGTTGGAAGCCAATTCCTTGTGTGATAGCCAAGTGGCTGCCTATCACCATCTTAGCTATTCACTGACCTAAGAGATGGATTTGAAAGTATGACTGGTAACCTTCTGATAAGCTGGCCAACTGAAGCTCCTTAAGAGACAAATGGAATTGTAATAGAGCATTTTACAGGAAATGTAATGTCAGCGATGGGGATTAGATCTAAAGTTTGAGACTTAAAGCCCATTAATGCTCCAATGTTCAGCTTTCAGATCAATAGAAAAAAGTGCAGAATTGTTGGTGCAGTGATTACGTTCAAACTAAATCTGATTACATGGATATTTATTAAATTTATTGGGAACATCTAGCAACAAAATAGGGATGATGCAATTTTTAGTAACCTTTCTATTTATGAGTTAGTACTGCCCAGTAGGAGTATGACAGATGGTTCAGCGTGCCCTGAGTGCCAGCAATACTTGATAATGGACAGAAATTTAATGTGAATTGCATATATTAATTTTATTTCTGAGGGGTAAATTGCTGCCAGACCGTTAACTGGATACTGGGTCAAACAGCAAAAGTTTCTCTGGATCAACGAATAGTCCAAACTCATTTTTGTTGAACCTTTGGTTTCACTGAACAATTATTTTTCAAAAAGGTTTGCTTCCTTTAAAAAAAAATTGGGGATTATGATAGACAATTTCAAGATGACCACAAAGATAATTTCAGATTTGCTGTACCACGTAGGAAGCTGGAGAAACATTGAATTTAGCATGATGCTGAAACCTGGCGTTAGTTCAACAAAAATGTTTTGTCACTGATTTTTGATTATACTAAGCATCTGATGCCTCTCGTGTCAGTGTCCAAGAATAATCGGGCAGCACTAATTGATTTTGGAAGTTAACATTAAATCCACTGTGTCGGAAGCCAATTCCTTGTATGATAGCCAAGTGAGTGCTTTTTGGAAGCCAAGTATCACTTTTCCGTGGTTGCAACGTCCTGGTGAAACCTTTCACCGTGTTCGCCACTGACTGCGCCAAGATCAGCGGGGAAGAAGTCCAAGTGCGAATGCAGAAAATGGCATGTTGCACTTCAAGGACTTGTATGCTTGAAGCAGACTGAAAATATGACAGGAAATCACAAAAATATGTTATATCTTAAAAAAAAATTGTGACAGGAACATTTTAAAGTGATTTTCAGGATCATCACCGCAAGATTCATAAAAGTGTTCAGGAAGCAAAATCTTTATTGTCTGGTATTATCTAGCCTCAACAGGGGTACAGTTCCACTAAGTGTTAATGGCTAATGCTCACTCTCTAAAGTGATTGTAACCCTTCCCCATCATCCATGGAACACTACAGCACAGATGTAGGGTTTTTGGCCCATCTATTATTTTGCCTAGTCCCATTAACCTGCACCTTGACCAAAGCACCCCTTGCCCCTTTCATCTTTGTACCTATCCAAATTTGTCTTAAATGTTGTCTTGAATGGTGAACCCACCTTTACCACTTCAACTGGCAGATCTCTCCACAGATTTCGGATTAACTGTCAGAGTACATACATGACATCACATACAACCCCGAGATTCTTTTTCCTACGGGCAAGGCAGAATTACCACTTATTGGTAGGGCAAAAAAAAACTGAACTCCATGTACAAATGTAAACAAACTGTCCAATACAGAGAGGAAAAGAAAAGTGCAAAGTAAGTGTCCTTAAATGAGCCCCTGATTTAGTTTGCTGTTGAGGTGTCTGATAGTATGAATCACATTTGCAGATTGAAGAAGTTCTCACTAATGGTTAATTAAACTCAATAAACGTTTCACCCTTAACCTACATCCCTCTAGTTCTTGATGGAGTAAAAGGAAGACCTTTTTTAACCATTTCTATATCCGAGTTGCTGAAGTCAAGAAGAGAGATGCCAAAGCAAAGCCACCTGCTAGAGACTTGTCAGAGAAAGAAAAGTCACCTTGAAGAAAAATAAGTTGATGTGTTGTGCTCCAGGATTTAAGGACCCATTAATGAAATAAATTTGTGAAGGAGATGAGGGATTACATATCATGCTCTGTGATCACTAGATATCACTGATCATGTTCCATCATTAATTTCTCACCTCGTTTGAATTTCTGGGCCATGCTTCCAAGAATACAATTACAGTAAAAACCCTGCTATCCGGCACGTACAGGGATTGGTAGATGGCGCATAAGTGAGTTTTCCAGTTGTTTGAGACTCAGTCTTACAATATCTAACTAATACACCTGCATTAAGAATAAACAGTTGAAAAGTCAAGAATATAATATTGTATTTACACTGAACAAACTTCATTTGCATGAATTATATGTGCCTTTAAGTATTTTATTTTCAGTCACATTCTTTGAAATCATCTGCAGGTTCCTCGCCCTCCTCAGAGCTGCCCGGAAGATGAAGAATAACATTATAGATAATTAACCCTCCTTTCCCCCCCAAGTTTATTGACTAGGGCAACTCTTAATAAGCAGCGATAAGAAGACACTTTAAGAGAATCACCCCCAATAGCGAGTGGCATCAACCAGCTCATCATCCTGGGTGACACCATTGCTTTTTCACACAATTTTATTCGAACAGCTGGTACGAGCAAGGCCCTCCACTGGCTAAATATTTGCTCCCTTCTTCTCCAAAGTTTTACTTCAGAGAATATTAATTTTACTCTTTTAAATGTGTATTTTACCTATTATTTTATCTGTATTTATTTTAATTTTTTTTAATTTCTATTCCTTGATTTTTTTTGTCAGTTACTTGAATTTTGGATATAAGGGTAATACTGTATATTATTATAAATTGTACATATTATTCTGTTGAAAAATCAGACTTAAGCACAAATTATTGGATTTTTCATGTGGAAGGCAGTCAAATTAATAACCACAATTGCTTCAGTTCCGTAGGAATTCTCCAGTTAGAGTTTCTACTTCAGATATCTTGACAGTTAAGTTGCTACTGAGATGCTAAATCATTGATAGAACAAATTACATTAATTATTCAATCAATACTTATTTATCATTATGAACAAAAAAGGAACAACCACATTGGAAAAGAGTAGTGAGAGATACTTTTGGCTCCCAAAGGGTCAGAGGAAGATAGAAGACCAAACATGGCAGCACATTTCTGAGAAATGCAAAGGAATCAATCATTGCCAGTAATGTGGTAATCGTCAGGGACTTCAACCACTCAAACGTTAATTGGTATAAAAGTAGAGCAAAAGATCTGGTAAGTGCAAAACTTTAAATGAATTTAAGTTAATTTCTTTCAATTTGCAGTTTAATGTAGCTCGGGGAAAGGAATGAGATAGATCAGAGGATTATAAATTGGCATAAGTCAAACTTTACCAGGCTGAGATGTAGTTTAACAGAACTGGTCTGAAAACAGCTCCTGGAAGATAAAATGGTGCAAGATCATCCAGAGGTGTTCAAGGAGATGATGGTGGGCAGTTCATTCCAAATAAGTTTCCAAGAAAAAGAAAGGGGATCTCCTAAACCTAGTCACTTATCGATTTTGATGAACATGGAGGTTAAAATAAAATGAAATCAATTGGTGGTAGATCCCCTGGAGTTTTTGATCCATGAGGTTGTGGAGACTAGATCATTGATGAAATAGAAGGTGGAGGGTTTTTTTTGGAAGATCATGGAATTGGGAGCTATAGAGAATTGCTACAGAAGAAGTCAAATTCTTTATCCTCTGATTGCACAAGTACAATCTGACAAAACAGCGTTCTCCAGTCTTCAGTGCCAAACACACATACAGACATAACACACATACAGAAAAACAATGCATATGCAGGACAAGTGTTCATAGACACAAATAAATAAAAGTTGTTTCATAAATATGAGAGTTTCAGATGGTCAATGTGAGCAGTTCCTTTGGTCGTTCAGCA
Organism: Narcine bancroftii; assembly: GCF_036971445.1. Taxonomy (NCBI): domain Eukaryota; kingdom Metazoa; phylum Chordata; class Chondrichthyes; order Torpediniformes; family Narcinidae; genus Narcine; species Narcine bancroftii. The sequence goes on from NC_091480.1 coordinate 88,697,756, forward strand.
GTCTCATTGCCTTTGGGAAGAAGCTGTTCCTCAGCCTGGTGGTGCTGGCTCTGATCCTCCTGTATCTCTTCCCCAATGGGAGCAGTTGAAAGCTGCTGTGTGCAGGGTGGGAGGGCTCCTCAATGATTTTGCGTGCCCTCTTTAGACCACGATCCCAGTGGATCGTATCGATGGGGAGGAGGGAGACTTCAGTGATCCTCTCTGCCACTCTTTGATTTGTTGAGAAAGTGTTAAGTTCAGTGGATTCAAAACAAGGGTTTGCAATCAAATGTAATAATGCAATAATTAATAAGAGAGTGTCGGAACATAAACATGTAATTTATAAGGGAGCATGGGAAAAAACTAGCGGGAATAAAACACATGCCCAATTATTAAAGAGCATGGGAAAATTTGTGACGGGAAACAAACAGGGGAGAAAGTTGAACAGTACACAGACATTTGCACACTATAAGCAGGGATTATGTACACCCTCCCAGACCCCTGGGTGAGGGGAGGTGGATCTGATACCACTGTTTCTGGAAGGGTATATGCATGCTTTCGGATCCCTGATCAGTTGAGAGTGGCGACTCCACTGGGAGTATTGATCTATAACAATTTGAGCTATAGGAACACTGTGGGTCAACTTCATTGCAGTGGGCACCTTACCCGCGACCCTTCCAACTGTAGCTTTGTAACTATGAGTGAAACAAAAAACATGCCACATACTGACAGGTGATGTGACTTCCGAATGGGTCTCAGACAGAGAGGCCATGTGAACACCAGCAATAGGGCCACACCTCCTCCACACAAAACACTCCTGTGGCCCTCTGCATTGACCTCTGATCCGTACCTCTGCAGACACCGTGCAGCTGGCCAGGACACTCTCGATAGAAGTTCTGCAGAAGGTTGACGTAATGGTGGCTGAAAGCCTTGTCTGCTTCAGACTTCTCAGGAAGTGGAGTCGCTTTGCTTATTGGGGAATTTTACGATTATTAGTAGATTATTAACTAATATCAAAATTAAATGTATAGCAGTGCCATGGAAATCTGACTCCCCTCACCTCTTCGGAAATGAACAGCTGCATTCCTCTTGAAAAGGTCACATATAATGTTAGAAAAGGATATAACACCTTACTGAAAATTTTCTAGAACACATAGGGACTTTACAGATGCCACTACCTGTATAGGGATGTGATCATTTTTGGCTAGCCAGTAGACCTCTGTAAAGAATATAACATTGTGGTAATATAATGTCTCTATGTGTTTCACTGCCTGCACTGACAATGGGACTCCCCTTTTTTTTGTTTAAAGGGTAGGGAAATGGGGTTTTCTTGACTTTTTATGTATTTTAAAAATGAAAAATAAAATAAGAAAACAAAAGGCGCTTTGACTTCTGTGTCAAATATGTTGTGAAGGCATAAGCCATGGCTATCTTTTTAACTGGTGTAACTACTATGGATATTGCTGCAAAGCAATTGAAATGCAATCAAAAATCTGATCAGTCGCCATGTTTCTGTCACAGCTGGTGGCAGTGCGCTACAACTTCAGCTAACTCCAGTCACTCCATATCATGTGAGGAAACAGTAAAGGCTACACCAGACAACACACCGGCTGCATAATTGACAAATTTCTTTCCAGAACTGACTGTACATTTAGCCGAGCTGCACCCGAACTGTTGCAACACTATTATCTATCAGAGAATGAGGATAATTGTCATGGTGGTGTTCTCTTTGCACGAAGCAAGACCAATTAATTTTGGCTAATCATTGCCGAATCAATTCACTCTCCGTCCTGAGACGATTGACTCACATCCTCCAGGCAGTGGCGTCACTAGGGTTAGTGTCATCCGGTGTGGTAACTTGTGGCCCCCACCCCCACCCCATGGACCTCCTCAGAAACTGAGCAGAAGCCTTTTTTTGATTTTTCTCTTTCTTTTCCTTTAATTATGGGAAGGGAATGGAGGGATGAGGTCCAGGTGCAGGTCATTGGGACTAGGCAGAATAATAGGTAAGCACTGACTAGATGGGCCGAAGGACATGTTTCTATGCTGTAGTGTTCTATGGTTCTACAGATGATGTCTGACATTCTAAATGTTTCCTACATTCAGAGTTTTTATTTCAAATTTCCAGCATCTGCCACTCCTTTGATAGTTGAAAATCTGTTTATGCAGGGCTGCATTTTTTGCTCCTTCAGTATTTTCCATTATCCTTCTGACAAGCCTGTACCGTTTGACCAGACAACATAGGCAGCAGTACTTCAAGAAGGTGTCTATATGACAATGCATTCTACATTTAATCTTGAGCAGATATTAAGTTAAGATTCTTTTATTCTCATGCCATAAAACAGAAAAATGTAAAATTACACAAACTTTTCCTTTGGTCTGCTGTAAAGCAGACAAAGAGTTGCCATCAGTATTGCCTGGCGTTGCTTTCAAATGACAGAACAGGATAAGGAATGGTGGTACAGCGATAAAGTTATTGGACCAGCAATTAAATTACAAGACCACTGACATGCGTTTGAATCCCATGATGGTAACTGAGGAATTTAAATCCATGTCATTAAGTACATCTGGAATTTCAGAAACGAAGTGTCATTCTTATCTCATTTGGTTTATGTGCGACTCCAGACTGAGCAAGGCCGGTAGTTCCTCAATTCAGGGATAATTAGTGATAGACAATAAATAGCAGGATTCTGAGGCTTATCCAGTGTGCAAGCTCTCCACCAAATAAATAAACATTGCAAGTTTGAAAAACATTGGTGTCTGAATTGGCAAAAGAATTTTAAAGTGTGTTGGTGTGGGAGTCCTCCACAACTATAATCTGTTTTTGGTTGTAACTATTCCTTTACATCATGAGGAACAGAAAGGCATCTTAATTAATGCTAAAACTAAAATTTTATAATTTAAATCCCAGGGTAAGTCAGCTGAACGGGAATACAACCAGAAACAGTCACCGGAGGCAAGTGACTTTAACTTATGGAAATTAAATTGCAGGCGATAATTTGGAAGTTATCCTTGCTTTATCATACATTTGATTTACTGCCTCTGGTGTCATCAACTGCATCAATATTCATAGAGTTGGGTGACAAATAATTTTATATTTTCTCACTGCATATTACTGGCCGTGCGTGCATGTTTTCATTTATTGGCTGTAAGATGAAGTACTTATTCTGCTGTCTGAATTCCTTTTCATCAGGGACTAGCCAAGAACCCATTATTAAGAACTTTTTTCTTGAAAGGGCCTAAATGAAATACCAATCACAGAAATGCCGATGTCTGCTCATAGTAAAGGTTGACGGACTATGAGCGTCCAAAATACCAGACCCAAAAGCACGAAAGAAAGACCACCATTTCTGCATCCCTTCTCGCTCCATCTCCAGGCCACAAAGTGCTCTTGAACTGTAGTCATTGCTTCCGTTCAATAATTGTGGAGTCAATATGAGGCCCAAAACCTTCCACAAACAGGAATCTAATGATCCTCTGAGACTCGTAGACAGAACCATAGATTTTACTCATGGCAGCTCCTCGTTCTTTAAGAAAACGTCATGGAATCTTTTGCAATAATTTGCGAGGCCAGATAAAGGGCTCGGGTTAAGAATCATACAGAAAAGTCCACATCCCTGACAGTGCACCCCTTGTCCAGTGGTCCACAGAGGGAGGGACAGCCTGGGGTTTGGTGATCTAATCTCTGGAAGGGGATTTAATCTCAGAAGTACGACTCTCTCAAATGAGCAGCAGGTGGCAGACGGTCTCAACGGCATCGTGATCAATTTAATACCTCATTGGCAACCCAGAATAATGAGAAAATTTGAACTAAAGCACCTCCACTCAATTTTTCCAAGAGATTAATATTAAAAATGATCAAAGACGAAGTAATCATCAATATTGACATTTTCTTTTAATAGGAAAAGTCAATTTGCTGATGGTTACAATACAAGAGTTGGTAATTAAGGGATTCAGATGAATTGCATGCCAAAATATCAAAACTCATATTTCCTAGGCTTCAGAAGTCTGAGATCTTTTATTCATGTAAATGTATTCTGGCATACATTATGCAATGCAATTCCTACCACCCATAAAGAATGGGTGATATGATTGACAGTGATGAATGGCAAACTCTTAAATTAAATCCATGATTTAATCGGAAGCAATATAGTACCATGCAATCAGAACTTCAAAGGTCATCATGTTTTATTCATGGTAAATTTCAAAGTCTATAGATACGATAAATTGATATTTGGCAGATGAATAAAGGTATGCCTAAACATATTGGCGTTATGCTTAGCCACTGTAAAGGGAAGGGAAAACACAGCATGTATTTTCCAGTTTGTTAATGGAGGTGCATAACATGCAGGTTTGCTGAATAATTGCTGACAGAGGGGAAAAAGGCAAAGTTAGTTATCTTGGTTTGGCTCTGTGACATTACCAATGGGAAGGACCACTCTGCTAACAACTGTGCAACTCAACAGCATTATACATGTGAAATCCATTGGCCTGCAACGTTGTCAATATGTGTGGTGCTTATTTATTGCTGCTGCTTTTAGGACAATGAAGTCATGGTTTAAATAAAGAAAATGGCAAGGCTTTAATGATTACCAAAGACTAAATTACTCGAGGACCCTAAGATCTAGGAAAAAAACATTTAAAGTGTTTAAAAGAAAGCTCTAGTATTGTTGCACCCCCTCAAAACCACATGAATGGTTTTTTATTTAGTTATTATTGTGCAAATTTCCTCCAATGCAGGCAGATGGGAAATAATTACTCTTTCTTGAAAACCTAATATGTCAATTGATGCCTCAAACATTTTTTTCCTCTGGAGGAGTCACTTGATGGAGTAGTGGCCAGTAGGAGAATACCAACCCTCTCCAGAAAAGAAGAAATAAAATGAAGAAAACACAAAGTTCAAGAAACACAAATAAAAGACAAAGTTGTAGAGAAAAGAAAGAAAATGGCACCCAAGAAGGAAAAAGTAAAAACAACGGGGAAAAAAGAAGAAAAGCGGCCGGAAGAGAAAGAAGGCCTTACCTGCATGAAGAAACAGGGAGCCATCATAGAGAAGAGAGCCCATTCACCAAGGTTGGTGACGACCCCGCAGAGTCGCAACCCCCCGACTGTTGGACTGCAAAAATGGTCTCTGAGCCAAACAAAAGTGCACTCACTAAGGAAAAGGAGAACACCAACGGGAGGGGGTCACAGCTGAGGAGCGGGCAAACACAGTGCGACCAGTTGAGGGATGCCCAACACCAGGGGTCTCAGCTGGAAGAAGAGGAAAGCAACAGGAAAGGGAGTGATAGGAAAGAAGAGCAGCAGCGGGAAGCCCAACAGATGAGTAGCCCAGAAGAAGAGGACCAACAGCAAGAAGCCAAGCAAGAAGAAGCCCAGCAAAGTGAGGCAAGCAACTCGTCAGGAAAGTCAGAAGAGACACAGATATGAGGAAGAGAAGAAGAAGACACAAACACAGGTGCAGACACAGAAGAAGAGGAAGACCAAGATCTGCACAGAGAAATAGAAGGTAAAATAGATGGAGAGAGTATAGATTTTTAAAAATTTCAAGAACAAATGAGAACATTGAAAGAACGGTTGACATTAGAATTTAGTGAAATGAAAAGAAAAATGAAAAGTACAGAAGAAAAAGTGAGTTGGATAGAGCTGGTCATGACAGAAATAGGGAAAAGATTAGAAAATGTGGAAGAACGAGAAACGGCTGTAGAAATGGAAGTAAATAACTTAAGAAGAAAATTGGAAGAAAGTGACAAAAAAGTTAGTCACAAGACTTGTTAGCTCAGAAAATTGATATGATGGAAAATTATAGTAGGTGAAACAACATAAAGATAGTGGGCCTAAAGGAAGATGAAGAAGACACATATATGAAGGAATTTATAAAAGAATGGATCCCAAAGATCCTGGGAATGACAGAAATACAGGAAGGAACGGAAATAGAAAAGGCACACAGAACACGAGCTCCGAAACCACAGACACATCAAAAACCAAAATCCGTTTTAGTAAAATTTTTGAGATATACGACAAGAGAAAATATACTGGAGCGGGCAAGGAATAAAATTAGAGAAGACAAAAAACCCTTGGAATACAAGGGTCAAAAAATAATTTTTTTACCCAGACATAAGTTTTGAACTCTTAAAGAAGAGGAAGGAGTTTAATACAGCAAAATCGATCCTATGGAAAAAAGGTTATAAATTTATGTTAAGATATCCAGCTGTTGTTAAAATATTTATCCCTGGGGAGCAAAACAGACTGTTCTCGGATCTGGAGGAAGCACGAGAATTTGCAGAATGCCTGCAGGACAGAAGGAGAGATGAAGAGATGTAACAAGAATGAAGAATGGTGATAAAATACATATATAGATGTAAAAATAATGTATATGTAAGAATTAGAGAAGAAAAAGAAAAGGGAAGAAAGGAAGTAAGGGGGAAAAAAGGGTTAGCTTTGTTATATATGAAGAAAAAAGTATTTTCTGGAGGAGGTTGGGAGAGAATAACCGTCACTGCGAAATCATTTGACGCTTGTGAGCGGGTTCACATTCCAAATGGAGAGGGGAGTTGTGGTTGCCCGACAAGGGATAAGGGGAAACTCAGAGAGGGGAAGACATTTGGGGTTAAGGGAATATTAGATGTGGAGTATTAGATGCGGATTGAAGTATTTTATGTTTTAAATGTATTGTCATACATTGAGTTCAAAAAGGGAAAACTGAGAGATGAAAATGGGAAAAGGGGGATGGTGGTGGTGAGGAAGTGGAAATGTGGTGTAAACAGGATATGAGATGGCTATGTTGAACTATATGACTATAAATATTAATGGAATACATAACCAAATTAAATGAAAAAGGCTATTAAATTTCCTGAAAAAAGAAAGAAATAGACATAGCATCTAACTGAAGTGGATCATAACAAATTAAAGAGAGACTGGGTAGGGCACGTAACAGCAGCATCATATAATGCAAAAGCTAGAGGTGTAGCTATATTAATTAATAAAAATGTACCAATCAAAATAGAGGAGGAAATAATAGATCCAGCAGGGAGGTACGTAATGATAAAGTGTCAGATATATTCAGAATTTTGGAATTTTCTCAATATATATGCACCTAATGAAGAGGATCAAAAGTTTATGCAGGATACTTTTTTGAAGATTGTAGATATACAAGGAAATATATTGATAGGAGGTGATTTTAACCTTAATTTGGATCCAATATTGGATAAAACTGGACAAAAGACAAGCAAAAAGAATAAAGTGGCCAAATTTATGGTTAAATCAATGCAGGAAATTAAACTTATGGATATATGGAGGAGGCAGCACCCAAGGGAGAAGGAATACTCATGCTATTCAAGTAGACATAAAACATACTGAAGGATTGATATGTTTTTGTTGTCGGCCCATATTCAAGGGAGAGTTAGGAAAACTGAATATAAAGCTAAATTGCTTTATATTGCTTTACCCCTGTTATTAGCAATAGAACTGGAGGACATCCACCAAGAACATATAGATGGAGGTTAAACTCCATGCTACTTAAAAGGCAGGAATTTAGAGAGTTTATTGAACGCCAAATTAAAATATACTTTGAAATAAATACGGAATCAGTGAAAGACAGATTTATATTATGGGACGCAATGAAAGCCTTCATCAGAGGGCAGATAATAAGTTATGTAACGAAACTGAAAAAGGACTACAATCGGGAAATAGAACAGAAAGAGCATTTTTTCAACATTCAGCAGGTACCTTGGGCCTGCACATTTTGTGGTTAACTTTGTGAGAACAATTGTCCTTCATTCTTCATATTCAATTAAGATTAATGTGAGCCTCACACAATCCCTGTAACTCCGCATTTCTATATTGTGTTTTACTTGTACTATGCATTGGATATTTTGCTGAACTACTTTAAAAAAAACAACTTTCTATCTGCACCTTGGTGCATATGATAATAAACTTGAATTTGAATGAGGTGTTTGTCAAGCCTGACATCACCAAATAGCGAACAACAAGCTTCTCTGTATTTTCATTTATCGTATCAAACCAGGACTTGCCATTGTTCTATGGTGGTCCTACTTATTGACCATGACATTCAAGTTAGTGGAAGTATGGAGTGGTACTCTGTCTAACTGGGACTGTAGGATGAGGAGGAATCTTTCCTTTGTTTTCTCATCTGTCACCAACGATTTACCAAGACGTTCCAAAGATTTCATCTAAACTCAGGTGCTGTGAGAATGCAAGGGCTTAACTGCCACGTTTTCCGACTCAAATGACAATTATATGTGCTAAGAAAAATATCATAAGGATTAGATCCAACAGAGTCCAGATGCGAGATTGGCATGGCTTTCAGATGCATAAGTGCAAATTAATGGACCTGATATGAATAACCCATGCTCAATTTTCTCTGGTGCAGTTTAGTTGATAAAGCAAGAAATTTACATCATTCTACTATAAAAAAGAGGGTGACATTTACTTTAAAAAGATGCAACGGCACATACCGTATATAATCATGCAATAGTCGCTGCCGCACGTCTCCAGAATGGAGGACCATTGCCTTCCCAAGATCGTGTTATATGGCGAGCTCTCCACTGGCCACCGTGACAGAGGTGTACCAAAGAAAAGGTACAAGGACTGCATAAAGAAGTCTCTTGGTGCCTATCACATTGACCACTGCCAGTGGGCTGATATCGCCTCAAACCGTGCATCTTGGCGCCTCACAGTTTGGCGGGCAGCAACCTCCTTTGAAGAAGACCGCAGTGCCCACCTCACTGACAAAAGGCAAAGGAGGAAAAACCCAACACCCAACCCCAACCAACCAATTTTCCTTTGCAACCGCTGCAACCGTGTCTGCCTGTCCCGCATCGGACTTGTCAGCCACAAACGAGCCTGCAGCTGACGTGGACATTTACCCCCTCCATAAATCTTCGTCCGCGAAGCCAAGCCAAAGAAGAAGTCACTGCCGTGTAAAAGTTGACCCCCTAAAACAGCTGCTGATTACCAGAAGCATCTTGGGCAATTGCCAGCTATTGCACTGAACACCTGCTGTAATAGCAGCACCAGAACTGGTTTCAGTCCAGGAACACTCTGCAAGCAGACATTTGATTGAGAGATACTTTGGGTTAGAGATTGGCTTAGATCAATGATCAGTGTCTAATGGGTACAGGACATTAAAAACAGAAGCACTTTAATCGCACAAAGTCACTCTTTGGGCTTGAATGTTGGTGAGCGGCAATCCACTTTAGTTGTGCTTGATCAGCTTGCTATTCTGAGCCTTCCCAAGGTTCCCAGAGACCGATTGAGGAAGGAAGGCTTGGCAGGGTGGCAGGCTCATACATACTGACCAGCAGACAGAAAGGAAATGGCAAGTAAAATATTAGAATATAAAATATTTTTCTCTCTCCTGTAGCAAAAATTCAAGGATTAACAAATTAATGCCCAGAAAGTGCCAGTTGTTCACAGTGTTTATTAAAAGTCAGAGAATATCAATGTTTTTTGGACCATTTTTGGGGTCAAATTTTGAGGGGGGGGGGTTTCTTTTAAATGGGTCATACTTTTGACTGCAGTACCTACATTGTTTAAGGTGTTGGGAGCTCAGGTGGCTGGGATGGGGTGGTAAGTCCGCATTCGGGACTTTGGAAGCTCAGATGGATGGATGGCTGGGGTCTAGGAGAGAGTCTGTGGTCAGGGCATTGGGAGCTCTGGTGGGCTGGTGAGGATCCGTGGTCAGGACATCGGGAGATTTTCTGGGCAGGAGGGTGACCAGCAAGGATCCATGGTCTGGGTGTCAAGAGCTTAGATGGGTGGACAGTTGGAGCCAAAAATAGGGGGTCGACTTCTACACGGCATCTACGTGATTATATTCGGTATGTGCCACTGCATATTTTTAAATAAATGTCACCTGGTATTTATAGCAGAATGATGCAAACTTCTTGCTTTATCAACTAAACTGCACCAGAGAAAATTGAGCATGGCTTATTCATATCAGGTCCATTAATTTGCACTTATGCATCTGAAAGCCATGCCAATCTCGCATCTGGACTCTGTTGGATCTAATCCTTATGATATTTTTCTTAGCACATATAGTTGTCATTTGAGTCAGAAAACTGGACAGTCAAGGCTTGTTTTTACCAAGTACAGATTATTATTTTTATGAATATTTCAACTGGGATATCAACCTCAAGGAGATTGACAGCTACATACAAGTTAAATTTATTCCATGTAGCAACAACAGCAGTTCAGCTTCAAATTGTACCACTGCGCCCTCTTGGTGGCTCAGTGATTTTACCCAGTAAGCATGTCTAAGAGGACTCGCTTAAATCCCTAGTTTGACTGAGTAGGAGGTGCCTATACCCCCAAGAGTTGAGATGAACTAGATGTGATTCCATTGCAATCAGATTTTGATAGGTTCTGGCAGCAAGCCTGAAGGCTGTGTCTTCTGACTGAAAAATCTTGGTCTGGGCGTCGAGACTTGCAAAAAAAGGGTCAGCCTTTTGAAAAGGTGCAATGGCTACCAGAGTCTCGACATGAGAGGGATCCTCAGATTTTAGTTGTATTCAGAGCTGGGCTGACAGATTGTGCGAGAGGGGAATTAGACAATGAAGAGGAATTGATGTCAAGGATCAGCAACAATCTTACTGAAAGATGGCGAAGACTTGAAGGGATCATGCAACCTGCTCCAGATGCTTTAAGTAAGCAGGTTGAGTGGAGTGCGGTGTTTCACATGAAAGTTAACACAGTCAATGGGGTCCTCTGAACCTTGTGGGCACTGTGCATCAGTCAGTCACTGAAATGCACTAAGAGGTAATATGATGCAATCGTATACCAGGCTCCATTGATCATCAGCAGGACTTGTCCGTGAACCAAAAAATTGTTTATTTATATCAGGATTAAAGATTTGTTCATTAGCTAGGCCGATCCATGCATTACATATGTAACCAAAGGAGAAGGTAAGAATATTTAAGTTCTTGTGAATCACTATATCCGAGGATCTTTTCTAGACCTAACGGCATCATGAAGAAAGCACATCAGCGCCTTTACTTCCTCAGAAGTTTGCGGATGTTTCTTAGAACACCCCAAACCCTCACAAATTTCTACAGTTTTGTCGTGTAAATCTTGCTGACTGGCTCCATCACGATCCCCATCATCGAAAACATCTACTGACGGAGAGCAGCAGCAGTCATCAAGGATCCGCATCACCCAGCGCCTCCTCTGTTCTCGGAGCTACCATTTGTTAAGAGGTGTAGTTACCACAAGACGCACAGCAATAGGTTCAGGAACAGCTGCTCCCCCTCCACCATCAGACTCCTCAACAATAAACTCAATCAAGGGCTCTTATTTTTGCACTATTGATTTTTTCCCTTTCTGTATCGCACAGACAGTTTTCTTACATATCATTGCTCATTTATGTGTGTACGTTGAGTACAGTTGCCAATAAGTGGTAATTTTGCCTCAGCCGCAGGAAGAAGAATCTCAGGGTTTTATAAGATGTCAGTGACAAGAAGCAAATCTACAAGACTTTATTTATTAAGTGGAATTCTAGATTGTTAATAAAGGAACTCCAACATTGAAACATTTAATTGATCTTTGGAATAAGATTGATAAACAGGTTGGAGGAGGAGGTTTAATGTCAAGAAGAGCACCCTTCTTCCAAAATAGATCTATTCCATTTTCTATGGGAAATCAATTTTCAAAGATGTGGAAACATCATGGTATTAAGACCGTTGAAGATTGTTTTGAAGCAGGGAAATTTATTACTTTTGATAGAATGAAATAAAAGTTTCAGACATCTAAAAATACAAAGTTTTGTTATTATCAGGTTTTGAACTTTTTGCGTGAAAATTTTAATCAAGATCTGTTATTGCAAGTAGAAACAGAGGTGAAGTTACTACTGTGTAATGGAAATAGAAATAAATTTATTTCATTTATGTATAAATTGTTACAAAAAATTGGTCATATAATAGGGGTGTATAAATCAAGACAAAGATGATTAAATAAACAACTAAGAGTGTGAGTGGATGGAATTATGTAGAGAAAATATTTAAAAAGTACAATAAATGTGAGGTATATGCAAGTACAATATAATTTTATTCATCAGCTACATCTGACACCACAAACATTAAATAAATTAAATTGTACTTTTTTGGATCTATGTTTTAGATGTGGACAGGAAGTTGGTATGTTCTTGCATTCTATTTGGCAGTGTCCAATTATTAAATCTTTTTGGTTGGAAATTGGTAATTTATTAGAAAGAATAAATGGAGTTAAATTCCCACTGGACCCAATGTTTTTATTGGGTGATATTAAAGGGATTAAATCTAAATTAAAATTGAATATATTTCATGTGAAAATTGTTAAAATTGCTAGAAAATATATTGCAATAACTGGGAAATTTGATGCAGCCTTAGGAATGGAATGGTGGCATGCTGAAGTTCAAAGTTGTATACCACTTTAAAAACATAATTTGAGATAAATATCACATATTTTATAAAATATGGAGCCCATATTTACAAAGTATTGGTATAAATATTTAAATTAAATACCTACTTTCCCTTTCTCCAAATAAGTCTCTGCATATTACAAGATGTTTTATAGTATTGAGCACTTCTATTGAGAGTCTCTTGTTCTTTTTATCTTTTATTTTTCTGTAGAGGGTTAGAGGGGGGAGGGGAATAATAGAGGGGTTCTTTTTCTTTTTTTCTTTCTTTTTATATACAGATACCATATATATTTCCAATGGATTTTGCAGAGGACAATCTCTGTACCTGCAGGAGAGTATGGGGGACAGGACAACACCTGGCCAGCAGTCAATCAGCCGACCTGAATGGATCAAGCTCCAACTGGTCGAGTGTCAATCACCCTCCGGGGTATAAGCCTGAGCCGGGCCTCCGAAGACTCACTCAGAGTTTACAGCAGTATAACCAGCCCTGATCTCTGGATATCTTTGTCGATTAAAGCCTGTTGTACAGTCTCTTCGGTTTTGTGTGTTTGCTTCTGTCCAACAGTGCACCACAGATTTATAATATTATAATGTAGTGGCCATGTAGCGGTGCACAGCATGGTGTCACGAACCATCGCCGGCGCAGTTCTGCAGGCGTGCAAAACCATATTACAGACAGCTGAATACTCACCTAATGGACCACATGCGAATGGTGCTGCATGCCGAGGAATGGCCCGTTGATCTGCTGAGACTCCTGCCAGAAGGCGCGGGATGCTCACAGGGTTTAATTTAAACCTGCTGGTCCTGTGGATCAGCAGAAAACTCATTGTGATGTCCCACCTTGTCACGTGGAGCCCGGAACATGCAGTATATAAAAGAAGCTTGTAAAACCCGAATAAATCAGTCTTGTGTGCGTATTGCTTTAGTAGCTCTACTAAAGTAGCCACTACAATATAATATTTGAAATTATTTGTGGTTTTTAAATTTATCAATAAAATTTAAAAAAATGTATGAACTCTGACAATAAATCTGAAGTCTGAAATCTGAAAATCCTGAAGGCAACACAGTGATTGAATGTTTTATTAGGCAGGTTTCTCCAAAGGCACTCCAAATGATTTTCTATTTCTGATGGGATTGACTAATGGAAAAACCTGATTGAGCAGAACTGGTATTAGCTGACAAAGGATCTGGAGTTCAGAAAGCACTGGATAATGCAGCCAACAAGTTTCTGGTGTACATCACAGTTAAGCAGTGACCTTCATGACAATTGTGCAATCCGCTATATTTCAGCGACAAAATGTTAAACTCCCCTTTTAAAGTTATTCTTTGTAGATCGGTGGCAAAACTGCCCCCCACCTCCCCCCCGCCCCCCCCACCCATCCCACCCTGAAGTATGCAAAGGCTTGGATAAGCTAAATTACATAGAATTACCACTAAAATAGCATCAAGCAGGGGACGCACCAGTTTTCTCCAAGGTTGCATGGGAGAAATGATCTCAAGCGTAAAATGGACAAGGTGTTGTGACTGTAAATACTGTGACTCCCTGAGTGATTCACGATGGAGGTGCAGCACAATTTCAAGGAGAACAAAGGCAATATGAATTCACGAGCTCTCTGTCTTGCTGGGAACTGAGAGCAATGGTTTTTAATGAGCACTCCAAGAAATAGGTGGGAGTCGTAGGTCACAAACAGGAGTGAGCACCACATGCCTAACAGATGATTGGGCATCAAAGCTCTGGAAGTGGTCAGTTCAGTTGGAGCAGATGATAAAGACTGAAGTTTGTAGCTGCAGCATCTGGCAAAATCTGGCCTATTAAGGATTGTCAGCCTTTCAAGCTGATCTACCTGACAGAGGTTTAAATAAAGCACTTACAGCTGGGATTGGACAGCTTGTCTCCCTCCTGTAAGTCTGCTTTTCCTTTTACACATGGACAGGCCAGCTTTGAAGCAAGATGTCAAACATGGATGGATGATTGACAATATTGTGTGCTGAGTGGGAAGAGAACTGCATTTCAGTCTCACTGTCCGCCAATGTATGCTACATTCGATTTCAACTCCAATTCAATCAACTAGCACATAAAACCACACATTACCCAATTAAATTCCGAGGCCAAAGATCTCCCGACTATGCTTTGATTTTGCATTTCTTCAGTGAAATTATTTGAAAACCTCAAAATAATCATGGTATGAGAAACTGAGATTTTGAAGAGTAATTTGAATCCTGTCAGAATAAGTTTCTCATTTTCTCCTTTAGGCTAGATAATACACAAAAATCTATGGCTAATAAAGACCTTAGTACATTTGAGAATTGTTTTGACATTTACCTCTCTATTCTAACCCAGACAACATTTCTTGCCTCAAACTTTAGTTCCTGTTACAATTTAAAAATGATCAAATTTGTCTGTCAATATGATGAAGTATTTTAATAGCATCCGCAAGGAATGGTTAGTGTAGTAGTTGGCGCGACGCTGTTACAGCGCCAGTGTCCCGAGTTAGATTCTGGCACTGTCTGCAAGGAGTTTGTATGTTTTCCCTGTGTCTCTAAGTGCTCTGATTTCCTCCCACCATCCAAAACATAATTTGGGTGTGATTGGTCGGCACGGGTTTAAGTGGCTTTGACTGTGCTGTAAGTAAAATTTAAAAAATTAACTATAAGCCCATTATAAATCGCACTAAAGACATTCATGAAGGGAGATGGGGATCGAAATATTGATGGGATAGGGGCTATCACTCTTTTAAAGGGTAAAGTTAATGCTTGACGTGGATCTCCTGTGAGAATGCTAATCTTAATCAATTGTTGGTAAGATCTTCCTTTTTTTCTCCAAGTCTACACACCTGTTCCTAATCATCTTTGGGAATCCACCACCGCTCAGGAAACTGACGTGTGGCTTAATGCTTGTAGCAGCCAGACATAGGAATTTCTAGCCTTGTCACGTGTGCCACTTCCTGTCATGTTTGTATCAAACAAAATGCCTATTTATTAAAAAAAAATCAATGAGAACCTTGCAATGAGATTCATTTATAGCTATTCCCAGTCAGATAAAGAATATACTGGAAGGGCCATACAAATCTATTCACTGTGTTTTACAATTTATTTCATTTATTATTAAGCATAATTAATTCCAATAATTCTGTAGTGTAAATCCCCCTCAATTCCAATTCTCAGTGGAACTGTTAGTGCAAAGCAAAGGTCAGGATTCTACAGAAGTCCACTGTAAATAATGCTCGATCTTTGTTTGATATTCAAACTAATTTTCCCTTGAGGAAATCCTGTTTGGCATTTGTTTGCACATACAGCAAACCCCCCCCAGTGTCCAGCACTTACGAGGATTGGCAGACGCTAGATAATTGAGTTTTCCATTTACTTGTGATTACGCGTTTGATGGGTTGGCGAACTAACGGCCAATTGTAAACCTGAATTTTCACCTATTTATTTTCCTTGATTTTTTTTTTTGCCAGTTGCTTGAGGCTGCTGGTTGCTTGGATTCCAGATAACAAGAGGCTTTTCTTGCATTAGGACAGTTAGAGTGGTGGCTCAACGATATTTCTGTGCATCAAAAGCCGGCTGTATGGAGTTTGTATATTCTCCCGTATCTGCATAGGTTTCCTCTGAGTGCTCCGGTTTCCTCCCACCTTTCAAAATGTAGCAGGGTTGTAGGTCAGCTGGGGTATTTGGGTGGCATGGGCTTGTGGGCCAGAAGGGCCTGTTACCATGCTGTTTGCCCAAATTTGTTTTTTTAATTAAAACTGCTGAAGCCAATGCAAATAACATCAGATGGCATTGTTCCAGTAACACTTTCAACCATTCCAATAAGTAAATGTACTGAATGTAAACTTATTTTTCAGGAGGCCAATGTCGGGGGCCTCATTTATTTTCTTCATTGTCAAGCTCACCCATCAGATTGGCACCTTTGCCCTTGCTTGAAGATTGCAGCACTTTCAAGTCATGTTATTTTACAAGAGCTGTAGTATATTTCCTATAACTTCTGGTTTCAAGAACTGCAGGAACATGTTGTTCTTCTTCAGGCCAAAGGGCACATATTACTTCTAATGGAAACAAGCTGTTTCTTGAGAGTTTCTGTATATTTCTTTTGAAAACCCAGCGATTGAAGCCAGCTTTTAACCTTTTAGCCTCACGGACTACCCATTAATCATCGGCCTGTGACCTGTAATCAAGTAACCACTGCCTCAAGTTGTAATAATAAGGAAATTATAAGCTTCAATTCAAGTCACCTTTGAATTTGGGCAATCTGCTATATTAGGCGGTTAACCAGTCTTTTTAAAGCTGCACTGTATTTAATGGATTGTTTTATTGAAATATGTTCTGCCTTGCCGTGACAAAAAATATTTTGACAACATGTCATATCCGTTCCTTGGCAAACACAAAAGAGAACAGGATAGCTTACAGTGAAAGAATGTATAGAAACTTGCTCTTGTGTTCTTTGAGTGTGGAGTTCCCATCAGTCAGACAGAAGTTAATTACAGCCATTAATCTGGTGATGCACAGCTTTTTGTGGGGGAGAGTCAGATTGATGATACCAATCACCAATTGAGCTGGTTCAAGTTTTATTTTAACTATATATTTCGAGATACTGAGCTTCAGACGCAATTGATAGATTTTATTTAGAGTCTAGTTTCTATTCAGACTGCTACCGAATACCATCAAGCAAACAGTCGTCACGTGTGCCACTTCCTGTCATGTTTGTATCGAACAAAATGCCAGATTATTTTAAATGGCCTGCATCTGGGTGATGAAATGAGTCCGTAGCAGTGGTGTGATTGGGTAATTTTCCTATCACTCAAGCTCGGGGACCATACTGCTTAAAGTGACTGAGATTGATTTATACAAACACACAACCCACACAGCCTCAGTAGGTTACTCAGCCATTTAATGAGATCATGGCAGATCCATTTGTAACCTCATCTGCACTCCAGACTACCACTAGTAACATAAGAAAAATACGGTCATCTGCAGACACAACGCTGGGGAAACTCAGCAGGTCAAACAGTGCACTTTATAGATAAAGATACACAACCAGCATTGGAGCCCTTCGTCAAGGTAGGAGCAGGATGTAAGCAGGTTCCCCAACAAAATGGAGGGAGGGAGGGGCGGCGCTGTTCCGCAGGCAGGACGTCATTGGTGGTAAGGGAGGGAGGGCACTCCAGCGAACAAAGGGGAATGGCTCTGTGATGGGGGAGGCAAGTGGGTGGAGAGCTGCAGGAAAGAAGGCAGAAGGATGAGGAAGGGAGGGAGAGCAGGGAATGGTCGAGCAGAAACCAGAGAAGTTGGTGTCGATGCAATCCGGTTGGAGAGTGCCCAAATGGATGCTGCTCCTCCAAATTACAGATGGTGTTGGTTTGATGGTACATGAGGCCCTGGACCTCCTGACTACGGAACAGTGCTCCTCCATTTTGTTTGGGCAATAGCCAACATTTTACTCATACCTTAATGAAGAGCTAAAGGCCGAAACGTTGGTTATGTATCTTCATCATTGTTATATAAAGTGCGCTGTTTGACCTCTAAGTTTCTCCAGAATTGTGTTCTTACCTGTAGTAAGAATTTTTTTTTTGAATCATGCACCAGGATACAGGATTAGATCTGCCATCTCTGACCATTTAGATAATCTGGGTTTTTTTAATCTTTCAAGATATATTTTCCCATTTTATCCAAACCATTGAACATCTGATGAATATGATAATTCTCCATTCACTGTATTTTACCAGAGATATTTAACTGCTCTTCTCAGGAAAAAAATGCTATCTCTATCTTTTTACATGTACCATGAATATTGACTGTTTGCGCAAAATGTTCTGTTCAGAATAGGTTCAACACGTGTTATGAATAAACAATGATCTTTATTTACACACAGGTGAATTCACAAAACATCCACACACTGACAGACTAACGTACACAGTACACAGGCACGGTGTACCAAGAAACAAAGGTTTAACTTCTTCAGTAGCCACCACCCACAGGCACAGTGTATCATGTAACTAAACGAGTCCATGCACATGATCCTGATCTCCAGTGTCACCGCTAGCCATTGCTTGGGATCCAAGATGGGCCACTTGCAATCGACTCTCCGGAGCCCATAGCTCGCAACCTGGAGTTAAGCAATGGTGACAACAAACGAACATGTGCATAGGAACAATACACAAAATACTACATATCAGGTGCGAATAAATCACTGCTAAACGGTTGTGCTGTGAGTGATCACAGCAGTGCTTGGCTCTGCGTTTAATCGATGTGCACAGGTGTGCTCTTGGCAACTAGTACCAGTCATCAATTTTTATTCTGGAACTCTCTCTCTCTCTCTCTCTCTCTCTCTCTCTCTCTCTCTCTCTCTCTCTCTCACACCCTCATTCAGTTTGAACATAAATTGCTTCTTTCATCTTTTGAATGTTTGTGGTGTAATCCATTACCAGTCATAACCCTCTTCCACTTAGCCTGGCTGTTTATCTGTTTAAATATTTTATTCTACCTCAGTTCCAGCTTTTTTAAAATTGTAACCACATCTCAGTATTGTTAATAATATCAATGCACTGAAAGAAACAATAGGTCATTTTTTTTTTCTAACACTTGTTTCATTGCAAGATTTTTTTCTTTGCTTCTCTGTTGTACATTGTGTTTCCTCAAATACGTTTTAGAAGCTTCTACACAATAATTTTTTTATTGATTTGAAATCCTTTCTACACTCTACAGTGATTCTGACACCCGTGTGATCAAATGGTATTGTGTCTCCTTGAACAGACTGGAGAACAAGTAACAAAAACAGAGTAATCTTAGATTGGAATATTTTATCTGTTTTTTTCAGGCATCATTATGTGGGCAGCATGGTTAGTGCAGTACTGTTACAGCACCAGCGACTGGGATGCGGTCTCAAAACCTGAGCTGTCTGTTAGGAGTTCTCCCTGTGTTCTCCCTGTCTCCCTGGGTTTCCTCAAGGTGCTGCGGTTTCCTCCCACCGTTCAAAAATGTATCAGGGTTGTAGGCCTATTGGGTGTAATTGGGCGGCACAGGCTCGTGGGCCGAAAGGGCCTGTTACCACGTTGTATGTCTAAATTTAAAATTTTATTCAACTCGACCACATTTGAGTTGTTCCAAAGACTTTCTCAGGATGGTTGCTAAAGCCAGAATTTACTGCCCATTTTTTGTAGTTGAATGGCAAGGTGGACCACTTCAAAAGTCAAATTTACTGTGGGCCAGGTGTCACATATCAGTCAAGTTGAGTAAAGAAGGTGAGAGGGATTCGTATTTTCGTCAAGATTGCCAAGAAGCATTTAATGCACAGTGAAGTTTCTTTGGAGTGTAATCACTGCTGTAAGGAACCATATTGCAAGAGTGAAAGCCCCTTGAAGATCTGTTTGGAGAGGAGGGCTTGATTCTTTTCCTTGAATGACAGTCGAACATTGAATAACAAAACAGTTCCTTCAGCCCATCATGTCTGTGCTGACGATGTTGATCTGACTAATCCCGTCAATCAGCACGTAGTCCATATCCACCTATTTCCTGCCTGTTTATGTGTCGATCTAAATGCCTTCTTCAATGGACCTATCTTATCTGCTTCTAGCAATCTCCTGGCAGTACATTCCAGGCACTTAGCAATCTTTTTGGGCACACACATCTCTCCCTCACACCTTAAATCTATGTCCAGTCGTATTTGATAGTTCCACCCTGGGATAAAGACGCTTGCCTATCCATCCTATCTGTGTCTCTTATCATTTTAAATACCCTATCAGGTCATTCCTTAGCATTGAATGCTCCAGAGAAAACAATCAAGTTCAATTACAGTTATAATTTTCATATTATCTTATGCACTGCAACATTTAGTTTGGTTTAATTCCCCATGGACAATTTTGCATGCTCTTATTATGACTAATACAGTTCTTCCTGGCATTAATATATTTAATGTTGCTGCAGATTTTAATGAGCTGATTCCAGAGACAGAAAGACTCGACAGTAGTTTGCAGAAAGCTCGAGCCCAACTGTCTGTTAAGGCAAGACGGCAGCGACCTTCAAGATCTCGGCTAAGAGATAGCATAAGCTCTACAGAAGGTGATGACAGCCTGGAAAGAAAAGTAAGTCATTATTGTGAGTGTTGAACTGATAATACCACCAGCCTCATCCAACTGTGGGTGGCTTGGTTAGCGCGACATTATTACTGCTCTAGCGACACAGGTTTGGATCCAGCGCTGTCTGTAAAGAGATTGTATACTCTCCTCGTGTCCGTCTGTGTTCCCTCTGGGTGCCCCGATTTCCTCCCACCCGTTAAATAAATGTTCGGAGGTTGTTGGTTAATTGGTGTAATTGGGAGGCATAGATCTTGGGCCAGAAGGGCCTGTTACTGTGCTGTAGGTCTAAAAAAGATTAGATAATTTGGTGAAGACAGTGGGTGATGGAGCATGGCATGCAGAAGCTCTAATTTATGCCGTTAGCCGATCTCAGTCGGCCAATGGCTCGACACTTTAATTGGTCTCAGAGGCCTGTGGTTGGAGATAACTACCAATTATTTTCTGCTTCTGCTTAATGAACCCGATGTAATACCATGTGAATTGAATATCAAGTGAGCACTACCCTGTTATCTATTTCTTATATTTTCTTTCATGACACAGAAGAAAACCATTCTGCCCAATGAGTTGATGCTAGCTCTCAGAGCATTCCATCAGTGTAATCTCCTCACTTCCTTGTTCCGTCTCAGATCCCCATCAATGACCCTGATTCTCTTACGACGGTGCCTGCCATTACAGCCGGCAACCTTCCTACCAGGGAGGTGAGAGAAAACTGGACAACGAGTGGTCATGGGAAAATTATGCAAATTCCACAGAAACAGCATCTGATTGTCAGGATTGAACTAAGATCACTGAACAGGAACTAAAGCATAATCAGTATCAGAATTTATTGTCATGAACATGTCACAAAATTTGTTGTTTTCCGGCAGCGTCACAGTGCAAGCATTTATATCAGTGGTTTTCAAACTTTTTCTTTCTACTCACGTACCACCTTAAGTAATCCCTAAGACATCAGTGCTCTGTGATTAGTAAGGGATTGGTAAAGGTGGTATGTGGGTGGAAAGAAAAAGTTTGAAAACCACTGTTTTAATCGTCCGTCATTGACTCGTTATGTGCACGGTTTCATAACTCCAAAGGGAATGGGCCAATGACAATTTTTCTCAAGCAAAATATTTCAGTAAAATTTGGGTGTAGAGCAGTGGTCCTCAACCTTCCCTCCCCACTCACATACCACCTTACTAATCACAGAGCACCTATGGCATAGAGATTACTTAAGGTGGTATGTGAGTGGAAACAAAAAAGTTGAGGATAGAGGCTGCTTTCTTAAGTTACTGTCTCTTGTAGATGTCCTCGATGGACTGAACACTGGTGCCTGTGATGTCGCAGGCTGAGTTAATGACCTTCAGGAGCTTTTCTTGTCCTGAACAATGGCCCTTCCATACCAGGAGTGATGCAACCAGCCAGAATGCTCTCTACGATACACCTGTAGAAGTCGCTGAGAGTTTTTGGTGACGTGCCAAATCTCTTCATATTCCTTACAAAGTATCCGGAGCATTTGACAGCTCTTGGCTTCAACGGATATAATTTAGGAGAATGAAACATTTCAAATGTTGAAAGGCATGGAAAAATTGGTTGTTTCCCTTGGTGGGAGAATCTAGGGCACGATGGCGCAACTTCAGGATTGAAGGGCACCTGCTTAGAACAGAGATGTGGAGGAAATTCTTTAGCCCAAGGGTGGTAAATCTGTGGAATTTGTTCCCACAGGCAGTTGTGGAAGCCAGTGTATTTATGATAGAGATTGATAGGTTCTCATCATGGAGAGAAGGTCGGGCACTGGGGCTGAGTGGGAAAATGGATCAGCTCCTGATTAACTGTTGGGGCAGACTCAATGGGCTGAATAGTCTATTTATGCTCCATCACCCACTGTCTTCACCAAATTATCTAATCTTTTTTAGACCTACAGCACAGTAACAAGCCCTTCTGGCCCAAGAGCCTTATGGTCTTTTGGCTTATGGGGTGAAATAATAGAAATTCCTGCACATCTCTGTTCTAAGCTGACACCCGAGGCAATCACATTTTCTTTGGCTTGGCTTCGCGGATGAAGATTTATGGAGGGGGTAAAAGTCCACGTCAGCTGCAGGCTCGTTTGTGGCTGACAAGTCCGATGCGGGACAGGCAGACACGGTTGCAGCGGCTGCAGGGGAAAATTGGTGGGTTGGGGTTGGGTGTTGGGTTTTTCCTCCTTTGCCTTTTGTCAGTGAGGTGGGCTCTGCGGTCTTCTTCAAAGGAGGTTGCTGCCCGCCAAACTGTGAGGCGCCAAGATGCACGGTTTGAGGCGATATCAGCCCACTGGCGGTGGTCAATGTGGCAGGCACCAAGAGATTTCTTTAGGCAGTCCTTGTACCTTTTCTTTGGTGCACCTCTGTCACGGTGGCCAGTGGAGAGCTCGCCATATTCTAAGCTGACACCCGAGGCAATCTCATTTAATGTCGTCAAAAGACCAATGGGCAAAAAATGTCAATCAAAGCAATAGAAAAATTGAGATGGTAAGGTAAATTATAAATGGAATAATTGAATATATATCAAACTATCAGAATTTAATCTTATCATAGTAGCCAGAATGATTATAATTTTCTTACAAATCCATTCTGCTTTTCATTTGATAATTTCAGGTATCAGAGAGCATTGGGAGCCCACTGCACAATATGAGATCTCCTTTACATTCCTCCCTCCGAGGCTCTTCTGCATCCTCTGATTCAGTCATCTCTTCAGCATCTCCCTCCCAGCGGGCTGCATCCTTCTCGTTTGATGTGAACACTGTGAGGAGGACGTTCGAAGAAGAAGAGCAGGCATCGAAGGCGATGGCACGTTACCAGACTCTGACCAATGCATCCTCTCAAGAAGCCTTGGGTCCAACTCCGACCAGTTCCCCTTCTAAGTCCTGCCACAGCTCCGACACCTCTCCAGTTTACATGAGGAGGGAGAGAAAAACAGGAAAGCACAGTGAAGGTGTTGTTGCTCTATTTTGAAATTATTTTCCCCAATTTAAGATTGGTTCTCCTTATTGCTGGAGTCAGGTTTGTTCATCATATCAAGCAATACAGAGAAAGTTTATAGATGCCATCTACAATATTGCATCTTAATGTAGAACCATGGATGGAGGTTCACGTTATCCTGAAGTTACAAACACCAATTTTGGATAGCCATAGATTAAATACAAGAAAGCACACATCATGCTATTTAATTCAAAATCCAATGTACATTCGCTACTGCTAACAGCAGAATTTGTTTCCTCTCTCTCTCCATTTTCAGTAATTGTCTTCCTTATTAGACTCAAGTGCTTTTGAAGCCAGTCATTGCAATATTGTGGAGGCATGGTTGCCGTAGTGCAGGGTATCTCAAACTTTTTCTTTCCACTCACATCCAAGTAATCCTATGCCATAGGTGCCATAAGTAAGGGATTGCTTAAGGTGGTTTGTGATTGGGAAGAAAAAGGTTTAAAAACCACTGTTTTAATCGTACCTCATTGACTCGTTATGTGCAGGGTTTCATAACTCCAAAGAAAATGGGCCAATGACAATTTTTTCTGAAGCAAAATATTTCATTAACTATTGAGTCTCGAGCAGAGGTTCTCAACCTTTATACCCCACTCACATACTAATCACAGAGTAACTATGGCATAGGGATTACTTAAAGAGGAATGTGAGTGAAAAGAAAAAAAAACTTTGGGAAACACTGTCATACTGAGTGCTTTTTGTGTAATTTATGACTTACAGACAAAATTGGACATCATTATAATGGAACCTGCTGGTTTCGCAGGGACAGACTCTACCATTTTCTCAGTTGTCCTTGGCAGAGATCATGACAGGTCCCATGTGCACACCAGTCTTGTCAATTGTAGCAAAGGTCAGCCACCTGCTGAACTAATCACTTAACCTATCTACTTATTTAAGCAATCCATTTCAACTCACCATCTATCTCTATCTATCTGCACACTCTTCGCATCCTCTGCTCATCTTGCTTATAATTATATGACATCTCTCACCTTTTTTTTTGCTTTACAATGATTCCTTTCAGGAGCTGTGTGTGAAAGGATGGTGGTGAATTCTTCTGCGATTCCCTATATCTCTGTACATGTGTAAAATAGGCCCTGTAAGGCCAATATCTCATTCAAACTCTGAGTCAGAGGGAATCCACACCAAAATAATTTATGTTGCCAGACCCACATTATTTTTTTCAATGCATTCATATTACATCTATTTGTAAAGTGAAAACACAGTTTTCATTCAATTATTGTGCCTGATACTAGTTTGGTTTTAGATTAAAAACTTAGATGAAAATTAATTGTTGCACAGGCACTCTGTTCAAGGTAAGGGAATTAGTTTCAGTGAAGGGAGTTAAAGTTTATTGTCTGCAGTTAAGCAACAAAATCAGCCCAGAGACCTTTAGTTGCCTAGAGTGGACTATCATTAATTCAGTCTGCGTTGCAAATGTTGTTTAAACGGGAAAATAATGATACTGAGACTATTGTCCATAGATTGCTCAATGTATATATGCACTGAAATTCTTACTCGCTATAGCTGAAGATTTTACTACAATGGAACAACTAAAAACAAGAAGTCAAGGAGGTTATGCACTTCCTTACTAATTGCACTGGGCTTCATTTTAATGCTCTCACTGCCATCTCATGTCCTTCTCCTCCATTTTAAGCAGTCATGGGCCAGACAGTCTTCCATTAAGCAGGAGAATTGCTCATCAATCCCTAAACATTCTCGAATTCTTTCCTCTGTGCAAAGGCAATATTATGCCGTGATGAAAGTTGGAAGAGAATGTCCAGAACGAATGTTTGGTGTCAAGCATGAAGATCGCAAATTGCATGCTACAAATTATATCTTGTATCCATCTCTTCACCTCACTGCCACCAACTTTAATTAATTCTCCTTTTCTAATAATGGTATTTCAAACTGAATGTGTACCTGCAAGCACATCGTACACCTGCTTTTGTTGAAGGAGATATCTGTGCTGACATCTGAAGTTGCCCCTTCTCTGGAAAGTTCAGGTTTGTGGTCATGACTGAATAGTCCCTTGGAGACTTCTCTCAACATTTATCATTTCAAAACCAACCATACACAACCAAGGGCTGTATTCATCATTGCATCCACAGAGCAATCATGGAGGGGTTTCTCAGCTGCACAGCATTTTGGGAAGTCAGGTCCATCATCACTTTTTCCCATGGTCTTTATAAATTGTGCACTATATAGAGCTATCAACTTTCCCATTCTGTTTAAAAGTTGTCCACTATTGCTATTTGTTTCCTCTCTCTCTCTCTCTCTCTCTCTCTCTCTCTCTCTCTCTCTCTCTCTCTCTCTCTGTCTCTCCCCCACTGCGACTTCCCCACAGCAAAGTTTATGCCTTTATTTCAATCTTTTCTTCCTTCACGTTCCTGCACTCATGCAAAAACTTGGGTCATTTCTATCCCAGAATGCCATTGCCTGTTCTACACTTGCCTGATTGCAATGACGGCATCTGAAGAGGACAGGGATTGGTCTGAAGATCGAGGCAGTCTATCTCCGTCGTGAGAAGACGTCATCTCACTCCGGCGTTGGGAAGATTTTCCTTTCACACTGGACCCTTTTTATGGGCTTGTTTGGCCATTACTTCCTGGGACCAATTGCAAGTGTGAAAGGGGCTAAAGTTATCCTGCTTCAGGTTAATGATTTTTCATCAGAAATCACAAATGTTTCCCTTTCGGGTCTTCTGGAGGATTGCCATATCTTTTCAATTAATCTGATCAAGTTTTTAAACTCAGTTTGTTTTGCATTTTAATCATTTGGAACCAAATCATTTGACATTGCCTCTGAGATTAATGAGATACCACTGGAGAGCATCATTATTTATGAACTTAGTAGTGTCTCGCCATTAATTAAGAATATAAAAAGACCATAAATAATTATCAACTACCTTCACGGTTAGTTTTCGATGAACCATCTTGGTGCATTGTCCGAACTGATTAATTCCAGCATGACATGGAGTCACAATAATTTATGGTTGTATTGATAAATCAAAATGAAATGCCCACCTTCTTACAAGATAGATATTCATGGTTCCTGTGCTAGTAAGTGTGCGACAGAAGAATTGGGGAAGGGCATTCTAACGATGTTTTCTCGATGTTGTCACAGTAGCCCTCTTGTTTTACTTGCATTTTTGTGCCATATGTTCAGAGGGGAGTAAAGAAACAAGCCCAGCTGAACCAGCAAGTCCCACGGTTGGGTTAGACAGAAAGACAAGACGGAAATTTTTGGACCTTGGGTAAGTGTGGCTTTTTAACAATAAAATTAATGTATTGTCCATCAGAAAGTAACAAGCAAAAGGGCTATATTTAAGCATTTTTTATTCTGCCACTTGCAACTTAAGTGACAAATAATTAAAGACCATATCCATCATGCCAAATTGTTCAAATAGCAATTTTTTTAGTACAAAGGATTAAACGTCAATTTTTGAAGTATCGTTCTTTATTCAGTCACAGAATGTAAGCATCATCAACATAGTTAACACATGTTACCTGTTTCTATTAACTCTTGAACTGAGTGCTATCAAAGACCATGGCACAAGTAACGTAGTTAACGTAGTTAACGTAGTTGCAGCGCCAGCAGTTGGCACGGGGGTTCGAATCCGGCGCTGTCTGTCAGGGGTCTGTACATTCTCCCCAAGCCTGCGTCGGTTTCCTCCTGGTGCTCCGGTTTCCTTCCACTGTTCAAAATGTATCGGGGGTTGTAGGCCAATTTGGTGTAATTGGGTAGGATGGGCTCATGGGCTGAAAGGGCCTTACCATGCTGTATGTCTAAATTAATTAAAAACCAATGTTGCAGGTATGGAGTCAGTTAAGGGCAGGGTGGGGAAGGATGGAAGATTTACTTTGTAGATTTGATTGGATTTTAAGCAAATTTAGTTATGTTGTGGTTACTATAATCAGAACTAGGTTTTTTAACTCAAGAATGCATTTAATTTATTTTTAAATACAGCGGGATTAAAAATTAATTATTTCTGCATGGTTCTTGCAGGTTTTGATGGACGTTTAATTAAATTGTAAAATAAATATTCTTAGCCTTGCGTGGTTGTGTAAAAAAGACAATAATGAGTTAACAGAATGTTTTGCAGACCACTGAAGTCATGAAATTCATGACACAGTTGTGAGTACTTCTAACTCTTCCAGAAATGGGGCGGAAATGTCTGATCGGGCAGGTGGTATCTGAGGTGGTACTCTCCTCCTGATCTTAATACAGTGCTTTAGTGCACTGCCAAAGCATGGATTCCAGATTCTCAATGCTCCACACCACTTTGATCAGGCATCAAGGAAGAGAAATGGGATGGTTCCATTTCTTTAGGGAACCTTGAGCACATCCTCGAAACATTCCCTCAGCCCATATGATAATGTATTCCTGTAACTGAACTGAAAATCAAGTGGTCCTTTCATGTGTCTGTGGTGGAGTGTCCAAATGGTATGGTCTGCCCAATGGAGGTGACAAAGTATAATGGGGTGCTGAGTGTAGGGTTTGTTAGCTTGTGAGCGGACACTATATAGGTTCTCATATCCTACAGAGTGTGGAGAGAATTGAACTTGTATCTCCGGATTATTTGCCCAGGTTTCTCGATAGTTCATGAGTTGAGGTGAAGGCAATTTCTAATAAGAGAGAAAAGTTACAAGAGGTCTACGAGGAGAGTGAAATTCACAAGGAAATGGTAGGTCCACCCACTTTACACTCCCAGGAATTCTTTCATGACTTTAGTGGAGGATAAAACATTGGCTCAATTTAGTCCACCCAGGACGAGGAAAGTTCCGTTTTCAATTCAGTTAATTCTCCATCAAAAGTTGTTGCAGCTAAAATCCTTTATTTTCATCAGCTCATGGTCAACTTTTTACATCCTTTAATCAAGTACAAACCAGTTAATTCCGTGTCAACCATCTCAGATACAAAAGTTTAACTGCAAGAATAATGTTAAGTTTAATGTAAGTTATCACAGTTTGGTGCTCAGGCTACATTTTTATACAAGGTTTCAAGTGGGTCTATCATTTGTTCTGTGAATCCATATAATCTATTTATAATCGGAGTCAGAAATAATCCTCATATTTTCCCATAATTTCCAATCTATGCCATCATCATAGACCACAAACACATTGCTCACATTTAGAACATCAAACATTACAGCAGAGCACAGGCTCTTTAGCCCATGATGTTGTGCCAACCCATGAAAACCTACTCCACAACAATCTGATTTTTTTCCTACCTCACACCCATAATTCTCTATTTTTCTTACATCCTTGTGCCTATCTAAGAGTGGCCCTATGTACCAACCTCCACCACCACCCTCGGCAAAGCATTCCAGGCATTCACCACTCTTTTATTTTAACATTTCATTTAAGAATTTTAAAACCACATCCATACATTTTTTAAAATATGAAAATGAAAACAAAAAAAATCCCTCTCACCCCCCCCCATCCCCCCCCCCCCCCCCCCACTCACTAATCTTTAATTAATAAAAGGAAAAGAAAGGAAATTAGGAGAATGTCAGTAACAATTATTAATTCAATACAGATAATAATAGAGTTGCCAACGAGATGGGTCCCCAAGAGTCTCTTACACCTTTAAACTCTTTGGTAAGGGGTAACTATAGGTTGTATGTGAGTGGAAAGAAAAAGGTTTAGAACCACTACTCTGTTATGTCACCTCTCATCCTTTGTGGCTTCAAAGAGAAAAGCCCTAGCTTTGTCAACCTTGCTTCATGTGACATGTTTAATCCAAGCAACATCCTCTCCAAAGCATCTGCATCCTTTATACTTTGGTCAACCTGAGTCTTTCTGTTTGGAAAAAGATGCAGAGACACTTATTAACTTGTGTTCTAAAATGATAAATTAGATGACATTGACTTGAAATTAATTGTTCAATCATATTCCATAGATAGCTTTCAGTTTGAGCAAATTACTCCATTGAAACTCCCCTAAATTTTTCTCCCTTTTTAAAGATTTTCCCAAAATAAATTTTTTCAAAATTTTACTTGTTGCATTGCTGATTGGGATATATGATTCTGGAGAACATAGGTCTAAGGTGAGAAGGGAGAGATTTAAGAGAGAACTGCCTGGAAACTTTTTCATTCAGAGACTGGTCCATAACTGAAACTATAGAACATTCAAAGGACATTTGGACAGATATTTGGATAAGTAGGGGTTAGATGGATATGGGCCAAATGCTGACAAATAAGACGAGCCCAGTGTGCCATTGTGGTCAACATGAACCTGTCGGGTCAAAGGGTCTTTTCTGTGTTGTTTGATTCACACACCATTCAATCCAGTCTTGCTGCTCAAATGCTTTTAATTTTGTTTCTGAAGATTGGTTATAAATAAGGGTTGAAAGCCAATGCAGGTTGTCGACCTTGTGGAACAGGAGTAATCTACAGTTTATAATGAGCACGATTGGATTCTGTTGGAAAACTATGCACCTTCTGTTCCCTTTGACATTCCTGTCAAAACGTTAACTGCCTTTTACTTCCTGTGAATGTTGTTGAGCTTCTCCAGCACCTTCGTGTCCTGCAAAACAAATACTGGATTTTGTCATTTATGTGGGAAGCCATAGAAAATTTGCTTAGAAAATTCACCGATTTGCCAGCAATAATAAGCTTCTGCATGATCTGATTTCCAGACCAGTACTTATTGGATATTTAGTTCTAGTCTTATCATTTAACAAATATAAACAATAAGTAAAAGTTAACGTCAATACAGAGAAAGAAATAGAGAGGGGAGTCAACTTAATAACAAGCTTTGCCTTAGTTGAAAATAAATTAAATAACTCAAAATAGAGATCTTCAGCACAGTCTAGTCCCTTTGGCCCACAGTATTGTGCTGGCCTAATAACCTACTCTAACAACTGCCTTGAATTTCCTTGCTGCATAACCTTCCACTTTTTTCAGTTCCATGTAAATAGTTTCATTAAAAAAACCCTAATCTTCCTGCCCCCACCACTGTTACCGGAAGCGCATTTCTTGCACCCCTCACTCTCCACGTGAAAACTTACACGCTCTTGTGTTAGCCATTTCAGCCCTGGGTAAAAAGTCACTGAGCATCCACATGATTATTGCTTGTCATCGTCTTGTACACCTCTGATCCTCCTTCGCTCCAGAGAAAAGATCAAGTTCCCTCTACCTATCCTCATGAGGCATGCTCACCCACCCAAATAATATCCTTGTAAATCTCCTCTGCACCCTCACTATAGTATCCACATCTTTCCAGTAATGGGGCGACCAGAACTGAACACAATATTCCAAGTGAGGTCTAATCAAGGTCTTAGATAAGCTCTTGAATTCAATTCCATAGTTAATGAAGGCCAACACACCATACGACTTTTTAACTACACTATGCAGCAGCTTTGACACACACCCCAAGATCTGTCATTTTGTCCACACTTCTCAAAGTCCTCCCATTAACATGGGACTTTGCTTTCCAATTTGAACTACCAAAATGAACCACTTTGCACTTTTCTGGATTAAACTCCATCTGCTTCTTCTCAGCCCAGCTCTGCATCCTATCAATGTCCCTTTGGTAACCTCTGGCTACCCTCTAGGCTATCCACCACACCACCCACTTTTGTGTCATCCACAAGCTTACTAGCCCATCCTTCCTTGTCCGGGTCATTTATAGAAAATGAGGAAGGGTCCCAGAACAGATCCCTGAAGAACCTCCAGACATATTCAAATTTATGCCTGAAATAGAAAATGCTAACCACTGTAAATGTATAGGGGGTTAAAATTCTGATCAGTATCATTGAACAGTCCAGATTATTTCCACAGTACAAATTAGACAAACTTCAGAAACCTAAAAACTATCAATGCTGGAATATTGAGTAAACATATGCTGTTCTTGGCCCCAAAGTAGATAAAATGGAAATCCCCTGCACATCTAATGCTTTGCAGTATTTTGTGATGCAAGCCTTTTTGTGGCTCAGATCACTGAAGAATTATTAACATTCTTACAGATTAAGTGGCTCATTAACTGCTTTGCAAATGTAGAGGGATCATATCTGGAGCTATACAAAATAATGTAGAGCAAATTAAAATAAAATCCAAAATGAGCGAATTTCACATTAACTGTCTTCCTCTTTTGACCTGAATAAATGAGTGCTGGTGAAAAAATAAAGTGCAACAGAGCGGATAGCTGCAGGCCATAAATGATTAAATGGGAAATCAAGAACCAAATTATAGATAGAAAAATATTTAGCATGAGGACAGAACGTGGGATCAGGTTATTGCGAAAGACCAAAGATTTATAATTAACATCAGAAGAAAGTAAAGCACCTCCAAAGACAGTCATTCTGATTATCCGAGACAAATATCAAATTATTGGACACAATTAAACAATTATAATGTTCTAGATTTCAATATGCATTGTCAGTCCTCAGGAAAATAATATTTCAGGTTCAGAAAACTGTCAGTCATGCCACAAGGCTTCCTTATTTACTAAAAGAGTCAAATCTTGTAAAAAAAACAATAAGGTTGGGCCAGGCTTTTCGAAAAGCCTCGGTTATATTCCATTCTGGGCACTGCACTTTGGAAAAGATGTCGTCCTTGAAGAAGCTGTAGAAGGGATTTGCTGGGGGGGCTGTGTGGTTGGGTAAAGTTAAGGAGAGACCTTCTCCCCAGAGCAAATGATGATATCAGGAGATGTGTTCATGGTCACTCATATTTCTGATAGAATTAATAAGGGGAAAAATCCTTGGATGCCAAAGATTGATTGAAAGCAACTGGTCAAAGGGGCAACATGAGAGAAAAGTCAGTTGTCAGACATCGTAACAGAAGTGGGTTTGAAGTAAAGCACGAAAGTCTGCAGACACTGAGGGTGAAGTAGAAAACACGATGCCAGAGAAACTCAGGAGGTCAAACAGCATCTTTTATGTACCAAAGATACATAACCAACATTTAGGGCTTGAGCCCTTCATCAAGGTATTAACAAAATGTGGGCAGATGTCCGAACACAATGGTGGAGGCGGGGGTGTGCGGGAGGGGCAGGGTGAGAATCACAGACAGGAGGCAACAGATGGATAAGGGAGGGAGGGCACAGTGGCAAGCAAAGGGAGGGAGGATGCAGAGGGAGAGGGCTGAAGAGCTGGAAGAAAGAAGACAGAGGGATAGAGAACAGAGAGTAGGTTAGCAGAAACCAGAGACAATTATGTTAATGCCATCTGACTGGAGAGGGCCAAGAGGTAAAATTGATTGTTAACACTTCGATTTACAGGAGGTCTTGGACAGACACGGTGGAGTGGGAGAGGGGTGCAGAACTGAAATGTTTGGACACTGGGAGATCCCTGTCACTGATGCAAACAGAGCCAAGGTGCTGCAACCAGTCTCTCTGATGTAAGGAAGGCCACAAGAGGAGCACGGATGCAGCAGATGACTCCTTCACATGGAAGGACTGCTTTGGGGTTCCTGATGGTGGCAAGGCATGGGCGAAAGTGGGCCACTTCCTGCAGCCACAGGGGAAGGAGCCAAATGGGGCAATTAATAGGGAGGGATGAGTGGGAGGGAGTCACGGAGGGAGAAGACGGAGAGAGTTGGAGATGGGTTTTGTGAAGGTGGGTGGGTGAGGGTGCCAGGAACCAAAAGGGTAGGTCAACAATATATGAGCA
Organism: Narcine bancroftii; assembly: GCF_036971445.1. Taxonomy (NCBI): domain Eukaryota; kingdom Metazoa; phylum Chordata; class Chondrichthyes; order Torpediniformes; family Narcinidae; genus Narcine; species Narcine bancroftii. The sequence goes on from NC_091480.1 coordinate 88,730,830, forward strand.
TATGTACAAAATTCTACAGGTTCTACAGTTACTGAGCCCATGCCAACCATCAAGCATTCATTTTGAATTAATCCCACCACAAAATGTGTATAATGGATGCATGCGTTTAAAATATATGTCCAATAATTATCTAATTTAAATTCTTGCATACACCTCTTTCCGAAACTGACAGTGCAGGAAATAGAATTGAATGATAACTTTCAAACAGAAGACTAATAAGTGTCTGAGGAGTAAAACATAAATTGCTCTGGGGCAAGCTCAGGGAAGTGGGACAAATCTGACAGCCCTTTCAATGAGCTGACACCGGGATAAGATGCAAAGCGTTCTCCTTACCTTCTGCTTATCATCTTGTATCTTAGAGATATAAACTCAATCAAATTGATATGCTGCAGTCTTACTACTGAGCATTTCAAACGACTGGAGTTTGTAATAAATGCCTGCACCATTACAGGGTACAGCTACGAAGATCCTCATCCCCCAAAGGAAGAAAAGAGGAGAACACAGCTAACAGATTGTCTACTGGCAGCAGGTAAAATCAAGCCATTGTTTGTCAGACTGCCATTAATTTGTCACACATCTGAAGGGGTTTTGGATTTAAAGTGTGACTCAAGATTGTTTCATGTGATTACTAGCATTCTCCTGATGTACTCCATCCATTTCACCTTCAATCAATTACATGTCCCTCTTTGGAAAACAAGCGTGCTGTTTAACTGATAGAATGATCCTTATTCTCCCTGCCACCTATCACTGTATATAATCGTATATGATGCGATCGATGAAGTAAACTTGATGCCTGAATGACCTAATTCTTCTGCTAGGGCATATTGCCTTGCAATGAATAACAGAATATGTAGCACACTGCAGGCCCTTTGACCCACAGTGCTGTGCCGACATTTTCTCTCTTTGGCTTAGCTTCGCGGACGAAGATTTATGGAGGGGGTAAAATGTCCACGTCAGCTGCAGGCTCGTTTGTGGCTGACAAGTCCGATGCGGGACAGACAGACACGGTTGCAGCGGCTGCAGGGGAAAATTGGTGGGTTGGGGTTGGGTGTTGGGTTTTTCCTCCTTTGCCTTTTGTCAGTGAGGTGGGCTTCTTCAAAGGAGGTTGCTGCCCGCCGAACTGTGAGGCGCCAAGATGCACGGTTTGAGGCGTTATCAGCCCACTGGCGATGGTCAATGGGGCAGGCACCAAGAGATTTCTTTAAGCAGTCCTTGTACCTCTTCTTTGGTGCATCTCTGTCTCGGAGGCCAGTGGAGAGCTCGCCATAGAACACGATCTTGGGAAGGCGATGGTCCTCCATTCTGGAGACGTGACCCACCCAGCGCAGCTGGATCTTCAGCAGCGTGGACTCGATGCCGACATTATCACCTACTTAATAACCGTCTAGAATTTCCCAGCTGCATAACTCTCTCCATTTTCTTAGTCTGTGAACCTACCTAATACTCTCTTGAAAGATCCTATTGTACCTGCTCCTCCACTGTTGCTGCAAATACATTCACCCACGACTCTGCGTGGAAAAACAACTTAAACATCTTGTACTTACTCCCAAGCACTTAAAAACTATTTATTTATTTATTTTCCACAATTTTTTTTTTTGCCCCCGGTTGCTTGAATTCTGGATAGCCAGGATTCTACTGCACCTACCATCCTCCATGTGGAAAAAAATTGCCCTCCTTGTCCCTTTTTAATTTTTCTTCCATCTCCTTGAACTTGTGCCCACCAGTTCTAGATTCTCCTACGCTGGAGGAAAGACTGTTAGCACAAGGCTATTCTTTCTTTGGCTTGGCTTCGCGGATGAAGATTTATGAAGGGGTAATGTCCACGTCAGCTGCAGGCTCGTTGGTGGCTGACAAGTCCGATGCGGGACAGGCAGACAGGTTGCAGGGGAAAATTGGTGGGTTGGGGTTGGGTGTTGGGTTTTTCCTCCTTTGCCTTTTGTCAGTGATTACAGCGCCAGCATCCCAGGTTTAAATTCAACGTTGACTGTAAGGAGTTTATACATTCCCCCTGTGTGTGCATGGGTTTTCACCATGTGCTCTGGTTTTATCCCACCCACCAAAACTTATTGGGTGTATTTGAGTGGCATGGGCTCATGGGCTGGAAGGGTCTGTCACTTTGCTGGTAGTGTACGGGTACACAATCCTTTATTCGGACATCTAAAATCCGGGAAGCTCCAAAAAACCGGCAAGTGGGGAGAGAGAGACGGCAGTGCAAGTCGGGCGGGCGAGGGGTGGGGAGTTTTGCAGCGTGACTGGAAGGGGATGGGGGTAGATACGGCAGCACAATTCGGGTGGGCCTAAATCTGGCTTTCCGAAATCCGGAAAAATCTGAAATTTGGAACACACTGTTCCCCCAAGGGTTCCGGATAAAGGATTGTGTACCTGTATATTTAAATTTCTACGTCCCTTAAAGCAAGGGTCAGATATTGGATAAACCTGCATTTTAAGTTATCTTTCCATATCCACCTACACCTTAACGTGAATTATTTTCATACAGATTTTGGAATTAGTTAATCAACCTTTTCTAATTTCAAAGTTGATCTGTAAAATCAACTCTCTCTCACTGATTATGCTTTCAATCTGCTCATTGTGTTCTGACTCTCAACTCTTCCTAATTGCAGGGAATCCTTTGATAGCCCAATTAGTATTCTGGCTTCTGCCAAGGCTGCAGTGCCACAGTTTGTGCCTTTCTCATGGTTCACAGACAGCAGCAAAGGGTCATCCTCCTCCAGTGGTACAATGTCACCAACCTGCTCTCCGAGAACATCCTACCATGGACTTTCCCCGAAAAAGTCTGCATCCCAGGTAGGGCTGTGGTCAATTTATTAAAATTGGTATAGAAATTATGAACTTTACAAATACTGAATCTATTTAAGGTTCTACAAAAGGTTGTCCCTCCCTTAAAACTGCTGGAGGTGAATCTAATATTCTTGGTGGAAGACTTGGGCAGCTGAAAGTTTGTAGCTAAATTCATCAGATGAAAAAGTTGCTAACTGTGAGTGGACACAGAAAGAAACAATCAAAAATGTTACAAATTACAAACATGGTATTTCATGCTTACAGAAATTTAGAAACAGAGATATTCAACGTGTATGGTGTCACTTTCAGCTCTAATTAATGATATATTTTGGAGTTTGTTCAAGTGTGTGTGCAGTGCTGCAGGAGATAGGATCAACCTTTTGATACTGATGGGATTAGTCCCAGCAGTGTTTTAAGTGCAAAGGATATACTGAATCTCAAAGCATATACTATCACCTGTGTTTTTTGGAGAATAAGTGATAGTAGCTAGAGAATAGAGTGGCAAGGTTAGCATATAGGGTTGGATGGTTAGTCTAGCAGTTAGTGCAACGCTCTTACAGCGCCAATGACCGGGGTTCGAATCCGGCGCTGTCTTTAGAACTTGTGCATTCTCCCCGAGTTGGCGTGGGTTTCCTTCGGGTGCTTTGGTTTCCTACCACCCTTCAAAGTGTACCGGGGCTTGTAGGGTGTAATTGGGCCGCATGAGCTCGTAAGCCGGAAGGTGCTGTTACCGTGCTGTATGTCTAAATTTAAAATTAAAAATCCATTCAACACTGACTACTGTAAAGGAAAAAAAATTAAACAAATAACGTGTAATCAAATTTTCATTTGACATGACGGGTTTAACACTGGGTGTTCATTTAGTAAAGCTTAGAACCTAATGAGTTAAAATATAATACAAGTTGTACCTCTTTAATCCAGCAATGTAGGATTGCCAGAAAACAGAAATTGACCCCTAAGGGAATCCACTATGCAAACATATCAAAGAAAGAACAAAGTATAAAACAGAAAATCATGCTGTGGGGCAGCACAGTTAGTGAGGCGGTTAGCACACCTTTACAGCGCCAGTGATTGGGACTTGGGTTCGAGTCCTGTGCTGTCTGTAAGGAGTTTGTACTAACGGTGGCAGATTCGAACATGCTGGACTACAGAGGGCTGGATAAGAGAGGTACAACCTGTAACACACAAAAAAAAAGTTTCCTCTTTTAAGATGATTGAGAAGATATTTTATCTATTTTAGAATATTCCAGAAAATGAGCCATCAGCTGAGTGATAGGGAGCTGAACAATTTGTGTTCATATCTGGAGGCTTGAATGAATGTGTCATACTGTGTTCCCACATCAAGAAGGCCGGTGCACAATTGCTCCTTCTGACTGATGACTGGTTTATCCACGATGATTACTGAGTGATTCATAAAGGGGGAGAAAAGTCAGAATCAATTTAAGCAAACCAAAAAAAAAACTTGGTAATAGAATGCTGAACAGACGCTGTAGAACTAATCAAGGAGAGGAATTCTTTTGGATCTGTGCAGACCCCAGGCCTCAGGATTATGCATGCTCTCCACTCCACCATGCCTCCCTCCACCTCCCCCCGCCTCCCCCCCAAAGCCAGAGCTCTGCTCAAAATTAATCCTGAATGACAACATTTGAACAATCTTCCTCCAGTGCCATGCCTCACTAGAAGAGATTGGGATTTGGATCTGTCGGAATGTGTTGGGGTGAGGGAGGGGGATGGGGGTGGGATCCAAGGGATGCTAGGTCCTCAGGATTGCATTGAAACCAGAAGGAAAACTCAGATGTTCCTCCAAATCCTTCTTAAACCATAAATTCATTCATCAGCCGCTTGCGAGCCACATCTATGCAATCTATTCCCAGCTAACATTGAAGAATACACGACCTATTATCAAGTCCCTGAAGCAAGCTTTCTTTGCACTTCTTTATGCTCATGAAATAAATTTTATTGAGGTCTAATTTCAACTCTCTCAAGATAAAATTATACAGTAAAATACTTGTCTGACAATAATACTCAAAATGGAAAGTGGGAAGCAGGAAATAATGAATCTGGAAATGATCAGGGGATTTCAATGTTCAGAATATGCCAGTATTGACTGGAGAAGGTTAGAAACCTCAGAATTAATGCTGGTGCTGTGAGCAGCTGAATGATTTTCACGCTTGAATGCATTTATTTTAAATGTATGAAAACTACGCTCAAATTATATCATTTGCATGTAAACTTTAAGAGACCATTAGATAGATATGTGGAAAAATAGAGAGCTACAAAGTCAGGAAATTCTTGGCAGTTACAAGATTAGGTTATTGGGTTGACACAACACTATGGACCGAAGGTCTTATACTGTATGTTCTATGTTCACTCCAGCTGATTTCACTTGGTGACTCTGCATTTAATGTTTGATAACATTAAGGACCTAAATTTCCTGCATTTTTTTAAAATCAAATAACTCTGATGCTCACCAAGTGGAGATTCTGACCCAGAAATGAAAACTATATTGTTAACGCAGGTAATGAGGGTGCAGATATAATTGATACATTGGAAGGAAGGTGATTCTGTTGTGACCTCATTCAACATAGGCCTTCAATATTAAACAAGAGCTGCTTTGCCACTTGATGCACTGTGTCCTCCTCATTTTGCAGACATTGTGGTGCGCTGTTAGCCAGAATCAGACACACAACAAGTTGAAGACTGTACAACAGGCTTTAATCCACAAAGAGCCAGGCTGGCTGTGGCTGCAGCAACTTTGAGTGAGGCCTTGGGAGGCCGGCGCAGACTTATATCCCAGGCTTATTGACAGCCGGCCAGGTGTTGTCCTGTCCCCTTACACTCCTGCAGGTACAGAGGTTGCCCCCTGCAGTAGGCCGGTGGTGTACCACCACAGACATGTGAAGCAAGAAAAGCACATAATTTGTCTTTGCATTAAAAAGAAACCAAACTCATCAGCCAGACTTTACATCGTGCAATATTTTAATAAGTCGACAGGCCTTCCATTAACAATGCCATTAACAAGATCTGAATGAAAACTGGGTGTGTGGACATGCATGGCTTTAAACAACCTTTGCAATGTGAACATTCCCCAAAGTGCCTGACATCTTATTTAAAGTATTGCACCTGCCTATTTTAAAACAGTTGAATTGAAGGTGTTTCAGTGTGAAGATTTTTACTGAGGTGATATTTTTAAAGATTAATATCCGATAATTCTTTTGAAATATCAACCTGATTTGTTTTTAGAGTAAAAATTACCATGTTATTTATTCCTTATGGAAAAAAATGAACATAAGAAATAGGAACAGAAGTAGACCAGCCAGCCCATCGGGCCTGCTCCGCCATTCAATGAGATAATGGCTAATCTGATGATAGGCTCATCTCTACCTAACTGCTTTTTCTCCATATCCTTCAATTCCCTTACTATGTAAAAATCTGCCCAGCCTTGTCTTAAGTATATTTACTGATATCACCTCCACTGCTTCGATGGGCAACAAATTCCACAGATTCCCCACCCTCTGGGAAAAGCAGTTCCTCCTTCAAACTTCAAACCCATCAATCAATGCTCAGACTATATTTCGCAGTATAACACTCAGACGTTTCCTCTCTGCCCATTAATTATGTCAGGTTTATTTGTAATAAATAAGCATAATGCCATTTTTAATTAATACTGTATTATGCTATACAAATGAAATGTGAAAGTTACGTCAACTTCTAATATCAAATGTTGCAACTGTGCCAATCCAATATCATTTCTACTGGGCATTGGCTTTCTTTAATTTTTTTAAATGTCCGTTAAATTCTGCTGTACATGGTGAATTATGCTAAGCAGGTTTCAAGTCAAGTTTATTGTCATCTGCTTGCACAAGTACAACCCAACGAAACAGCGTTCTCCAGTCCTCGGTGCAAAACATGCAGACACACAACCAGACATTACACATATATAGACAAACAATACATATGCAGGTCAAGTATTTTATGTATAAAAATAAATAAATAAGCATTGTTTTATGCATATGCGAGTCTCCCATATTTAGTGTGAGCAGTTCCTTTAGTCGTTCAGCATTCTCACATGGGAAGAAGATGTTCCTCAGCCTGGTGATGCTAGCTCTGATCCTCCTGTATCTCTTGCCCAAAGGGAGCACCTGAAAGGTGCTGTGTGCAGGGCGAAAGGGTCCTCAATGATTTTGCATCCTCTCTTCAGACAATGATCCTGGTAGATCCCGTCGATGAGGGGGACAATGATCCTGTCTGTCACTCTTGCGATCCTGTGGATTGATCTCTGGTCCATTTCTCTGCAGCAACCGTACCACACTGTGATCCCAGGACGCTCTCCATAGAGCTCCTATTGAAGGTCATAATGATGGTGGCCGGTAGCCTTACCCACTCTCAGGATGTGCAGTTGCTGTTACACCTTACAGGCACGCGATGAGATGTTGAGTGTCCACGAAAGGTCACAGGTTAAGTGAACTCTAAGGGACTTGGTGCTCTACACTCTACTACAGAGTTGTTTATATTTAAAGCAATGGCTAATTTAAAGGGAGAGAGGACGATGAGTGTTTTTTTTAAGAGGGCAATGTTATGATGGACAATAACAACTTTCTATTATACATCAAAAGGAACCCCTTCCCCCATCTTCCCCTCACTTTGGACAAGGTTTATGAGGGAAGGTACCAGCTTCACAAGTTATTGGATGAGGAGATTTTAAGAAGCATCTTGAAGGTGGGAAGATAGGTACACAGGTTAATGTGTTAATCAAGTTAAAGTGGACACTTTCCTTCCGACGAAGATAAGGACACGACTGTGACAAGTTGATACCCCTATTTTTGGCCCAGAAGTCTGGTATTTTCCATATGTAAATGTTGACACCCCTATTTTAGCCCTGGCCTTCCGCCCGACTCCTCGACCGCAGACTCTAGCCTAGGCCCTGGCTGCCCACTCATCCGAGCTCCTGACGCCTCGAATGCGGATTTACCACCCAGTGCCGGCAGCTCACCAATCCATCCAAGCACACGATGCCTTGAACAATGCAGGTAGTTACTGAAGTTGAAGAGTAGTAGGTGTGTAATTGTTGACCCCCTAAATTTTACCCTAAAATATTCAACCATTACACCTACAATTTTAAATTTAGACATACAGCACGGTAACAGGCCCTTTCGGTCCTCAAGTCTGGGCTACCCAATTGACCTACAACCTGGTACATTTGAAGGGTGGGAGGAAACCGGAGCAACTGGAGAAAACCCATGCTGACACAAGGACAACGTACAAACTCCTTACAGACAGTGCTGGATTTGAATCCGAGATGCTGCCTCTGTAAGAGCCGTGTGCTAACCATTACTCGAACTGTGCTGCCCTGGTGTTGGTGCTGATTACTTGGTTACTTATTCATTCTTTACTCAAAATGGAAGACATACAGCCCACTACTGTGTGTTCAACACAATAAATCTCCCATCTAAGTCATGGATGTAGAGCTCGTCGAAAGAACCAAAGACTTGTTGATCCAAACCAAGGCTTTTATTAGCAAAAGACCGGAGCTCTTCACAGGTGGCCGACCAGTCCGGAATGATCCGACCTGGCTAGGGACACAACCCTTTAAGGCCCAAACAATAGGTGTGGCTTAGCTCTCAGCCAATCACTGTAAGCACAGTCTAGATACAGTAACTATATACACTATGTACATTGGTGATAGATCTGTACTATCACATTCACCCCTTCTTGGAGAATTGACCCTGGAAAAAAAAACAAAAACGAGGGAGAGAATGAAAAGGAAGGGGTAGGTCAAGGACTGTAGCGGTCAGGGGGTCTGACCATCCGGCGTGACCGCCGTGGTGCCGGGATTGGGGTCGCTGGAGTGGTGTCGCCAGCGGGCTCATCGGGTGCGACTGCTCCGTCGCTCAATTCCCCAGTCGTTTTGTCGGCAGGGTGGCCCGAGTCATTGGGGTGCTGTTGGTCCTTCTGTTGCGGCACGGGGCCTGGAGCATAAGGAGTTGGGGGGTTTGCTGGGTCTACCGCGTCCTGAGCTAGGTCCCGCACCGAAACAGTGTCCTCCCGCCCGTCTGGGAACTCCACGTATGCGTAATGTGGGTTCGCGTGGAGTAGAGTCACTCGGTCGACCAAGGGGTCGTTCTTTGAGTGCCGGACGTGGCGTCGCAAAAGGACAGGGCCAGGGACGGTGAGCCATGCCGGTACAGTGGTTCCCGATTCGGATTTCCTCGGGAAAAGGAACATCCTTTCGTGGGGGGTGGCATTTGTTGCAGTACATAGGAGGGAGCGGATGGAGTGTAAGGCACAAGTGAGAACCTCCTGCCAGTGAGAGGTGGGGAGACCTTTAGACCGGAGAGCCAGTGTAACCACTCTCCATATGGTGGCATTCTCCCTCTCGACCTGGCCATTACCGCGTGGGTTATAGCTCGTGGTCCTGCTTGAAGCAATACCACACTCCAGAAGGTACTGTTGCAGCTCTGCACTCATGAATGAGGACCCCCTATCACTGTGGATGGAATTGGGGTACCCGAAGATGGTGAAAATACTGTGAAGGGCCTGTATCACTGAGGTGGCAGTGGTATCTGGGCAGGCCACAGCGAATGGGAAGCGGGAGTATTCGTCGATGGCCGTAAGGATGTAGGTATTACGGTTGGTCGACGGTAGGGGTCCCTTAAAGTCTACGCTAAGACGCTCGAAGGGGCGGGTGGCTTTGATGACGTGGGAGTTATCCGGACGGAAGAAGTGGGGCTTGCATTCGGCGCACACCGAACAGGCTCGGGTCATGGAGCGGATCTCCTCAACTGTGTAGGGTAAGTTGCGCGCCTTGACAAAGTGAGCAAACCTAGTGACCCCTGGATGACAGAGCGCCTCATGGAGTTTCCGTAGTCTGTCCATCTGTATGCTGGCGCACGTCCCCCTGGAGAGCGCGTCAGGCGGGTCGTTGAGCTTACCAGGCCGGTACAGGATGTCATAGTTAAAGGTGGAGAGTTCGATTCTCCATCTGGCGATTTTGTCGTTTTTTATCTTACCACGCTGGGTGTTGCTGAACATGAAGGAGACCGCGCGTTGATCAGTCAACAGTGTAAAGCGCCTCCCAGCGAGGTAATGTCTCCAACGACGTACCGCTTCAACTATGGCCTGGGCCTCCTTCTCGATCGAGGAGTGTCTACTCTCCGGACCCTGGAGGGTTCTGGAGAAGAAGGCTACAGGCCGACCGGCCTGGTTCAAGGTGGCTGCCAGGGCGAAGTCGGATGCATCGCTCTCGACTTGAAACGGGACAGACTCATCGATCGCGTGCAGCGTCGCAGCAGCGATGTCAGATTTGATTCGATCGAAAGCCGCTGTGGCTTCGGTCGAGAGGGGAAAAGAGGTGGTCTTGATAAGAGGACGTGCCTTGTCGGCGTAGTTTGGAACCCATTGGGCATAATACGAGAAAAGGCCCAGGCAGCGTTTGAGAGCTTTCTGGGTATGTGGGGGGGGTAAGTCCATTAAGGGACGCATGCGGTCAGGATCTGGCATGACTATCCCGTTTTCCACCACACAACCTAGAATAGCGAGTCGTGTGGTCCGGAAAACACACTTGTCCAAATTGTAAGTCAGGTTTAGCTGACGGGCAGTTTGAAGAAATTTGTCTAGGTTGGCGTCATGGTCCTGCATGTCGTGGCCGCAGATGGTGATATTGTCCAGATACTGGAAGGTAGCGGTTAGCCCGTTCTGGTCCACCATCCTGTCCATTTCCCGCTGGAAGACCGCGACACCATTTGTGACCCCGAATGGTACCCTGAGAAATTGATATAGCCGCCCATTCGCTTCAAAGGCCATGAATGGTCGGTCCTCGCAGCGGATTGGGAGCTGGTGGTAGGCCGAACGTAGGTCAATAGTGGAGAAAATGCGGTACTGGGCGATCTGGTTCACCACATCCGTGATGCGTGGCAGGGGGTACGCATCCAGGAGTGTGAAGCGGTTAATGGTCTGGCTATAGTCGACCACCATCCGTAGTTTTTCCCCATTCTTGACAACCACCACCTGGGCTCTCCAGGGGCTTGAACTGGGTTCGATGATGCCCTCATCCAGCAATCTACGCACCTCACTCCTAATGAATTGCCTGTTTTCGTAACTATATTGCCGACTTTTGGTGGCCACAGGCTTCCAGCCAGGGGTGAGGTTTGCGAAGAGTGCTGGCGGGGCAATCCGGAGTGTGGAAAGGCCGCAAGATTGGCCCCGGGGCACGGGGGCGGGTTGCTCGGGTGCTTCGGGAGTGGGGCGATGGCAGACCGAGAGGGGGGCGTGGGGTCCCCCAAAGTGTAGGGACACCGTTTGGAACTGACACTGGAAGTCTAATCCCAGCAACACTGGGGCGCACAATTGGGGAAGGACGAATAATTTAAAGTGGGTGACCGTCACGCCCTGTACTTCCAGCGTGGCGATGCAATACCCCTTTATCCCAGTCGAGTGCGACCTCGTCGCTAATGAGATCCTCTGGGTAGTGGGGATAATGTCAAGTCCCCAACGGAGGGCCAGATCTGGCTGGATAAAACTGTCAGTTGACCCAGAGTCAAATAAGCAATTGGTGTAGTGTCCATGCACTTTAATCAGTTCCATTGCTCTGGTGAGGGGATGAGAGCATTGCTGGTTTAATGTTATTGAAGCAGTTGACAGGCGAGTTTTGCGCGATGACGTCACGCAACGGGATGACGTCACGCAACGGGATGACGTAGTCAACGCTCGAGGAGCAGGTTGGAGAACCTCCCGGAAGTGCTGTTGTGGCGGGTGAATGGTAAGTAGTGGGGTTTGTAGTTGCTCGCGATCGGCGGTCGGGCCCTGGCGGTCGTCAGCGATGGACGCTAGGGTGAGCACCTGGTTGGCCGCGGGGGTGGCTGCGGCGGCGGTAGCGTCGGCCCCGGGGGTGTCTGTGGCGGCGGCAGCAGCGGCGGTAGCGTCGGCCCCGGGGGTGTCCGTGGCGGCGGCAGCAGCGGCTGTAGCGTCGGCCCCGGAGGTGTCCGTGGCGGCGGCAGCAGCGGCGGTAGCGTCGGCCCCGGGGGTGTCTGTGGCGGCGGCGGCAGCAGCGGCGGTAGCGTCGGCCCCGGGGGTGTCTGTGGCGGCGGCAGCAGCGGCGGTAGCGTCGGCCCCGGGGGTGTCCGTGGCGGCGGCAGCAGCGGCGGTAGCGTCGGGTGTTCCGCACGGGGGCGAGAGGCAGGCCATCACCATGGTTGCAACAGTGGGTTGCCCCTTCCGGGTTCGGCGTCTCCGTGACGTCAGGCGTTGCCGTGCAGGGGAGCCCTCGCTCTCATTGGACGAGAGCTCTGGGGAAGAAGAGTTTGAATGGGATAGTGGCGGTTGAGCTTCACACGAGGCACTGTGTTTGCTGGTGGCCATTTTAGACCTACAGACTGCAGCAAAGTGGCCGTTTTTAAGGCACTTCTGGCACCTGGCTTTTCTTGCTGGGCACTGGGATCTGCTGTGCTTGTCCCTCCCGCAGAAATAACATTTCGGGTTCGCACGGGGCAGGGTAGCAGCAGCCGACAGGCCGTCAGGGGTAGGGTAGAAGGGCACTCTACTCACATCAGAACGAGGGGTCCAGTCCCTAGAGAGCTCGGTGGACTTTAAGGCTGCATCCTCCATTGTGATTGCAATCCGGGCCACGTCCTCTAGTTTTTCTACCCCTTGTTCGAGCAAACGCAGCCTCACTTCGTTCGATCGGAGCCCGGCCACATAGGCATCCCGGACGAGGTCGCTAGTGATCTCGGCAGCAGTTTTGTCCACACAGTTACAGTCCTTGCCCAATGCCTTTAATACTTGTAAATATGCCCTGCTGGACTCGCCGGGCTGTTGCTTCCTCGACGCAAGCATGAGCCGGGCATGAACTCTGTTCACCGGTTGATCATACAGTTCCTTCAGTACCTTTATGGCTGCGGTGTAAGTGGTCTCATCCTGGATGTTCTCGTAGACTCTCAAGGACACCATAGACAGCAATGCTGTTAGACGCTGGTTATCCTCCTCTACCTGAATGAATCTCAGGAAGTTTTCAAAGTTCAGCAGCCAGAACTTAAAGGCTTTGAAGGCTGTAGCTGACTGTGGGTCGATATCAAGTTTTTCTGGCCGAGTTAAACGCTCCATCCCTTTCAAAAAAAATTCTTTTTGCTAATAAAATTGTAGAGCTCGTCAAAAGAACCAAAGACTTGTTGATCCAAACCAAGGCTTTTATTAGCAAAAGACCGGAGCTCTTCACAGGTGGCCGACCAGTCCGGAATGATCCGACCTGGCTAGGGACACAACCCTTTAAGGCCCAAACAATAGGTGTGGCTTAGCTCTCAGCCAATCACTGTAAGCACAGTCTAGATACAGTAACTATATACACTATGTACATTGGTGATAGATCTGTACTATCACAATGGAATAAACATGTTACTGAAACACAACACCCACAGAGAGTTTGCTGTAAAGTTTTTACTGCAATAACAGAAAAATAGATGTAACCATTGGCAACATTAGCATGAGTAAACAGGCTTCTTCTTTCTTTGCTTGGCTTCGCGGACGAAGATTTATGGAGGGGGTAAAAAGTCCACGTCAGCTGCAGGCTCGTTTTTGGCTGACAAGTCCGATGCGGGACAGGCAGACACGGTTGCAGTGGTTGCAGGGGAAAATTGGTTGGTTGGGGTTGGGTGTTGGGTGAAATGGTTTAGAGTGACAGAGTCATTGAGCTACACATCACCGCAATAGGCCCTTCAACCCAACTGTCCATCCTGATCTGGCCAGGTTCTTCAACGGAGCTAGCCCCATTTAAAAATATGCTGGGAAATATTGGGGAAAAAAAAACCCAAGTTGATTTCACTCCATTTTCAACTACATCATTGTGCCCAATAAAAACAGTGGCACATGGCTATGTTTCTAAATAATGTACAGTAAAACCCTTGTTATCTGTAATGCAAGCATCCAGCAAACTCAAGCAACTGACACAAAGAAAAATAAATATATTTTTAAAAATTAAAATAGAAAAGAATAAATAAGTTTTAAAATTGTAAAACTAAATGTTCTCTGAAGTAACACATAACTCTTTGGTGAAGATAGGAACAAGTATTCAGCCAGCGGGGTCCCTTAATCGTGGTTGGCTCATAGCAGCTGTTTGAATAAAGTTGTGTTTGAATAAAATGACATCGCGCGAGATAAAGAGCTGCTCGCCATTCTCCTTATCTCTGCTTAGTCTTTATCTCTATTAGTATATTAGTAAGGCTTTACCGATATTTGTAAACTTATTGTTCGTCTTTCGGGTGACTCCGTGGAGGAGGATGCATCTGCAGATGCAGCGACAGTTAAATGTTTTCAAAGAATGTGACTGAAAAGAAAGTAAAATACTTTAAGGTTAATATATATTCATGCAAATGAAGTTTGTTCAGTGTAAGTACAGTATAGTATTTTTGTCTTTTCAACTGCTTATTCTTCAAGCAGGTGTATTAGTTAGGCATTGTGAGAGTAGTCTCAAGCAACCAGAAAACTCTTTTGAAGAGAGTACAAGAGATTCGTAGATGCTGTGGATACCAGGGATTTTGCTGCATTCTTTCTGTCTTCAATGACTTTAATGAGGAGGCTTCTGTAGAGCTCGTCGAAAGAATCAAAGACTTGTTGATCCAAACCAAGGCTTTTATTAGCAAAAGACAGGAGCTCTTCACAGGTGGCCGACCAGTCCGGAATGATCCGACCTGGCTAGGGACACAACCCTTTAAGGCCCAGACAATAGGCGTGGCTTAGCTCTCAGCCAATCGCTGTAAGCACAGTCTAGATACTGTAACTATATACACTATGTACATTGGTGATAGATATCTGTACTATCACAGCTTTTTCCATGCTGCTATGTTACAGCTGTCTTTATCGCAAAACTTGGGCTGAAGTCATGGAAACTTGCCCTAGGTTTAAAATGCAGATAAAAGCAGAACCTGATACAAGACAAAGGAGGAAAAACCCAACACCCAACCCCAACCAACAAATTTTCCCCTGCAACCGCTGCAACCGTGTCTGCCTGTCCCGCATCGGACTCGTCAGCCACAAACGAGCCTGCAGCTGACGTGGACATTTACCCCTCCATAAATCTTCGTCCGCGAAGCCAAGCCAAAGAAAGAAGAAAGACTACACCATGAATAATTTCGGCATTCACTAACCAAGCCCATGAGGAAAATTTGACATGATTTAACAGACTGTTCTGACAATTCTTGACGAGACTGATAACAGAACAGATCTCATTTCATGTGAAAACTGACCCTATTCCAGCACTTTGCTTTCTGTCAGCTCCCAAACAAAGAAAGCGGTTCTTCACCTATCCCTTTGATTTTTCCGCGAACCCTTTGTTGGATTCTCCTCATCTCTCATCCAGCACTGATGCACCATCAGTTACCACAAAAGATTGAGGTTGTGAAACTGACTATAAACTGGAGCACCAACCAACCTCATGGAATGATCATGGCAAGGTGAATGGGGACCATGGAAGGGCTAATGGATAGGATCGATCTCAGGAGGCGTAGCCAATCATAGTATAACAGTAGTTTACCATATTTACCCCTCCTTTTTAAGAAGAGTCATGTGGAGTGAAAGAAAGGAAAAAATGAAGCAAATACATACAAATATACATATTTTACAGGTAAAGTCTCTTAGGGGACCTCCCCTGCTGCAGCGAATGACGTGGTGCCCTGGACAGCTTGTGTGGCTGGTCTGTTGTCACTAGCTAACAGTTCATCGGGGGAAAGGAAGGTTAAGGGAGGAGGGAGTGAGGTGCTGGTGCATCATGGGTGACAGCAATTGCCAGGAGTGGAGTATGGGCAGCAGCAGGTTCAGGGACTCCCAAGACAGCAGTGGGAGGAGTGTCAATGTTTAGTACGAGAAGAAACCCAGGCATCTCTTCAGGGCTTTGAGAGTGTGGGGGAAGGGCGGCTCCAGTAGAGGGTGCATGTGGTCAAGGTGGGGGACAATGACGCTCTTTTCAACCATGCAGCTGAGAATGGCTAGTCAGATTGTCCAGAACACACACTTCTCCTTCTTATAAGTAAGGTTCAGGAGCTTCATGGCCTGGAGGAATTTTCAAAGGTTGGCAGCATGCTCCTGCAGGTCATGGCCGCAGATGGTCACATTGTCAAGGTATGGACAAATGACCTGCAGTTTATAGTGGACCATTTCCCACTGGAAAATAGAGACCCCGTTCATAACGCTGAATGGGACCTGGAAAAAGTGGTAGAGGTGTCCATCCACCTCGAATGCAGTATACTCGTGGTCCTCTGGGCGGATCAGGAGCTGGTGATAGGCCAACGAGGTCAATCATGGAGAATACCCAATATTGTGCAATATGGTTAACCATATTGGATATGTGGGGGAGAGAGTATGCATCAAGCTGCATTTACCGGTTGATGGTCTGATTATAGTGTATGATCACCCTGTTCTTTACTGCAATCACCTGGGCTCTCCAGGGACTATTCCTAGCCTCGATGATGCCTTCACCCAGCAAATACTGCATCATTGACTTGGTGAATACTCTGTCTGTGGTGCAGTACCACCGGCTCCTGGTGGCCACTGGCTTGCATTCAGGGGTGAGGTTCATGAATACAGTGGAGGGGTGACCTTGAGGAATGACAGCCCACAGGTCATGTGCAGAGGACCGTCTAGCAACTGTGAGGAGTGGGGGTGGTGAAATGGGGCACATCGAACTCTTGACAATAAATGTGAACCTTGAACTTTGTTTCCAAACTAGTTGGCCACATCAACGCATCTGCAACAGACATCAGATGGCATGGTGTGAACAAGTCCTACCACTTCCCCAGGCTCAGCCAACTGTTAAAGAGATTTCAATGTCTTCAACATCAAAGAACATTCAAAAGTTTTTTTTTAATCATGTGATTCATAACAATATTTATAAATTTGCATATCTAAATATGCATAAAAACATGTTAAAATTTAATTCAAAGATAATGTATTATCTGCCATTTATCTCTCTCTCCTTTAAGCAATTCGATACCGTCTAATCTGGTGAGGATTTAGTGGACAATATTCCTGGTGTAATTGCTGGAAAATAGTAATAAGTTGGTGCTTCACAAGAGTCCAACACTGAAATAAATTCACAATTTTCCCATCAAGTGCCTTTTGGGAAGTTAGGGCTTCTGAGGGCATTCTAAATTTCATGGCAATCTTGACGAGGAATTGGAAAATTGATTGGAAAAGCTAGAGCAGTGGTTCTCAACCTTTTTCTTTCCACTCACATGCCACTTTAAGTATTCTGTGATTAGCAAGGGATTGCTTAAGGTGGTCTGTAGGTGGAAATAAAAAGTTTGGAAACCACTGTTTTAATTGCATCTAATTGACTCATTATGTGCACTGGTTCAGAACTCCAAAGGAAATGGGCCAATGACAAGTTTTCCTCAAGCAAAATATTTCAGTAACAATTGGGACTAGAGCAGTGATTCTCAACCTTCCCTTCCCACTCACAGACCACCTTAAGCAATCCCTTACTAATGATAGAGCACCGATGGCATAGGGATTACTTAAAGTGGGATGTAAGTGAAAGGAAAAAGGTTGAGAACCACTGAGCTAGTGTTTCTCAGGTAAGTTCAAGCCGTGGCTTTTTATGATATAATCAAGAATTTCATTGGACTTTTCTGAATCTAGATCAGAAATGGTTAAAGGAGTGCTTAAAGGAATACAAGAAAACAGGGTGGGATGGTTAACGTAGAGGGTGGTACGGTTCGTATAGCGGTTAGTGCAACACAAGCAATTGGGGTGTGTAAGGAGTTTGTATGTTCTCCCCATGTCTGCTAGAGTTTCTTATGGGTTCTCCGGTTTCCTCCCATCTTTCAAAAATTTTCCATGGTTGTAGGTCAAATTGGGTTCGAGGGCTGAAAGGGCCTGGAACCTAAAATATTAATATAGTTTCTCTCTGCAAATGCTGTCTCTTTCTTTCTTCTTTGGCTTGGCTTCGCGGACGAAGATTTATGGAGGGGGTAAAAAAGTCCACGTCAGCTGCAGGCTCGTTTGTGGCTGACCAGTCCGATGCGGGACAGGCAGACACGATTGCAGCGGTTGCAAGGGAAAATTGGTTGGTTGGGGTTGGGTGTTGGGTTTTTCCTCCTTTGCCTTTTGTCAGTGAGGTGGGCTCTGCGGTCTTCTTCAAAGGAGGCTGCTGCCCGCCAAACTGTGAGGCGCCAAGATGCACGGTTTGAGGCGTTATCAGCCCACTGGCGGTGGTCAATGTGGCAGGCACCAAGAGATTTCTTTAGGCAGTCCTTGTACCTTTTCTTTGGTGCACCTCTGTCACGGTGGCCAGTGGAGAGCTCGCCATATAATACGATCTTGGGAAGGCGATGGTCCTCCATTCTGGAGACGTGACCCATCCAGCGCAGCTGGATCTTCAGCAGCGTGGACTCGATGCTGTCGACCTCTGCCATCTCGAGTACCTCGACGTTAGGGGTGTGAGCGCTCCAATGGATGTTGAGGATGGAGCGGAGACAACGCTGGTGGAAGCGTTCTAGGAGCCGTAGGTGGTGCCGGTAGAGGACCCATGATTCGGAGCCGAACAGGAGTGTGGGTATGACAACGGCTCTGTATACGCTTATCTTTGTGAGGTTTTTCAGTTGGTTGTTTTTCCAGACTCTTTTGTGTAGTCTTCCAAAGGCGCTATTTGCCTTGGCGAGTCTGTTGTCTATCTCATTGTCGATCCTTGCATCTGATGAAATGGTGCAGCCGAGATAGGTAAACTGGTTGACCGTTTTGAGTTTTGTGTGCCCGATGGAGATGTGGGGGGGCTGGTAGTCATGGTGGGGAGCTGGCTGATGGAGGACCTCAGTTTTCTTCAGGCTGACTTCCAGGCCAAACATTTTGGCAGTTTCCATGCTGTCTAACCCTGTTGAATATACATGACATTTTCAGATTTTCAGCGTCCAAAGTATCTTACTTATGCTACTTAATATCTTAAGCTGGAATTTCCTTGAGCGTTTCTGTAATGGTCATCTTAAGTATAAATCCCAGAGAAATGGCTCTTCTGCTGAGGTTTCAGCGCTGATTAGAGAAACCGTATTAAATTTCTGAATTAATGGTATAAATTAATTCATGTCGCTTGTGTTAAGTTGAAGCCACTTTCCCACCTCTGTCCAAATTGATCACCCTGCAAGTCTAAGAGGCTTGAGAAAATTTGCTGCAAACAAATCCATTAAGGTTTATTGAACGATTTGGGATTTTCTTTTGATATCATCAAAATGGTTGCTCTTGTGGTGGTAGAGGGAGTTACAGGGCATTTCACAGGTTTGAAGCAGAGGACTCATTTTGCTGCAACTGTCAGATGAAGGGACGTCTTTCATGAAAACTAACTGTATGAGATGAAATAGTTAAGAAGAGAGTTCCAGCCATCAAATATGATTGATAGACCGATTAAGTGACAAGATGCAAGTTGATAAGTTCAGAGCTGCGATTGATATCATTATACACTTTGCCTTCCCATAATTTTTTCACTACCTTAGACTCTTTTCTCCAGAGGGATTCATTTACGCTTTTCTTAAATTCGATAACATATTCTGTTGTACTTCTTATTTAAATTTAATGGCAAATAAAACTCAAATTTCTCTAGTTCTGCTCTTTTGTTTTCCCTCTGGAGTACCAGGAGTTAACGTTCCGCTGTTATTTTTAGAAGCAGGCCAGGCCTGTGTCATATTCATATAGTAACTGCAGATCATTCTTGTTTAAGGTTAAAATTTGAGTGCATTTTGGATTGAGCAAGCAGTAAGAAAGAATCTCGAATAAATCACCCTGCATTTTGGTTTCACTCCAATTGCAATATGAATCAATCTTACATCAATATCTTGCCATTACGTTTATGATGTTACCACAGAGAAGCATTAGAGGGTTGACATCCAAGCATTCCAGGCAATAGTTCAGTGGTGCAGTTACTGAAACTGTTACCTCACAGTGTCAAGAGATTCCCAGTTCAATCCCAATGACGTGCAGGTTACTCGGTTTATTGCCCATTGTACACAGTCGTCCCGAATGTGTAGGTGAGTGTTAGAATTTGTGCGAGAGGGGGTATAGTTGAGTAGAATATAGGGATAATACTAAATGATGATTAATATCAAACTGGGGTGGAAGTAGGTGGGGGGGTGGGAGTTAATAGGTGGTTAACAGTTTTGGTGGCTTGTTTCCATGCTGTATCCTTCTAAGATTATACGACTGTGATTTTAGGATGGAGGAAAATCAGTCCCTGAGGTGGTCCTTTCCTATTTACTGTCACTCTTGGCATTCTCTCTGCTTGATATTTGGCCTGTCTTATTTAATCTCCATGCTAATGAGAAAGGTACAGAATATCAATATATTACACCTCATTACTATTCTGCCAAGCTGAACCTCTCCGACGTGCTGTGTTGATCAGAAGATTACATTAGTTCAATGTTAAAAACTTTAAAGGTGAGCACAAATTTAAAATTAATTAGAAATGCCACTCACTTTTTCAGCATCTGCAGTAGATCTGCTTGTGCTCTATTGCTCTGGGAACCTGAATCATTTGACATTCTTTCTTCCTGACCTAAGGTTATTCTGCCCTCCATGGTAGATGCCCACTTAGTACTGATTGATACTTTAACAATGGCAGAAAATTGTAGTTGTTAAAGTGAGGACAAGTTTGAAAGGATAGTTAAGAAGACCTATGGGATGCTGGGCTTCATTAGTCCAGGGATTGAGTTCAACAGTGAAGATGTCATGTGGCAGCTCTATAAATCTTTGGTAAGTCCGCACTAGTATTGAGTTCAGTTCTGGTCACTTCATTAGAGGAAGGATGTGGAAGCTATGGAGAAGGTGCAGAGGAGATTTATCAGGATGTTGCCTGGATTGGAAAATATGTCTCACGAGGCAAGGTTAGCCGAGCTGGGACTTTTCTCTTTGGAGCAAAGGAGGATGAGAGGTGATTTGATAGAGGTCTACAAGAGGCATAGATAAGATAGACACCCAGGGCTTTTTCCCCAGGGCGGAAGAAGCAAACACCAGAGGACATCTGTACAAACTGAAGGGATGGAATTTCCGAGGAGACATCAAGGGTGTTTTTTACAAGAAGAGTTGCGGGTGCATGGAATACTTTGCCTGGAGTGGTTGTGGAGTGTGGTACAATAGGGGCATTTAAGAGACCCTGAGACAGATACATGTATAAAAGAAAAATAGTTTATGAGGCAGGGAGGGCTCAGTTTTGTTTTGTAAGTATTTATAGATTGTCGATTGGCTCTGAGACTCCTCCATCTCTTTTCCAAGGGGTGCAGCTGAAAGCTCATGTGTGCAGGGTGGTAGGGGGTCTTCAATGTTTATGCGTGCCCACTTCAGATTACGATCCCAGTAGATTACGTTGATGGAGGTGAGAGAGACCCTATTGATCCTCTCGGCTGCCTTTATGGACCTGTGGATTGACCTTCATTCCAATTCTTTGCAGCAAGCATGCCACACTGTGATGCAACTGGCCAGGACACACCCGATGGAGCTCCTGTGGAAGGTTGACATGATAGTGGCCGGTAGCCTTGCCCACCTCAGTCTTCTTACATATATCACAAACAGGGAGAGACCATGCAATTTTTGACCTTAACAAGTTTGATGCATCAAGCAGAAAGTATTTGTTTCTCATTTCCAAAACCCATCTATAACCATGAAATGTATTCTTCTGTTAACTTGCCAAAGAATCTGCTACAGCACTTGGAATCAAATTGAGAAAGCAAGCAAGTATTTCATGGAGAATTAAGAGTGGTGCAGAGGATGGGAGCTGTTGTGAAGATGGGAAATACAAGTGGCACTATAAAACTAGATTAGTGTTTTGCAATAACTTGCAGATGGAAATTAAAGCTTGGGTTCACTCAGACTTTTATAAGTATTTGTGCACGGGCAACATAATTTCATTAAAGACAAGAACTAAGATAATCAACATCTTATTTTGTACTCAGCATAAGTGCTGTTCATTCATTTTAAGAAATATAAATATGAGAATTGGACTTGTCAAATTAGAGGATAATCATTTAATACATTGGTACATCAGCCTTCTGTCCACTACATTAGGGTGGACATTGAATGTTATGGCTAATTTCAACAGCCGAAATAGGATTGTGGAAGGAGACGAAGCCTTTATTTCATCAGTAACCTCTGGATGCTGCATGAGCTCCTGAATTTTGAACTCATAAGAACTACCTGTATATAAGCAGCTGTGTTTAAATACCCCTTGCCAGTTGGAGCTTGATCATATAATTGACCGTTAATTTTAGCAGCCACTTTACTAGACCATTCCAGAGATCTTGTCCATGCCCTATACCTTTCCATTTGCATCTGCTGGATGTCTGAGGTCATTGCTGCCACTATATCAGAGATACTACGTAGTGGATGCTACATTGTAGAAACCATTTGGTCTTGAAGGATCTTGAAGGTTGCCATTTCTCTGTCTGTGTTCATGACTTATTTTCGGCATTTCAAATGAAAAGTCTAGGCAACCATCTATGTTTGCAACCTCTTGATTAAAAGAGATAACTAAGATACTGTGGCCTTTCCAAATGGTCATGGGAACGTCAGCTATTGGGGTTTGTATTGGAAATTACAGAGTCTACTGCATTATTCCAGGCAATAGACAGACAAATTTTCAAGTTACACTGTATTATAGAGTGGGAAATTGGTGGTAATTCACTAAGATCGCAGTAATGGGGGTTTGTTAAGCAGTGGCGTCACTAGGGTTGGTGTCACCCTGTGCAGTAATTCATGGTGTCACCCCTCCCTCCCTTGGATCTCCTCCCATACCAGACCATATAGAATCCTTAGTAGTATGCGTTGTACTAATGTTACCTGTAAATCGTAATTCTGAATGTAATGGCAATAGTAGTGAGATAAACAACTAGTAAAATTAAAATTACACCTTTAAATTACAATATCATACACACAACCTAAATGCATTGACATTGATATAGTTTCACGTGGTTAAAGTGAAAATTTGGTAAGAAAACATTATTAGTTATCACATTATTAGCCACTTTTTTGATTTTTCTCATTTTCCTTTATTACTACTTCATTCTCAAAAAAGTTATTGATCTAGGTTCACAAATACTAATGTCCACAAAATTGTACCATTTGACAAAAGCAGCGACTGCAACTAAAACAACAGCGCGTTGTAGCACGTGCAGACGGATCCACGTGATTCGAAATGGCATTGTAATTGGGGTATAATGACAGCTCTGACCCGAACGCATTAGAAGGCTCAAAAAGTTAATTAGCCTTGTAGATATATTGATACATACTGAGCTTACAAAAAATGTTTTTCTTGTTATAACTAATGCAGGGATATTTTTATAAAAAATAATAAATTTCTGCTGAAACACTGAACAAAAAATTTTATAGACAGTCATTTTGATATCATCCCTTGACCTATACTCGAAGAATTATAGATGATGTTTGTTGAAAATCTGGCCCTTTCAAAGTTTAGCAATAATTGGAAGTAACATGCTGAGCTCATTTTGAAATAATTGCTAAAACTGGCATTTGGATAAACGGAGATTCAGCTGTTTGTATCTAAACAGTTGTTGGTAATTGACACTTTTCACAAACTTTCTCAGTATTCCTCTGTTGTATACATACAATTAAAAAAGCATTAATAGGCTTGAAGAATTAATTTTATTCTTCTATTGGAAAGATTTGTTTTTAGCTGTGCTGTTGGGAAAAATCCAGTTTTAGATTAATTATTTTGGATTACAAATTGGTAAATTGGCTGAAAAGCCTTACAGGTTGGAAGCAATCTACAGTATGTGCTGGTTAACTTAAACATAGTTTTATCAAGAGTTGCATGGGTGTAATTATTTAAATTAAGCTTCAGTAAATTGAAATAATAACTATGTGCTAGAGTTTTGATATTTTCAGAAATTAATTGTGGTATGGTAAGAAAGGGCAAATAAAGTAATGGTTTATTTGCAGGACAAAATAATTTATATATATATATATATATACACTGAGTCTTCAAACTCCTGATGAAGACTGAATATTCTAGTTATTATATTGATACAAAGTAGGCACACTACTGATCAACCCAACCAGAAAGGTAAATTGATGTATCCATGCATAAAGATACACTACACATGGACTCCCTTCAAAAGTCTTGGCACCTAATTGGTGTGGATATTGTCGGTGCAATACTCCTTTTTGTTAATGTCAGAGAACTTGAAACACATTGTTCCAGAATTGCTCATCCTTCCTGGGACAATCTGATCTTTTCCAGCAGTGTGTGCCACAGGGATATCTCCAAGGAAAGTAAATTGTATTCTTAACCTTCACCCTCTTGGCCCCCTCCAAAACTCCTGACACTTCTACTATTTTCCCAGGTATAGTTCTAACGGTCCAACAACATAATTTCAATGGCTGGAATCGGTTTCTACTATTTTATAAATAAATTTAAGTGTAAACGATGTAGTCCTGATCTGAGGAAGAACTTTTTCACACTGCCTGAGAGGGAGGTGCAGGCAAGTCTTCCCAATCCATTTAAGAAACATCTAGACGAGCACCAGGTGGAGTCAGCTTGGACACGATGGGCCAAGTGGCCTTTTTCATTGCTCTATGAGAAACAAGTATCAAGCAAAATGTAAGAGATAACCAGTGCTATAACATCCAAGATGGATTTCTAACCTTTTGTGTTCATTTGCTGTCAATAAATTAAGCTGGATTTGAAACTCTATTACAACCACTCTCATGAATTGAGCAGTGTTCACCTCGATACACACAGGAGTCAACACTGAGTGACAACGCAAGCCCTCGAAGTGGAAGCCCCAGAATCCCAAGTAGCTCAACGCCCATCTCACAAGCTGCAACCTCCCATACATTGTCTCTGTCCTCTGATGAGGTAAGTGTTTGCAATGACTTTCTTTTTTATATATTTTTATTGAATTTAACATCATAAATGTCAATTACATTGTATATGGGTAAATACATAGCAAAGAGAGAGAATAAAAGATAATGGTTAAATAATAAAATATACATAACTGCATTAATAGTTATTTATAATAACTCAATCTAGTAATAAACATAATTTATTGAACTGTTGTGTTAAAAATAATAAAGATTAAATAAGAAAAAAACTC
The DNA here is from genome assembly GCF_036971445.1 of Narcine bancroftii. Taxonomy (NCBI): domain Eukaryota; kingdom Metazoa; phylum Chordata; class Chondrichthyes; order Torpediniformes; family Narcinidae; genus Narcine; species Narcine bancroftii. The sequence goes on from NC_091480.1 coordinate 88,755,702, forward strand.
CTAAATACTAAAAAAAAACTAAACTAATCTAATCCCTTCCCTCTAATCAAGATGACCTTTTAGAGAAGAAAAATAAATCAATAATTATGTGGAATCACCAGAGACCCCCCGAAGAATGGACAGAGGATTACTGGAACATATAATACTTATTGACTCTTCCAATTATAAAACAATCTAAGACTTCATAAATTGAAACTTTCTATCTTTAATATCATACCTGATTTTCTCTAAACTTGAATGTCACATAACCACTGCTTATGAGTAGGGGATAAATCTCCTTTCTATTTCAATAAAATAGCTCGTCTGGCTATTCAATGTAGTAAAACCTAAGACTTTTTCTTGAGATGCTGATAAAGGTTCAGCTGAATCACGAGAAAATCCAAACAGAGCAAATAACAGACAAGGTTCTAAGTTAATCTTAAGAATTGTTGATAGAATTTTAAAACTCTCTTTCCAAAATCTCACTAAATTTGGGCTTTCCCAGAACATATGAATCAGAGAGGCATCAACAATTTTGCATTTCTCACAAAAAGGATCAACATCTGCCAAAGAAAAGGGATAATTAAGTTTAGACATGCGAGTTCTGTCCACCACCTTAAATTGTAATAAGCAACGCCTTGCAAAACAATGCCTGTTCTTTTTCTCCCCTTGCTTGACCCACCTACAGTAGGTGTGTTTATCATCACATCTGCTCTGGCTGAGATGAGTGTGGTACACCTGAGCCACTTAAGTTTCTGTCATAATTTATGGTTTTGCAGAATAAAAAAAATCTGTTATTTTGTTGCCCATCTGATGGAATTATTCTCAGCTATCCAACTTCATTTATATTTGTGTTTCCATTTACATCAACCCTGAACTGCTTAATGACTCAGCTATTTGTCACAGATTCATTGCAACTGAAAGGGAATATTCTGGCCAATTGTGTAAGAGCTGACTTTTACCTTACATTGTTATGATGGGCGACACATGGGGAACTCCCAGCTGACATTACATTCATTCCCTCCAACTTTCCCATCTGAAGACTGGATTTGTGCTTGGTTATCTTTACGGAAGCAGTGGCAATGTTGCTCACCTTCCAAAATTTTCCCAGCAATTAGCCATCGACCAAATAATCAAACATGTGATAAGGATATTAAAATTAAGTTAAAACCTCACCCTCTCTTTATTCCAAGTATGTGCAACAGAGGGAGAATACTACAGGAATATTATTCAGCAATATGGCTGATTTTACCACACCCAGTTTGGCAGATATAGGAACATTTATAGATGACCACATTTCCTCACTGAGGCATCGGGATGTAAGATTATATGTTCAGCAATTTTTTTTGTACAGAAATCTTTTATATATGCGTGCATAAAACATGTGTGTTTAAAAAATTGAATCGTAATATGAGAACCTTATTCTATTTGGTATGATTTATTGTGAAGCCTTTCTTGTCACTTTTTCATTCTTCCAGATATAGAGATTAATGACAACATTTGCATTTCACGTAACTCTGGCCATAAAGACTGTTATTACTTAAAGGCCATGAGAAAACTAAATGGACACCATTAACAAAGGCTTCCAGCTCACACGATGTCTGCCAACTTACTGGGAAAGGAATGTTTTGCTTGTTAAATGACATTTTTTTTTTCACTTTTATGAAATGTAACCATTGGCATTTCTCCCCCTTAACATCTCACCTTCATTTCCTTCTCCAGAGAAGCTCCAGGAAAGATATGAATAGACTGAGTGAATGGGCAAAGACATGAAGGAGAGAATGTAATGTAGCAAAATGTAATTTGGTTGAAAACATCTACAGAAGCTTAGTCCTCTGTAGATGGTGTGAATCTGGGAAGTATTGGTGTTCAGTGGGGCACCAATTTGAAATTGCCGAAGGTTACAGCGTGAGATGCAGAAGACTAATGATATGTCGTCTTCATTACAAGAGTCCTTGAGACTGAATAGAGAAATCTTATTGAAATGATGTCAGGCCCTTGCGAAACTGCACCCGGAATACTGTCATTCAGGGGGGAAATGGGGCCTTCAGCCTTCAGTATCCATGTCAACCATCAAACACCATTTTACACTAATTCTGAACCAATCATTTTTCATTTATTTTCCCCACTTTCTCACCAACTCTTAGACTCTTGCCCTGGTATGATTAGACCCTCACTCTGGAGTATTTAGAAGAATAAATTATGATCTAATTCAAACATAAACCATTGTTCCAGTGCTTGACAGGGTATATGATCACTCTCGGGATCATTTTTAATGGCCAATTAATCTAATAACCTGCACATCATTGGATTGTGAGAGTAAACCAGAGCAGGGTGAACATCCAAATTTCACACCAACAAGGCAGGAGATCAGGATTAAACCCATTACTGGAATTACCCACGCCTCGAAAGATATATTTGGAACAAAGAGAGCACAGTAGATGGAAATCTGCAGCACAGTACAATCCCTTCAGCCCCTAGCATTTTACTGCCATAATAACTGCCTGGAATTTCCCTACTCCATTTTTCTTCATTTTATAATAGCCTCATAAAAGATCCTATTGAACCTTCCTCCACCACCACAGCAGCACCACATTCTATGCACCCCTCACTCTCTGTGTAAAAGAAACATGCCTCTTACATCCCTCCTGTATTTACTCCAAATGCCATAAAATGCTGTCCTTTCATATTAGCCATTTCAGGACTGGAAATAAAGCCTTCGGCTATCCACACAATCAATATCTCTCCTCATCTTATACATCTCTACCAGGTCACCCCTCATCTTCCATCACTCCAAAGAGAAAAGGCCAAATGCCCTCAATAGGCCATAATCTCCAATCCAGGCAACATCCTTGTAAATCTCCTCTGCACTCTCTCTATAGCATTCTCATCCATTCTACAGTGAGGTGAACAGAACTGAACACAATATTCCAAGTGGGGTCTCACCAATTTTTGTATAACTACATTACATCACAGTTAATGAGGCCTAACACATCATACGCCTTCTTAACCACACTATTAACCTTAGAGTGTTCTATGGAGAGACGAGCCCCTGATTAAAGCCGAGGATGGAGATTGGTCATCAGAAGAGAGGTGAAGAAGATTAGACCCTCACTCTGGAGTATTTAGAAGAATAAATTATGATCTAATTCAAACATAAACCATTGTTCCAGTGCTTGACAGGGTATATGCAGAGATTTTTTTTCCTGCCTGGAGTGTACAGAACTAGAGGTCACATTCTTAAAATAAGAGATCAGCCATACAAGACAAAAGGAGAAGAAATTGATTCGCAAAGGGATCAATTCATCTTTGGAATCCTCTATCTAAGAAGGGGGTGGAGGCTCAATAATTGAATATACTCAAGGCAGAAATTGATAGATTTTCAAAGAATGGGGAAATCAAAAGAAATAGGGGAAATGATGCCGAGATAAAAGACCAGACATGATCCAGAAGTGGCCTGTGGAGTTCACAAAATGGGATGCAAATTTTCATTGTTATGTTTCACTCCATCTCAGGTGCATTTTCAATCATGAAACACCAAAATAAACTAAAGCTACATTATTGAATTGATTCAGTATTGATGGTATCTAGGATCAAATGAAGAGAAACCACTTACACTGAAGATAAAATCCTTTTCAGTTTTATGTTGGATTAAGTTCATGCCATTCCACTTATGCTGCACTTAGTAAATACAGAACGTGTTGAATGCATCAAGAGATCTGGAATACCAGTCTGTTCAGAAACCAATAGGCTAGAATTATTGTGCACCCAAAATACTTCTATTAAATGGATGGTGCAGAGGAGTAATTCAGCAATAAGGTTTATGTACTCATTAGCCTCCAGAAGGTTTTTGGATTCTTTTCACCATGGAAAATGTGCACCCAGGTCGAGGAGCAGGAAAGAGTTGGGAGTGGAAGTTGAATTAGGAGTAGGGCCATTGGTTGGAGGATAAAGATCGAGCCAAGGATTAGAATTTGGAGCAAGGAGAATCAATGCAGATGATGGGGACTTGGATCAGGGGTAGGGTTCAGGTGAGTGATGGGGACTTTGTGGAGACTGGGATACACCATCATGCATTTCACAAATGCACTTTTTTTAATCAAACATTTCTGAACAAAATTCATTAGGAAATAATTAAATATTTGTTGGAATCTGCTTTTAAAGTTTCTTACAACAGAATGCTGTTGTAATGTAATTTTAAATCCTCTAATTTAACATGAATTTCATTCACCAGTTCCTTGATGAAGGACCACCATACTGCTTTGTTTCAACTTGGACCACATCGCAAGTCTGTCATTGGCTAGTTGGGTTGAACATGGAACACTATGTATCAGAATTCACTGCTGGTAACATTGATGGTGAACAATTGTTACACTTGGATGGAGGTAAACTGAAGGTAAGATTTGAAGTGCAATGGTGATATCTGACCTTTGTTAACGAGGTTGCATAAAGTAAAAACACAATGCTGGAGAAACTCAGCAGGTCAAACAGTGTCCTTCACATAGCAGAGATAAAGATACATAACTAATATTTTGGGCTTGAGACCTTCATCAAGCTATGGAAAGGCAAAAACATCGATTGTGTGTCTTTATCTTTGCTATATAAAGGATACTGTTTGACCTGCTGAGTTTACCAGCATTGTGTTTTTACTTCAACCATGATATCTGGAGACTTTTGTGTTTTACAAGGTTGCGTAAAACTGATTAAATGTTGTGTAGGTCATATGAGAACAGGTGCTAAATTCACTTGTAGATTGCTTGTAAATCAAGAAGAAAATGGTCCTTTCAATCCCTACCAAACTAGCCCCAAACCTCGATGTATTTTTGTGTGTGCGTTCCATTCTGATGGTGCAAGAAAAGCAAGACCTCACTTTGTGCAGGGCTTGTTCAATAATGCATGAGAGTCACAAGAATTTCCAAGAGAGGAGACCACAAACATCGAAAGTCCTCATCAAGTCAGCTCTTTTAGGACTCTTCTTGGTTTCATTCTCTTAGTTGATTGGTCATGACATCTACGGCCCATGCCAGGAGTTAGAAAAAAGATCACATGCAAGTGCTGAGAGATTCCGTCTATATTTCTAATCACTGTGTCAACGGCATTGTAATTGTAGTCCAAGCTTTTGCCAAGTAGTGGGGCTCCAATAAAATCCCTTGTCATTCTTTACTCAGTGAAAAATGACATGGCTCTGGGCTCAGTTTCTGGACTTAAAAATGATTCAACGTTTTCTGATTTTCTACGGGTTGTGGATGATATTAGCAATGACCCATCAATGGCCTTGTGATGGGGAGCAGATGTAGTCCACGTCACGATCAGAGACCTACACTGGTATTGATAGAGAATTCGAATAACAATGTATTTGTGTTAGAATGGTGATGAAAGAAGGGAAACTTGAAGGTGATGGTACATGAGTAGCAGTCCTGAATGTGGCAAATGCAGTTAAAGAGGCCTCAGCAAATTGCTTCAGCATATTGTACATAATTCAGGACTTGTGCATTAGTAGTAAAGTTCCATATTGGTCTATGACCTAGAAGGTGGCCACTCAGCCCATCAAGTTCACACTGGCTCACAGAGAAACCCCATTACCTTGGGAATACTGAGGCCCTAAATTAACCATGATTTATTTTAGATTATGTGTAGCATCAGTTTATACTGTCTCAGAACTGAATTAACTTTATTACAGAGGTTCATTGTACTTACTATGTAGATCTTTGTTACTGTTGCATGGATAATAAAGCCACTGCCTCATAACACCAAAGACCTGGATTTCATCCCTGTAACCTAGTCTGCCATACTCCCATCAAGTCTGCAGCCTACCTACATGAGGATCATTTTACAGCAGCTAATCATGGTACCATTAGCGCAGCGCTTATTACAGCTCCAGCAACCCTATTCGAATCTGGCATTGTATTCTCCCCAGGTTTGTGTGGGTTTACTCAAGGTGTGGCCTCACCAAGGCCCTATACAACTGCAGTAAGTTAGATCTCTCTGCTTCTACCTTTGAAACTTTTGCTAGAAAGTCCAATGTGCTGTTTGCTTTCTTCACCATCTGCAGTATCTGAGTTCCAATCTTCAATGACTCATGTACTTCCCCTTTTCCCAATTAGTCGTCATTCACATAATAACCTGCTTTCCCATTATTGCCACCAAAATGGACAACCTTACATTTTTCTACATTATACTGCAGCTGCTGAGCATTTGCCCACTCTCAGTCGAACTCACTTATCAGCCTCTTGTAATCTTCCTCACACTTCATACTGTCACCCACAAAGTGTGCACGTGCCTCGATCAAAGTCCAAAAGCCTTTGAGGTATGAGAATTTTTTTGGAAAAGGTCAAACTCTTCAAAGCAGGCAGATGGAATGAAAGAGAATGCCCTACTGAAGTAAAAAATATGTCCAGAGTCAAACTAAACTATTACTTCCGGTTAATTCAAACAAGAAAGGATTTGTGAACAAAGATATAAGAATTACATTCTAAATAACTTACTATGCAGAGTGATAAATGTTTGGAATAGGATTTCTTAGATAACCTAAAATAAATCACCTCAATTCTCTAGCAGGTCCTATTGAGGAATTTTACTCTGGGGAAATTATGCTGTAAAAATTTGAACCTTTTAAAATGTATTTACATACTGTGACAGAAAAAAAATCTGGTAACGTTGGGATTAGCTGCAAGACCTTCATTTAGTCTCTGGCTTTTCTATATGTCCTTGACTGGACGTAAAGACTGCCATAATTCAGAGGATCATGACATGCCAGAAACCGTTTAGAGAATTATTTTTGTTTCCCTGCACAGGCTTTGGGTGTTGTCAACTCACAGGATCGGGCCGCTATCAAAAAGAAAATCAAAGACATGAACACAGCAGCTGAAAAAGAAAGAAAGGCTTTGGAAAAGCTAGAAAAACAGAAGGAGAAACAGAAGAGAAAAGAACAGGAACAACTGCAGAAAAAAAGTTAAGCAAGGTGGAATGACAAGTGAAAGCACGCTGAAACATTTATCTCCTGTTCTTCAGAGAGTAAGGAATGCAAGGAATGCAAGGAATGGAGGGATTGAAGCAGACATTGCATGACAGGTCTGTTTATGGGATTTGTGAAGCTCCTCAGCTTCACACATGGACAGTTCAGGTCTGTAATGGCAATGTATGATCTTACAAACAAGTAATATTTCACAATGCAGGTAGATGTTTCTTTAGGCTTCAGTGGCTTAATGTGAAAACTGTTCTGCATTTACTAATCACCAAATTCATTCTAAATCAGATATATTGGAAGAATATTATGTCAGCATATAACACATTTAAAAACTTGGATGGTAACCTTTTAAGAATAAAAAATACTTTTACGTTATTAATAAAAGCAATACTGAATGGATCTGTTGGCTTCGTGAAAGAATATGTAAATATCTTCAAAAAGAAGCTATGTTTTATGTTGGAATTTGTTGAAAATTATCTTCAAATAGTTCAATCAGAAGGGTGAATTTGCGATTGATCACGCCTGCATTTGAAATATTACAGGCACTTATGCACAGTTTTCTCAAACTTTTTTTCCACAATCCAGGTTATGAAGAGTTCAAAGTCGGAAAGTGAGTTTGCTAGCAATTGTGCTACAAATGCAGAAGAACACATTGCATAAATGTATGGATGGAAAGCTGTAAATGTGAAATGTGAATTGGAATTGAAGTAAAGAGGGTAGATAATGGGATGTATGATAACTTTTCATCTGGAACAAAACATCAGAGAGTGCATGAGAAATTAAAATGGTAGCAATACCAGGGAAAATTCTCAGACTGAGAATGCAGTTGCACACTATATTCAGGACTTGTAAATGAGCTTGTTGATTCAAGGTCAATCAAAAGAACCAAGAACCAAGGTTGACATTAATCCAAAGATCTAGGAAGTGATGAATATTGTTCACACTAATATAGTAGTAGCACCAGATATGTGACCTTAAAAAGATTACACTTTAAACAGTAAAGATCCATTGCAGATGGAAGAGATATTGCTGGGGTGGACATATTTTCTCTGTTGCAAATATAATCACTAACTTTAAAATTGGTCAGCTCAGCCTTGCCAAATATCACAATGTTGGTTTAAAGACAATTAATGAATATTCTGAAATATTGGCTTGCATAGGACAATTACAGAATATTTTGGAAATGTCACACATTTTTTTTTGCGGAGAATTAGACGTAAAGTGAAAGTTTATTTTTACCAGAGGCTCTCTGCTACAGTAAATTATATACAAGCAAGTTAATGAGCTCTGTGTTCCTTTTGTTTGCTGTCCTATTTGGCCATAATTTTACTCTGTATTTTTGGAAATATACCATGAAAGCCTATTTACACAAGACGGCAACTAATGGCCAAGTTGGTGACCTCACTTCAGAATTCTGACATGTATCCATGCCATTACTGAGTCTAATACTTTGGCCCTGTTTTAGTTAGTGTCCATTTGGTGCTCGTGAAAGCATAACTTATGAATAACAAATATTTTCCAATTCAAAGGATGTTTGTTTTCTCCAGTGTGTGTTTTTTTAATTGTTAAATATTAACTTACAACTATTAAAACTATCTGAAAATTACTGACATTAAATCCACATCAAGATATTTCCAGTACATTTCTGGAATCCAAATTAAGAAATGTACATGTGAACATATCTTAGGAATGATTTTATTGCATTCATCGACTTACCTCCAAAATTCAAAAAGAATTTTTTTTGTGGATTTTCTACATTGGGGCAGAAAGGCTTAGTTGAACTCAGTAGAGTTCAGTTCATTGTTCAGCCACCAGATTTAAAGTGTCCTATTTCTGTGCAATTATGTCAACTGCAAAAAAAAAAGCACAAATAATTCAAAATAACCCTAACTGCCCACCACCTGGCAACCCAAGGTGGGGACGTACCACAGGAAGGAAATGTAACAACATTAGTCACCATCACACCACTGTTACAAGCTAGAGTTTTCCAAAATGCAAAGAATAGATCAAAGCACTTGGGAAGGGATTACTTGTTTGAAGTTTGTACTTCTTTAGACAGGTAAAGGTTGAGTAGCATTTTAGATTGGTTGTCAAACCTAATCATCTGAGAACAGAAATATTTAGCTGAGAAAAATACACTTTAGGGTATTTGATTAAAAACACACTCAAGGAATTACAATAAGATATGGAATTTAAAGAGATGCAAAATTTAATTTAATATCACATTGTTTGGGAGTTGAAGTCATTGGAGCCTTAGAGTACGATAATGGGAAAGTCAGATATGTGTATAATTTATGACATAAAAAAGACAAAGGTTCTGTAAATTATTGATGATTTCTATGGCTGGAAAGTATTTATCAAGTGGCTTAGACCATGCAAACGTAAATGGAGGGACTGAGTCATATGGTGTTAGCCTTGAAGGTATTGCGTAATTGGGACCATACTGAACCCAATATATGCAAGGTATCTTTTGAATGAGATAGTTGAGGGGCATCTTTTGTTTACAGGCAAATAAAATGGTGACTGACGATAAGTGACAAGGCAAGAACTTTACATCCATATTGGTTCATTGTATATTATATGTTTGGCTTGTATTTTTCCATTATCTTATATCTCAATTGCTGTTTCAGATTTACTGCTATTATAATCCAGATAATTACAGTTATTCATTCTAACATGAATTTTCATAGGAATCATTTATAAATCTTCAAAAACTCTGTTACAAAGTGTTACCATACCTGTTGAACGTGGTGTAATAATGTACGGCAAAATTATATCCTTGGGCATTTTATTCCTGATGCACACATACGAGATAAGTAGTTCTCAGACCCTGTGATAGATACAAAATCACTTGGTTCAGCCCAGATCTACAACTGGTTTATATCATTTGTGTTGAGATGACATTGAAACTAATGGCCAAGTTGGTGACCTCACTTCAGAATTCTGACATGTATCCATGCCATTACTGAGTCTAATACTTTGGCCCAGTTTTAGTTAGTGTCCATTTGGTGCTCGTGAAAGCATAACTTATGAATAACAAATATTTTCCAATTCAAAGGATGTTTGTTTTCTCCAGTGTGTTTTTTTAATTGTTAAATATTAACTTATGACTATTAAAACTATCTGAAAATTACTGACATTAAATCCACATAAAGATATTTCCAGTACATTTCTGAAATCCAAATTAAGAAATGTACATGTGAACATATCTTAGGAATTATTTTATTGCATTCATCTACTTACCTCCAAAATTCAAAAAGAATATTTTTTTGTGGATTTTCTACATTGGGGCAGAAAGGCTTAAAGGGGTAATATCATTCTCAGTTGAGTTCAGTTCATTGTTCAGCCACCAGATCTATTGCTTTAAACATTAATTTCTCATCAGATAGAATTTAGAAGACTCGTAAAGGTTCTGGACAAATGCAGAAAAGATTTATGAAAATATTTCCAGGAATGATGAATCGAGCTATAAAGTTAAACTTGAAATACTGTGTTGTTTTTCCTAGAGTAAAGGTAAAGGGAAGGTTTGTTAGTAGGGCAAAGGCATTGCGGTTAGTGCAATGCCTTTATCGTGCCAGCAATCAGGACCAGGTTTCGAATCCCGCATTGTCTGCAAGAAGTTTGTTTGTTCTCCCTGTGTCTGCATGGGTTTTTCCTGGTTTTCTCCCACTGTTCAAAATGTACTGGGGTGTAGGTTAATTGGGTGTAAATTGGACGGCATGGATTCATGGGCCAAAATGGCCTGTTGCCATGCATGAGTAAGGCCAGTATAGATATGGAACATAGTGGGAAGCTGTTCCTGTTAGCAGATGGTTCAAGGGCCAGGGGGCCTTGATTCAAGGAATGGGAAAAATTTGCAAGGAAGACAATGAGGAAAAGCTTCCACAAGGAGAGGGAAGCTATCGACTGGAAGTCATAGTCGTAAGGATGGTGGGAACAGAATCAATGAGAAAGGAAAGAATGGGAAATCACAAGATTGAACTGCTTGAGGCTGACACAGACTCAATGGAGCATATTACTCTCCGTTGAGTATCAAAATTGTGTGACTCCATGAACTGGTTATCCTTGGCTTGTTAATTTAAAGATGGCAACTATGGAACTTGTTGCTTTTGATATTTAGTGTATTCAAGAAAATAATGTTAATACCTTGCTTATTTTGCACTACAGTTTCATGCAAATGATTTCAACACCTATTAACCATGAAATGAAGCCATAATTTCTAGGTCAATCAGAAAAAAACTACCTTTATTGTTAAGCGCTTTCTGTCCTTTCAAAATTGAGCACAATACTCAGTACAAAGTATCTGCAAATATTGTTTAGGTTGTTTCATCAATTACATAATACGGGACAAGTAAAAATGATCAGAGTACCAAAAAGGAAATACCTCGTGATTTTTCTGATTTCAAATAATGGAGTCGGCCTATGCTTTACATTCACCTCTCTGGAGATCGATGTTGCTCTACCTTTTTGTAAGCACTCTGTTCCCTCCCACTCCAAGACCTTGCTTTTCTGAGAGACAGGGTGGGCTATGATCAATGATTAGAGCAGAGCCTATAGAAATTTGTGGCCCATCCATGTGCAGTCAAAACTCGTCTCCCTCTCTCCCTAAATGTTATTGAGAAAAACTGGAGGTACGTTTAAATAATCAGAAGAAAAATATCAAATATAATTAATAAAGTAAAAATATAAAGTCTCTCTTAAAGCAGATAAATTAGCCTGAACATTAATATTAATTAAAATGAAAAGAACAGCGCATTTTCCGACACTACTGTTTTAATGAACCTTGGTCTCCGAGCTGGCTGCAGGGATGAAGCAAGAGGTCTGGTGCACCACCATCTTTCCGCAGTATGGCCTGTATTTTCATGCAGCAGAAGGCTGGAATCCCAACACACTACACTGCAGCAAGCTGCATTTTTTTCTACTGACCACGCACCAGAGTAATCCGGTTGTCTATGCTTTGTTAAATTCTGGGAGGATTAGACAGAAAGTATTTGTTGTACTAATTGGGCAACCATCTGAACTTGAGAGAGAAAACACAAAAAGAAAAAAAGAGTGGAGCAAAATAACAACCTGCAGGAGGAATTTAGCATCCAGTCCAAGATGTCAGCCATTCTTTTTCCACTGATGCTGCTCGACTTGTTCAGTTCCTCCAGCAGATTACTTTGTGAACCATCTGATCTTTATAATGAATCTGTCAGACTAATAATCAAAGTCACATCAAATGTTTTGAACTTGGAGTCTGTGTCTTCATAGCTTCAACGGCAGTTGTGGAAATCCACTTTTCAGTTCCTTCTAATTTATCATAACTGACAACTGATCATGTCAGATGAGAATGTCTTTGCAGGCACTTGTTACTGGTTACGTAGAATAGTAGACAAAATTTAAAAAAACATACCGTATATTTTGGCGTATAAGTCGAGTCACAAAACCCTAAAAAAACCTCTCAAATCTGGGGGGGGGTCAATGTACGCGAGATCTACTTTTGAGATCAGCTCAAAAACCCATTTTGGCAAATAAGTTAACTCTTGAAAAACTGATTTGGCGTATATGTTGATCCTTGAAAAACCAAAAAAAAAACCCGACTTACAACAGATTTTCATAGAAATTTTTATTGAAAACAACAACACATTCAGAACCCTTCAAAATTTCTCTCGATCTCATCGTCTGAGGCAAAGATGGCAGCTAGCACAACCATACTCTCACTGTTTAAACAGTCCCGGCCTGTATCTGATGAGGCTGCTTCAGCTTTGTTGTCAGTGTCCCACAATAAATCATCTTCTGCACCATCAATTGCACAAGGTGGACTTTTTAAACGATTTTATTACAGTCTCTATTTGTCCCATGCCTTGAGCACAGTCACACAGCATATCAAGTGGTGCAGCACACATTACCCCGCCTTTTGTAAGTGAATTTTCCACACTCATCATCCATGTATTCCATTCCTCATGCACATGGTTTTTGAATGGCTTGTTCAAGCAGACATTGAGAGGTTGCAATGTAGATGTCAAACTACCTGTGATAACTGCCATGGAAGTGTTATGTAGTGCTAATCTACTTTTAGCGTTCTCACTTAAGTGACTACAAAACATATCCCAGACCATCAATCACCTTTCCTTCAGAGTGCTTACATTTTCATGAAAATATACAAAAATACCTGCAAGGAATTTCCTTTTAGGTTTAATTTTGTGTTTGAAGATTACGATGGGCCTTAATTTTGTCCCGTCGGCCATGCTCGATAACACCACGGTAAACCTGGTCTTTTTGTGGCCTGTACTTCTGGTTTGAACAGTTTTAACACCTTTCCATTCCACATTTCTATCATGTCAAAATTCATTGGGAGTTTTGTTCACGTTTCCAATATCTACTTCTTCTTTGGCTTGGCTTCGCGGACGAAGATTTATGGAGGGGGTAAAAAAGTCCACGTCAGCTGCAGGCTCGTTTGTGGCTGACAAGTCCGATGCGGGACAGGCAGACACGGTTGCAGCGGTTGCAGGGGAAAATTGGTGGGTTGGGGTTGGGTGTTGGGTTTTTCCTCCTTTGCCTTTTGTCAGTGAGGTGGGCTTCTTCAAAGGAGGTTGCTGCCCGCCAAACTGTGAGGCGCCAAGATGCACGGTTTGAGGCGTTATCAGCCCACTGGCGGTGGTCAATGTGGCAGGCACCAAGAGATTTCTTTAGGCAGTCCTTGTACCTTTTCTTTGGTGCACCTCTGTCACGGTGGCCAGTGGAGAGCTCGCCGTAGAACACGTTCTTGGGAAGGCGATGGTCCTCCATTCTGGAGACGTGACCCATCCAGCGCAGCTGGATCTTCAGCAGCGTGGACTCGATGCTGTCGACCTCTGCCATCTCGAGTACTTCGACGTTAGGGATGAAAGTGCTCCAATGGATGTTGAGGATGGAGCGGAGACAACGCTGGTGGAAGCGTTCTAGGAGCCGTAGGTGGTGCCGGTAGAGGACCCATGATTCGGAGCCGAACAGGAGTGTGGGGATGACAACGGCTCTGTATACGCTTATCTTTGTGAGGTTTTTCAGTTGGTTGTTTTTCCAGACTCTTTTGTGTAGTCTTCCAAAGGCGCTATTTGCCTTGTCGAGTCTGTTGTCTATCTCATTGTCGATCCTTGCATCTGATGAAATGGTGCAGCCGAGATAGGTAAACTGGTTGACCGTTTTGAGTTTTGTGTGCCCGATGGAGATGTGGGGGGGCTGGTAGTCATGGTGGGGAGCTGGCTGATGGAGGACCTCAGTTTTCTTCAGGCTGACTTCCAGGCCAAACATTTTGGCAGTTTCCGCAAAGCAGGACGTCAAGCGCTGAAGAGCTGGCTCTGAATGGGCAACTAAAGCGGCATCGTCTGCAAAGAGTAGTTCACGGACAAGTTTCTCTTGTGTCTTGGTGTGAGCTTGCAGGCGCCTCAGATTGAAGAGACTGCCATCCGTGCGGTACCGGATGTAAACATCGTCTTCATTGTTGGGGTCTTTCATGGCTTGGTTCAGCATCATGCTGAAGAAGATTGAAAAGAGGGTTGGTGCGAGAACACAGCCTTGCTTCACGCCATTGTTAATGGAGAAGGGTTCAGAGAGCTCATTGCTGTATCTGACCCGACCTTGTTGGTTTTCGTGCAGTTGGATAATCATGTTGAGGAACTTTGGGGGACATCCGATGCGCTCTAGTATTTGCCAAAGCCCTTTCCTGCTCATGGTGTCGTGAGAGAGAATATCTACTAGTTACCTATAATAAACTGGTGAAAACTTACAACTCCAGGATCAAGATTTTTTTATAGTTTCTGTGCAATTTTTGCCTTCTGTCACAATATCAGATTTTTCCTGTTCATGAAACGATTTCATCGGCCTACAGTAGCTTCAGAATCTGTACTGAGTTTTGGGTGTGACTTTGCCCACTGCCATGCAAATGTTCTTATTTTATTTCGGGTGACTATGTAGCTATTTAGCCTCTGTTCACGTACCCATTCTGTGAAGCGATTCTCCAACTCTGGCCAATGAGTCAAGAATTGCCTTTCTGGCATTTTTCTTCTTCTTTCTTCCTCCAATCTCTTACCAACTTCTTATCTACATCCAAGTTTCATGCAGGAGCGCAGTTGTTAGTTTTCCTGTCCATTTCTATCACTTTAAAACTCACTTCATACTTTCATCATTTTGATGGAGACTCCATGATAACAATCACCTCCAGCCAATGCCCAGCGGATCAATCGCCACGATTTTTAGGGGTCGACTTATACGCTGACAAATGCCCATCATCACAGTCATCTCGGTTCTGTGGGGTTGACCTATATGCCCGATATATGATAAAACCATTATTCACCCCTCCCTCTTGGTGCCGACCCCGTGCTGTTGTGTCATTACAGCACTCAGCACTGCAGAACTTCAATCTGATTCAGTAACTCGCATAGCTTTGCATCCTGAATAAAAACAACCTTAAAATCTGGCTCTGCGTGAAATGCTGCAGAGTTTCTCATTCAATTCATTGATTTATTTGGATTACATTTCTTAACCTGTTTGCCAGTGAATGTGACTGCATCCTGCAAGTGTACTCCACAGGCATCTATAGGCCCTTTTATAGTGGGATAAAAGTGATTGCAGAGACAAATATTATCTGTCTTTAAATCACTTCACTTACCTCCATAAAAGGATTGATTGGTTGAACTCACTTGTTCTTCCATCTGCCTGAGGTGGGGGTAGACTCAGAGGTGAAGTGAAGTTGCTCCATCTCCTCTGTAAAAGGATTGCCACTGAATGCGGCTCCAAAGGGGAGGGCCGATTATGTCTTGATGACGCCACCACCCCACAACCCAGGAGCTCAAATCTTTTCAAAAAACCCATATGGTTAATAGAGGATATAATGTTGCACCGATCTCCACTAGCACTCTTACCTGCTCCTTCCGAGTGTAGGCTGCTTTCCCTTCTTGGCTCGAATGTTTGGAGTCATGGTGGTGGGTGGCGCTACTGCAACATTCACCCCGACCTGGAAGCCGGCTCCCAACTGCATAATGGATCCCAATTCCATAATGGATCCACCATCACCGTAAAGGGTAAAATCACCTTTGTTTTTACTTGAGCCACTTTAACATGGGGTTTCTGCATAAAAAGGGCTTATGTTTCACCTGTTCACTATCGGGTTACCAGGCTTTTCAATCCTGTTCCTTTCAGAAGTATGTACCGTGAAACTCCTGAAATCCCACACCTATGAGGATTGTATAAGTGAATTTCCGTTTGCTTGAGATTGCGTGTTGCGTGAATAGGTGAGGTGCTTTTTACCTACTTATTTTCCTCGATTTTTTTTTTTGCCAGTTGCTTGAGGCTGCTGGTTGCTTGAATTCTGGATAGCAGGGATTTTACTGTATTGTGTTCTACTAGAGATCGAACAATGATAACCCTATATTACTTGTCCAGAATTATGCAAAACATTTCATTTATTTTAGCAACATTGTTCTTTGGATTTTTCAACACGCTCTATCTCTTAATAAGAGTTCTGGCCCTGCTTGTTTCAAGAAACATGCTTTGTCAGCATATTTCATGCAATTGTCCTGAACCAGGCAATCTGTCCTGCCGAACACATCCCCACCATCCCTTTCCAGTCTAAGTTACTGCCTTGGCTTTCACATCCTGCAAGTTTTAAAAGATAATTCTGTTTCAGCATATTCTTTGTAATTAATATTATTTATTTAATTATCTGGCCATTGTTTTATAAATAATAAGAAGCTTAATTGTCCAAAATGGAAATTAAAGATGCTTTAAGTGATCTTTTTAATTCCTAACTTTTCCCCACAGCTGCTGATCACCCCCGATGACTTCCTCCAGTAGTTTGTTTTTTTCTAGCTCCTAAATAAATGACTTTGTGATGGACTGACAAGGTTCTTATCGTCGAAGTTCCATTTTATTTCCCCACTTAAAAATTGTATTCTTTGCTATGCAGCATAGATGCTTTTCTTTTTTTAAACTGATACCAAGGGTTGTTCATTTTCTGAAGCCTCATTGCAGAAAATAGTCAACTCCAGGAAATCTGACAGGAAATCTCAAGTCTGCTTTGCCACAATGATGTATCTTTGCAGACGTGTGGTTAAATTTGTGAAGCTTGTCTTGTTGCGCCTCTTGCAGTTTAAAAGCCATTGTTCCCCGAGTTAAAAAGAGCAAAAATTCATTGTTACTCAGGTGAAGAGCCTAGAAGGATACATCTTAAAGGTTAAACAGACTATATAGCTTAAAACAGTGGTTCCCAACCTTTTTTATGCCCCGCACCCCTAAAAAATTTTAATATGTTCTCGCACCCCTTAAAGTAATAATTTATTTCAGAATAAAGGTGAAGGTGTCCAAAACAAATTTGTATGATCATTTTTTAATAATATATAAACAAAAATGAAACATATGGAAAAGAAAAAATATTACAACAAATTAAAAGTTGCATAAACTCTAATTTCCATCCTTGGATGAAATTTCTTTAAAAAAATTAAAGAACTAATGTTCAAATGTTCATATGCCAATTTAAATTTAATGACTCTTTTGTTCCTGTTTATTGCTTAAGAGTTTTTCAAAACGTGGCACTTTGTTGCAGACACCAATCCGCGTGTCTGCCTGTGCACCCAAGCGGTTTTCTAGATTTTGTCTTGATTGACAAAAGGGCCCTAAATCCAGACTCGCATAAGTATGTCATCGCGAATGGGATGAGCACAGTTAGTGCTTTTTCACCAAGACTTGGAAACATGTCCATGGCCAAACACCAATATTGTTCCAAAGTTTGGCTTTCAAACTGCATTTCAAGAACACGATTTGTGCACAGTTCAATAAGATCTTCCTTCAGCTCTTCATCATCCGACATAATATCCAAATTGAAGGAGTATGGATTTATTAAAAAAACTGAAATGTTATCTCGCACCCCCTGGAATGCTATCTCACACCCCTGGTTGGGAAACCCTGGCTTAAAATAATACTTCAAGGGGGCTTTGAACTCTGGAATGGGGAATCACTCATTTGGCTGTTCAATAACTCAGCACCTTTACACAGTGCATATTGGAATGATTTTTTTGACTCATCGTGTCAATCAGCTGCTCTTTAATGATCCATTCTTCGGCTTATAAGCAGCCCTTTAGTCCTTCTATCATTTTGAGTAACAGCACCACACATTTGCCTTTCACTGCAATTGACAAGGACTTGTTTTTCCTTTCACCATTTAACATACTGCCAAACTATGTGCAACTTGATGTCCACCTTAAAATGAATTTGTTCTGAGATTAAAAGAAATTTTATATTTTCTGTGAACATTTGCTATTTTGCACTACTGATTTCATTGCCAATTGTTCATACAAGTTGAGTTGGAAATCAATGCCGTATATTTCTTAGATTAAAAACAAACATTTGAATCAATCTTTTCAATCCAACCTTCTGCTTTGTCCCACTCCTACATAATTATACAGTTTATTTATGAGGGCTTCCACAGAGCAAGCAGATGTGATCAATTTCCGTACACCAACAAGTGACAGGCAGCACATGACTGAAAGCTGATCACCACTTGTGTCAGGGAAAGCCTTAACCACAAAAGCTCAGGGTTAGTGAATGGGGCCAAACCTGGCTTCTTTGAGTTCTGTATACTATCAGACATTCTCCCAAATTCTAGGCTTCTCCCTCCGTTTGCTTCAGACAAAATAAATATTTCGCCCGGCACCTCAAACACTGACATCTTACTTTTTTTCTCCATTGATCAAGCTCTCCTTCTCCAAGAAGAGGCAAAGAAGAAAAGGAAAATGGAAGTCAATTATCAATCATTTTTCTGGAATTCATACAAAACATTTTCTTCTCCAATAAATAGGTCCTTTTTAGAATGGAGGGTTGCAATTAATGAAGTACACGAAGAATAGGTTCCTGCCCTTCAATTGTTTACTCAAGATTAAGTTAATGCAAGCACAACCTGACGAAACAGTGTTCTCTGTTCCTGGTGCAAAACCTGCAGAGTACAAGCAATAACTATGCAGGACAAAAATACGTAGATAAAAATAATTTTTTTTTTTTTTTACTATTTATGTTTATCAGATGGAAGAGAGAATAATATAAAAAATTTCCATGTTAGCTAATGATACAAAAATAGGGAAAAGGCACATTATAATATGGATGTTGCGATCCTACCAAGGGATGAGATTGTTTGAGTGACTAGGGAAAATCCTGGCAGATGGAGTTTGACATTGAAAAATGAGAGGTCACAAACTTTAGTAAAGGAACCAAAAGGCAGATATGGCTTATCTGGCGGTAAGGTTGGCGTAGCGGTCAGCGATCGGGACTGGACCCGGATTCGAATCCCGCGCTGTCTGTAATGGAGTTTGTACATTCTCCCCGTGTCTGCGTGGGTTTTCTCTGGTGGCTCCAGTTTCCTCCAAAATGTGTAGGTCAATGGGTGTAAATTGGGCGGCATAGACTTGTAGGGCCAAATTAGATTAATACAGTGCTGGATGTCTAAATTTATTTATTTTTTTAAAATGATCTAAATGGGGAGTGATTCGCTAGGTTTTCTAGTGCATGAATCACAAAACATTAGCAGATAGGTCCAACAAAAAGGTAAGTCTATATCGTGAAGGTGTTGGAATTTAAGAATAGGAATGACTTGCTCGTGTTGCAGTATTAACTGTGTGGCAGCCGACAGGGCCCAAATCATCAGATTTATTGGGAACTGGCACAGAAGAATAGTTGATTCCTGGGGCAGATCATGTTGAAAGACAAGGCAGGCTTCATACCCTAATGGACTATCCCTACTTATTATTTTTCTTCTTGTGTTATTTTTCCCCCAATTTGTGCTCTTCTGAGAAACATCCTCTAACTGAGCCCAGACATGAATTATGCATTGAATAATCTTTGTACTTCATGAAAATCAACGTCTTTGTCTGAACAAAATTAATCGTTTCTAATATCCAAAGAAGCTGTGTTTATTTAGTGTTGGTGGAAAGAGATTGCAATACTAACTGGGAGATGAGCAAGATGAGTTTGAATGTTTATCTTTACGAGGAATGTGGAAAGGGCTGATTAAGCTGAACAGGATGAGGAGTTTTTGGCAAGAATGTCAATTTTAGGGAATCAAACTGCAAAACAATCGCAAATTATCGGCCAGTTCAAGTGGAGTTCACTCTGGCGCATTGTTAAGTTTGATTGCTTATTCTCAAATTATAAAAGAAATAGACTTCAACTGTTAAACTGTTCATTCAGATTAAGTTTCCTGTACAAAACCAGATGGTTGGTTGCATGGACTTTGATATCTCACAAATACAGATTTTTCTCTCTCCCACTTTTACCATCTGAAAGCAGTTAGTAATATCTCAAACACCAAAATCTGCTTCAACTCCTTGCCGCAGATTTGAGTATAGAAATATATTTGATCCTTTCTCAAAATGGCAAATGTACGGGTATTGATTGGGACTGATCCTTTTACATGAGCAAAAGTTATATTGATGTTGATATTGCTCTAACCACAGATGGATTTTTGGTGAATTTTGATTATGATTAATTACTCTTATTCTCCAAAGTGTTTTGAGTTACCTCTCTGTCCCAAGTTAAATAAAAGTGGCATAATGGTGACTGCTTTTGTGATGCCATGAGTTTATTTGCAAATGGATTTAATGTAACAGAATGTTTTGGTTAAGTGCAATTAATTTATTGATGAAATTCTATTTATTGAAGTTTCAATGTTATCTAAAACTAAAACTAATCAGTTGGCATATGTTTGATCTATTTTTTTTGTTTTTATTGAATTATTATGGATTAGGGAACAAAATGAATTTGAAGAGAAAGTCACACATGATGTTCAGTGAAAGATTGAAAGGTCAAAGGGCATTTCCTTTTTGACCAAATAGTTAGAAATTAAATAAAATCAAATAAAGTGACAGGGCCAGTAGAAGATATTTTGGTGTTCCAAGAGTTTGATTATTCTAAGGAAGTAAATTAAATAAATGTTAAAGCACAAGTTAATTTACAAAGGGATCACAGAACCTATGTCAGGAAGCAGAGACTGATTATCTTAAGCATACAACACCTTGGACCATTGTCATTCTATTAAACCAAAACATGGGATGTGTGATGTTTCTTTTATTGTAATTAAAAAACTTGGGATTTTTTAAAACAACCATACTTTATTAGCTATAGAACTCATTCACGACCGTGTGGAGGCATCCATCTTGAATCCAACCAAAAATGCAACAAGCTAGTCTCCATCTCCCTCTAGTGGTCAGGAGGATCACTAGAACTCTATCACTACATCCGCTTTCCTTGAGATGTTTAATCTAACAGCATGACACACTAATACAGTATTCATTTCAATTTAAAGTTCAACACAAACGTAAACACATTGGCAGCACAAACATTTTAAGCATGCAGTTCCTTTTTATAGATTCAGTCTCCCATTTGATAACAAGTCACTGACATTGGGAGTGCTCCTTGCATTTGGTGCCATTCTTTTGACAACTGTTAGAGTTACTGTGGCCATAATGTATTATCTAAAAAAAAGAAACCCAGGGTTACCTTCCAAGATCCCAATGAGAAATACCCGCTGCAATTAATAGATAGAGGTAGTGAGTCATGACGCCAGACAGTTTTGCTTTGCTCTTCGGCGAGTCATATTCTTGTTTTGCCTGTGGTAAAACATGTATGCCTTTCTGCCAGAGTTGATAGAAGTCTTGTAGAGCAAACCATTTACCAATGATTGTGATAAGAATCTTGTTGCGAAGATCTGTTTTTAAAGGAGCGCAACCCAAATTCCCTACAGGTGGAAAAAAAGTGACTCAATACTTGGAAGATCTGAAGATTGGTGATACTATTCACTTTAGAGGGACAAGTGGATTACTCACATAATGGAAAAGGCAAATTTGGTATCAAGCCTGACAAGTATATCACCATCAGAAGGCAAGTTTGCAATAAAACTTGGTGTGATTGCAGGTGTATCTGGTATCACGCCAATGTTGTTATCACGAAAGATCGTGAAGACTCAACTATGTTTTATTTAATCTTTGCAAATCAGACTGAAAGGGATATTCTGCTTTTTCATGATTTTAAGAATGTCTGATCGCTTTAGGATGTGGTATAAAGTTCCTGAAGGCTGGGATTATAGTGAAGGTTTTGAGAGTTTTAGTATGATTAAGGAACACCTGCCATCACCTGCCGATGATGGACTGATTCTCGTGTGTGGCCACCTCCCGTGATTCAGTTTCTCCTGGTACCATGTGATGTTTCTTTCATTGCAATAAAGAAACTTGTTTTTTTTAAAAAAAAACAACTATACTTCATTAGCTATTGAACTCATTCACGACTGTGTGGAGGCATTCATCTCGAATCCATTTGAAGCTGCAACAAACTAGTCTCTGACTCCCTCCAGTGGTCAGGAGGAGCACTGGCACTCTACCACTACAGGATGGACAGGTATCCAACTCTGTGACTTTGATGAGGTGAACCCTCAGCAATTTATCTTAAATTTGAATTGATAAGCTTAGGACGTTTTCATTATTTGGATTATTTCATATTCTGTGTGCTAACATCTCTGAATCTCCTTTTTAACCATTCATTTCACAGTTTGTTCTTTCAGAATTGTGAGAATTTGGACGGGATACCTTTGGCCATTTATATTTTCTGAGTTCAATCCATACTAAATCAACCTTAATCTTTCATCCCTCACACCAAAGGAAACTTAGAAAACGAACATCCAGTAAAGCACAAAACCATTGATTGTAGTTTACACAAAAATGCTGGAGAAACTTGGCAAGTCATGTAGCATTCTTTATGTAGCAAAGATGAAGTTACATAACCAACATTTCAGGCCTGAACCCTTCATTAAGGCAGGCACCTGAATAAAATGGTGGGAGGGAGAGAATCAGGGGAGGCCCCACCCTCTCTGAATGGAGAAGGAAGGGGGTGGGGAGCTAGAGAAAAGGAGACAGAGAGAGAGAGAGAGGGATGGGGAGGATGTCCTAACGGAAACCAGAGAAGTCTCCCCACCCCCTTCCCTTTTGATTCAGAGTTATCCCCTCTCCCATCACTTCCCGGCTTTTTTACCTCGTGGCCTCCCTCCCATATCTACCTATGACCTTCTTCCTGTGGCCAAGTGCTCCTCTGCCTGCCCTTGCCCTGCCCCACCCCCACCATTTTATTCACGACCTGTGCATGCTTTAGGTTCATCCCTTGACGAAGGGCTCGGCGCCTAAATGTTGGTTATGTATCTTTAGCTTTGCTACATAAAGAAGGCTGCACAACTGTGGTGATACAACCACTGGACTGTCTGTGACTGCCTGCCTACTGCAGGGGGCGGCCCACTGTACCTGCAGGGAGGTAACTTGGGAGGCTGGCTCCACCTACCCCCTGTCAATCTCCAGCCCCATACAAAGGCTCACGCCGGCCCTTGTGTAGGCAGTAGAGCACATGGAGCCAGAAGGGCTGCTGAACCTTGTTTTAAGCTAATTAAAGCCTGTAGTACAGCCTTCATAATTTGAGCTTGTTCGTTCGCACTACAGCGCATCACAATAACTTTCTGAGTTTCTCCAGAATTTTTGTGCAAACTTCAATATTTGTATATTAATATTTCAACAATACTACACTTTTTAAGATATTGTTCACATTCTGAACGAGGAAAGATGACTCACTGTGTTGTTATAGGATGCCCAAATCAATACCAGCAACAATTTTAACTTTCATTAGTTTATTTATCTATTTAGCAACAAGTATTTGCTGCTTTGCTCTGATGCATATATTGAAGGTTATTAATGTATGGGAAGAAAATTATATGTGCAAGACATCGAGCATTTTCCCCATATTAAAATATAATTTTCTTGTAGGATCTTTAAACCAACAATATTGTGGACAATGTTTCATATTCCACATGTTGTGAATTGTTTGTGCCATGAGTGTGGAGAAATTCCTCCAATAATATTCATAACATCAATGAAGTACTTTTAATTTTCCACTGCATGCTTTTCTTTGATAATCTGATCGTTATCTATAGCTTAATCTCACTCTTTCAGACAGTTTCAGAATTTATTGGCATGAACAAGTCACAAAATTCGGCGTTTTGCAGTAGCGTCATTGTGCAAACATTCATATTTCTTTCTCTTATCAATCCTCCCCCACCCTCTCTGTAACATAAACTTGTTTCCTTTCCTCCGTAGTTCTGAGGACAGGATATTCACATGAAATGTTATCTCTGCTTCTCTTCCTGACCAGCTGAAGAACTTTGTGCTTTATTTCGGATTTCAAGCATCAGCAGTATTTTTTTCTGTCAAATGAAATATCCTTTCACTTCTTAAATAAGTAGAATATTAAAGGCTTAGTTAAGGCTTTCTTGAAACACAGACATTCATTTTAGAAATCTTACTTGCAAAACCTCATACAACAAAACTTCTTCAAACATAATTTGTCTGCAAACCAGTCAGTTCTGTATTCAATTGTCCATTGTGAGTGTTGCTGCGTGAATGATTCTAACGCAAAGTCCACAGACTGTACAACAGGTTTTAATTAGCTTAAACATACACCAGTCTTAGTATCTTTGCTGGCTCCACTTGTGTCTGACTGTCCCCCGAAGGGGCTGACCTGAGTCTTTATACGGGCTGGTGATTGACAGCCAGCTGTTGGGGCCAGCCTCCCAGGTTGCCTACCTGCAGGTACAGTGGTTGCCTCCTGCAGGAGGCTGATAGGAGTACGACCAGTGTCGTGGTTGTATCATCACATCCATGTATAATATATTTTATTGGAAAAAGCAGTGTGAGTTATTTCCTGCCTTCCTACCTCTACCAAACATCTGCCACCTCCCTATTCCTTTCTGTGCTTTCCAGCTTCCCTTCCAACCTTTGTCTTGAAAAGGGCCCCAAGAGATACAGGAGTATCACAGAGATAAGATGATAGGCTGCAGACACTGAGATTGTAGTGAAAACACTGGAAATGCTGGAGGAACCCAGCTCGTCTATTCAGCATCTATAGGAGACAAAGCTGATGTTTCGGGTCTGAGCTCTTCCTCAAGGAAAAAGAATCAGAAAAGGTAGAAACAGGATATATCAGAAAGTCTCAGAATTCAAACAATAAGGGAGGAGGAATCCAGATCAACAAAAGGTGTTAATTGGATGTGATAAGAGACTAGGTAGAATTTATCATGCCTGTGAGAAAGGAGACAGGGAATGGAAATACCATGCAGAAGCAAAGGGGTGGAGGGGGGGGTGGGGATTAACAAAAGACAGAGGTCGATATCTGGTAGAAAGGTGCATCCATTTCAAATCTCCATCGCATTCCTTTGGCAACGTGTCTGTCCATGGTCTCATGAGATCACCCGTAAACTGGAGGAACAACATCTCATCTTCCAACTGGGCACCGTCCAACCAGGTGGCATTAATATCGACATCTGAGATGCTCATTTGTACAAAACAAAATTTATTTATTTATTAATCTTTATAGATATAATACTTATCCTGTATTTGCATTATTTTTCTGTATGTGTATTATGTCTGGATGTGTGTCTGCATGCTTTTGTTCCAAGGACTGGAGAAGAATGTTCTTCTTTCTTCTTCTTTGGCTTGCCTTCGTGGACGAAGATTTACGGAGGGGTAATGTCCACGTCAGCTGCAGGCTCGTTTGGGGCTGACAAGTCCGATGCAGGACAGGCAGACACGGTTGCAGCGGTTGCAAGGGAAAATTGGTAGGTTGGGTTTGGGTGTTGGGTTTTTCCTCCTTTGTCTTTTGTCAGTGAGGTGGGCTCTGCGGTCTTCTTCAAAGGAGGTTGCTGCCCGCCGAACTGTGAGGTGTCAAGATGCACGGTTTGAGGCGATATCAGCCCACTGGCGGTGGTCAATGGGGCAGGCACCAAGAGATTTCTTTAGGCAGTCCTTGTACCTCTTCTTTGGTGCACCTCTGTTTCGGTGGCCAGTGGAGAGCTCGCCATATAACACGATCTTGGGAAGGCGATGGGCCTCCATTCTGGAGATGTGACCTGTGGTCAATTTGTCCTCCATGGAAGCCTCTCCAGCTTCCCTCTGTGTCTGCAGTTGCTTGTGTTTCCTCAGTGAGTTATCACAATTGGCCTCAGAGCCAAGAACAAAATAAACACAGTCATATTTCCTGGAATCAGGGAATCCTATTGCTAATCTTTGTCTATTAATCCCTAAAATGGAGGCCATCACTTTTTACTCTAATCCATCTCTCATTAAATATTTTTTCTTGCCGAAGAGCAATCTATAGCATTAATTCAAGTTGTCTTTCCCCTTCCAAGCCTGCTATACGAGTCCGTTGTTGAGCATGAACTATTGCTCTTGCAGGAGTCAAGGAACTCAGCAAAGACTGCAGGTCAAACCTGTGATCTTCAGAGGCTGAAAGGCCCAAACACTCCTTTCTCTTTTATAACATTGTATAGGATCATTTGAAAGTCATCCTGTATGACACTGTGATGGCATTTCAGAGCTTACATTGAAATCCTCTGGCTAGTATGAATAACACAACACTATTATAGCACCAGTGACCAGTGTTCGAATCTGGTCCAGTCGGTAAGAAGTTTGAATATTCTCCCTGAGTCTGCGTGAGTTTCCTGCTAGTGCTCCAGTTTCCTCCCATGTTTCAAAGATGCAAGGGAATTAGTAGGTTAAATTGGTCACATGGGTGCATGTGAGTGGCATGGGCTCTTGGCCTGCTACCATTGTGGTGATACACCACTATTCTACTGTAGGGGGCGACCTGTGTACCTGCAGGAAGAGCACTGGAGGACAAGACAACACCTGGTCGGTTGACAATCAGCCGGCCTGATTGGGCCAAGCCTCACTCGGTCGGCTGCCAATCATCCACCAGGATATAAGCCATATCCGGCCCCTCGAGGTCAGTCACACAGAGCCAGCACAACTAACTGCAGGAGGGACTTTAAGTGGAATAAAGCCTGTTGATGGGTCTTTAAGTCTTGTGACTGCCTTCTGTAAGACAGCGCACCACAACCGTGCTGGATCTTAAATTAAACTGAACCTGTAAGCAGTAATTCAAAAACAAACATTGAGATTTGTCTTTAAAGTTAAATGGTCTAACTCCCACTGATTCTGTGAAACAAAGTGTATTTTGCTTTAACAGTGGTTGTGATCTCCAGATGCATGTAATGATTAGAGCTGTTGTCCCACTGTTCCTGATTCATTGCTTATCTGTGGTGTTCTCTCTGTGAAATTTGCATGTGTTCCATGTGACTTTATTTCAGATGTTCCAGATGCACTTCAGCACCTTTAATTCCTCAGGAGTTTGTGAAGGTTTGGTATGACACCGGAAACCCTGGCGTATTTCTACAGATATGTGGTGTGCCGACCGGCTGCATCACAGTCTCGTATGGGAACACCAATACCTCTGAGCATCAAGCCCTACAAAGGTAGTGGTCACAGCTCAGGACATCACAGGCAACGCCCTTCCTACTATCGAGAATATTTACAGGGAACGCTGCCGTCGGAGAGCAGCAGCAATCATCAAAGATCCACACCCCCCCCAGCACACGCTCTGTTCTCGCTGCTGCCATCGGGAAGAGGTACAGGTGCCACAAGACTCGCACCATCAAGTTCAGGAACAGCTGCTACCCTGACTCCTCAACGACAAACTCTATCATGGATTCATTTAAGGACTCTTACTTTTGCACTTTATTGATTGTTTTTTTCTCTCTTTCTGATTTGCACAATTAGTTTGTTGACATTTTTTATTTGTTTACATTGAGTACAGATTTTTTCCACACTAGCAATAAGTGCTCATTCTACCTTTGCCCGCAGGAAAAAAAGAATTTCAGGGTTGTCATGCGTGTACTCTGACAATAAATCTGAAATCTCTAAATCTAGTTTCTTCCCATATCCCAAAAAATATGTGGGTTGGCCGAAGGGTCTGTTTTTACCATGCTATATAAACTGTGACAGTAAACTAAAGGTTCTATAAGAAAGTTTTTTAAGGTAGCATTTATGCAGCTTCAATTTGTTAATTATGTACCCTGATGCTCGTTCAATTCTTCTGGTATTTCTCTATTATATGTGATGGCTGTGATTATCGTATACTAGAATTTGCTGAGTAAAATTGTGCTAACATGTTGAGGTTCTATAATGTGTTATTCCTTAATGAGTCATCAGTCTCCTTGCCCGAAGCAACAACAGCATTCTCTTTAAACAAATCAATCTTATTTTGAAAGACCACAGATTTTTTTTCCTTGCATGTTGTTCACCAGAAGACTCATTACTGTGTTCACCCTGCCAGTCCATCAATCTTCATCCACTATCATTTGCAAACCACTAATCATAATTTCTTCCTACAGCACTGGCTTGCTTTGACAACATGATAACTGGAGCATGCAGCTTGTGTCCTTGGCGCGCTTTATGTTAACTGCACCACTTGCCAAGCAGGTGGAAAGCTTTTAACGGTAGAGTGCAGCACAATAAAATCTCGCAAGCTTCAGTACATTGGCTGATTATGATCCTGTTTGGCTGTGATAGATGATCTCATGTGATTTCAGTGGCAGTGGAAACCATCGGCTATGAGGAACACAAAAAAAAATCACAGAGAAAAAGATTAGCAATTCCATGTAGCCCTCGGTTTAACGATGACAAACCAAATGGGCTTATTAGGTGAGAACAAATGGTTAAAAAAAAAACCTGCAAAAGCCTAATCTGTTCAGATATGTTTTAAAGCTCTAGAGCTCAAGAATCTGAAAGTTACAGATCATTAATTCATCACCAATGAACTGGTTGCCCATTCAATATAGTTATGATATTGTAATATTAACCATGGAACCTTAAGAAGGAAAATACTCAGTAGGCCTCATAGAGAGAGTGAGAAAAAATTAATATTTTCTTTAATCAGAACTTGTAAAATTTAGAACTCAACACTGCTTTAAATTACGACGAAGAGTACAACATTAACATCTGTGACAGAGCGAAGATCTAAAGTGACTGAATGACACAAAAGGAGATGTTGCCGGCTGAGAGAGGGTGGCGAAAGGTCGGTTGTGGCAGCTGGCCTTTCTGGCAGGCATGAAACTGGAAGGAGAAATAAAGGGTGAACAATATTAACATTTTGAATAAAATAAGGATAGTTGACGGAAACCTGAAATAAAAGACAGCTGGAGATCTAGTGAACTTCATTTGGAGGTCACAGTACGATCTTCCCCACTTTGGTGAATTAAAATGCGGATTGCCTGACCACTTCAAAACCACTACTTAATCCACAAAGCTAACCCTGTGCTTTAAATTGCCTGCAACTTCAATTTTCCAGTGAAACACAGAAGTCTGCAGATGCTGTGATTGTTGTAAAAAGTCTTGCAGTATCCACAGGAGATAAAGATTGCCAGGCCTCCACCAGGAGGCTGCCTATAAGCACAGAGGGAAAACATAGATTTACCTTTCATGTTGAGCGGCGCCTCGTAGTGCCTTCTGGAGCCGATGGAGGCAGGGTGACTGTCAGGGCAACCCTCAGAACAGTACCAGCGGCGTGGGGGATTATGTGTGGGGAAGACGGCCATTGCTCTGCCACGTTTGGAGTCATTGATGAGCGGCCCCAAAGGCTCAAGCGGCCTGATGAGGTGCTGCTGCAGCCCGCACCGGCTGCCCCTGCCCTGATGGCCCCACCGCCATAGGCGGCCCTGACTTAATGGCCCCTGCCCTTATGGCCCGCCCTGATGGCCCCTGCCAGCCACCCCTGACCTGATGGCCCCCAACCTGACAGCTCCTGCCGGTTGCCCCTGTCCTTATGGCCCTTGTCCTGATGGCTCATGCCAGTCACCCCTTCCCTTATGGCCCTTGTCCTGATGGCCCCTGCCGGCCACCCCTTTCTTAATGTGCACTAGCTGCCCCTGCCCTGATGGCCACCCGCCTTGACAACCCCTGCCTTATTGGCCCCTGCCCTGATGGCCCTTGCCCTGACAGCTCCCACCAGCTGCCCCTGACCTGATGGCCCTCACCCTGACAGCTCTTGCCAGCCTCCCCTGCCTTGATGGCCCCTACCCTGACGACCCCTGACCTGATAGCTCCCGCCATCCCCCCCGTCCCCCCGCCTGAAGGCTTCTGATGGCCCCCACCAGCTGCCCCTTCCCTGAGGGGGTCATGGAGGGAAAGGAGAAACTGGTCATGGGCTGATGGAATCACCCCAATTGCCGTCGACGCCTTGGAGCCAGCCACACTGCATTGATAGAGTTAACTCTCCTTACGTAAGGATGGAGAATCTCCGCCTTTACAGTCGGGTTTTTTCACTGCATGAAAGATTCTATATATTGCAGTTGTTTTGGACCTGATTCAAGGAAAAAGTGAAAAACAGGATATCTCAGTACAAAGACAGGTTTGGCTAAGGGGAGAAGTCCAGATCAATCTCTGACCTTTGTTAAACATCCAGTGTTGTATCTAGGATAAGTGACACCCTAGGACTGCCGCTAACATCAGCACCCGCCCCCCCCATTAAATAAAACCACAGAAACCGCCACCACACACTCAGGTGTGGATATAGGTTGTGACTCTAGGAAGTAACTTATTTAGTTAAGATTTTATTCTATATTTGAGCTACTTTGTTCAGTTTGTTGTTCCATTAAATAAAACATTAATGAGTATTTCTTATTTTTATGTGAAGCAATGTCTAAATAAATCAATAATAATAACACCCATCAATTTACTGATTATTTATTTGGCGAGGTATTAATTGAAAAATCTCCACAGGCAGCTGTCAGTGGGCCATTCAGCGGGCAGCCGGGGCGAGTTGTTGGCAGGGCAGTCAGCAGGGCCTTCAGTGGGGCTGTCAGCAGGCAGCTGGGCCGGACAGTCGGCAGGGCTGTCAGCAGGTGAACAGGCCGGACTGTCGGTGGGGCAGTCAGCGGGCTGTTGGCAGGGCAGTCAGCAGGGCCTTCAGTGGGGCTGTCAGCGGGCAGCTGGGCCGGACAGTCGGCAGGGCTGTCAGCAGGTGAACAGGCCGGACTGTCGGTGGGGCTGTCAGTGGGTGAACAGGATAGGCTTTTGCCGAGGCTGTCATTGGGGTTGGCTGTCAGGGGGTGCCCAGTGGGCCATCAGGGGATGGCCAGAGTGGGCTGTGACAGCCCATCTGACCAAATGGCCTCTGGAACCTCACCAGGCCACTTTGGCCTTCAGGTCTGTTCATCAGTGCCAATGGCTCAATGCGGAATCAATGGGAAAAATGGCCGATTTCCCTACCCATAATCCCCCATGCAGTTGGAACCACTCTGTGTTTCCCTGGCTGGCGCCGGCAGAGCGATTCCAGCTGCATAGAGGAGGGATAGGGAAAACAGCCATTTTTCCCCATTGATCCCACATTGAGCCACCACCAGGTGTTGGAGCGGCCCGATGAGATGCTGGCCAGGAGTGACGCTCAAGAGAGCACCCTTGGGATGGAGATTAATTATTGGGCTGGGGGTAAGGAAAAGAGAGTGGTGCTCTCTGTTTTCTGCCCCACCTAGATACGCTTACATAAACATTCTGCCCACTTCTTCCCCCGTCACCTTACCGCAGCTCTGTCTCTCTCCCTGTTCCCTTTGGCTCCTTTCACACAGACAAAATCAATTCTCACCTGTTATCAATTATTTCCATGTTTTTTTTAGTTTTTTTCCCAATGAATATTAGTAATTTTGTTTGTCTATTCATTTTTAGCATTTAAAATTTTGAGAATGTCAGAGTCATTTAATAATTATTTATTTGTCTATTAAGTGGTACATGGAGCACATTTGTCTTAGGCTAAATTGTCTCGCTTTTATTCCAACAATCTATCAACTATCAACCTCCAAATCCCTCCCTGCACATTCGTCCATCATAAATCACAGTCCTACCACTATATTGTGTCAATTAATTATTCCAGTGTGCATGTTACCTTTCCCTCAGCAATCATAGCTCTCTCAAGTATAATCCATGCTGAAGTTGTCAAAAATCTGATGTGAACTTCTCTGGGGATCTTTGCTTGACATGTGTTTTTCAGTTACAAGCAGCACCAATTCTGTGCAGTGGTCCAGTGATCTTTCTCACACAACAGATGGTGCTCTGAAGATAAAACTGTAATGCCAAGAGCCTGTAGCTGACTGCCTTGGTAAACTGTTACAATGACACCAAGTGCTAACGTTTAGAATTACAGCATACATTTTGGGTTGAAAATTGCAGTGAACTGGAATTCCCTGACTGAGTGTTGTTCAGATGGCTGGCTCCTCCCTTGGCTCCACCCTCACCTACCCCAATATCAACGTTGGTTTTCCCGCCTTACCTCAGATTCACCTGAGGACTAATGTGGCTCTCGTCCATTGATTGTAAGCTATTAAAAGCATGTTGGTACTCCTCACTTGTCTCTGAGTGCAATCAGTCGCGTTACAACCATCCAACCCAATGCCTTCCTGCCATTCACTGTGAAATTCTGGGAACTTTTCGACTCAGGCCACACTTTATGGCCCAGGTTCAACTTTTGAACACTGTCACTGTTAAAGTGGACCTGCAAACACTTGATAAACGAACACAAATACAGCTGACAAGTGCTTTATTGTTGCTTTTCAAAGCGTAAGAACTCCATTACAGCAAGAAGCACTGCCCACCAGCAGCTAAGTTAAATCAAGTTTATTATCATCTGATTGTACAAGTATTCTCTTTTTCTCGGTGCAAAACACATAAACATGCAACCAGACATAAAAAAAAACAAATCTGAATTAAAAAGAACTTAAAAAAAAAACTTTAAAAAAAACCTACAGATATAGCTAAACCACGCCGATCACTCCGATCTCATCTTACAGCCCAATTATCATACATAATCATAGAAAGAAAACAGAGCCAGATCAACTCACCACAAATGAAAATATTGAATAAATGGTCGCCAGGTTAACTCAAACTTAGAAGGGGATTCATAGACAGAGTTTCTAATTTTCTCTAAATTTAAACATAGTATAGTTTGGGTAAACCATTGGAAAACAGTGGGAGGATTTACCTCTTTCCAATTTAATAGTATAGATCTTCTAGCCATTAGTGTAAGAAAAGCAATCATACGATCCGCAGGAAGAGATAAATAAGTCAAATCTATCATAGGTAATCCAAGAATTGCAGTAATGGGATGTGGTTGTAAATCAATATTCAAAACAGTAGATATAATGGAAAAAATTTCCTTCCAATAATTCTGTAAAGAGGGACAGGACCAAAACATATGTGTAAGGGAAGCTATTTCCAATTGACATTTATCACATATAGGATCTATATGAGAATAAAAGCGATGGAGTTTATCTTTAGACATATGAGCTCTATGAACAACTTTAAACTGTATTAGTGAATGTTTTGCACATAGAGAAGAAGAGTTTACCAGTCGCAGAATTTTATTCCAATTTTCATTAGAAATATGAAGGTTGAGTTCTCTTTCCCAATCATTTTTAAACTTTTCAAAAGTCCCAGAATTTATTTTTGTAATTATATTATATAATTTAGATATCACACCTTTTGGAGGGAATTTTGAATATAGTATATCCTCTAAAACAGTCGTAGTCTCCCGATTGGGAAAAGAGGGTAAAGTCGAAACTAAGAAACTCCTAATCTGCAAATATCGAAAGAAAAAATATTTACAGAAATCTAAACTAGAGGGAGGGTTGGCATTACCCAACTTTAGAATTTATTACTGGGCAATTAATATTAGTTACTTAAGGTATTGGTTGAATTATTCAGAATTATCTCTAAATCCCTACTGGGTAAATTTAGAAATTAAACCGATACAAAATTTTTCAATTAGCTCTATTTTGGGAGCTGCTCTCCCTTTTACTCTTACTAAATTATATAAACAAATTGATAATCCAATGGCTAAACATACACTACGTATATGGTTTCAATTCCGGAGATTTTTTAGCCTAAGTCATTTTATCTTGGAAACTCCTATTGTACTAAATTTCCTTTTTCATCCCTCTCTAATTGATCAAGCTTATTTACTCTGGAAAGTTAAAGGTATAACATGCTTTTCGGATTTATTCTTGGATAACTCTTTCATGTCATTTGAACAATTATCCATGAAATATGATTTACCTCGATCTCATTTCTTTCGATATTTGCAGATTAGGAGTTTCTTAGTTTCGACTTTACCCTCTTTGCCCTTCAGTTTCCAACTGCAAGAAAAACAGTGTTTTTAGACCAACTTTTTTTAACTGAGGTAAATGATTTTGTTAACGGAAGTAAATGTTTTTTTTTTAACCGTGGTGGACATTTTCATCGCTGAGTAACATTGCAACAGTTGGTCTAATAGTTGTTCAAAATGGCAGCGGCATCTAGTGTTGAAACTAAGAAGTGCAATATACATACAGTACAATTTATTGTTAAAGATTTATAATCATTCAAGCGGCCACTTAAAAATGGGCAATGCCATAAAAAGGCAAAAGGCCGCATTTTGCCTGCAGGCCATAGTTTGTCCACTCCAGTGTAGGGCAATGCAAGTAGAGCATTTTTCTCTCTTCAGGAAAACAGGCAACTCCTATTATCAGAGAAACCTGTTAGCTATGTCTTGCTGAAGGAGTTACCTAATTTTTACCAGTAGCTTTTCAGGGTCTGGGTCATTGAGTCAGATGCTCCCCCAGCTGAAAGAGCCCCTGGATGTCGGGGTAGCTGGATCTGGGAGTGGGCTAGATGATCTAACGTGTGGCCAGAACACAAAAGCTGATGGCAAAATCTCCAGTGGCTCACTAGCTAAAAGCAATCCCAATTAAGATGAACCTAACTCAGCAAAATTGCTCAATAGTTCCAGGACATAAAACCCCCTGAGTACCTTCATTCTGTCTGCATCAGTGTCTGGGATCTCTCAGTGGCCAACCATTTCATTTCTGTGCCCCACTCACCCACTGACGTGTCTGTCCATTGTCTCATGTAGTGTCAATCCAGGATTACTCATAAACTAGAAGAGAAATACCTAATATTCTATCTGGGCACACTCCAAATGGATGGCATTAACATTGACTCTCCGGTTAATGCTAGCCTATTGTCCATTCTCCCTCTCTTCCCCTTCCCTCTTGCTTCTTTCCTCCAACTCTCCAGCCTCTTCCCTCTCCTTTCACAGAGCCAGTCCCCCTCCCTGTTTGCTGGTGTGCTCTCCTTCCTTATTCACCTGCCTGTGGGACTTTCCTCCTCCCCTTGCTCCCCCACCCACACCACCATATTTTCTGGACACCTGCCTACAATTTACTCATACCTCGATGAAGGGTTCAAGCGTGAAACATTAGTTATGCATCTTTATTTTTTCTATATAAAGAAAACTTTTTTTTAGCTGGTGAGTTTCACAACATTGTGTTTTTGCTAACCTCCCTGAGGTCTTGGTCCCACACAAGTGACATCTTTCAGAAATGCCCTACATTCTGATCCACACTGCACAGAAATTTTTCTGTCATTCAGATCCTGCACACTTTTCTCTTTCTAGCCGACATCTGTCCTCGGGACGTGGTTCCCAGTGGAGGTCACTTTAAGCAAAATCTTCCCACTTACACTGAGAATATCGAGTACAGAGTGTTGCACAAGTCTGTCCCCTTCAATTTATTTTTAAAGTGGTTCTGGGGCTCCCAGACCTGCTATCATTGTTGCCACCAGAATGAGCCTATGTTCCATATTTATACAGAATGTCTGAGATGGCAACCCTTTTTTTTAGCTTCTCATGTTCAGGGTGCATATCAGCCTCATGTTCCTGATCTTTCGGCATGCATTATGTAGGGTATGGGTCATTTAGGGGACGTGCTAGTCTATTCCTGGACCTGGTCAAATTGGCCAATCAGAGGTCCAGGCAGTGGGCTGTTGAGAAGGCCCATCTATGTCGGCTGTCTACCATGTCTTTTAAATTTAGACATATAGCACAGTAACAGGCCATTATGGCCCACAAGTCTGGGCCACCCAATTACCCTACATGCCCAGTACATTTCGAATGGTGGGAGGAAACCAGACACCTGGGAAAAACCCACATAGGTGCAAACTTGTTACAGACAGTGCGGGATTCAAACCCAAGTTCTGATCAATGGTGCTGCAAAGGTGTTGCACTAACCACTGCGCCAACTGTGTTGGCTCTGTATTTGAGCTTGCCCAAAGGGGAGTATGGGGTGCTCATTGTTCAGCAATGCTTTCGAGGCCTAGTAGATATCAGAAGGACTGGAGTGCATCCTGGACACACAAGACAATATTTCTATTTAAGGACTTTTTTGGTCATGGCTTCATGAATTTATTTTAAAACTCAAACTATATGGGCTTAATGGCCTGTTGCTTCATGGTCAAAAATAAACAGATAAAGTGCAGCGGTTAGCGCAATGCTGTTACAGCTCCAGTGACCGGGGTTCGAATCCAGCACTGTCTGTAAGGAGTTTGTACATCCTCCCTATGTCAGCTCCAGTTTCCTCCCACTGTTCAAAATGTACCGGAGGTTGTAGGCCAATTGGGCATAATTGGGCAGCACAGGCTCATGGGCCAAAAGTGCCTGTTACCGTGCTGTACATCTAAATTTAAATAAAGGGAAGGTAATAGGTGCTGCGCTCTATACATCTCAGTGAGCATTGGCAGGCTGTTGAACACCTGAGTTAGGCTAACCAGTGGTAAATTCCAAGGTACTGAGCGATTATCAAGAGTGCAGAGAGAGAGGTCTCCTTCAGCATAACGTAACATTCCTCATACCATGGGGTTTGACCCCAAAATTTGGCTGGTTCTTTCTGGGAGAAGGGGAACAGCTTCATATATTGAATCCACCCACCAACCCAAAAGAGGACACAATGTTTTGACTTATAGATGACAGTGACTGATTTTTACAATGTAATTTAGTAGGATATCACCCATGATCATGTCAAAAGGTTGAGCGAGTTGAAAGGAACTGCATACGATTTAAGCTTAGCCTTAACTCACATTGATTGAACTATGATTGGACTTGAAATAATGCAATTTAAAAAAAAATCTCTCTTGCACTTATGAATTGAAGTTGTCCAACTGAAATAATTTTATTATTGGTGCATTTAAATTTTGTCTGAAAAGTAAATGATTTTATTTGGTTTTCAAATCCTGTAAAAGTTTCATCTACATGATAATAAATTCATTTTTTCTCCTGCTAATCTTTTCCTCATGAACAATCAACATCATCAGGCTTCTCTCAACGAATTAATTCTTTAATACATTTTATTTATCAATTAAAAACCACACAAGATTTACACATTTTATTTATATATACATGTGGAATATATAAGTAAAAGATAAGAATGAAAGAGGGAACCCCCCCCCCCCCCCACACCATAAACCTCCCACCTCCCCCCATAACGCTCTGCAAAGCTAAAAAAAAGAATGGGACGAGATCTTCAACAGGAGCATTTCTCACGAAGTCCACTTCTAATGTACAGAAACCCTTAGGAGAAAGGGAATTTCTGAGATTCCTTCAAATATTCATACCCACAATTTGTAAATATGGGCTCGATTTGCACATTTTTAGGTAAAAAAAAGTTAATTTGAAGAAACAGCCAAACAACTTTAAAATCCCTGAAGCTATTTCTCACATTTCCGTGGATCACAAGGGACCTGTCTAAAATATTCATTCCACCTACATTAAAGCTGAAGGAGATTGATCTGCCACAACATTTCTTTTGTCTGTAAAATATCATAAAGAGCATCAATTTTTTTTTGTGAGTGAAGTATCATAAAGTTTGAAAAAAATTTTTTTTTTAAATTACAACATGGTAGAAGCCAATTCCAGCTGTTGAAACAGGTATTATCCATTAACATATGAACCTAGTAATTTAAAGCTACTACTTTATTCTTACTACGTTTATTCCAAAAATAAACTTTATTCCAATAAATTATGTACAAGACCGAAAGCTTTACATTCTTAGTTTCAATCCTATTGAGTAGGGTATTCACAAACTCTTACGTAGTGTCAGTTATCTCATATCAAGGAAATTATTTACAATACAGAAGAATTTTACATTTTGTCAGTCATCTCGCCACATGTTTAACATTAATGCCTTAGTGCCCAGTCACCACTCCTTCTTTAAAGCTACTATTGAACCAGGTGAGTGTGCCCCCATTACCTCCTATGGGAGTCACGTCACTTGATGTCTTACATTGCTCAAACTAAATCACAAGAGAGTCAAGGATGACTTTGGCCTGTGACTCCATTAGGATCAAGAATGGTAAATTACCTTGAAGGTAATATCTATGATCCAATAGTTAAAAAGTGCAAGTAGATTTTTTCCCATAATTTTAAATCCAAAAAATTAAATTTCCATGAACTGATATAGACTGAAATATAATGCATCAATATCTGAAAGGGGAAGTTGCAAGACATGCAATATCATGAAGGAATGGATATTGATTTACATTTTGTCAGTAATTATTAAATCAACAGATTTATTGCAATTAATACATGAGATAGGCAGTTACATTTTCATTAATTCACCCATTTATTTTGTCATCTTTCTCTTTTCCCCTCTCAGATTTCTGCTCCATTTAAATACCGTGGGAACTGCCCAATGGTTACAGTGCATCCATGGGTTGGACAATGGAGAGGGAAAGGTTCAGAGAACTGCTGAATGGATCAACTTTTGTGCGAAGCTATCCAAGATGAAGTTGCTTCATTGTGATTCCACAGAGTCTCCATCACAATTTGAACAGGTGCCAAATTTTAAAAGCATTTCGTTAATTACAGATAAATGTCGAATCAGCAAACAATTTTCTTCTCAGTTTCAGGAAAAATTCCAAGACTATCGTCACCTTTCATTAAAGTCTTTTGGGAGCGAGAGTTGTCTAGGATTTAATAGTTGGATGGATCAGCTTCTGTCATTATTCATCTCTGAAGACTTACATCTAAATTAAATTCCTGTTACTCAATTTCAGACAACTGCGGGGTAAACCCCAAATGGCAACAATGGGCAAAATAGGTAAATCAACAGGTTTATTGCAATTAATACATGAGATAAACAGTTACATTTTCAATAATTCTCCCATTTATTTTGGTTTGATTGAAGCACTAAAGCCAAATGCTTATTTGATCTGCTTCTGGAGATTTGACCCAATTTTATTTAATCTCACAAAACTCAACCAAGATACACTGTGAGTACAGCAGCTTCTAGTTAAGTTAATGGACCAGAGTTGAAAGTGTTAGGTTAGGGATAAGAGTTGGAATTAATGAGAGCTGGGAAATTAAATTTAAATCATCAAGTAGATTTTGAACATAAATGTTGATAAAGTTGGACACAGTAACAATACCCATTGAATAAATAGATCGTTCAATCATGGTGTCTGCAGAGTTTCATGTTTTACTTCTGTCTACTGTGAAATCACTTCAAGGAATCCCTAGCCTGAAGAGGTTCTCCTTTGGTCTCCGAAGGAAGTTCTACGGGATTCTCTCTCACTGTTACCCATCTGTAATCCCTGATGCTCTCAAACTCTGGTGTGCCCTCCCTCCATTATCCACGTATTACTTCCTACTTGTGGGACTGTGCTCCTCCCACTGTCCTCACCACCACCACCATTTAGTTTGAGAGCCTGTCCACATTTTGTCCATACCTGATGAAGGGCTCAAGTCTGAAACATCGGTTATGTGTCTTTATCTTTGCTACATAAAGTAAACTGTTTGACCTGCTGAGTTTCTCCAGCATTGTCTTTTTACTTCAACCACTGCTGCAAAAACTCATCTGGTTCACTAAACTTCTTCACGGGAAAAATTCTACCACCTTATCTTGCTTGGTCTTGCATGTGACTCCTTCCACCATTGTGCTTGACTTCCAATTGCCTCTTCAGGTCATGAGCAATTGTGATTGAAGAAATGTTTGATCATTTGGCCTTTGATAACTTTTTGGAAAAAAAATGATTACCTTTGGGTATTTGACATGAAGGGCCAAATAAATAACAGTGAGATAAATGAAAACATTTAAAAAAAACTAAAGAGTAGAAAAATACATTTAGTAATGTTAAAACAAGAGGCACTTGTATTCTTTTTGTAGTATTAATAACACCATAATAACCAATGGCGTCTTGCAAATTTTTAGATTTTTTACAATATTTGGCAAGTTATGAAAATAAATCAATAAATCAAAACCAAATTTAAAGCATGCTCCACCACTTGGAGTGTGGGTTTGATCCTCGGAGAAAAGCTCCAAAGCTTGAAGCAGCAGGGAATCCAATAACTCTCACACGATGCAGCTGATGCAGCTTGATTACAAGTGCCCACAGTGAAGAATCCTCGCATAAAACAGTGTTTAATACGCGAACGATACTAACTCCTCCTAAAACTTGAGTTATTCCTAAATCACAGACTGCTTCGGGATTGGGCCTGTCCGGATTTTCCAGATTCTCGGGCAGTACTTTTAAAATTCAAATTTAAGGAGGAATAAAGAAGAGAGTTAACTATTGCTAGTTTATTCATTAGCAAATACAGCACGCTTCATTTATCAAAAAGGAAAATAAAGTAAAGAAGTGGGGTTGCTTGTTGCCGCTGTCCATCTGCGGTGCTTACACAGGCACACAAATTTTAAAAGTTTGAGAGCTTTCGAAAAGTCTGGATTCTCGTATGGTCCGGATATCTGGCCTCCAGAGTTTGGACTTCGACTGTAGAACTGAATTTCAAACTCCGAGGCAATATTAAAATCAACTGTCCAATACTGCAGCGCTTTTGAAACAAACCCTTTAATATTTCTCTGACACATGATTGCATTTCGAAGCAACGTGAATGTCACCATTCAGTTAATACCCTGCAAGTAGCATTACCTCCCAATCGCTGGGTCTTTTAGATTAATAAATTAGGTAGTATATAACTTTCTCTATCTCACAGCATCTAATAGCCTCAATGCACTTGGGGTTGACTGATATCGGAAGCGAACCAGGCACAGGACTGGTTAGTCCTTGGAGGGGAGACCACCTGGGAACACTAGGTTTCTGTGAGGGACACTTGACTTAAATGGCAACTCTCTGTCTGCCTGTTACCCTTCACCCCTGTCCCTTCCCCAACCACTCCTGTTGTCTATTTATGAATGTATGTCTATTTCTAATTTCTAATTTACAATCTACAAATATGGAATAAAGTAAAGGCAGCTACAACAAATATAAACAGAAACTAAATATCGCAGTATTACAACAGTACAACTTTCATAAGGATTGGTGATGCCTTTGGTGCTATGAGTTGCACTTTCAATCTTTTTTTTTAGCGCTTTCAGTCCACGTTTAAAACAAAAATAAATCCACTGTCGAAGCTCGACTGGAAATGGTTGGTTCCACAATGTGCTGGCTGCTTTTGTTTTGCAAAATGCTGATTATAGCAACAATATGCTGACTCATTCAGCCTGTGCACCCAGTTCATCATCTGTTTCTTTCTTGATTTCTTTTTTATGATTAAGATAAAACTAATTGTTATTCCGATTCTCATTTTACCTAACTCGGAATGATAGTTACTGAACTTGTGAATTAGAATTGACTTCCTTTACCTCCTCAAAGCAAATTTCCGTCTATTTTATTGGTTGTGTCTGGAAAACCTCTCACAGGAAGTTTTAGTATTCCTAGATTCCATCGACAAAATCACTTAATTTGCCAAGCCTATCAATTCCTTCACGATATTGGAATACAGAAGAAGGCCTAAAATCCAGAATCCAGACCACCCGAGAATACGGACTCTCAAATTTAGCGGGCTTTTGTGTGTGTACGCTCAGAGCCAGCAGGCAACCACACTTGATACAGGTAATCTTATCACAAAGAAATTCATTTGTATGCTGTATTTTTATTTTACAATGTTTGTTTTTAAACATTATTTCAAGTGTTACCCACTCTCTTTTTGTCCTGAAAAATTCTGTTCACATTTTGTCAAGTATTGACTTTATTTTTCTTTAAACTGATCAGGAAGCATGTGATATTTGCTAACAAATAAACCATTGAAATTTACCTCTTTATTTCTTTATTCCTCCTTAAATTCAAATTTTAAAAGTACCGCCCGAGAATCTGGAAAATCCGGACCAACACAATCGCCAAGCAGTCCGGATCTTAGCATTTCTACTGCAATTAATTTCTAATCTTCAGACCAATAAATCTGAATTAATTGCTGAGCATTATCAGCTGCAGAAACCACCCATTAAGAATGGTGCCCCGAAGACAGGCTCAGGCCCAGTCTGTCGACTGGCCTATTGCTTTCCATGGGTTCCTTTGCTCATGTTCTCCAGCATCCGTAGATTTCCTGTTTACCTTCCACTCTGTGGTAGAGTCAGTGGAGTTGGCATGTACTCACTGTGGCCACATGGGGTTTCCTCTGGGTGCTCCAGCTTCCTCCTACATCCTAAAGACGTGCAAGTTGATTGGTTAATTGTAAGTTGGCCCTGTGAATAGTAGAATCTGGAGGGAACCAGGGAGGACACCAGGAATATGAAAATGGAACATTCTGGAGGCACAGTACAGGCCCTTCAGCCACAATGTTATGCCGACCTATGGAAACCTACTCCACAGCAATTTAATCTTTCCCTACCTCACACCCATAAACTCCTGTCGTTCTTACTTATGCCTATCTAAGTTCATATTGTACCAGCTTCCAACATCACCCCCAGATTTGCATTCCAGGCACTCACCACTCTGTGTAAAACACACATCTGGGATTTCCCTTGAACTTTCCTCCACTCACCTGAAACAGATGTCCTCTGGTATTAGCTATTGTCATACCAGGAAAAGGGTGCTGACTGTCTACCCTATCTAAGCCCCACATAAAATTCTTTCTTTGGCTTGGCTTCGCGGACGAAGATTTATGGAGGGGGTAAAAGTCCACGTCAGCTGCAAGCTCGTTTGTGGCTGACAAGTCCGATGCGGGACAGGCAGACACGGTTGCAGCGGCTGCAGGGGAAAATTGGTGGGTTGGGATTGGGTGTTGGGTTTTTCCTCCTTTGCCTTTGTCAGTGAGGTGGGCTCTGCGGTCTTCTTCAAAGGAGGTTGCTGCCCGCCGAACTGTGAGGCGCCAAGATGCACGGTTTGAGGCGATATCAGCCCACTGGCGGTGGTCAATGTGGCAGGCACCAAGAGATTTCTTTAGGCAGTCCTTGTACCTTTTCTTTGGTGCACCTCTGTCACGGTGGCCAGTGGAGAGCTCGATCTTGGGAAGGCGATGGTCCTCCATTCTGGAGACGTGACCCATCCAGCGCAGCTGGATCTTCAGCAGCGTGGACTCGATGCTGTCGACCTCTGCCATCTCGAGTACTTCGACGTTAGGGATGAAAGCGCTCCAATGGATGTTGAGGATGGAGCGGAGACAACGCTGGTGGAAGCGTTCTAGGAGCCGTAGGTGATGCCGGTAGAGGACCTATGATTCGGAGCCGAACAGGAGTGTGGGTATGACAACGGCTCTGTATACGCTTATCTTTGTGAGGTTTTTCAGTTAGTTGTTTTTCCAGACTCTTTTGTGTAGTCTTCCAAAGGCGCTATTTGCCTTGGCGAGTCTGTTGTCTATCTCATTAAAATTATCTCAATAAAATTAGAAACCTTATAAAACCACCACTCCTTCATCAGGGCTCCAAAGAGAAAAGCCTCCGCTCTCTCAACCTTGCTTCATATGACATGTTCTCCAGTGCATACAACATTCTGGTAAACCCTCTTTAAAGCATCTACATCTTTCCTGTTATTAGGTGACTGGAACTGAATGCAATGGTCCAAGAGTGGTCTAACTAGAGTTTTATAGCACCATTTCCTCACTGATCTTGAACTCAATCCCCCAAAATAATGACACCATATGCCTTCTTAACCACCCTATCAACTTACATGGCAGCCTTGAGACTTCTATGGACCTGGATCCCAAGATCTCTCTGTTCCTTTACACTGTTAAGAATAAGGGGAGAATGAAATAGCGGAAGATGTAAATGGATGCTCGATTTTGGCATGGCTAATGTGCTTGTTGCGGTGCCTATGTTTATATAGAAATAGCCAACCTCTTGTTGTAATATTTTGATTAGATGGTACACTTTTGGGCTCTGTTGAGTAATTTGGACCTTCAATAGTGCAAATATATTTAGGTTTCTAGTTTAAACAAATGTGGTTTAAGGGTTTTGCATTCCTATCAAATCCTGCTGTAGAATTTCTGTGGTGAGCGAGGAAGCACAAAACTCAAAAGACTGTACAACAGGCTTTATTCCAGTAAAAGTCTGAACACCGGCTCATGCTTTGCTGGCTCCCGTGTGACTGGCTCAGGAGGGGCCGGCTCAGATCGATAGTCGGGTCGGCTGATTGACAGCCAGCCAGGTGGAGTCAGACCATAAGTGGTCTTCCTGCAGGTACGGAGATCGCCCCCTGCAGTCGGCTGGTGGTCGTATCCCCACAGTCTCAAGACGAAATATCGACCAACCTTTACCTCCATAGATGCTGCCTAATCTATTGAATTTCTCTAGCTGCTTGTTTGTTTCCAGCATCCGCAGTCTCTTGTGTCTCCGAGGCAAAGACATGTATGAGTAAGATTGCTAGCAGATGGTGGATGCAGCAACAAAAGGTGGCTATTTTTAATTATAATTCAACTGCAGTGATGACTTATACATTTCATCATTAATTAAATCTCTTACATTGTTTGATTCAATACAACCATTGCAGTTCTTCTCCGTTGAAATTGATGCTTTGTTATATACTTACAACTAAAATGGGGACTGAAGAATCAGTTGTATCTCTGAATGGACGTAAGTCAGAATTGTGCCCGTGCAGGTGGAGTACCGATGGCTTCAAGCAAACCGTTTAATTAAATCCTTTTTTTCATCTTACGTTTGACAACTTAAAGTTTCCGGAATTCGTCGATCAAGCTCGGTGAATCTTTCCACATTCTGGTCCATGCTTACCTTGTGAGTTGGTGTTCCGAGGTCCCTGGGGCTGGGCGCGGCCATTTTGATTCCTGTGCTCATGTGTGAGCCTTCGTTGGGTTCACATATTGGAGTTCGCATGTAGCCATTCAAAAATCCCCTGGCACTCATAGTGATGGATAGATCAGTGGTTCTCAACCTTTCTTCCCCAGAGAAGGCCACAGGTGCTCTGTAAGGGATTACTTTAATGGGTATGTGAGGGCAAAGAAAAAGGTTGAGAACCACTCCCCTAAATCT
This sequence comes from Narcine bancroftii, assembly GCF_036971445.1. Lineage (NCBI taxonomy): Eukaryota > Metazoa > Chordata > Chondrichthyes > Torpediniformes > Narcinidae > Narcine > Narcine bancroftii. Next base: position 88,800,632 of record NC_091480.1, read on the forward strand.
CCTTCAACCTATTTCTCTTAATCTCTTTGGTTATTACATTTAATTGTTTTTTTCTTCCTTGTCATAATTTTGAATATTCACCATTCATTTAACTTATTTTTATTGCGGCTTCAAGTTGGTGTTTGGCGTTTGAACTGAAGCAATTAATACAAGTTCAAGCAAGAGCTCCTGAACATTGATCCCTGGGTCACTTGTCTCGACTGAAAAAAACACTAACGTGTTACAAGTTGCCAAACAACCCAGAAATAGCACTTGCAAAGGATATTACATTTTACAAACAGTGATTACTCAGCAATAATTTAAACATTATTATTTATTCTATTCCCTTAGCACGATGATCTAATTTTGATTTCTAAAGGTGCAACATATCAAAATTTGTTTGGTCATGACAACTGCTAAAAGTATCACCTGGTTTAAAGTCATGAATAGAATGTTGGAGACTAAAAATAGATTAATACTGACATATGCTGTAAACGAGCTGGATATTCATCTGTTTACTGTACAATAAGTGCTGCTCATATCAAGGTCACCAAAAGAGTGATGTTGTTTGCAAAGGCAAAAATGTTCTACTCCCAGATGCTATTAAATTTATGTTGGCTTTTGACAAAACACATGACAGGCTTTTCACTTATTTCAATAAGGAGCTTGACCTTTTGAGTTAGACAACGGGAGCTGTGCTTTGCAATTTCCCATTCCCTACAAAAATGAACTTGTGGACATTATTTTGTTTCAAACAGGAAGCTATTTGGAACCAGCCAGGAAAATCATTTTTTTTTAATTTTACTGCAGTTCAAATTCTTTCACCAGGAGAGGCAAGCAGGCTGTCCCCAGAGAGGGGTGAAGTGCTGCTGGACTTTACCGGAACACTGCACTGGCACCTCAGGAGGAAGATCTGGCACCTCAAGGATTCGTTCCAGGCACTTCATGGCTTTGGCTCCTCCTTGTCACCATTTTTTGGTGAACTCTGGCACCTAAAAAATGAGAACTACAAACTCCTTGCAGAACCTTGGACACGGGTGCGGTAACAGCATCAAGCTAACAGCTACGCTAATTATCCCACCCCAAATTATGTACCATGCTGAATTATAAATTAGAGAACATGAGTTAAACTTCTCCATTCACTACTATAGCTTGACTATTGTGTTCAAATATGGTTATTGAGATACCATAGAAATCCTCTGGCATTCACAATGATGGATAGATCAGTGGTTCTCAACCTTTTTTTTTCGACTCACATACCACTGTAGGACGCCACAGGTGCTCTGTGGTTAGCCTCACTGACAAAAGGCAAAGGAGGAAAAACCCAACACCCAACCCCAACCAACCAATTTTCCCCTGCAACCACTGCAACCGTGTCTGCCTGTCCCGCATCGGAATTGTCAACCACAAACGAGCCTGCAGCTGACGTGGACTTTTACCCCCTCCATAAATCTTCGTCCGCGAAGCCAAGCCAAAGAGATTTAAGGTGGTATGTGAGTGGTAAGAAAAAGGTTGAGAACCACGCCCCTAGATCTCCTTCAACCCACTTCCCCTAATCTCTTTGGCCATTGCATTTCATCATTTTTAAAATGTCTTGTTGTAATTTTAAATATTCACCACTCACTCATTTTAAATTATTTTTATTATAGGTCTTTGGCCTGCTGCTTCAAGTTGGTGCTTAGAGTTTGAACTGAAGCAAGTAATACAGATTAATTGCTTCAGATGGCTTCCCAGATGGCAGTGACACCTGGGAATCACCTGCGCTGAATCTTAATGTGAACCCTACCGGATCTACTCAGTCATTGCACCTGGGAATCACCTGCACTGAATGTTAATGCGAACCCTACAGGATCTACTCAGTCATTGCACCTGGGAATCACCTGCGCTGAATGTTAATGCGAACCCTACAGGATCTACTCAGTCATTGCACCTGGGAATCACCTGCACTGAATGTTAATGCGAACCCTACAGGATCTACTCAGTCATTGCACCTGGGAATCACCTGCACTGAATGTTAATGTGAACCCTACAGGATCTACTCAGTCATTGCACCTGGGAATCACCTGCGCTGAATGTTAATGTGTCATTGCACCTGGGAATCACCTGTGCTGAATGTTAACGCGAACCCTACAGGATCTACTCAGTCATTGCACCTGGGAATCACCTGCGCTGAATGTTAATGTGAACCCTACAGGATCTACTCAGTCATTGCACCTGGGAATCACCTGCGCTGAATGTTAATGTGTCATTGTACCTGGGAATCACCTGCACTGAATGTTAATGCGAACCCTACAGGATCTACTCAGTCATTGCACCTGGGAATCACCTGCACTGAATGTTAATGCGAACCCTACAGGATCTACTCAGTCATTGCACCTGGGAATCACCTGTGCTGAATGTTAATGTGTCATTGCACCTGGGAATCACCTGTGCTGAATGATAATGTGAACCCTACAGGATCTACTCAGTCATTGCACCCACCTGAGGCATGTACACAGTGACATGGGATCCTCAAAAATGATTTGCATACAGTATGTCAAATATGAGATTATGGAGGCACAAACATGCACCCTGCCCTTCCACTTAACCATGTTCCCAGTCTCTGGTTCCATCCATATATCTCAGCACATTCCTAGCTCACAGGCTGTCAGTTGGTCGGTTGGATGGAGGGCAGTCAGTCAGTGTGCTCACCCAATAATTTCAGTGGGAGAAAGGAGGCCGAACTACTTTGTCTGCAGCTACCAGCACTGTTGTCTGACTGAACATTTGAGCCACATCAACCTTCAGAACGGATCAGAAGCTGACCAGCTTGTGATGACAGGACGTAGTCAGGACGTAGTGTGTGGATTATGCTTGTGATCTGAAGTAAATTCTCATGACATTGTTGAATCCTTCACTAAACAAGCCTTATGCTCAACATTTGCAGTACAAATCTCCTCTCCCTGACCCTGCTGCATCACAAGGCCCTTCAAAAATAAAATTTCATGGTAAACATGGATCATTTCCCAAAATTCAAGAGACACCTTTGGGTGAAATCAGATATCGATGATAAAACTGCCAGCACATCTTTTGTTTGACTGTATCACGGCCCAGGGGGTAATAGTGATTCCTGCCCTCTGTATGCCATTAAGATTCCAAGTCCCTTCAATAGGCATGTCAAGGCAATGAAAAAATACCACTAATGCAGTTAGTCTCTGTAAGGTTTTCCAAAATCACAGGAAGGACAAATGGACCAACATCAGCATCTTTTCCCAGGCCAACGTCCTAAGAATTTGGCCGCTATTGTTATGGACCCTGGACAATTTTATTTTAAGACCAGGTACAGGACTGAACCTACAGGGGAAAGAAAGGATCATGTGCTATTATGAAGCACTGAAGTGGCGCTGGGTAAACTGACAGCTGTCAGAAGCGTGAGAGCCATGTGCTGGAAGCCAGAGGGCTCACGGAGAGTGCACCCACTGCTGTCAACCTCTCTCCATCAATGGGGAGAGCTGAAGGCGCATGCTGGGGCAGTTGAAGGGCCCAGCATGCTGAGTTTTTGAACGGGTTGTCAGTTGGACAGTTAGTTGGAAGGAAGTCAGTGTGCTCACCCAGTAGTTTTAGTGGGAGAAAGGAGACTGAACCACTTTGTCTGTGGGTGCCAGCACTGTTGACCTGACACCAGTTTGCACCACCCTTAGATACCCAGAGTGTGTGCTGTGTGTGTGACTGACTTGGGCTTCCCCAGTCCCCTTCCAAGAGGAGGACCTTGTGTGACAGAAGTCACTTGATGACCCCAGATGGGGTGTTTAGTGGGGGGAGGACTTGTGTTCCAGAAGGTCACTTGGTAATCCTCGGGAGCATGAACCTTGTGTAGTGACGAGGAGGTCACTGGGTGAAAATTCCCATGTGAAGAAATCAAAGGTGGTTGTTGCCACATTTGAAACTCAGGAAAGTCGTAAGTCTACAGTGATTGTAGGTCTACAGTGATCACGGCCATCTGTCGCCATGTTTAGCCAAAAGGACCAGCGTGCAACTGAACAAAGAATCCCAAGCCTGGAGACTAGATTCTGCGAGCTATTCCTCTTTTGACTGGCAGACTTTTTAAAGTTTCGCAATCAATGGAGAACTGGTTGTTCAGAACAACAAGCTCCACAACTACTTTATTTTGTTGTTGTAAGCATCACATAACTGTGGCTGACTTCCAAGTTTCACAGAAGCTTGCCACTGAGATCTCCAACAAAACCAAGTGAAACAACAAACATTGTAAAGGAGAACTGTTGATGTAATTCTAATTATATTTGTTAGTTTATCAGTTTATTTTAAAAACATAGAGAACTTTAATTGTGATAATATTGTCGTTACAGAGGCAAGTAAGTATTAATATTAAATCAAAGCACAGGGTCAGAAAACCTCAGTAAGACAAGTAGCTTCAGAGGAGAACAAAAATAGAATCCAAGTTCAATTGCAACAATCACTGATTGGCACTGAGAAAAGTTAGACTGAATCATACAAGTTGCAGAGAAAAGGAGGGAATAAAATGAAAATAATGTAGATGTCTGTGACAGGGGAAAACTAGGAAAGACTGATTGGCACAATGGGCAGTGCAAAAGCTGAGAGAGCATAGTGAACCTGTGCAAATTTGATGAAGACGACAAAGACGATGTGGTCAAACCACAATCATGGCTTTTATTAGCAGAAACTCATGCTACAATAATGAAAGACAATGGGTGCATATACAATTATACCCAAGGGGAATGTCCTTAACAGTAGAGATAATGAACAGCCAATGTTAGTTAGTACAGCAAGGTTCACCAGAGGGGAAACAGGCAGCTTGGCAGACATTCACCACACACAATGGGCAAGGCAAAAGCTGAGAGAGCATAGTGATCCTGTGCAAAGTTCATGCACATCCCTAGAATGACCTTCATTGTATCACAACAGTTTTTGCATAACCCATGTGTCCCATATTAACGACCGAACAGATAATTAATTTGAGTGTTCCAGAACTCCAAGATTACATTTCAAAAAAATATCCATGATTAATTACCACATAGGCAAAAGAAAATCAAATGGTTCTTTCATTGCATTTCCAAATGCTGCTATGCACCTTGATTATGAGTAGGATTGTGTCTACTTGAACTTGGTTCAAAATGTCTTGGATTCCTGCAGCACCGTCTATGTAGTAAAACACCCTGTGAATGTCTTGACATGTTTACTTTTCCCTTCTGCAGCCACTTCCTGCCAAACCACAATTCTATTTATGTTGGGACATTTCTTTCTGCTCACATAACTGGTATTTTTGTGAAGGTCTTGTCAATTAATGAAGATGTTGCCGTGGTTGAAACTCTCCTAGTTCCCACCCAATACCTTGAGAGGCAATTTGAATAACCTTCTATTCATAATCAATGGAATTGACTTTTATTGCTGTGATAGTACAGATTCGATCACCAATGTGTCTACGTACAGATGTTAGTGTAGGATGACTGTGATTGGCTGAGAGCATAGCCACGCCTACTGGCAGGTCTTCAAGGATGGCTCCTCGCCAGACCAGGTCATTCTGGACTGGTCGACCTACATGTGATATGCTCCAGTCTTTTAGTTATTAAAACCCTTGGTTGGGATCAAGAAATCTTTGGTTCTTTCGACGCGCTCTACAATTGTGGCAAACCTAATTGTGAGTGGTAAACAATAAATGTGCCTTCAGTTTTAATCTGCCCTATTTACCCATTCAGTGTATAAATTTGCAGTGCCACAGTGAGCTATTTGCTTTTTATTTCTGCAACATTGATTAATCTTTGCTGACCAAAAGTAAAATAGGAGCTGGGACATAAAATTTCAGTTGCAAATTGTTTTTATAATTATACCTTGCAAATGGATTACATGCCTATTAAAAAAAAAGTCCTTGTAGTACATCTGATGGCTGGTACAGCACCATTACAGCACTAATGACCTGGGTTAGAATCTGGCACTGCCTGTAAGCAGTTTGTACCTTCCACCAATGTCTATGTGGGTTTCCTTTGGGTACTCTGGCTTCCAAAGTCCAGTCCAAAGATGTATGGGGTTAGAAGGTTAATTGGTCACATGGTGGCATGGGCTCATGGGCTGGAAGGCTGCATATCTAAATTTTAATTTAATTTAGTTTAGATATACAGCATGGTAACAGGCCCTTTTTTGAAATAATCCTTAAAATTCTTTGTATTTGTAACTTCCTTCATTTCTTTCAGCCTCTCAATTTCTGGTCATTTGTGTATTCCTGAATTTAAATTGATCCACCATTTAATGTTTATGCCTTCTGTTGTCAAGGTCTCAATAGCCACCCCTAAACTTCTCCTCCTCTTTAACTGAGCAAATCTACACCTTATCATTCCTTTGTGTTTCCTTATCTATGCCTTTGATCACCTGGAAATGTTTTAGTCCATTTGAGAATAATTCACCTTGGGTTGCTTTGCTTGATTGAAGGGTGCTAAACAAAAATGATTTCAATCAACTTTCAAGGTTTAAGAATAAGTTTTACCATCACATTTCCCTCATTCCCAACTTGAAAGCATTTTTTTTTTCCTGATGTTAACCAGACTACTGCACCTTCAGTATTTTAGACAATTTGACACGGGTTTCCTTGACTCCGGTCCACAATACATTAATTTCCACCTCAGACCAATGCTAATCCGATTGGGACAACTAAAGCCGTCTGATATCTGAAAAATAAGACAGCCTCCAGAGCAAGTGAAATCCCGACTTCAGTACGAAAACATGACAGAGAACTTCTGGTTCCACCTCACTCCAAAGTTGTTTCAATTGGAACTCAGTGAGAGCCTGCATTGTTGATTGGCCTACTAAACCTCATTGTTCCGACATAATACATTAAGGAGTCAAGAAAAATATTCTTGGATCCTTTGGTATCTTTATCTTCATAATTTTCCCTAATAATAAACTCAGTTCATTCCAAAACCTTTCCACTTTTTCACAAGACCACAATGAATGCAAAAAAGTCCCTATTTCTTTTGCACATCGAAAATTGAACAAGTCCATTTAACTTATGTGAAGTATAATGCAATTGATGAAGAAAATAATATTGAACCATTTGATATCTAACATATTTAAAATATTTTTATTGGTTAAAATGAAAATAATTGTATACAAAGATACAAATCAGTAAATTATATCAACCATTCCATAAATGAAATAAACAATTCCATTTAGCATAATGCCCATAATTGTAAATCATGACCATTTTTAAATCAAAAGATATTCAGATTTTATTTTACAATCAACATTTACAATTCTCAATCATAGAATATAAAAGAAAAAGGATAAAAGGGAAAAGAAAAAACAAATTAAAAAAGAGAACAGCCCCCCCCCCCTTAATCAAACCCTCACATCTTTACAAAGTTACTGAAATAAGAAAACTGTACAAAGGATTCAAGTGACAACCAGAGCCCAGATAGCGCTTCGCTGGAGGATTCCAACATCTTAGTTCTTTAATTATGAAAATAATCCATGAACGGGCCCCATGTTTTATAGAAATTAAGCCTTGGCATTTTTAATAGAACGCCTGATTTTTTTTTTCCAGATTTAGGTGGGCCATAATATCCTGTAACCATTGAGTTGGTGTGTTGTCAGAGCATTTATCTGTAAACTTGGGAGGAGGGTGGGGTGGGTTAATTATCTATAATGTTATTGCTAGTCTTTTGGGCAGCTATGTGGAGGGGGAGGAACTTGCAGATGCAGCGATGGTTGTTTTCAAAAAATGTGACTGAAAATAAAATACTTTTAAGGTTCATGGAAGTAAAGTTTGTTCAGTGTAAGTACAGTAGTGTTTTTTATGTTTCTTTTTACACAGAAATTCTGCAGTGTTTCCATAAGGAAGACCAGCATTTTTCTAGGTCAGTGTATCTTTTTACACAGCAAGTCAGCATTCCGTGAGCAAAAGGTGGGGACATGTAAATCGTCAGCATCTAATGTCACTTATAACAATACATATTTGATGGCATGCTCAACCCACAATTTTTTCCAAAAGGGCTCAAAAATATTCCCCCGGTCTTGTATATGAAAATTGAAATTAGGGTGATAATGATAACGTTGACAGTATGCTGTCGGTCCCTACATTGGTCATTGTTATGTTGAGAAAGTCTCAAGTTCGTGAGAAACAAGTCTGGAGGAAAGGGTTTGCAATCAAACATTACTTTTATTAACACACAATTAATAGAAGAGTATAGGTCCTCCATCAGCCAGCTCCCCACCATGACTACCAGCCCCCCCACATCTCCATCGGGCACACAAAACTCAAAACGGTCAACCAGTTTACCTATCTCGGCTGCACCATTTCATCAGATGCAAGGATCGACAATGAGATAGACAACAGACTCGCCAAGGCAAATAGCGCCTTTGGAAGACTACACAAGAGTCTGGAAAAACAACCAACTGAAAAACCTCACAAAGATAAGCGTATACAGAGCCGTTGTCATACCCACACTCCTGTTCGGCTCCGAATCATAGGTCCTCTACCGGCATCACCTACGGCTCCTAGAACGCTTCCACCAGTGTTGTCTCCGCTCCATCCTCAACATCCATTGGAGCGCTTTCATCCCTAACGTCAAAGTACTCGAGATGGCAGAGGTCGACAGCATCGAGTCCACGCTGCTGAAGATCCAGCTGCGCTGGATGGGTCACGTCTCCAGAATGGAGGACCATCGCCTTCCCAAGATCGTGTTCTATGGCGAGCTCTCCACTGGCCACCGTGACAGAGGTGCACCAAAGAAAAGGTACAAGGACTGCCTAAAGAAATCTCTTGGTGCCTGCCACATTGACCACCGCCAGTGGGCTGATATCGCCTCAAACCGTGCATCTTGGCGCCTCACAGTTTGGCGGGCAGCAACCTCCTTTGAAGAAGACCGCAAAGCCCACCTCACTGACAAAAGGCAAAGGAGGAAAAACCCAACACCCAACCCCAACCAACCAATTTTCCCCTGCAGCCGCTGCAACCGTGTCTGCCTGTCCCGCATCGGACCTGTCAGCCACAAACGAGCCTGCAGCTGACGTGGACTTTTACCCCCTCCATAAATCTTCGTCCGCGAAGCCAAGCCAAAGAAAGAAGATAGGTAATTTGTAGCAGGAATAAAACACAATTTATAAGAACGTGGGGAAAAAATGGCATGATTTAATAAAACAAGAGCTTTGGAAAATCTACTGCATTGATCTATAGCAATAGATTTTAATTTTTCCTTTCCACTCACATACCACCTTAAGTAATCCTTATGCCATAGATGCTCTGTCATTAGTATTACTTAAGATGATATGTGAGTCGGAAAAAAAATTGAGTACCATCGGTCTAGACCCAATTATTAGTGACTTTGCTCGAGGTGGTGGGCTTGACTGTTCAAACTGAGGAAAAACCCACAGACCGGCTTGCTCACAGCACAAGGTGACTAGACACCTGGAGACAGCTGAGAATGGGGCAGAGGGATCAGTGTGGGGGATAGCCTTTTATCACAATCCCACACCCTTAACACTAATCTCCTCTACCTTAATATCTGAAGGTCTGTCAGTGACTGTCTCAAATACATTCAGTAACTGAGCATTCCCACCCTCCTTCTATAGTTCCAGACTCAGTACACTGATACATTTTTAAAAAATCTCATTCATGAATAAAGAAGCCCTATTTTGAAAGGCCAACAGCCTCCCTACATCTGTCCTGTCAAAAGCACGAATTATATACTTAAATCATTTCTCATTCTCCCAGCAACATATCAGTGCTTCACCTTCCTAACCGTCTAGTAGATGCATCACTATTTCACCACCAGCTCATTTCTTCTACACTTCATTTCAGACTTCTGCTTTCCTGGAAGCATGTAGACATCCGAGAAAGCAGTCAGCGAGCCGCTGGGAGAGAGCGTGACAGTGGTTTTATTATTAAAATGAGTTTTCCTTTTGCATACACTGAAAAAAATACAATCACATCCTTACCCGAGTTGGTCCTGGAAGGCCAGAAGCACCTTTTACATATCCATTGTTCCAGGGCTGTTACTAGGTCTGCTGCCAGAAAGAAAAAGCAGGGACTTGAAGGACTCCCCCACCCCCATTTTAAGACAGCAGGCATTCCATTATAAAGGAACAAATGACCCAAAATGAAATGGCTGTGTTAAAAGCATATTTGTCTTTTAAACTGGTTATTCTTAATGCAGATGTATTAATGAAGAATTATAAGTCTCAAGCAACCAGAAATACACTTATCCAGCACCTACCAATCCACAGAGGTGCTGGATACCAGGAGTTACTGTATATAACAATGTTTCAGGTATGATTCTCAGCATTTCTCTCCTTTCTATCCATGGCCACCTGTGGACTCTTTCCTTTTGGCCTGTGGTTCGCCCCCTCCTTTTTATTCAGACATCTGACTGCTTTTTACTCCTATTTTGATGGAAGGTCTCAGGCCCGACACTTTAGTTATAGTTCTATGGTTATATTGGGCCGAATGTGGGCCAGATGGGCCAAACTGGCCTGTTTCTGTGTTGTAAATGGTTATATGGGTTATATGAGTTTCTCAGCACACTTGTGCATTGCCATTTTGAACTTGCAAAGCTGTGTTTGGTGTATGACATTAAGCACCAAAAGTTTCCATTACAATGAAACAAATGGATTGAAATCCATTCAGCAGGCATTGATGAATTCCAGCAAGTTTTGTATTTGAATTCATTGACAAGTGATCATTGCAATATTTGAAGTGCTTTGAAGCACCTGAAGGGGCAACTTATCTGTTTCTACTGAGCTTCCAAACATTGGATCAAACAGTTTGGTCCCCAGTTTGAATTTATCAAATGTAAATGAGTCATCATCCGAAAAGAATTTCAGGAAAAAAACTGAAAGTTACTTTAACAAATGCAGTTTGATATTTACATCAGAAGTTAAATGAAATTGAATAATAACTGGAAACCTTTGAATTACCCCAAATGTACACAAGCTATTACTGATCCTCCCATACATTATGTGAAAAGAGAAATAGCTTGAGCTATTAAAAGGCATTAGTGGAAAATCCAATTTGAAGTATTTGATATTGATACAGATTTTATTACTTTTTGAAGATGACTGAAATGTATTTAAACCTTTGAAACAATTTTCCATATTTAATGTTAATGAATAAAATGGTACACCAAACTGATAATAAAAACTTAAAATTCTAAAAATCATTTTTTGTTCAAAATGCATCATCTTAAAATTTCACAGGAGTTAAAATTACATCCTTATGACTAAACGTCATATTGAACATAATTCTATTTTCAAGACCAGACGCAATGTTGATGTACATAAATATACAAGAGTACTACAAACTGAGCCCAAACTAAAATCAAAGATAGTGTTTATGTATTACAAAATACAAGTTTGTTTATAAAAGAAGCAAAGCTTGATGCTTAACCCTTTAAAGTTCAGCAGTTAGATTAAGAAAAGCATCCTTTGCAAATGCTTCACAATTTGAAGGGACAGTGATTCACGTTCTACACTAATACAATCTTTGGCACATTCTATACAAAGCACATATACAGATGCATACAGCATTAATGTACAAATAAAATTAAAAATTTTATTATGAATATATTACAAATTTGGATTATAGGATAGAGGAAATTTTGAGGAAGTCTTTTAGAGAGCACATTTGCAGGTAGCAGGTAAATAGACAATTAAAAAATTGGCTTATTGAATGCAATTGTGTTAACTGATCTTTCTTGCAGTTGCATAACAAATCCCTGCTCAGCAGGTGGAAATGGGGAGCAATGGGAGAAGACTAATAGGGATGGGAAAGCTTCGTCATAAAATGGTTGATAATATAAAAGCAAAGAACCACTCTTTCAATTATACACAGTGTTGGTCTGAATATTCTTTCTGGTTTTCCCTTGTCAAGATTACCCAGTTTTGGAAAAGAACAAGTCTAGCATATCAATAGTGAGGTAGGGGCAGTTGTGGAAACAGAACAAACAAGGGATGTATTTCTGAAATAGCAGAGGAATTCAACTAACTTCTAAAGACACGGAAGGAATTGACAAGGATGATCGATCCACCTAGTTAGAAGTTTCCACATGGAAATACAATCATGTAATGAAGAGAGATCCACTTTCCCCCCACCAAAAAAAAAACAGAATGACAGGATTATGGCCCAAAGTGTTATGGCTGCATGTGTTTTTATGCCAAAGTTAAAAAAAAAAGCCATGAAAGATTAAAATTAATATGCTGGTATGGTGAACAGAAACAACAGTACATGTTTGACAGTCTGAACATAATAAACTTGCTTCCATGCTTCTGTTACTAACTCATCTCAATGTTGCCAGTCTTTGAAATTTACATGGCTTCAGAACAAACACCCAAAAAAGTTTAATGTCAATCATCTATTTTAAAGCTACATACATATTACTGGCTTGTGAAATGTCATTTAGACCAATAGCACAGAGGACAAATCATATTTCAATAGTTTATGATCCTTTGTGTGAACTGGGACAGGAACTTTGTTTTAAAAAAAATTCAGCCTTCCCTGCATACTGCTAATCTGACTCCATTCAGTATTTAACAGCCCAGACTTTCATTGTGTTTGCAATTGGGCTATTCTTGGAATGAATTGATATTTAGTGCCACCTTTTTCATCTATATAAACATCTCTCAACACTGGATGGAAAGATTTTTATTATAAAGAGTCAGTGTCAATTTAAAGTTGATCACTTTAAGATTACTTTTATAATCTGCTCTATTCTACCTTTCTCTAAAGAACCATGCTTCATCTGGAAAAAAAAAATCACATTCCGTGGCTGACTGTCTTGCTTAATTGACGTGTAACTAGATTTATTATTTTCCATATCAGTTAACTTGGGTCTTTGTGTAATGCTGGAGCTTTTGTATAGCCATGTTCTTTGGATCACTACTAGGTATACACCAATCGTCAGCTTCGTGGTTATGTTGGTAGTGTCGCCAGGCAGATTTGTTATAAACTGGTAGCCTTTCTACTGAATCTTTTGATAGAGCCTGAAAAACAAATCAACAAATGCAGAGTGAACATCCAAATATAGTAGACATTTCCTTCATTTTGTAACACAAGACTCAAACACCCAATTTTGATAAAATGGGTGTGGGATGGTTGGCATAGCAGTTAGCACAACACCTTTTACAGTACAAACGATCGGAATTGAGGTTCGAATCCTGTGCTGTCTGTAGATTCTCCCCAGATCTGTGTGGGTTTTCCCCAGGGGCTGGTTTCCTCCCACTGTTCAAAACATACCAGGGTGTAGGTTAATTGGGTGTAAATTGAGCGGACTCGTGATGGCCTTTTACCATGCTGTATGTGTATGTATGTATAATGTACTGACATTTATCACTTTACTTGGGTAGAAATGATCATCAGTAATAAGATTTTTTTAGCTCAAACGCAGTAAATCCTAAACGAAACAAGCTAGATGGTTAATTTTGGGGATGCGATGTGCGCCATTTAAAGTAGCAGAAGCACAAATGGATTCTGTAGAGTAGTTGTGATTTAGCCAGAGGGTTTTTGCTCAGATGGGAGGAGAGGCAGACAAGTGCAAGAATCTGCTAGTCCAGTGATTCTCAAGCTTTTTCTTTCCACTCACTTACCACCTTCAAATAAAGGATGTGATAGGTGCTCGGTGGTTAGTAAGAGATTACTTAAGGTGGTATGCAAGTGAAAAAAGGCAGAGAACCACTGTTCAATCCATCACTATGAATGCCGGAGGATTAGAAAGGGATTACTTAGAGTGTTATGTGAGTGGGGTGAAAGCCACTGGGTTAGTCATATGGCCCAGAGTGAACTAAAGGACCATTCAATGGAAAAAAAAAAAAAAAATCGAAGGCCAAAGAATCTAGAAGGGCACAAAAAGTGCAAAACTTCTTCAAACATCACTAACCGCATCTAACTATACTCAAGGCAAAAACATTTCCATAAATAAATTACCAATAATTTGTGACAGAATTTATCTTTCCTTCACTAGCCCCTTTAACACCTGCCACTAGCCCACACCTAAAATAACCTTCCACAAAAAAACCACCATTTTAACCGTGGCAGGAACATCAAACGCATTGCCTGACATTATCAACGTAGCACAGAACCCAGCTGTTGCAGTAAACAGAAATGCTGGAAGAACTTGGGTCTCGCAGCATCCATTTGAGGTAAAGACGCAACAAAATTGAAGCTATACAGAGATGAGCATAACCCCTGTGCAAGGATTATACGCAACTTCGTGAAGTATTCCATATTTTTGTCTGCCCAAAACCTGTTGGTCTTCTCAGTGAAGGAATGCTGTTGACTGGCACAATTTAGAGTGCTAAGGGACACACAGAGTCTTGGTGTAGCCAGCGTGAGGGACCACAGTCTGGAATCCACCCATTACTGGGCATTGAGGGGCTGAGACGGTGGGAAGTCCCTCACAAACAAGAGAGGGAGGTGAGGGGGGAGAAAAAGAGAAGTGACAAGGTGCCACAGGGGAGGTAATGGTGTATTTAGAGAACAAATGTTACAATATACATTGATTGAATTGATATGATTGATACTTTGGGTGTGAAAAGACTTTCAATGGTTTTCATTTTTGTAAATAATTTATTGTGAATAAAATCTATTTTTGGAAAAAAATAGTTACTGATGGGCCTGAGCCCTTCAAGGTATGAGTGAAAAAAGAAGCAGACATCTGTATTAAAAATGACAGGGAAAAAGGGAATAATGCAAGGAGGGAAAAGCAGAGACCAAAAGACAAAATATGTTAATTGAATATGAAAGGAGAGAATTGATTTGTGGTGGTGGGGGGTTGGGAATCAGAATGTGAGTGCAGAGATTAGGCTAGAAGGACAAAAAGCAAGATGCTTTGTGCTCGGAGTTCAGAGGAAGGACAGGCAGGGACAAAACATAAAGGTAGCCAGTTAGAAGGATTGAAATGTGTCTATTTCAACACTAGGAGCATTAGGAATAAAGGGGATGAATTTAGAACAAGGAACTACGTCGTTGTGGCCATTACAGAAACTTGGCTGGAGGAAGGGGAAGATTGCCTGTGCAGGTACCAGGGTCCACGTGTTTTAAAAAGAATAGGATGGGAGATAGAAAAGTTGGAGGTGGGGGGGAAGTAGTATTACTGGTCAGGGATAGTATCATGGCTATAGAAAGGGGGGACGCTACAAAGGGAGTGTCCACTGAGTTGGTTTGGGTGAAAGTCTGAAATAGGATGAGAGCTATCACTGTAAAGCCCCCAAAGAGCCCTTGGGATACCAAGGAGCAGATAAGCAGGCAGATTTTAGAATGGCACGTGGTTGTAGATATGAGTGAGTTCAACTTCCCTAATATTGACAGATACATACCAGCTATGGAGGGAGTGCAGGCCATTACAGCTAACAAAGCAAGGGCAAACACCACAGATGGCTGTGATGCTTCCACTACTCGATGAACTGAAAACTTATGCCTGCTTTGAGAAGAACCAAACCCATGAGAATCCCTGAAAAGGCTGAGGACCCTATGATATCGGAGGGCGATCCCTCACAAGGCATCAGGCTCTGATGGCATACCTGGCAGGGTACTGAAATTCTGCACCAAACAACTTGCAAAGTGTTCATAGACATTTTCAATCTCTCATTGCTGCAGTCAGAGATTCCCACCTGCTTCAAAAGGGAATCAATCATCCCGATTCCCAGAAGAGCAGTGTGGGTTGCCTCCACTCCATCGAGGACATCTACAAGAGGCAATGTCTTAAAAAAGCAGCCTCTATTCTCAAAGACCCCCACCACCCAGGCCATGCCCGCTTCACTCTGCTACCATCGGGGAAAAGGTACAGGAGCCCAAAGATAAACACTCAACGGCACAAGGACAGCTTCTTCCCCACTGTCATCAGATTCCTGAATAATTCATGAACCATAAACACTGCCTTACTTTTCGTGCACTATTTTTTTTATACAAATAGTAATATCTTAAGATCGTGCAAACATACACATTATAAATATGATGCTGCCTCAAAACACCAAAATTCAAGACCTGTTCATGACAATTCTGATTGACTGATTGTAAGAGGGATAGATGGAGCTGAATTTGTCAGGTACATTCAAGAAGGAATCATGATACAGCATGTGGACTGGCCGACGAGAGGAGAGGCCATACTGCATCTGGTTTTGGGTATGAACCTGGTCAGGTGGCGGGAACTCCCAGTGGGGGAAGCATTTTGGTGAGAGTGACCACCACTCCCTTAGCGTCAACATAGGAAAAGGATATAAACAGTCAAAATGGAAAGTGCTTAACTGGGGAAAGGATGAGGAAGGAACTAGCGAGAGTACAATGGAAACATGTTTAAGGTGAAAGCACAGAAGTAAAGGTTCCATTATTGTCATGTAATACTACATTTAGAATGTAACATATATGAAGAAGTTTATGGACCACTTGAGCAAGGTTCAAGATAGGTTTGTCCCAATGTGACAATGGTAGGAAAAAGAAACTGTGGCCTGATGAAACAGGTCAATCAAGAGGAAGAAGGAAGCATACATCAGATATAGGAAGCAGGAAAGGCTCATGAGAAATATATGGTAGCCAGGAAGAAAGGACTTGTTAGAGCTCAAGGAGCGTATGAGAAGGCCTTGGCATGTAAAATTAAGGAGGACCCTCAAGGCGTTCTATGCGTATGTAAAAAAAACAGAAAGGTGATGAGAATGAAGGTGGGCCACTAAAGGATAAAGAAGGCACCATGTGCCTGGAGGCAGAGGACATTGGGGAGGTCCTAAATGAATACTTTGTATCAGTATTCACAGGATGAAAAAACCTTGATCACAGAGTGTGTTGGACAATGTGGAGATTAAGGAAGTGAAAAAGTCAGATCTCAAAAACATCAAGATTGATAAGACTCTGGGGCCAGACACAAGATACCCCAGGCTGCTGTGGGAAGTGAGAAGAGATAGCTGAAGCAGTAGCTACGATCTTTGAATCCTCTTTGGCCTTAGGGGATGTGCCGGAGAATTGGAGAATGGCAACAGAGAATCCTGGTAATTATAGACTGGTGAGTCTTATGTCAGTTGTGTACAAACTAATGGAGAGGATTCTTAAGGATAGGGATCTATGAGCATTTGGAGAAGTCCAGGCTACTCAAGGATAGTCAACATGGTTGGTGACTAGTAGAGTGCCACAAGGAACTGTTCTGGGATTCCTGCTTTTTGTGATTTTTATAAATTGATGAAGAGGTGGAAGGATCGGTCAGTAAGTTTGCAGATGACACAAAGGTCAGATGAGTTGTGGATAGAACTGAAGGTTAGCAGATTACAAGAGGATATAGACAGGATGCAGAGTTGGGCATAAATATGAGAGGTGAGGCATTTTGAAAGGACAAACCAGAGGTTGAGTACAGGGTTAATGGTTGGTTACTTAAGAATGTGGAAGAACAGAGGGACTTTGGGGTTCAAATCCTCAAGGTCACTGTACAGGTTGATAGGATAGTTAAGGGATGCTGGGCATTCATTAATAGGGGGAATTAATTCAGGAGTATAGGGATCCTGTTGCAACTCTAGAAATCTCTGGTGATTTGTGGTTTATGGTTCAGTGTTTATGGTTCAATACTTTTAGTATTGTGTTCAGATCTGGTCATCTTGTTACAGGAAGGATGCGGAAGCTATGGAGAGGGTGCAGATTTACCAGGATGTTGCCTGGATTGGAAAAAATAGTCTTATGAGGCGAGGTTAGCAGAGCTGGGACTTTTCACTTTGGAGCATAGAAGGATGAGAGGAGACTTGATAGCGGTCTACAAGATTATGAGAGACATAGATAGGATGGACAGCCAACATCTGTTCCCAGGGCAGGATCAGCAAGCACCAGAAGACACATGTACAAAGTTAAGGGAAGGACGTTTAGGGGAGACATCAGGGATGTGCGATTTTTTTTTTAAATTTACACAAAGTTGTGGGTGCCTTGAATGCCTTGCCAGGAATGGTGGTGAAGGCTGAAACATTGCAGGCATTTAAGAGACTCTTAGACCGACTCTTTCATCCATCCTCATGGATGAAAGAAAAATAGAGGGTTATGGGGTAGAGAGGGTTAAGTACTTTATTTAAAAAAATGAATATGGGTTAGCACAACTTCAAAGGCTAAAGGGCCTGCGCTGTGCTGTATTGCTCTATGTTCTAAACTTAATCAGCCAGCAAGATTCATCTTCATCATTGCTGACAAACTGAAGGTCATTGGATTTTTAGGTTTGGATGCAACTTCAATGCAATTGGAGTCAATTGCTTGTTGCACTGTGGGGAAGTCTGCAATTCTTCCAAATCCCCTTGCATTTACCATCTGTTATTCCTTTTGATGAGGGAAAACTCAAATTTAGCTCAAGTTGAATGCCTCACTAATGGAACAATAGAGCATGGAAGAGTCAAGCAGAGGAGCAGACCTTCGAACCACAACATTTGGATCGAACACTGTGCTAAAATAACACTAAGACTTGCTGCTGTCATATACATAATATGCCCTTCTATTCCTTGCATTTTAATGTGCATCTACAAGCATTTTAAAATCCCACAATCACGTCTGCTTCAATTGCTAGTTTTGGCAGCCCTACTTTTGTGTAAAAACAAATTTGCCCTACTTTGTTAGAGCTCGAGGAGGGTATGAGAAGGCCTTGCCCTCCTTTAAACATGTGCCCTCTCTCCCAGCAATTTTAAATAAAAGTTGATTTTTTTTTTATCCTGGGTAAAAGATTTTGACTGTGTAGCTTAAAGTGAGTGGGGATTTTGCGGTGTTGTAGAGATAAAGATGTTTGTAAATACATCCGCCAGTTGTCCAGCACAGGTTCCAAGGATAGTATTGCTGGGGTTTGTTTTGGATTGTCTGATAGCATGCATTTCTTGCCTTAGCTGTCATATTCCTGTGATGTTGTCTTGAGAGTCTGGCAGAGATTATACTTTTATTTCTTTTAGAGGGTCAGGTCATCTGACTTGAATGCCACTAAACTTGCCTTCATAAGGGAGTTGACTTCTCAATTCATCCATGGCTTCAGATTGGGGAATAACAAACTACATTTTTAGAAATATTTCCTAATCCCATTTAGTTTTAACCACAATAATTCAAACGCCATTTGAAAACTTTTTAATCAAATTTAATTCTTAAGTAGTGACGGAGAGAAATACCGAACGCTTTCTTACATTTTTCAAGCAGGACAAATGCTTACCTTCAGGTAAATGACTGCATCTGTCCCATAACCTTCCATAGAATAGAGCTGAAGATCTCCTTGAAAATACTTAGCATAAAGTCTTGAAATAGGCAGCCCATAGCCAAAACCAGCCTAAAATTGTAAATAACATTGGATGAGGTTACTCCGAGCAGTGAAATATATCAGCGTACATGC
This sequence comes from Narcine bancroftii, assembly GCF_036971445.1. Lineage (NCBI taxonomy): Eukaryota > Metazoa > Chordata > Chondrichthyes > Torpediniformes > Narcinidae > Narcine > Narcine bancroftii. The sequence continues at coordinate 88,819,930 of NC_091480.1, forward strand.
TTTACGTATTACATTATTTGTGCATGGCAATGTGTAAATAAATGCACACCAGAGGTGCTCCTCCAGAACTTCCCAAGTGTGGTGTAGGAGCTGTACTGTACATGTAACTGAATAATCGATCTATCTTACTTAACGGAACACCACCACCTTTGTCATTCATCTATATAAAAAAATAAAACAAAACAGTTATTTCATATCTCATTGTAAAGCTTAATACATGATCAAAATTCTATATCTCGAAAAACAATCAAGTTCCAGAAATGAAAGAGGAGCTTCAAGGAAATTCAGTTTACACTTAGCTCCAGTTAAGATACTGAATCAGAATACTTCAACAGTTCATATAACAAATTTTAAACTTGAAATACCTTAATTGTGACATCCTCTCCTCCCAGTGAAACTCTTACTTTAATGGGTGGAAGACAAGGACTGGATTCGTGATATTCCACAGTAGCTCTCATAGCATTCTTGAATATAAAAAGGCAACTATGTCACTGAATGTATTTACTAAACTAGAGCAGCTCAGCAACCAGTGCCAGGTAGTCACCTATTGACTAAAGTCACATGAACCATGGCTGAGCAATTAATACTTTTTTTTTTTTAAAGTGGTTTCACAAGGGGCAGCACAGTTAGCATGGCGGTTAGCACAATGCTGTTATAGAGTGCCAGCGACCCGGTTTAAAATCCGTCACTGTCTGTAAGGAATTTCTATGCTCTCCCCAAGTCTGCATGGGTTTCCTTCAGATGCTCTGGTTTCCTCTCACCCTTCAAAACGCATGAGGGTTAATTGGGTGGCACATACTCGTGGGCTAGAAGGGACCATCACCGCGTAGTAGGTACAAAAATAACGTTTATAATTGTCAAATATTATTTCAAGAGAATGTATTGATTATTCACTATTGTATGTGCAGGATTAATAACAAAAGTTGAAAAATTTCAATTCCGCTCGAGCACGGTAACAGGCTCGCAAGCTCACGGCATCCAAATACCGTACAACATTTACAAATCTTATACGTTTATTTAGAGGGTGGGAGGAAACCAGATCACCAGGAGTAAACCCACGCAGACAAGGGGTGAATGTACAAACTTCTTACAGACAGCACTGGATTTGAACCCAGGTTGGTGGCGCTGTTGTAGCGTTGTGCTATCTGCTGCGCTGTATGCCACTCTGACTTGTGCTAACTTGGGAGTGTAGTATTCTGTTTTTATCTTACCACAAACTACTTTGCTCCCACTGGGATGGAGTCATTTTTTTGTAGAATTGTAGGGAGAGCAAGTTTACCACAAGTTATTCGTTATTCCAGACCTTCAACATCAAAAGGTTACTCAGAATTATCACTGTTCCTTGTGTGTCGATCAAAGAGCATGAAAAAAGTTAGATAAATTTAGAGTTTGCTCTTCATTGTTGCAATTTTAAGATACCAGTCAAGGAAACGCATGTTGCATTCAATGCCCAACTTGCGCCACTTCTACTGAGATTTGAGTTTTTCCTCAAAAGAGCTAATATTCAAGAGTTTGATAATCAGATACAATTAATCAATCAATAATACAATTTAAATTGTTAATGCAACAGCTGGTTTCCTACCTTGAAAAGTTCAAACAGCATGTGGTAGAGATGTGATGGCACATAAACAATATGGACTGGTCCTGAACCACTCATTGCTGGAAAAAAAAACAATTACAATCTATCAGGTTCCTTTCCAGGAAAGTGAATCAGTACATCTCACAAAAAGTTTTATTGGCATGCATCAAACTCAAATAGGGAAAACTAAATGGCAAGTGTAAATGGGATAACTTATTTGTGCCATGTTAAGAGAAGTACTGATTTAAGCAAAGTACTGAAAACTAAATGGCAAGTGTAAATGGGATAACTTATTTGTGCCATGTTAAGAGAAGTACTGATTTAAGCACAGGACCCCATAATAAACAAACAAGCTAGAAGTCCTGAACAAGGAACAACTCCATAAAAAGTAATCCTAATAAGTCAATAAATGTTATACCAATAATTAGTCTAAAATAACTTATGATGCCTTACCATTGTGCTGGTCCACTTCTAGCGTGGGAGAATCCATATAGTATTGGTCACAAAGCAGTTTGGCAGTTTCATATGCATCTATAAACAACACGGGCCAACATTAACCAGCTCTGAATTCACGACATTTACTTTATGCAAACAATGTAGTTGTCAATATTTAGTTTTATGCAGTTTCTACACTTCATTTTGATGGCAAACCACAAAAGAGACTCTACCACAGAAGAATAACTCTTTATAAACCTCACTTAGACTGTAAGTTCAGACAGTAGGACAAACAGCATCAAGCACAAATGCTTTCCAGCCAGAAGCATGCTAAAACAAATAAAAAATCACCAATTAAAAATCGACAAAAATTTTACTGACTGCAAGTTAGCACAGGTGGAGCGTCAGATGTTATTAATCATCTTCCTACCACATAGCAGAAAGGTAAATAAGTTTTAACTATTAAATTCAACCATTTTTGTCAATATAAATGAAAGACTTGTTTATTCAAAAACTTGATACCAGCTACACTCCTAAATTATTAAAAATAGTAAACGGACCTGGATTTTGCGAGGCAACTGCAATTTGCTAGAGTTTGGAAAAATTACCTGATACAATTGACAAAAACATCTAGATTTCCATCAACAAAAATCAGAAGGTTTTGCTCCTTGGCTGATGTGCAATGGCAGGCTCTTCATAGATTTCATCTTAAGATAAGGAATTTGTAATTATAATTCACTAGAAAATACTATGACAGTTTAGAAGTAAATAGGGCATTCAAATGGCTTCGAATTAAGTAATGGTTTCATCGCTCCAAGCCCAGAAGAACTTAGCGAACTGCCAAATTTTTCTTCTCGAGTTAAGGGAATGGGCTCCTGCAGCTAAAATGGTGTAGAATCCTTTGACAATGTGCAGAGCCACAAAAAATCCTTCATGCTGCCTTTTTCACCCCCACCCCATGTTTTCGAAGGAGGATGTAGTCAGTGACAAAATGACTAGTTAGAGAATGAAGATTAATTGAATCAGATTTGTTAGTTAAAAAAAAACCTGAAATTCAATTTGGTTATGTTAACTAATCAGATACTAGCAAGCATTTACTTGCAAGTTATGTTTTATACACCAAACGGATCAAGACAGTACTTACAAAACTTAACATTTACAATATCTACATAAATAATTTTTAAAAGATAATAGTTTAGAACAAATAGCCAAATAAGAATAGAACAAGCTCCACAAACAGTTCCATTCTTGGCATAGATCCTATTTCTTCTTCACAACCCCCCAACTTTCACAGTCTTGAACATATTCAATGATTCAGCCTCCACATCTCTAAGTTAAAGAATTCTAAAAATCCAATATGAAAAGTTTATCCAATAAGCAATACCCACAAGATCCAGCTTCTTTATAATCAAACATCCTCTTTGCACCTACTCTTTCAAGCTCCCTCAGATTCTTTCAATAAAACCTTCCATCATTCTGAATTTACCTGCATACCTGTTCTGTCTGATCAAGAGCAACTTGAGAAATAGTATTATCCAAAATTTCAAGTGCGGATTGATGCAGATTCCAATTTATTGAATTCAAATTTGAAATTGAAATGCAACTAAACACTGCCACCTGTACCATTAACGTCAATAGTTGGACAATTACTCACGTATCCGGAGTGAAACCTTCACTGGACTATTTTACTGATGACCACAAAACCAGTTATAATTAATTAGAAAAAGAAAATCACCAAGGGTGAGATTCCATAAATAGCAAAGTACCATGAATGTCGCAGCACAGCAATGACCTCACTGAAATTAATGAACCTGGATGTGCCATGCAACACACAGACAACCTTGAAATGAATATAAACCAAAGGAAATCTTTGGCTTCCTTTTAACCAATGGAACTTCACAATGTATTTTTGTGGAGACTGCAACAATAATTAAAAAAAAATAAAGAAAAAGTTTGTCGTGCGTTGGCACACAGCCAACATTCTCTTCATCTTATTGACTACCATAACCCAGTTATTAAAACCTGGCAGTCAAAGATTACTACCTTTGCCACACAATAAGGGACATTTTTGATGGCGAATAGGAGAAAAATCTGATATTCTGGGCATTTTAAATCGGCCATTTTAAAAATAATTACCAGGACAGTCAATTTGCTCTGCATGGGAGCTTGCCCAAGCAAAATATTGACATTAATTTATTCTAAAAGTGACTATCTCTAGAAGTATACGATTACCTGCAAAGTGCTTAGCAATATTTTGAAAAAGACAGAAGCTTTAGTCACAGAAATCCTGTTTATTATAAGGAAATCATTCCACTGAAATCTACCAACATAGAAAAATAGGATTAGGCTTATGGAGTCCCACTCAACATGGATTGAAAGAAAAATTCCCCAAAGAAAACCATCTTACCTTTAACAACATTAACAACTTCGCAGTCAGGATCAATACTGCCTATATGCTTTGGATGAGCAGGATTTGTTGTGCCACCAAAAATGAGCGCTGAAGAGAGAAAAATATATATTCATCTGACACAATTGGCATTAGTGAAATAAAGCACCCAAAATGAAAAAAAGGATTTTTTTATATATATATATAATATATATTATATAATATATTAAATATATATATTATATTATATATTATATATATATATTATATATTAAATATATATATATATATATATATATATATATATATCGAGTCCACGCTGCTGAAGATCCAGCTGCGCTGGATGGGTCACGTCTCCAGAATGGAGGACCATCGCCTTCCCAAGATCGTGTTATATGGCGAGCTCTCCACTGGCCACCGTGACAGAGGTGCACCAAAGAAGAGGTACAAGGACTGCCTAAAGAAATCTCTTGGTGCCTGCCCCATTGACCACCGCCAGTGGGCTGATAACGCCTCAAACCGTGCATCTTGGCGCCTCACAGTTTGGCGGGCAGCAGCCTCCTTTGAAGAAGACCGCAGAGCCCACCTCACTGACAAAAGGCAAAGGAGGAAAAACCCAACACCCAACCACAACAACCAATTTTTCCATACAACCGCTGCAACCGTGTCTGCCTGTCCCGCATCGGACTTGTCAGCCACAAACGAGCCTGCAGCTGACGTGGACTTTTTTTACCCCCTCCATAAATCTTCGTCCGCGAAGCCAAGCCAAAGAAGAAAAGAATATATATTTATTAAAAAAAATCACAAATGTCATCCACTATTAGGGTTAGGGTTATACTATTTAAAGCAATGATTTATTAAAATAATTCTATAAATAACACTCACTATGCTGATTAATAAGCATTCGAATGGAAATTCGGCTCATGTAGAAGCGATCCAGAAAATACTGTACATTCTGAGTGGTGATGCTATCTTCACAAAAGGATTCTTTGTACTCAATCACACCTTGAGCCATAGTTGGAACCACATCATTGTGCCTGTTCCGGATTGTGATTAATGCATCTGTAAAACTAAGAATATACAGTACATAAAATATGAAGCCATTTCCTTGAGGTACAGCACAAAGTCCTCAAACGCTGCTCTTTTAAGTCGGGTTAGAACCTTACTAGATGCAGCTACACTTTGGAAGCTTTAACAGAATAGTAGACTTGATTCATGGAATCGTTGATCCCTCAGACTCCAGGCGTGTACAAATAAATAAATTGATCAATAAATAGATGTGCAGTTTGCATATGCTTTAGTGAGGGAAACTGCATACCATATACACGTCTGGGCCTCCCAGCAATAACCCAAACTTTGTTACAACACCCCAATCACCATGTAACAAACCAAGCTGGTCAGATGAAAATGAAAATTGAGTATAAGGCACAAAATATCCAAATGCATTTGGATTTAGATGAATAAAAACAAATTACATTTATCTGGTCCACTTAAATGTACCTTCCCAAGGACAACTATAAGGTCATTGCTCAGCCTTTTAAACTGTAGGAAATTAAGATGCACTTTTATTTTAATTTTTCCAAGACTGATAGAACATTATTACATACTTCATATAGTATTTTAAAATTAGAGTCTCACCAAATCTCCCCCCACCCCTCAACTGCAAACATTTAAAAAGAGAAGGGGTGCATTTATTTAACTTTTGGGGTGTGATACATAGCCTGTGTAACCAATTATATTGTATCATGCGTAACCTCGTGTTTATTGTATTTCTCCTAGTTCTGGAGCATAGCTTTTCCCATTTTTCATTTTTTTATCTTTATGACACACCAATGCATAACCCTAACCCTAATAGTGGACGACATTTGTGATCTTTTTTTTAAATCCGGTTTTCATTTTGGGTGCTTTATTTCACTGAATTCCAATTGCATCATCATGAAGAAAGCCTCTACTTCCTCAGGAGTTTGCGGAGGAGCTAGTGGAGTTGTTCAAGTGAACCGATACGGACTTGAAGGGCCGACATGGCCTGTTTCCATGCTGTAAACGGTTATATGGATCGAGATAGTAGTTTAAAATGTTAGCAACATTTAGCTTCCCCAAATCACATGTGCAATCAACACAGTGAATAATTTTAAATACTAAAAATTTATAAGGATAAAAATGTGGCAAATGTACTGTGACAAGTCTCTTGAGAGTTGAAAATGCTCCAACCTAAAAGCTAAGCTCAGCCAGTGCTATCGGGGACATTAGTCTTCACCCCATTAAGAACATATTTAAGAGGCTGTGCCTCAAGAAAGCAGCTTCTATAATCAAGGACACTCTACACCCAGGCCATGCCCTTTTCTCACTGCTAGTATCAGGAAGCACACATAGAAGCCTGAAGACACAAAATCAACATCACAAAACCAGCTTCTTCCCCCTCCACCATCAGATTTCGGAATGGACAATCAACCCATGGACAGTATCTCACTTACTCTCTTTTTTTGCGCAAGAATAATTAATTTTTAAAATCTTGTATTTACAGAATTGTAATTTATGTAATAATTTTGCATCTTGCTTCTGCACCAATTACTGTTGCTGCGAAACAACAAATGTCACGTTCATGACAAGAAACTTGATTCTGATTCTAATTAACAATTCACCTCCGCACTTCAACATGTCGTAATCTAATTAGGAATTCAATTAGTCAAAGTGGAGTTTTGGGTCTGTCATGTACAGGTTAATTGGATACAAAAACTGGCCGCAAAAATTGGACTCGTGCTGCATGTTTAAATTTTTAGAAAATTAAAATAACAGAACCAATACAAACAACACCTTTCATTTTCAAAATATTATCTCCATTTACAGATAAAGCCTAATTAAAAGTTATAGTTTTTAAATTTTGCAATTCAAGGCCATATTGTATGTTCAAAGGTTTATGAAACAAGACTCCAATAAACTGCCTTCAACATAAAAGTGAACTGTTGAACATTTTGTTGAAAATTGATGAGTATTCAACAATCATAAATAGTTTTAAAGGATTATTTAAAAATAAACACACCCTGATAAAACACTGAGATCATCAGGGTTCCGATTGTAAAATTCAAGAATATCCAAGAGACTTTGAACGTACCTAAATGGAAACACACAAGTTCTAATTAAAATAACTCAGCAACATGCATATACACAAATGATACTTATGAATTCCTATACAAAACATTACTGACCAAATGAGTGCAAAACATACATGCATTTATTGATTACAAGAGAGATGCATTAAGAATTGTGATCTGCAAAGGAAAAGTTTTACGTCTGATTCTCTAAAAAGCCATTCCTTGAAGAGAGCCAACTCCCATTTTGTCCTTCGTCTCAACGTGCACCAGAGTTCAAATGCATTGAGTGAATTATTGGACGTTAAACTCAGGAGAGGTGGTGTAAGGGAGAGATTACACATGACTACATGCTTATTTTTTTAAATATTAAATTGAACAAACATCCATACTCCATTTTACAAATCCTGACTAGATATTGAAATTAACCTGTTCTATTATACTGGAGGTGGGCTATGCATCCACAGAGCAGTTTTACTTCAACATTAAAAGGAAATTTGTTGAAAACATTACAGCCATTTAACTCTGCCAATAGGAGTTAATCTCAGCCAGTGCTAGACTGTAATTGGATAGTGGGTCAAGTTCAGTCAAACCTTGAAAAAGACAAATGTTCCAAGCTTATCTTTTTTTTAAAAGAACAGCCATATTTACATTAATAAAAGTTTTATAAGTTGTCCTGCAATAAATCTCCACATGCCAGCTTTAAGAGATTAAAGGGCTCAATGTGAAGAGATTCAGTGCTAAATGATCGCCAGCTTTAAGAGATTAAAGGGCTCAAGTGCTAAATGATCAAGATCCCATGGTGGAAATTTGCAGTGCCTGGCAGAATCAAAGTTCTCGAACAGAAATAAACCAAATTTTGAAAAGTTCGGGCAGAGCAATAACAATGGCATTTTTTTTTTAAAAAAAGGATAGTGAATACACGTGGCCAAAATATTATTCTTCACTTTTTAATTTCTCAAGCAAATAAAATTAACATTTGATAACCCTCAGCAAAACTATAATGCTCTCCAATTCCACATTTGTCTTTAGGAATATTATATGACCATCAAGTTCTTTCTGAAAAAAACCCATTCTCGATTGTATTCAGTTACATTACCAGAATAAAGTTGAGAGTTCCTATGGAATGAAGATTAAAAATAAAATGGTCAAAATCATCTACAAATCTCCACTTGTACCATTTGCTCTCCTGAGCAATAATTTACAATGTTTTCTTAATGTGTCTCAGAGAATACATGGATTTGCAAATGAAGTCCAACTGCTAGGCTTTTGAAGGCTGCAGAGTTACTGAATCCCAGCAAGGATCAATGTCCACAAATGTACATAAACATGGACTTTTTGTTAACATTGACTTAATTACCAGCACTTCAATAACAAATTATCTGCTCAATCAACCTAAACAAGAGATTGAAACTGGAAACTTCCAGATCACAGGTACATAGCAGAAAGGACATGCCAATCAATGTTTAATGCAGTGCAGGTACCCATGTTCTACCCCAAATTTAATATAGACATTTTTGAGACCATATGTAAAACAGGGGTTAAATTTAGTAAAAGAGGTTTTTAAAATCACTCACACACTAGATCTGAATATAACCCAATAGAAATGGCAAGTTTACCCTTCTCAATAATTTTAAAGATTTCTAATAATAGCATTGGACACCCTCAACATAGCGAAAAAGGAAATATTCACATTACAAGTTTATACATCAGTCTGACATGATCTGCAATAACTTAATGCTTCACCAAAATATGGAAACGATACACAGATATAATGTTTGCTTGCTCAAGGTAAAATTCTGCCTTTTGCAGTGCATGTCTGAGAAAGCTTAATGCAAATACTAAAAGTACAAGAGCAAAAAAGGAAACAAAAGGACCATGCCAAAGCTCCATTTATTTTGAAGGATTTTTAATTTATTTTCAAATGAAGCAACCCACAAAGGAGGAATACAAATCACATTCTAAAGGTGCTTATAGTGCCATAGAAATATTGTCAGGCTACTGCCTCAAAGATGAAGAGATACGAGTCGGAGACCAGAAACGACTCACTGCTTTGAGAGTTCCTTACAGAACATATTTCTAGCTTTGTTGTGCTTTATTTAAAATTGCCACTTCTGCACTGAAACAAAGCAGGATTTATAATCGTTGGAAGAAATTTAACGATGTAATTAAACAATTTGAATTAAATCTAGATCCAATTTAGTGATTAAAAAGTTGCCCTCATTGTACATGATACAAAAAATACTATTTTCAACTGGCTTTTACAATTCAATAGAACACATTATATGCACACACTGACGTGAGGGGGAGGGGCAGAGGCAGAGCAGGAAAGTGGGATAAAGTTCACAGCAGAGTTTACACAGCTCCAACTATGCAACTTGAGCGTTATCAGCAAATGTATTTAACCAAATGGCTAATAGAACTCGCAATATCCTCGCGTACAGAAAGTTAACATTTTTTTTTAAATCTGGATAGAAAACAAACCAGAATCACAGCAAATTTAATCAACTTGTGCTACTTTCAAGAAGCCACCCACAATAGATACATTCTTAGTCTGAAAGGGTCGTTCTTTGTTGTGCATGAACTTCTTCTGTGTGGCTACTCACCAGCTTTGAACTAACTGAACGGAAGGTGTGCCAAGTAGCCGGTCTGGTAGGAGGTTGATTTCCTTCATAATATTAGACAGTCTCACAGGCAGTTCTTGCCTCAAAAACATAAATGATGTCTTCTCACAGGCATTTGTTGAGCCTAAATAAATAAGAATGCCACACTGTACTTAATGCTAATTATCAATATCTTCCACAATTTTCTTCTCTCCCCTGTGAGAATTAAATTGCAATACAATTCCACGATGGTGGATGGTAACATGCAAGGCATATGGTTCTAGGTGGGAAGAGAAGGAACATTACAGTGAAAATGATCATCACCCTCATCCTAATGCTCGAACATGGGCCCAAGATAATGATATAAACAGGATTTTTTTTAAAATATTCAAGTTCTAGTCTCTTCAGAGAACTTATTTAATGGAATCACATATAGAAATAGCAAGTTGTTGTATTTTGGAATGATACACACAAAATTCTGATCTTTATTTATAAGAGGGAGACATGCTCCAGATGGATACTCCCTTAATTTCCATCTGTACTGTTTACCTTGCTCAAACTATCAACATATAATATCCGAAATCAAAACTACATGGAATTTTCTCTTAAGATCTTAATTTCTTTCACCACCATCTTGTCAATTTTTTTTAAACTAATGAGGCTGGAGAGAAAAAAAAAAACACCATACAGGAATGATTCCTTTCAATGTAGCACATGAATGATCGTAATGAATTTTCTACATGTGCATGTATGTATACTTCATTTTCTATACAACTGCAATTTGTAGTTTATTTGATGGAAACATTCACAAGGTCACATGTGAAACAGTGGCTATTGAAACCACAGGAAAAAAAAATGAACAAGTAATATTTTGTTCCTTAACAAACCTGATAATCAAGAACAAAGTCCCATGCAATCACTTAGAATAATTTCTGCAGGTTAGTAATTCACAGTGAAACTGAACAAGTTTGGGTTTCATTCCACTCTTGCATGGACAAAACTGAAGTTCATCTTGTTCAAACTCCAGACAGAGGTCCAAAAGGTTGTAACCACAAAGGTGAACTAATTAATATTAAAAGACCCAGATAAAGTTCTTAGTCTTCAATTACTTGCTGGACAACAATCAAGTAAACCAAAGGCATGAATTTACATACAACAATAGCCTACAAATAAATCATTAAAAGGATAACATATTTGTAATAAAAACAATGTTGAAGAAACTCAGGTCAAACAGCAAACTGTGTTTTTACTTCAATCACCGTCTGCAGACTTTTGTGTTGTACACATATTTATAATAAATATTTAGCACCATCCCAGAAAATAAAGTAAATTACCTGTTCGACAAAAATATTTAGTTTCATTACCACTGATTGTCAGAGGGGGAACAACAATCCAGGTTTTAAGATGATAAATTCATTGTAGAGGCAGAATTACCAAAGCTAAGTGATGCACATTAATATCAGAATTTATCCAGTGAGTTCCAGGGAAAGGTTGTGCAGACTGGGGCTTTTTTCTCTGGAGCGTAGAAGATTGAGAGGGAACTTGATAGAGGTGTTTAAGATTTTAAAAGGGACAGACAGAGTAAATGTGGATAGGCTTTTTCAATTAAGAGTGGGGGAGATTCAAACTAGAGGGCATGGTTTAAGATTGAAGGGGGAAAATTATAAGGGGAACATGAGGGGAAATTTCTTTACGCAGAGGGTGGTAGGGATGTGGAATGAGCTTCCGGCAGACGTGGTTGAGGCGGGATCATTGGTTACATTTAAGGAAAGACTAGATAGTTACATGGAGAGGAGAGGACTGGAGGGGTATGGACCGGGTGCTGGACAGTGGGACTAGGAGGGTGGGGATTTGCTACGGCATGGACTAGTAGGGCCGAACTGGCCTGTTCTGTGCTGTAAGTGGTTATATGGACTCTGTATCATCTTAATTTTTCAAATGAATCCTTCACCCTGAAATCAACAAGATACATTAGCAAAAATCACCTTTACAAGCTATCAGGATTCGAATCCTGCGCTGTAATGTGTTTCTACGTGCCTCCCCATGTCTGTGTGGGTTTTCCCAGGGGCTCTGATCTTTTTCCCACCGTTTGAAATTACTGGAGGTGTAGGTTAATTGTGTGCAACCTGGGCAGCACAGACTCGCGAGTTGAAATGGCCCATTACCGTGCTCAACGATGCATTTTATTTTTACGAGAAACAATTAATTCAGCTTCAAGCTACAGTCAGACTACCCTACTTTTTGGTAGCTTTCAAAATGAAAGGCAATTTATTTACAGGATATGGATATCATTTGGCTGAAAAATTTATTGCCCATATTAAATTGCCATCACATGCAGTTACATCGACCCCATTGATGGTCTGGAGTCATCTACAGTATAGTTCAGACCACGCAAGGGTAGATCATCTTGTTTAAAAGCTACAATGTATTTATAATAATTTATTATTCCAGATTTCCATTTTAAATTTAAATTCCCTAATGTAATTGCACCTCTAGATCAATGATCTAGTTGTGTAGATACTGCTCCAGTGATACGTGATACACATGCAATGCCACAACTGTAGTTTTATTCTCTGTCCTACAAGAGGGCTTTTTTTAAGATTCAAATTTTAACATCACAATAAACAACAAACCACACGAAGATACCAGTGTTAAGAATTTTATGCGACATGGGCCGCATAATCAAATCCTTTCATTGTTCAATGAAGCTGCATTTGTATAATCAGATCACAAAAGAAATAAACCTTTAAAATTTCAATATGCAAATGGATAAATGATCAAAATGCTTAAAAAAAAATCAGGATTATGAAGAAACAGACTTTACAGTGAAATGGATAGCACCCAAAGAGCTAACACAGGCATGCTGGGTAGAATGGTCTCCTTTCCTAAATGAATGTTAATGCACCAATACAAAAATGGCATAACCCTTCTCTCATTTTGTATCCATTTGTTTCTTAATGATTCCAGTATTTTCACCACTATTTGATCTGTTCATGTCAAATACCACCAATGTGCTCAGGAATAACACAAATTGGTATTTATCGAGAACCTCTGAAGTAGAAAGACCTCTCGAGATTCCAATGGAGTCAAACAAAAATTAAAATTGAAGTGTAGCTTAATTGGGTGACGTGGGAATGGTCACAGAATGGGGTTTATTGAAAGTCAGGAAAGGAGAAAGTAAAATTTTGGGTCAACAACAGAATAGAACAAAGGAATTAAGAAAGTATTACATTGCGTTGGAATAAACAATGTAAACAAAAAAGAGGGTTGAGGACTTTAACATATCAGCTGAGGCTAATGCCAAAATTGGGCAATGCAACAGAAAGGGGTGGCAGTAGCAATATCTCATTGACATGAGTACTGATGTTATTTTAGAATTGCATATGAAACCAAGATTGCAAATTATGTGACCCTTGGTTTCATTTAGTCTCAGTTTCAAGCAAAGAGAATCAGTGAGCAGGGAATGATGTTTATAGCCTGGCGACTGAAGAGAAAGGCTTTTCCTTATTTTGCAAATGTTTCTACTCATCCAACACAGATGGTAGGGCGAGGTGGGGAAAAGAAACAAAGGTGAAGGACAGGCAGATTCTTGAGATGGGTTAGGGTGTTGGGATGTTACAAGGAAAGATATCTGTATTGCAGATCATAATTCAATGGAAAGGTGCAAGTGAACAGAAAAAAGTAGTAGATAAAACTGTCATTCCTAATATAATGGATAGATTTTCCACAAACAACTTGTTTTGCCAAGACTAATGGTGATCTCATTGTGCACAAGTTGGAATAATATGGGGGAGCGCAGTTGTCTTATTGTTCCACAGAATCAGATTGGATGCTGACCTCTAGCATGGTGAAGTATGGAAATTAACCAAGGTGCACTGGACTGCACCCACAATATTACAGGATAACTGGGTCCTGTAAATTGTCCCAAGTGCGAGTGGCTGGCAGGGGAATCCTAGAGATGTATGAGAGAATATGTTGCTGCACAGTGGGGAATGCGATTGTTCTGATAGCAAGCAGACTTAATGGAATAGATGGCCAATGTTGTACAGAATATAACATAGAACATAATAGCACAATACAGACCCTTTGGCCAACAATGTACCTACCAGAAAAAAATGAAACCCTCCCTACCTCATCACCTTCATTTTTCTTTCAATCATGTGCCTGTCTTAGAGCCTCTTCAATGCCCCATCATTTCAACCACAACTTTCACCCCAGTGAGGCATTCCAGGCACCCACAAATGTAAACACAAGCTTACCCCAATGTCTCCCCTAAAATTTCCTCCCAGCACTTTGCACAAATGTCCTCTGGTGTTTGCTACTCTTGCCCTGGGAAAAAAAAGGTGCTGATTATTTATGCCTCTCATAATCTTGTAGATCTTCATAAAGTCATCCTTCTTCAAAAGAGAAAAGTCCCAGCTCTGCTAAACTTGCCTCACGAGTCACATTTTCCAATCCATGCAACATCTGCACTGCACCCTCTCTAGTTTCCACATCCTTCTTTGCAGGAGGTAACACAATATTCTAAGTGTGGTCTCACCAGAGATTTATTGCGGTCAAACATTGTCTCACAACTCCTGAACTCAATCCCCCAATTAATGAAGCCTACCATATATGCAAATATCCTGAAATACTTATTTGTATATAATGCCTTGTTCTTTCTTTGGCTTGGCTTCGCGGACGAAGATTTATGGAGGGGGTAAAAGTCCACGTCAGCTGCAGGCTCGTTTGTGGCTGACAAGTCCGATGCGGGACAGGCAGACACGATTGCAGCGGCTGCAGGGGAAAATTGGTTGGTTGGGGTTGGGTTTTTCCTCCTTTGCCTTTTGTCAGTGAGGTGGGCTCTGCGGTCTTATTCAAAGGAGGTTGCTGCCCGCCAAACTGTGAGGCGCCAAGATGCACGGTTTGAGGCGATATCAGCCCACTGGCGGTGGTCAATGTGGCAGGCACCAAGAGATTTCTTTAGGCAGTCCTTGTACCTTTTCTTTGGTGCACCTCTGTCACGGTGGCCAGTGGAGAGCTCGCCATATAACACGATCTTGGGAAGGCGATGGTCCTCCATTCTGGAGACGTGACCCACCCAGTGCAGCTGGATCTTCAGCAGCGTGGACTCGATGCTGTCGACCTCTGCCATCTCGAGTACTTCGACGTTAGGGATGAAAGCGCTCCAATGGATGTTGAGGATGGAGCGGAGACAACGCTGGTGGAAGCGTTCTAGGAGCCGTAGGTGATGCCGGTAGAGGACCCATGATTCGGAGCCGAACAGGAGTGTGGGTATGACAACGGCTCTGTATACGCTTATCTTTGTGAGGTTTTTCAGTTGGTTGTTTTTCCAGACTCTTTTGTGTAGTCTTCCAAAGGCGCTATTTGCCTTGGCGTGTCTGTTGTCTATCTCATTGTCGATCCTTGCTAAAAACCAGCATGGAACAAAATGAATTTACTATTCTTTTGTACCAAGATAGGCTAATCACCCAAGACATAATTTTAGGAAGTTCCACACCAATGGAGACAAAAAGGAATTCCACTTTGCAAATACAGATATGGAGTATGATGCAATAACTGCGTTTCCTGATTGACAGCGGTTAAAAAACTGTCAGTTCTATTGACAGCGTGCAACTAATTCAAAACAAATCGGAAGCCACTTCACTGTCACCTGATGTTTCCCAAAGTTGAAAGCCAATGGATCAAAAGTGAGGTTTAGGATGCCACTTTTTCGGCCAGCAGACGAGAGGAGTTCTTCTGGTGGGAAAGTGGCAATCATGGTGTATTACAATTTTGCCATTTGTGTGGTTCCAAAAATAGCAACTACAAAAATGATATAATCAATTCTTGCATGTCATAGCCAATCAGAAAATAATTGACAACCTACATTTAAAATAAAACTAAAAACCAAACCATAAAAACACTGGAAACATCTGGTAGAAAAGGTGAAAAAGATAAACAGAGGACAGACCTTTCCCTTTGCACAGGTACTACCTTCCAGTATTTTCTGTTTCTCATAGTCCGGAAAAAACACAGGAGACAAATTTGAAAATAAGAAAACAAAAATAACAAACAAATGTATCAAGTATTGTGTTTGAATTAGAAAAGGCTTCCATAAGCATGCAAAATCAAAATGCTGGAGAATCTCAGCAGGTCAAATCATGTCTATTATGTACTAAAGATAAAGAACCAGGCTTGACCCTTCATCAAGGTCTGGTCAAAATTTAGGTAGGCACCCAATCAAAATAGTTGGGGGAGGGGCAGGGCAAGGAAATGTCCCACAGACAGGAGGTAATAGGTAGATAAAGGAGGGACAGCACACCAGCAAGGGGAGGGGAGGCTCTGTGAATCGAGAGGGAAAGGGGTGAAGAGTTGGAGGAAAGAAAATAGAGGGATGGGGAGAACAGAGTAGCTATCAGAAAGTAGATAAGTCCACGTAACTGGTCAAATTCTAATCTCTTTGCTTGCCCACTTGTACTGTTCCAATGCAAACTCTTGGTGGTGGGCAAGAATTATTATTAAGAAGGAGGAGTCAGAATACAGAGGTGAGGTGCAGTCGCTAACAGACTGGTGCAGAGCCAATAATGTTAATATAGCAAGAGATGGTTGTCATCTTGGGGGGGGGGGGGGGGGAGGGGAAATCTTGGGATGGCCTCCGACCGTTTGAGGTTGTGAAAAGTACCAAGTTCCCTGGAATGCACTTGGCAGAGAATCTCACCTGGTCCATTAACATAAGCTCCATAGCCAAGAAAGCCCACCTCTACTTCCTGTGAAGGCTGAGGAAAGTTCATCTCCACCCTCTCTCCTCACTACATTCTGCAGACAAGGATGTATTGAGAGCATCCTGTGAAAATGAATCACCACCTGGTTTGGAAGCCGTACCTCCTCGGACCGCGAGACCCACAGCTAGTGAAGTCAGCGGAAAAGATCATCGGGGGCTCTCTTCCTACCATGAAGAACATCGACAACACTCTATTCAGGCAAAGGACAATAAGGGCTGCACGGACCCCTCAGGTACATGGTTCTCCCTCTGCCATCTGGTAGGAGGCACCTAGCACAAAGGTCCTTACTCCAGACTGGACAACAGGTTCTCATTCTCCCCCCGCAAAAAAAGCCATCAGGCTCTTGAATTCCCATATGTGGGTAGTGTTCCGTGGACTTTTACTATCTACGTCTTAATTTTAATGTGTTTAACCATTCTAACTTATATTTATGTAAATATGATCCGTGGTTATGGAGAAACACTATCTCGTCTTTACCATGCGAGCTTGGTATAAACAATAAATAAAGGTGACTCGATTTCATCTATACATTGAGATCAAGAGTTTCAGATAATCAAAGGTTCAACCCATTGTCCCTCACAATTCCAGCATTCACAGGTTTTGTCACCATCTATCTGTGGCCCGGGCTCCTGCTGAACATTTTGCTCATACCTGAGGAAGGGCCCAAGCCCCAAATGTTGCGCTGCATAAAGTACATTGACAGCCGGCGAGGTAGTCAGCCCCCCTAAGGGGGTCTACGGCAAGCAAGCATGAAACTCAAGATTGTACAACAGGCATTGTTCCGATACAAGTCTGAACACAGTGTGACTGGCTCAGGTCAGCTGATTGACAGCCGGCCAGGTGGAATCAGGCCCCCCCTAGGGAGGTCTATGGCTGATTGACAGCCGGCCAGGTGCAATCAGCCCCCCTAGGGAGGTCTATGGCTGATTGACAGCCGGCCAGGTGCAATCAGCCCCCCTAGGGAGGTCTACGGCTGACTGACAGCCAGCCAGGTAGTCAGCCCACCTAGGGAGGTCTATGGCTGATTGACAGCTGGCCAGGTAATCAGCCCCCTAGGGTGTCTACGGCTGATTGATAGCCGGCCAGATAGTCAGCCCCCACTAAGGGCATCTACGGCTGATTGACAGCCGGCCAGATAGTCAGCCCACCTAGGGAGGTCTATGGCTGATTGACAGCTGGCCAGGTAATCAGCCCCCTAGGGTGTCTACGGCTGATTGATAGCCAGCCAGATAGTCATCCCCCACTAAGGGGGTCTACGGCTGATCGACAGCCGGCCAGATAGTCAGCCCCCACTAAGGGGGTCTACGGCTGATTGACAGCTGGCAAGGTAGTCATCCCCCCCCCCCCCAAGGGTGTCTACGGCTGATTGACAGCTGGCCAGGTAGTCAGCCCCCCCTAGGGTGTCTACGGCTGATTGACAGCCGGCCAGGTAATCAGCTCCCCTAAGGGGGTCTACGGCTGATTGACAGCCGGTCAGGTAGTCAGCCCCCACTAAGGGGGTCTACGGCTGATTGACAGCCGGCCAGGTAATCAGCTCCCCTAAGGGGGTCTACGGCTGATTGACAGCCGGTCAGGTAGTCAGCCCCCACTAAGGGGGTCTACGGCTGATTGACAGCCGGCCAGGTAATCAGCCCCCTGGGGGGAGGGTCTACAGCTGATTGACAGCCGGCCAGGTAGTCATCCCCCACTAAGGGGGTCTACGGCTGATTGACAGCCGGCCAGGTGCAATCAGCCCCCCTAGGGAGGTCTATGGCTGATTGACAGCCGGCCAGGTGCAATCAGCCCCCCTAGGGAGGTCTACGGCTGATTGACAGCCAGCCAGGTAGTCAGCCCACCTAGGGAGGTCTATGGCTGATTGACAGCTGGCCAGGTAATCAGCCCCCTAGGGTGTCTACGGCTTATTGATAGCCGGCCAGATAGTCAGCCCCCACTAAGGGCATCTACGGCTGATTAACAGCCGGCCAGATAGTCAGCCCACCTAGGGAGGTCTATGGCTGATTGACAGCTGGCCAGGTAATCAGCCCCCTAGGGTGTCTACGGCTGATTGATAGCCAGCCAGATAGTCATCCCCCACTAAGGGGGTCTACGGCTGATCGACAGCCGGCCAGATAGTCAGCCCCCACTAAGGGGGTCTACGGCTGATTGACAGCTGGCAAGGTAGTCATCCCCCCCCCCCCCAAGGGTGTCTACGGCTGATTGACAGCTGGCCAGGTAGTCAGCCCCCCCTAGGGTGTCTACGGCTGATTGACAGCCGGCCAGGTAGTCAGCCCCCCTAAGGGGGTCTACGGCTGATTGACAGCCGGCCAGGTAATCAGCTCCCCTAAGGGGGTCTACGGCTGATTGACAGCCGGTCAGGTAGTCAGCCCCCCTAAGGGGGTCTACGGCTGATTGACAGCCGGCCAGGTAATCAGCCCCCTGGGGGGGGGGGTCTACAGCTGATTGACAGCCGGCCAGGTGGAGTCAGCGCCCCTCCCCCCCACTCAGGTGGTCTTCCTGCAGGTGCAGAGATCGCCCCCTGCCGTCGGCTGGTGGTCGTGTCACCCCAGCACAGCGTGACCTGCTGAGTTGGCCCCCCGCCCCCCGCCCCCCGCCCCCCGCCGATTTTACAGGCTTCATTCCGGGTGAAGCCCCAAACGTTATTGCTCAGGATCGACCAGCCTTGTGTCTCTCTCCGCGCACACACACACTGGGGGCTCCGACCCGGGGTTGGGGGGGGGGGGGGGGCAACACACGACCCTCACTCACCGAAATCCAAGAACTGCTTGATGGACAGCGGCGAGGGCGAGAACTTGGAGAAATGGTCGATGTGCCTGGGCGCGTTGGCCAGGGCCGAGTTCTTCATCAAGAAGCGGACGAACTTCATGCTTCCCTCCCGCCTCCCGCCGCCCCGCCCCGTCCCTCTCCTCCTCCTTCTCTCGCGCTCCCGACGCCGCCGATTTGAACTTCAAGCCGAGCGGCGGCGGCGATTATCGGCCGACCGTAATCTGCTTGGCAACCAGGCCGCGCTGCCGGCCAATCGCCTGCCTCCCCGGACCCGCGTCGTCGCCCTGACGTCACCGCCCCGCCCCCTCTCTCTCAGATGCTCCTGATGTTTTGTTCTCCATGCTGCTTGTTGGCCTCTGGGACAAGTTGTGAAATATGCTGGTTGTTGTGGTGAAAGTTGGACCTTTGCCTGTTGAACATGATTTAAGAAAGGAGGAAACCTGAAACAAAGGCGCAGCAAACCGCCTGCATCTTAAACCTGAGAACAAGAGCTGAACTTCATAGAAATTAACAGAAGTTCTCATCAAGTTCTTTGTGGAGTTTCACATCATACAGCGAGTCGGATCTGCATTCAGTCTAGCAGGACCTCTCTCCTAAAAAGTCGAGCTACAATTAAAAAAGAGGCTAGGTTGAGGACATTAGGGTTCTCTTGATCCTCAAGGGTTTCACAGTTTCACTCCCGAGCCTTCTCCCTGATTCGGGGGCTGGGAGAAGGGGGGGGGCTTTCAGTATGTTGGCCGCCTTTCCCAGGCCGATGGGGCCCGTGCAAGGGAGGGAAGTTTGCCAGATGTCCTGGGCTGTGTTCATTGCCTTCTTTCTGCAGGTTCTTCTGATATCTTGAACGGAGCAGTTCAGGTGATGCATCCAGACTTTCAGTAGTGCGGCTGATGAAATTGTCGAGGAACACGGGGACATCCTAAATTTAGTGTTCTCCTGATGTACTTGCTATGTTGTTGGTATATTTTCTAGGATGTCAGGTCATTTACGTGGAAGACAAACCCAACACCCAACCCCCAACCAACCAATTTTCCCTTGCAACTGCTGCAACCGTGTCTACCTGACCCGCATAGGACTTGTCAGCCACCAACGAGCCTGCAGCTGACGTGGACATTACCCCTCCATAAATCTTCGTCCGCGAAGCCAAGCCAAAGAAGAAAAGAAATAGGAGCAGGAGTAGATCATCTGGCTCGTTGAGCCTGTTCCATCATTCAATGAGATCATAGTTAATCTGATGATAGGCTCATCACCTACCAGACTTTTCCCCCATATCCCCTAATTACCCTGTTTTGTAAAAATCTATCCAACCTTGTCTTAAATGTGCTAACTGAAGTCACCTCCACTGTTTCAATGGGCAGAGAATTCCACAGATTTACCACCCTCGGGGAAAAGCAGTTCCTCCTCATCTCCATCCTAAATCTACTACCCTGAATGTTGAGGCTATGTCCTCTAGATCTAGTCTCCCTCACCAATGAGAACAACTTACCTCCATCTTATCTATGCTTTTCAAAATGTAATGTATTTCTATAAGATCCCCTCTCATTCTTCTCAATTCCCAAATGGCTCAATCTCTCCCCATCTCTGGAATCATACTTATGAAAATCCTTGGCTATGTTTAAACTTGTTGGGATTATTTGGGTATTTGTGTTAGGATGTAAGGTTTAGTGGCATCAGTAATTAAGATGGATTGAGTGTACACAAAATGAAAACAAACACCGCTGATATGTGAAATCTAAAACTCAATCTCTGGAAAGAGAATCAGAGTTAGGTTTTAGTTAAATTTTCTTAGTGGGGACTGTGACAGAGAGAAAACAAGTTGCAGAGAAGATGTAAGAGGGATATATAGAATTAAGCGAAGATCTAGAAAGGTGAGTCCTTAGTTGTAATTAGGTTAAGTTGTAGACATCATCTAGTCCGTGGGTTAATGAAGTCAAGTCTTTAGCAAGGTCAAAAAACCATGTTCATTGATTGATGGTATCCCAGCTTTTTTTTATATTTATTAAAGTTGAACGTGAAGTACCTTGTACTTTTGATCATAATTTTCTTACCATCCAATATTAAAAACTCAGCTGTTCTCTTTTATGCACCTCACAATTTTTCCTATTAATTTCATCTACTGTGTTGTCACTCACTCATTTGAGTTATTTATATCTCCTTGAAGATGTTATATCCTCCCTTCTAATCAAAATTCCAATTATATTTCATCATTTAGCAAACGGAAACATAACACTTAGTCCCCATGAGTTAAAAGAATGATTGGTCAAGCACCAATCTCTGCTGTACTCCAATAACATTGTCTGGTAGCCTGAGAAATAGCCATTTATCGTTTCTGTCTGCTAAGCAATTCTCAATTCATGAAATATGTTCTTCCCAATTGATATAATCTCCAAGACCAGCATTCTTTATTGCCATTATTGAACGTTTTCTGATATCTAAATATTAACTTCCAGTGGTCATCCTTAATTTATTCTACAAATCATACTTTCAAACAACTCCAAAAGATTAGTCAAATATAATTTTCCTTTCAGAAATCCATGCTGACTCAGCTCAATGTATTTTTCTTTATTAATTGCTGAAATATTATATAGTTTTCCATAGATTTTATCATTTGCCTACCACTAATGTTAGTTTACTATTGGTAGTTCACTGTTCCTTGGGTTTTGAGTTGTTTGTTGACCTTTTACAGACTGGTGCTTCTCAAGATGACCTTTTCCCTGGTGGCACAGAGGATACCTGGATCAAGGTGTTACCATGAAATACTGCTTTTGACTGACAAAATGGATGTGGTTATAAAATGTTTCAAGAATTTTCTCAAGAGAAAAACTTTACTTCCTCTTTCTTTCCAGTGGTTTCCATTCTATCCAAAATTGATATTCAGATCAGATTTCAGATTTAATGTCATGACATCACATACAACCCTGAGATTCTTCCCTATGGAGAAGGCAGATTTAACACTTATTTATGGTGCAAACAAAAAAATTGACTCAACAAACTGACCTCAATACAGTCCTTAATAAAGTTCCTGATTGAGTTTGTTGTTGAGGAGTCTGATGGTGGAGGGGTTGCAGCTGTTCCTGAACCTGGTGGTGCGAACCTGGTGGCACCTAGACCTCTTTCCTGATGGTAGCAGTGAGAACAGAGTGTGTGCTGGGTGGTGCAGATCCTTGATGATTGCTGCTGCTCTCCGACGGCAATGTTCCCTGTAGATGTTCTCGATGGTGGGGAAGGTTTTACCTGTGTGTCCTGATCTGTGTCCACTACCTTTGCAGGGCTTTACACTAAGGGGTATTGATGTCCCCACACCAGTCAGCACTCTTTCCAATACTTATTTGTAGAAATTTCTCAGAGTTTCTGTGTCAGGTCAAGCATCCGCAAACTCCTGAGTAAATAGAATTGCTGACATGCTTTCTTCATGATGCCATTTGTGTGTTGGGTCCAGGAAAGATTCTCTGAGATAGTGACTCCCAATAACTTAAATTTGATCACCTTCTGATCCCCAAAGATCACTGGATTGAACACCTTGTTGGTCCCTTCCTGAAGTCAACAATCAGCTCCTTGGTTTTGGTGACATTGAGCGTGAGGTTGTTGTTAGTGAACCATTCAGCCAAGTTTCGAACTCCCTCCTGTTTGATGTCATCAACAAATTTTTAGATGGTGTTATTGTCATACTGAGCATCACAGTCATAGGTGTACAGTGAATAGAGCAGGGGGTTAAGAATGCAGGCCTGTGGTGCTCTGGTACTGCTGGAGATTGTGGAGGAGATTTTACTAATCCTCACTGCTTGTGGTCTGGAGATGAGGAAATCTCGGATCTAATTGTACAGTGGAGTGTTGAGTCCCAGGTTCTGGTGTTTGCTGATCAATTTTGAAGGGATGATGGTGTTAAATGCCAAACTGTAGTCAACCAAAAGCATCCTTATGTGGCATCTTTGCTGTCCAGGTGTTCAACAGCTTAGTGAAGGGCCAGTGAGATGGCTACAATAGACAAATTGGATCTGATCCAAGTTGCTCAGAGCAGAGTGGAGCTGATGTACTTCAACACCAGCCTTTTAAAACACTTCATTACAGTTGATGTGAGTTATTTAGGCAGTTTACCACATTCTTCTTGGGCACCAGTATGATTGATGCCTGTTTGAAGCAGTTGGGTATCACACCTTATTGGTGTGAGATGTTGAAGATATCCGTGAATACTTTGGCAAGTTGGTCAGCACAATTGTATAATATTTAGCCGGGTACTCCATCTAGACCTGATTCCTTCCTCTGATTCATTCTTCTGAAGGCAGCCACACGTCGTCCTCAGATATGGACAGGAGAGGATTATCAGCAGACATGGGAGTGTGCAGTGGTGACACTACCTTGTTCTAATGGTCGAACAGGGTGTAGAAGGCATTGAGTTCATATGGGAGTAAAGCTTTGGTGTCTCCTACTGCACCAGATTTGGGTTTGTAGCAGGCTATACCATTTGGACCCAGCCACAGCTGTCTGATATCCTTCATCATTTCCATTTTCATCTGGAAAATCCACCTTGCTTGGGAGATGGCTTTCTGAAGGTCATACCTGTTCCTTCTGTAGTGATCTGGTATCTGGACTTAAATGCCTGTGATCTGGCACTCAGAAAGTTCCAGATTTCATTGTTCATCCAGGGCTTCTGTTTGGGGCACTTATAGAAAGTAAAAGGCAATCAACCATTTGGGCTTGACTTTGGCAATGTGGAAAAACAGTAAAATACCTGTATGTAAAGGTGGAGGCAGAGGAGAGGAGGGAGGAAGGGTAAGAAGGAAGTGCATAGGCTAACAGATAAGAAGTAAGTTCGTGGGTACTGATGGGAGGGTAGAAGAGAAAATTGCCCAGGACAATGTCCTGCAGGACTTTGGGAAAGTGTTTTAGACTCTGAGTTAGGCTGTTGAAATTCCAGTTTTGGATTTATTGTCAGTGTACATGCATGACATCAAATACAACCATGAGATTCTTTTTCCTCCAAGCTATTGATGGTTGATGTTTTATTGTTAGGGGTTTAAGATAAATTAGGTTTAATATTTTGGTGATAATGGGAGTATAAAGACAACCAGATTAACAATTGCTCCTCTTTTACATTTCAGAACCATTGATTCCTTCACTTTACGACATGATGTCATTGACATGCTCTTCACATTGGAAAACACAAATGCAAATTGGGTAAGCACTTTGTTGAGTAGCTCTGTTCAGCAAATGAGCATGACCCCAAGATGTCCAATTGTCTTTCACTTTAATTACCAAATCCACCAAGGATACGTGAACCAAATGCAACATCCTGTCCCGCACCTTAGCCTCAAGAATCAATCTAAACAGAGAATGATAACCTGAGAGTCTTGAGTCTCTTTGTCAAGAAAAAAAAATGTGAAAGACATGCATCACCTCCCCTAACCTGCACACATGAGAGAAATACAATTAAGAAACAGCCCAATGAGTTTTAGTTGGCCATCAACTCATCCTGCATGAATCCCTTTGTTAAATTCAAACCAGCGATGTCCAGATTAAGCTAATCTGGCATGCTCAGACTTTGCTGGTACAAATTTAAGTTCAAGTTTATTATTATCATATAATCGTAAAGTTCAACTGGTCAAATGGCATTCTTCGGTGGAAAGAAAGTTGCACGATCTAGCCATCCATCGAGTAGGCTGGTAGCATGGGATCTGAGACCCTGACGAGTGTTCAGGTTACTTAGGGGATAGGCTGAATGGGAACAGGTCACCAGTTAATAGGTGAGATCAGTAGAAATTGTGGCCTCTCAGAGTAGAAAAGGAATATGTTAAATATCATATGTGTGAACCAGATGCTGAACTAGTGGAATTTCCAAACAAGGATAGCAGATTACTGGAGTTCAACAGAGTCCAAAAGTGATTATTCTAGGGGTGGCATCACCAGCATCCAATTTTGTTTTGTTAAGACACCTCTACTCTTTTACCCCATCCATTTGTAATAAAAGCTATCATTCCATTTGCTTGGCTTTACCAACATCTTGTTCAGTTTTGGTAAGGTATCTTTCTGGCTTTATTCCATCTACTCTGCAGTAATTTTTTTTGTATTTTCTGCAAGAGTTCATACATCTCCCTCCGTTCAGCAGCTCTTGCAGTCTCTCTCCTTTTATACCATATTCTGCTTTACTGTTCTTCTCAGCAAACTAGATAAACTCATTTTTTCTACATTATATTGAATTTATCAACTTTTTTCCCTCTCACAAAATCTCCCAACATCTCATAAAATGCTCGGCTTTTTCTCTCAACTTGTTTTCCCACTTTATATTGTCAACAAATTTGGCTAAAGTACATTTGGGTGCCTTCATTGCAATATATAGATTGTGGCGGCGCACTCTCTCATGGCGAACCGGCTCCACGTGTAACGCCATGTGGCAGGGCAGCCTTGGGAAGATGGCGCCGTCAGGGTTTCTCCCTGCCTCAAGTCTCTTGCCCAGCGCGCGCCTGGGGCAGCGATTATGTCATCACCTTGTATGTGGTGACTGAGCTCATGCTACCCTTAAAGGGGCGCGCGCTGAATTTGAATTAAACAGTTGTTAACGACTGTGTCTTTCTTGGCTGTGGCCAGCTCTACAGATCATAATTAACTTGTTTTTCTTCTTTTATATCTGCTTTCCTGAGGCAGCCTACTAGTTACATCTCTGAAACCTGAAAATATATCTTTATTCTGACTCACTTTTCTGTTATTTACCCAATCCTTTATCCACACTAATATATAAACTTATTGCCTTGAGAGTATACCATTTAAAGTATATTTTTCCTAAAAATTATAACATCATAAAAGATAAAGAACAAAAATTCCCACAGTTCAAAATGTACCGGGGTTGTCGATTAATCGGGTGTAAATTGGGTGGCATGGGCTTGTGGGTCAAAAGGGCCTGTATGTCTTAATTTGTTTTTAAACAGGGTGTTATTTACAAGAAACATTTTTATCTGTTGTCTTCAGGGCCAGAGAATTTGCTAATCAGTAATTATAAGCTTTGCCATTAAAATATCCCAAACTTTATGCAACAAATCACTAAATTTTCAGTGTCCAATACTCACACTGGTTGACTGATTTCCCTCGATACTGTTGGCAAACAGTAACCAATTGTGGTTGAACCCTACAATCTCAAAGCTGCTGTCAGTTTCTTGAAAGAACAAAAGCAAATTCTGGCCCTAAAGTATCAGAATAGAGTTTATTGGGTTATAAAATTGAGAAACAGCACAGCCTAGCTTACCCAAGTACATTTATTCACCCCTTCTTTCCACCCTCACTCCCCTCCCCCCAGTACAGCCAAAACTTACAAAATTACTTTGAAAATAATTTGTAGAATCTGCTTGAATAGTTTGTAACAGTGAATGCAACAGCCCAATAAGTTACCTTTTAAATATTTTGTGAACATCTTTAAAAAAAAATATGCCCTCATCTTGGCATTACTGTAATAAATATAGTTGCTTCATCACATTTGATATGCTTGTTTAAAAATGTCAGAAAAACCTAAACGCATCTTGGACCAGTAGAAAATGTCATACATTTCTCAAACTTCTTCGTATTCTTTATTTCTAATCACCATTGTATGGAATAAAATTAGACCACTGCTTATTCTCAAAACAGTTAATAGCATTGTAACTGTAGCCACTAATAAAAAGTAACAGGAATTAATCTCAAGGAGTACTCATAACAGACAGGAATTTACAAAGCTCTTTAAGTATTTTGGATAGCACTGGACAAATCTTTCAGTGGTTATCAAATGCTATGTCCAAGATCTAAATTGGAATCTAATAATTTGCTGAACAATTTGATTATTCAACAAATATTTTTCAGAATTAATTGCTCCACACCTCATCATCTAATATGGTTGGCAGGAAGTGCATGATGTTTAACTTTGCAACCAAATCAAAATAATTAGATTGGAATGGTTAAGTCTTCAACTTTTGTGTGTACAAATGCAAAATATGAATGTCGCAGTCACCGTGATGAGAATAAAAACACAATGCTGGAGAAACATACCAGGTCAAACAATGTATTTTATGTAGTAAAGTTTGTGACATAAAGTACACTGTTTGACCTGCTGAGTTTTCCAACATTGTGCATGTACAAATATGTAATGTAACAACCATTTGAAGCCCTAACAAAGCTTTTCTTTGTGCTGAGGTAAAGCAAGTTAATCAGACATGCAGTCAACAAGATGCATTTAAAGAATAATCTTAACTGAGTGTTAAGTTTGGGGGGGCAGGGGTGGCAATACAGTGATCTGGTTATCACTATCTTAAGATAAAATATTTGCACTAATAATAAATTTATTCTTGAAAACTGTTCATAAACTAAAGTGCAAATAGCTGAAAAAGAACATAATACGAAGTTCAAGATTACACTGTGGATGAGGTTAATTTAGGTTCAAAGTCTGTATTTAATATATCACTTGGTTTGGATTGAGCAAGCACTTTATGACGTTGGTCAAGGAGGTGAATGCCATCTTGTTGGCCTCCTCTGTGTTTGATCACCTGGACTATAAGACCATCTACATCAGGCAATTAAAAACCCAAATCTGGTGCAATAGGAGATAGCAAAGTTTCACTCAATGCTTTCTACACCCCATTCGACTATAAGAACAAAGAGGAATCACCACTCCCATGTCCCCTGATGATCCTCTCCTGTCCATATCTGAGCATGATGTGGGGTTGCCTTCTCAAAGTCTTTCAGAATGGCAGTTTACCAAGAGGAGAGGAGAAGCTGTCAATTCTTCATTAAATCTCACATTTTCAAAATGCATCAAGTCCTCAACAAAGCTCATCTCCACTTCACTGCTTAATTTCAGCTACATACTATTGAATGTATCCCAGGGACTAATTTTGTACAATTGACAACAGTGAACAGACAACCTATTACTAATAATGCTTTTGGTATTACTTTCCTTCAAACTGAAAATTTGTACGGTGAAGCCAACTCAAGTTTTCATTCAAATTTATTGTCGGGGTACATTCATGATATCACATGCAGCCCTGAGATTCTTTTTCCCTGTGGGCCAGGCAGAATTCCTGCTTATCAGTAGTGTAACTGTACTCAAGAAAAAGATACATATACAAAAGAGAGAAATGTAAACAAAGAAAGAAATGTAAATAAACTGACAGCAAATACAAAAAAAATTCAATAATAAATAATGTGCAAAGTGAGAGTTAAATATTAAAATATTAAAATGACTTTGAGGATTTTTTTGAGTCTGATGGAGGAGGGGTGGCAACTGTTCCTGACCCTGTTGGTATGTGTCTTGAGGCTTTTTCTGATGGCAACGTACTGGGTGGTGTGGATCCTTGATGATTGTGGCTGTTCTCCAGCGGCAGTGTAACATGGATTTTCTTGATGGGGGAGAGTTTTGCCTGTGATGTACTGGGCTGTGTCCATAACCTTTTGCAAGGCTTTCTGCTCAGAGATATTGGTGACCCCATACAAGACCATAATGCACTTTCCACTACACAAGTTTGCCAAAGTTTCCAATGTCATTCTGAACCTCCTCAAACTCCTGAGGAAATAGAGGCACTGATGTTCTCAATGACATTAGTGTGTTGGTCCAGGGAAGATCCTCTGAGTTAGTGACTCCAAGGACTTTAAATTTGCTCCCCCTCCACCTCTGATTCCCCTGATGATCACTGGATCATGCACCTCTGGGTTTTCCTTCCTAAAGTCTACAGTCATCTCCTTGATTGTTGGTGCACCAATCACCCAAGTTTCCAATATCCCTCCTGTATGCTGACTCATTGCCTTTTTTATACAGCCCACTACTGTGGTATTTTCAGCAAATTTAAGGACATTGGTACTATTGTACTGAGCCAGGCAGTCGTAGGTGTACAGTGGGGCTAAGTATGCACCCATGTTGTGCTCCAGTTCTCATGAAGATTGTGGAGGAGGTATTCTTGCCAATCAACACTGATTGGGGTCTGGAGGTGAGGAAATTCAGGATCCAATTACATAGTGGGGTGTTGAGGCCCAGGTCTGGAAATTTGCTGATCAGTTTTAAGGGGATGATAACGCTGAATGCAAGACCGACATTTGATGCATCTTTTAAATTGAAGAAGTTTGGCGACCGTTTATTCAATATTTTCATATAGCTTAAAAATCATAATTTTATACTGGATTTTCTTCTAGTTCCTTATGGTAAATTTAGTTTTAAGCAGGAAACCCTTGGTTTTCATACTTTACTCTCTTTATTTTTTTTAGATGAGGAGATTTTGTAGTAAAAATAATTTTTTTCTCTCTCTCTTTTGGTTTTACAAAAGGAGAAGAAATTTATGGTTTATATATTTGTTAAATATTAATATGTTCTCATTCTTATACACTTATAAATACATGAATATAATGTAACATGATGGATTTTATCATATTTTATATTATGTATAGATATGTTTTTGGAGAATATAGATTGAGGGGGTTTAGTGTAGGTCACAAACAAACACAAACACTTCATTTAAAATGCAAGAGCTTTGCTCAAACTAGACACTCTGAGCCCAGGGCCTTTGTAAGGACAATGAAAACTGTTTTGCTAGAGGCTTTTATAAGGAGGTGTAAATAGAAGATCCAAGCTCAAGAGACTTCACAAGTAGGTGTTAATTGGACATGCTGTGGAGTAATGGATTATTGTTTTGAAAGCAACAGATGAACACTCAGAAGTGTGGGTCCAGTGCCAGAATCTGTCTGGTTTCAGTTTGCTGTTCTAGGAAGGTCAGTGGTTTTGCAAATAGAGAGAGTACTGGTTTCTGAAATCATGGAAAGCTAGCAGCTTGATGAAACTCCATTTTGAAGTTCTGAGTTCAGTCTATTGAAAACCCTTGTAGTCCATACAAGAAGAAATGGCTGGTTAGAGTGTTTCACCTGAAATAGGGAAAACAAAAGGAACTCTGTGGTGACCTGCAGAAGAAGAGGTTATCATTTGGAAAACCCTGATGGAGTAAGTTTCTTCAGCAAGACACTGAAGTGGCTGATCGGAAGGAATCAGTTTGTGTGTGTCCAACGAGCAACGAATCTCTCTCTGAAACTGACAAGAACCTTCCTGAGTGGTAACCATTTAAGCACCAGAGCTTGGTGAAAATTCATAATGTTAACTTCTGTGCAAAGTATAAGAATTGCCTGATACCGGTTAACTTGGAGAAGTACACATTACATACATCTGCACTTAGAATTAGATGGGGGTTAGGTTAAGTTAATGGTAGTAAGTTAAAGTTTGATCCTGTTTTTATGTTTAAAGAAAATTAAAAGTAACTTTTGTTTAAGTAGCCATTTGTCTTGATGAATTTCTTTTGCTGCTGGGTTTTGGAGTCCTCTGGGCCCATAGCACTCTCCTCTTGTATATATGTTCGATATATTAAAAAGAAAGATAGCAATGAATGCTGAACTGTAGTTGATAAAGAGCATCTTGATGTATGTATCTTTGCTGTTCAGGTGTTCCAGGGTTTTGTTCAGAGCCAGTGAGATGACATCTGCCATTGACCTGCTTCATCAGTAGGAAAACTGGAATGGATCCACGTGGCTGCACGGTCAGGAGCTGATATGCTTCAACACCAGCCTCTCAAAATACTTCATCACTGTGGACATGAGCTGGATCAAAATGTGAACTGATTGTTTCAATATTATTTCTGCATTTATTACATGAATCATACCACTTCATGATAGGGCTGCCGATACATGATCTAAGATTATCATCAGATTCTACAAGTTCTATATAGATTACCAAAACAAAATAGACTTGCATCCAAATTTCTGCAAATGATTAAAGAATTAACAATTCTCCAACTAACAGAAATGCTCAGTGGACCTATTTTTCTGCAAAATAGAAGTTTATTCTGTTGCATCAAACTGAGTTTTTTGTTTTTGCTTTGACCTGAATAATTTTAGCATCCGATCATTTTCACTGTGACAAACACTTGAAGTTACAGGGAATTAAACAGGCAAATCAGCAGATATTGTGATTGTAGAGCAACGCAACTCCAGAGGATTATTAACTTGGCCAGCAACATCACTGGTACCAGTCTTCACTCCATTGAGGACATCTACGAGATAGAGTCTTAAAAAAACCCAGTCTCTATCCTCAAGAACCCCACCACCCAGGCCATGCCCTCTTCATTGTGCTACCTTCGGGAAAAGGGTACAGGAGCCTAAAAATGAGCACTCAGTAGCACAAGGACAGCTTCTCCTCTGTCATCAAATTCCTAAATGACCTTATCTTGTCTTTTCTTTATCTTGCACTCTTTTTATTTATTTTGTAATGTTTATATAAATATTTTCACCGTGGTGCTGCCACAAAACCACAAATTTTGTGCCATGTTCATGGGAATAAATTCTGATTCTGACCATTAGGTGATTACAAATATTTTGTTCTAAT
Source organism: Narcine bancroftii (assembly GCF_036971445.1). Taxonomy (NCBI): domain Eukaryota; kingdom Metazoa; phylum Chordata; class Chondrichthyes; order Torpediniformes; family Narcinidae; genus Narcine; species Narcine bancroftii. The sequence continues at coordinate 88,851,916 of NC_091480.1, forward strand.
GCCACAAGCCTCAAGTGAGGACATCTTTTTTCTCCCCAATTGAAGGATTTGCCAGATTTTACAAATGTCCTAAATAGATTCTTAAGAATCTTGTTAATTCAACCTGATAATATTGAATCTAGTAGCATTTCATCAGTTTTGATAAAAATATTTTTATTTAGATATTCTAGTAGCACAAACTATTAAAAAGACATAACCCATTTCAGCAATTTCAGAAACAGTAATAAACATTTTATACAATATTAATACAATTTAATACAGTAGACTACAGTAGCAAAACAGAACCCCCACTTCCACAGTACAAGAATCTTAGTTCTGTGTCATTTATATATTTGCTAAGTATTCAGCAGTAAAGAATATTAAATACAGAAGTAATCAACCAAATCTGCTTCCACCACCCTTTCAGACTATGCATTCTAGATCAAAACAACACGCTGTATAAAGCTTGTAGGTCATTTCTAGTTCTTTCACTACCTATCTTAAATCTGCGTTTCCTGATCCCTTCTCTTAATCTCTCCGTTGAATTGAAATTTCACATGATAGGCATACTCTGGTAATTCTTTTTTGTGACTTTTTCCAAAGTTTTAAGTATAGTGTCCAGATATGAACACAGCACAAAGTTCTATTTTATATTTTGATCTTCATTTTTTTAAAATTCTGACTGAACAAAAGTGCATGTATTAACCAAGACAGACTTCAGAATGGATTGCAGGTTGTCCAATATCAGTATGATCTAAATGGATAAATTTTAAAAATATATTTGTTTTAGAGTCAAATCATTTGCATTTACTGGAGAATTTAGCCACTCACTGCAAGAACCAAATCTCTATCTCTTTTGTATCTTTACTTCAATAGGGACATCTGAATGTCCTTTATTCTAAGAGATGTTAATCTCTATTTATATTTTATAATATGGAGGATTTACATTTATGTTAATCATTTAACTGTTATTGTCAGCAAGAGGACACCAACTCTCATTTAAATCTAAAGCCCCTTTTACACAGCTTGAAAGCCGGGTTTGGTTCGCCTTTTGAGTGCTGCGTGCGTGAAAGAATCACAAAGTGGATTGGTGGGGCGGGAGGTCTAGACTTACCTGCCTTCGATCCACCTAGGGAGTTAGTCTCAGTGGTGGGGCGTATTTGACTCACAGATCCGACTTTTTTCTTGTTCTGTGTGAGTATGCAAGATGGCTTCCTAAGACGCGTTATGTCTACGGGAATACCACGGCTTTGCAGTATAAAAGGGGATTAAATTTTCAAGCTATGTTAACTTCTGTGCAAAGTATCGTTAACTGGTCACTTGTTTCTTACTTTGTGTTGTCAACTTGAACAGATGTATCACTACATAGATGCACTCATGACCTTGTAATTGATAACCTACCACATGTTATATTTATTAACTTTCTGTGGAGAGTCCTATAAGCAGTTTACCCGTTTGGGCAATGGGAAGGGGGTGCAGCGATGGAGAAGCAAGTATTTGGAATAGTTACCACTGGAGTTGACAATGTTATTCTGATTGTCAAAGTGAGCAAGAAAAAGCTAGGCTTTTGCTTTAATCCCTGTGCATTCACTTTCATCTTGTCATAGTAGCTTTTCTGTTAAAAATAAGAGTGTTTATGAGCAATTAAATGTAATTTAAAAAACTAAAATGGAGAGATAAAATACCTGGCCGACTCCTCTTCTTCACATAACCTTGGTTCTCAAGGCAGCAGACAGTAATGGTAAAGTATGGATCCATTAGTACCTCAATCTGAAGTGATAAACAATATCAAACTTCCCCACTAATATCCCGAAAACACATTGGTAATTGTATCCTTGATACTAGTGCACGGATTGCAATTTAAAAATAGTACCATCTATCAAAGACAATAGAGAAACCAAAGGATTTACATGGCAATCACAGAAAATGTTTTGGTAAAACTGTCTTTCCTTGTCACTTGTTTTTAATTATTGTTTATCATAGAATGATACACTTTCTGCAATTGTTATTCAGTAGATAGTGCACAAATGTAAAGGTCACATCACATCTGTAACAATCTTGGAAGTAGTTCTTTCATGGGTTTCAGTGTGGGACAAAGGAGAACATGCAACACCAACATCAGCTAACCAGAATGCAGTTTGTGTTGCTCCCATTTACTTTGTAATGTTCTTTGGCATGGGGAGAGGAGGAAATAAAAGAACTGTAGCTGGCTGCAACCCTTCCAAGAGCTCGTCAACTGATTTTCAACTAAAATACTCTAACCCACAAACTATTTTAAATGGACCCATCTTCCCTTTTAACACAATAAATTAAACATTAACTGATATTATTCTAGAGTTAAAACTATTACAGCACAATGACATTTTTTTCATAAAGTGGTGATGACTGCCCTGTTCTTTGTGTAAATTAATGCATTTAGTCCAACCTACAATCAGCCCTACCTCAACCCTCCAACCAACAAACTCTTCTATCAGCTTTGCCCTTCTGTATTTTCAGTGCATTGAAGTCTTTACCTAATCTAATCTGGGAAAACCATGCTTCTGCACTAATCAATAGCTCATAGGTGAGCTTCAAAAGGCATTGAATATTCCAAGTTGTTCCCACTGTGCTTTACAAACAATATCTCATATATGTTTCTTGAATTTGGCTGAAACATAAGTTATCATAAATAGAACTAATGTAACATGAACAGAAATGTTTGTACACAGGTCAAGTTCCAAGTAATATTTGCTAGGAAAGTGTTTGGATACAGCAGGATGGCCACTTATAGATCCAGGAAGAAGCAATCACTGGTACTTGTCCTTTTCTTTCCAATTCGTTACCCATTGCTTCTTCTGGGTCTTCTTTGTAAAGCCTTCTGTGATAAAATAACGTTCTTCTTTGCGGATTTTCACAGCATGATACTTTGGCATACTCCTGTAGTATCTTGTTCTCTTGAAGAAGCCACACTGTTCAGGAAAGAAAAGTCACATGGAAAGTTATTTGGCACTTAAGAGTGAAATGTTCTTTTAAAGTAATGACTGACTAATTCCAATATCATTTTGCTATGTTTGCTACCTATGGATAACCAACATCATTTTTAGAAGATTAAAAATAATGAAATCAGGTTCATTGACCTTCATTTGGTAAAAACAGAACAATCTAGTCCAGATATGATTCTCAGATTTTGTGGTGATTTAGCTGACCTCAACAGGAAAGATAGAGAAGCTAGAGGATGAAGGAGAATGGTTATTAAATAAGAGTTAGGTAAGGTATAGTTGAGGAGAGAAGTTTTCAGGAGGTTTTGAAGATGTAAATAGAGATAATTGATGGTTTCAAGGTATTAATAAGAGAATTCCATTCTCAGGGGCTTGATCAATGAAGACTTAATCAGGAATGTTGAGTGAAAGAGTATACATGGTGAACTGAATACAGAGCAAAGTAGGATCTTGAGCTGTGGCTTAATGAGAGGAAAAATTACTCATAATTCTGAAGTCTTTGTGTCAGAAAATAAGCAAAGAAAATTGAGAACACTGGTTTTAATTTGAAACCATTTTAAAAGTGCTAACTAATAAATAGAACCGTCGATTCCAGCAACATTTAGGAAAATGTTAAAAAGAAAATGAGAGGCGAGTAAACATAACATACTATGATACAAATCTTTTCAAGAAAGCTCACTGTAATCAAAAGAGGAAATTAGGCAATATGAAGATTACAAAGAGATCATCTGTCAGCAGGATTAAAAAAGTACAATTAGTAAATTTAGAAAAAGAATTAGAAAACCCAGGCATCTGTTAGAAAAAGGAACTTAGAGAATTAGTCTGTTTCTTGTAAAGGATAAAGCATGAAAACAACAGTTGTAAATTAAACACAATAAAGTAGTCTCTTTTCGTTGGATTTCTTTTGGGCAACAATTAAAAAAATTACATTTAGCACATAACATTAGTTAGCATTTTGATCGCTATCAAATTTAATGGCATTTCAAAATATACTGCAAATATAGTGGAGAAAGGAAATAATCTAAGCAATTCCAGTTTTAAAAATGAGCATCATTAATGCAATTCATTTTTTCTAAATTGATTATATACTATAATATTTCCAAGATAAATAACAACATTCTTGTTATTAATTAACTTGTTTAGGCTTTAAAATATATTTTTAAAATGCCATGAGCTTCAGAAGACAAATGTTTATTGCCCAGCCATTTCTCAACTGGATAGTTCAATACAATTGCAAGAATGATCCTAAACTTGATGTAAAATTCAACCATTGCTCCGACACACTATCTGATCATCATGGATGGACAGTTATTCCAGAGATTCTTGGAAAGTTCAGGATGCTCCACAAAGTTCACTGTTTAACCTGCTGAATTTTTCCAGCATTGTGTTCTTACATTTAATCTTTCCTCTGTCAAACAGCTGATTTAATTAGCATAGATTTGTTTTTGGCAATATCATTACTGAACCTTGAGGAAAACACCAGGAAAATGGGACAAAGCTGGATAGCATTGTCTTCTGTGAAAACATTTGGTTCTGGTGACATAGTTGTGGGTCAGAATTTAAGAACCAGCTCTCTTCCTTCCCAAGTCATTTGCTTTGACTCAGTCGGCAATAATATTTTACAGAGCTCATTTGATGTGGAAATAGTTCCCAAGAATCCTTGCATACTACCTAACAACATTTGACAGTCAGCCTCATAAATCTGGAAACTGGGATAAACCTAGTGTTGGTTTTTGACCAGTTTGGACTTGCTGGGTGAATGGCCTCTTCTGCACCATAAGTTTTTATGATTCTAAGGAATTGTCAGAACAGGCAACCAAAGACAAGGCCAGTAAACTAGGTTTTAAGGTTAGCTTCAGAGTGGTAAGAGACTGACACCATTTAGGAAGGGAATTCCAGACGGAAGATGTAGCGATTAAAAGTTGAGGAATGACTTCTTTAAAATTGTGCAAAGACAGTTCATTTCTTAATTGACTGTTATTTTAGAAGTGTGGAGGAAAAGATACAAAAACAAATATTCCAGTGATTAGATTTCCAAAATAACAAAAATATTTTAAAATTAGCTAATTTCTGCAACAAGTTGAGATGTTGAAAGAAACCAGAGCAACTCTTGGATTAAATTGCTTTTTATATAAAGAATAACCAAGGGGCAACCCTGTGGAGGATTACAAAATAATAGATCCCAAACACCTCCCTACCCAACCTTATTCAGTCACTCTCTATTACCAAAATGTGCAGGTGGTGAGGTTGACCAGCACTAGTCATTATCAGTAAGGCGCTCAGTTTCTGAAGGCTGAATCTTGATTTCAGCCTTTTGCTCTTTGGCTTCGTACATAGCTCGTGTATTCGCTCTCTTGAAGAAACCACACTATAAAGAAGGAAGTTATTCAATTAAAATGTCAACAAAACAAGAAGTATTTAACAAAACAAAGCACAAATACACAAATGCAACACAAAAGTCTTCAGATGCTATGAATGTAGTGAAAACACTAAAATGTTGGAGGATCTGAGCAGATCTCACAGCCTCCATACGAGGTAAAGGTTTCTGGTTGAAGGGCTTCGGGCCGAAACATTAGTTATACAGTACGTTTCCACGTATCTGAAATGGAACAAAACCGGGAAAAAAACCCAAAAACAGCATTGTAGTATCAGCCATTGCCAGTTCCTGACACCACTCGAACTGCTGTCGTTGATCCCTGTCACCTCCCCATCACCGCTGGTCCCCACTCCTCTCCGAGAGCCGGAAGTACCCACTCCTGCCCGGGAGCCTGAGGTCCCCACTCGTGTCCGGGAGGCCGCTCTCCTTAATGTCGCTGAGACAAAGAATTCTTCCGACAGCTTGCAGCTGGGAGACAGTGGCAGGCAGTTTGTAAACCAAGGATAGCGGAGGGTAAAGAATAAATGGAAAGAGAGAGGGGAGGGAGTTACCTGAAACGAGGACCCTTGTACCTAATTTCTCCCCATGTGCTGCATAATCCTCCAGTCCCTCACTGATGGCTCGAGATTCCAGCCTGCTTTTCTGAGCCAATATCTACCCATTCGGCGTCTGTCTTCCTGGCTGGTTCTGAGCTTTCTTACCACCAAACTGGCACCAACAGAGCATCAGAGCCCCACATGGGCAAGTCGGGTGATACATTTTTTTCAATTTGTGACGTAATGTCGGCACCGCAATAAAGTTCAGTTAATGGATCTTTTCGGTATTCAGAACTTTGGATATGCAGAAACGTACTGTATATTTTTATCTCATATGGACGCTGTGAGATCTGCCGAGTTCCTCCACTATTTAATCGTGTAAACACAAAAGTATTCTCTCTAAACATAATTATGATTGAAGAAGGCCAATCTTATTATATATAATCCATGACAGCAGAAATCAAATTCTGCCATCATGGAAGATGTGGATCCTTTGGCAGAATGTATTTCAAAAAAATTTTTTTGAAATGATTCCCAGGTTATTAGGCCTGCAAATGTATCTTGAAGTCAGCTCCAAATTTGGTCCGTGAAGGTGAAATGGAATATTCCAACATCAAATTAAACGTGATGTGGCTTTGTCCAACATCAATTTGGAGAATAAATTCCAAACTTGCTAAGTAAAAATAGTTCTCATTTTATCTTCTCTAATGCTTCAGCAATGAATATAAATGGACATTTCTTGGTTTCCAATAAAGGAACATAGGAACATAGGAAATAGGAACAGGAGTAGGCCAAAAATGGCCCATCGAGCCTGCTCCGCCATTCAATACGATCATGGCTGATCTAATTTATGACCTAACTCCACCTATCTGCCTTCTCCCCATATCCCCTAATTCCTTAGTATACTTAGGATACTTAGTAAAGACCTTGTTATTTTTTTTCTGACTACATCTCCCCTCAGCCTCCTCAGTTCCAAAGGAATAAACCATATCCTATCCAATCTTTCTTCATAGCTAAAAGTTACCAGTCCTTTCTAATCCCCTTATAAATCAACTCTGCTCCCTTTCTCGTTGAATCTCATCCTCACTCTCATTGGCAACTAATACTGAAATTTATACTCACCTCTGGTCCAACTGGTCTCCTAGCAACACTCTTGTGTTCTATTTATTGGCAAATAAAGAAGGATATTGCAAATGCCTTTTATCAAACCGCTCTACACTCATTTATTTTGTATTCCCTGGTCTTCTTGTACCCTCCCAAATATATTGTGTCATACTTCAGAAGGTTGAATTCCTTTAACTTTTTTCCACTCTACTAACCAGACCACCTTTATCTTCCTTGCACCCTCAAGCCTTCTCCCTCGCTGTTGACTAGAGAGTGAATTTTTTGTGCAAAATTGATCAGTGAATTCAAATCGTTTCCTATTTACTACAATGCAGCTGCTTGTCCTGCAGAAGGATCATGGAGTGCAAATCTATTGCTCCCTGCAAATGGCAGCAAAAGGTGATCAGCTGAAAAAGAAGCATTCATTGGTCTGGGACTGGAATATAAAAATCAAGAAGTCATGTTGCAGCTGTCTGAAACTTTGGTGAGACCGGGCTTGGAATATTGTGTGCTGATCTGGTCACCCCATTATAGGAAGGATGCAATTGCTTGGGAGAAGAGGTTCATCAGGATGTTTCCTGAATCGAAATGTATATTCAAATAATTTATTCAAAGAAAGCTTTCTTTGTTTATTCTTTGAGGAAGGGCTCAGGCCCGAAATGTCAGCAAGACATCTTTTATCTTCTATGATGCAGCAAAGACTGGCCGAGTTCCTTCAGCATTTCGAAGTGTTTTTACTACAATCACAGTGTATGCAGACTTTTGTGTTTCACTCATGTCATATCAAATCCACACACTAATAGGTTATAAATAATTTCATTGAGCACTTTACAAATGCTCGATGATTTGCTGATCTATTTCACAATCAAGCCTCCGATCACAGCCTCATCTCATGAATGTCCCTTGATATATCTTCCATCAATTTCATTGTTTATTTTATACCATAAAAATATTCTTCAGTGCTTAAAGGAGCATTGCATGACATGAACTGTGGTGACAGAAGAGTGATACATTAATGTATATCAACTATAGAAATTGTTCACTGGATTGATAATGTGTGAATATTTCCCTCCAAGTATTATCTCTCTGTAAGAAGAAACTGAGAAGGATCCAGATTGTGGCATTGTCAGTTATCCTCTCTGTGTCGTAAGTTTTTTTCCAGCTCTTGTTCCTCATGGCTGCTGCGGCTAATTAATGCCCCAAATTTACAGAATACTTGCAGGCTGAATGACATACCTTCCACAGTAAGAGTATTATGACACTCAACAGTACAATCCCTGCAAGCACAGCCACTATGATTACCCATTCTGAGATCACATAAGGTGGTTCTTCATCAACTTGGGACTCAACATTGAGGATTACCTGGATTAAACAGAACATAAATTTCAGAAGCGGAGCACGAATCACAAAACATAAGAGACAACGGAAAATTTTCTCCCCAATTGTGTTTAAAATTCTCAGATTTGCTTATGAACCCTCCCAATGCCTGCACAATTCTAACTTGCTCCAGCCCACAACCCTTTAAAACCATAGCAATCTTCCAGTTCCGGTGCTCATTTTTACACCAAGGCAACCGAGTCTTTATGGTTCAAGTGTTCAAATTGATTCCCTCATTTCCACTCTTTAAGACCAAACAATCATTATAGATCTTTATGTTAAATTTTGTTCGCTACTACTTATGTAAAGTGCTGAAAGAAATTCTACTCCTTTAAACATCAAGTTGTTCGATTTGATTATTTCAGATGGCTCATATTAATTAGTCGCTTTAAAGTTCAACATCCCTTTTAAAAATATGGACTGTGATTCATGACCATGGTCAAAAAGGACTCACATTTGCATTTGATATTTTCAGTTTGATAGTGGAGACATTGGTCCTTAGGTGCAAGGAAGCATCCAGATGCACAGAAATCCGGCTATAGTCCCTGAATTCCTAGAGAAAACAAATGAAGTGCTTTTAAAAAGTTATGACCTAGAACTTTGTCAGCAGCTTGACAAACATTTTCAGCAAAAGGAGCCAAGAAAATGTTTTGCATGGGAGACTAGTGCTAGAAAAATGTAGTAGCACAGAGAGTTTAATACCTCAAGTATCATTTAGTTGGCCTTAATAAGACCCAAAGTCATAAGATGTGATCTTTTGCAAGATTTGAGACAAGTTCAGTGCCAGGATAGATGCAGGAGCAGAAATAAGACTATTCAGCCAATCAGGTCTGTCCTGTCATTCAATCATGAGCTGATCCATTTTCCCACTCAGCCCCACTGCCTGGCCTTCTTCCTATAACTTTTGATGCCCTGCCTAATCAAGAACCTACCAATCTCTGCATTATACCCATTAACTTAATCTCCAAAATCACCTGTGGCAACAAATTTTACAGATTTACCAACCTCTGGCTAAAGAAATTTCTCCACGTCTCTGTTTTAAGTAGATACCCTTCAAGTTGTGCCTCTTATCCTAGCCTCTCCCACCATGGGAAACAACATTCTACATCGACTCTATCCATTGCCTTTTAATATTCAAAATGTTTCAGAGTTCCTCTCTCATTCCTCAGTTATTACAAGTCAAGAGCCATTAACCATTCCTCATAATGATAACCCTTTCATTCCTAGAATCATCCTTATGAACCTCCTCTGAACCCTCTCTGTCAGCACGTCTTTTTTCAATGAAGAGCCCAAAACTGCTCACAATACTCCAAGTGATGTCTCACCAGTGCCTTGTAAACTTCAACATCACATCTCTGGTCTTGTGTTCTATTCCTCTTGAAATTAATGGCAGTATTGCATTTGTCTTCTTCACTACTGACTCATCATGCAAGTTTATCTTCAGGCTATCCTGCACTAGTACTCCCAAGTCCCTTTGCATCTGGGAATTTTCAAATTTCTTCCTTTTTTTAAAAAAAACCTGCCTGTTTATTTCTTCGACCAAAGTGCACGGACGTACACTTTCTGTCACTGTATTTGCCACTTCTCTGCCCATTCTCCCAAGTCCCCTTGGCCGCCTCCACCCTTCCTCAACACCTGCTCCTCCACCTACCTTCGTACCATCTACATACTTGGCCACAAGGCCATTCATTCCACAATCTAAATCATTGATGTACAATATGAAAAGAAGCGGCCCCAAAGGCCGATCCCTGTGGAATGCCACTAGCAACTGACAGCCAACCAGAATATGATCCCTGTATTCTGATTCTCTGTTTCTTGCCAATCAGCCAATGCTATACTTGAGCTAGCATGTTTCCTGTTATATCATATGCTCTTGTTAAGTAGACTCATGTTCTAAAAGTCCAAATGTTCAATATCCATTGCATCCCCTTTAAGTATCCTGCTTGTCACTTTTTTAAAGAATTCTATTAGGTTTGTTAAGCAAGGGTTTCCCTTAAGGCCTATTTTATCATGTGCCTCCAAATACTCTATAACCTCAGCCTTGATAATCCACTCCAACTTCTTCCCAACCACTGATATCTGGCTGACTGGTCTATAATTTTCTTTGTGTTGCCTCCCTCCCTTCTTGAGTTATGGGATGATATTTGCAATTTTCCAATACTCTGGGACCTTGCGAGAATCTATTGATTCTTGAAAAATCATTACCAGTACCTCTACAATCCCAACAGCTACTCTGTCAGAACTTGGGTACAATCCATCAGGTGACATATCTAATTTTAGACCATTCAACCTTTTGAGCATCTTCTCCCTTGAAATAGTAATTGCACTCACTTCCCTGATGTTTCCCTCCTCGTTACCTTCTGCAAAACTCCCCAATCCTCTATGTGCCCACTAATTCTTGCTCTCTTATATGCCCTCTCTTTTGCTTTTATGCTGGCTTTGATTCCCTTGTTAGCCAGAGTTGTGACATTATTTGAATATTTCCCCTTTTTGGTGTGTATCCATTCCTGCACCTTTCTTATTTCTCCTCAAAATTCCATCCATTGTTGTTCTGCTGTCTTCCCAATTGTAATCCCTTTGGCCAGTTCCTCCCTCAAGCTGCTGTAATTTGCTTTACTCCACCAAAGTAGCAACACATCTTTGAGATTGAACAAGGAGAAACTAATCATATTGTGATCACATACCGGTATTTTGTTTTTCACTAACATTGAACTGTTAAAGCCATAATTCTTATTCAAAATTTTGGGCAGTTCTCATCTAGCCATAAATGCCTACCTGCACCTTGTGCACTGCATCAGGTCTTTAGATTGTCTAGCACCTGAAAAGGAAGGTTACCTGGACTAGTTTCCAAAGCATCAGGTCACCGTGAGAAGAGTAGCAATATGCACGTTATTTGGGTAATTAGGAGTTACACGCAAGAGTTAGAGAGTTTGGGGTGGCATGATTAAAGTAACGGTAAGCACAACGCTGTTACAGCGCCAGCGAGCGGGACTTGGATTCATATCCTGCACTGACTGTAAGGAGTTTATACGTTCTCCCCACGTCTGAGTGGGTTTCCTCCAGTTTCCTCCTACTGTGCAAAAATCATTGGGGGTGTAGATAAATTGGATGTAACTGGGCAGCACAGGCTTGTGGGCCAAAAGGACCTGTTACTGTGCTGTATGCCTACGTTTATTAAAGAAAATTAAATTTAATATACTCAATCCATTATTTTGTAATTTTGCAATTACAATCTTAGGTAAAACTGTCTTTATTAATCAATTAAGACTCATTCTTACTCCTGATATTCAAATAATCTTTCATGTTTGCTTTAAATACATATTATTCACAGAATAGATAGTAAATCAGTGTACTGTTTCACGGATGGAGAAATAAGAATGCATGCTCAGTTTCATTTGGATTATTCAAGCACAGAGGTGCCAATGGGAGTAGCTGGATGCAAATCGAGTAAGTGGGAGGATGACAGAGGGTAAAAGGCAAAGGATTAGTGAGGCATTTAATCAGAGCTTGTACTTGTTAATAATTGACCTGCAGATCAACACTGGAAGTGGCTCTCAAGAGGGCATAGTCCTGCACGTTTGCAGGATTTGATCTGTACCTCAAGAAAGGTGCTATTCCACAGTCGTGCCTTGAGTGTAACTGTGGCCTCTTTAGTCATATTACGTAGAAGACAATTGAATCGCTTGCACCGGGCTGTGTGTTTGTCTTTGCATTCCTGTTAAAAACAAAATGTGAAATAGCATGTTACAGACATATAAATACAATCTGTTTGGAATTTTATATCTATACAATATAGATGAAATCATAAAACGAAACCAATTAGTAAACACTGTTTCATATGCCTCACTAAAGTGTTTTATAAAATTAAGATTCTGATGTTCACAAATTTTTACCTGGAACAGCATCTCAAGAAACATAATGCCACCTGGACAAAGCAGCTCATTTAATTACCATTCCAACTACCACTCTGAACATTCACTCCCTCATTATGAGAACACAATGTCCACAATGCGTAGCATGTGAAAATTGCACCACATCTCTAATTAATGCTGCTCCATCCGCACTTCCCAGTGATTTCTATCACTGAGAAGGACAAGTGCAGAGGTGCCAGTGGAAAAGCTCCACTCTTAGCTTTCCCTCTAACTTTGAACTTCCCAACTTTGAAATAAATCTCAGCCCTTTCATGGTTGTTGATTTTAAACCATTGAGCTCCCCAACCAAAAGCAATGTAGGAATATCTTTAACGGAAGGACTCCAGCTCTCTACCGTCACCTTCTCAAGGGCAATCAGAGATAATATTAACATAAAAGTATTTTTGTGGAAAATAAATATATAAAAAAGGCATCCAATTCCAATTATTATTGATCAGAATAACTCATATACAGACATTTTATTTTATCTACCATAATTGGACCTCTTGCTTGCACAGCACTTCGATGCTGACATTTCATATGTGGCAAATAATTTATGACAAGGGTGATCTTCTGGACTATTTGGAAGTCTTGCAATTTCCCATGTTCCTTTTCACAGATTATTCAGTCTTGCTTTGCATTTCCATTCAGGTAAACAGATAATTTTCAGTGTGTTTCAAGGACATTTTTCACTTCATGGACCAGAGGTTCTGTCTCCCACTGTTCATATTTTAAGAAATTGTCTCGAGCGGATGTCCATATTTCAAGTTCCAGAAAAATGTCACAATTATATAGGATTTCATACTCACCAATTTTTTTTTTCAAGAAAAATCAGAAGTATAAATTTTGTTTTGATGATTAGTTCAAAGTTTCCTGATTGTATACTTACTAATTGTAAATTGCCTTTTCCTTTTTTCACTGTAGCCAAATTTCTGAGATCTTTAGAAGCTGCTGGTCCCACATCCCGTCTTGTTCTTTCTGGGCGTTTTGTTTGATTATTCATCTGAAGTAAAAGTTTCAGAGTGAATATTAATCTCACAACATAAAGGCCAATTTTGTTGAAACAAGGGCAAGACAGTTGGCGTAGCGGTTAGCACAACGCCTTTACAGTGACATCGACCAGGACTGGGGTTAGAATCCACTCGCTATCCATAAGGAGTATGAACGTTCTCCCTGTGTCTGCGTGGGTCTTCCCCGGGGGCTCCGGATTCCTCCAACTGTTTGAAACGTAGCGGGGGTTGTAAATTAATTGGGTGTAAATTGGGCAGCATGGACTCAAAGGCCAAAATGGCTGATTATTGTGCTGCATGTCTAAATTAAATTAAAAATATCTTGATTTTTAGCAAAAGATAATGTGCCAGATTATAGATAAAGATTGATTATTGACCAATATCAGGTCCCAGCTGTTTGCTCATCCATTGTTCGATGGCTCAACAGATTCACAAAGCTTGCCATGTTCTGCATACAATGCCAATGCAGTTTTGAGTGAAGACGGCCAAATTTATTGTCAACTGATTGTACAAGTACAACGTGACAAAGCAGCGTTCTTGGTCCTTGGTGCAAAACATGCAAACACACAACCAGACATAACACACATATAGACAACTAATGCAAGACAAGTATTTAAATAAATAAATATTGTTCTGTGCATAAGAGAGTCTCAATGATGGTTACTGTGACCACTTCCTTTGGTCATTCAGCATTCTCATTGCCTCTGGGAAGAAGCTATTCCTCAGCTAATACTCCTGTTTCTCTGTATCCTGTAGGTCGGCAATATACTATCTCTTTGTCTCCTACGGGTGCTGAAAAGACCGACCGAGTTCCTCCAGCGTTTCGGTGTGCTTACTCCTTTATCTCGTCACTATCTGGAGCAGCTGAAAGATTCACAAACTTACTCGATTTCTATGTAAAAATGCAGAAATGCTGCACAATTCCAATTTTCTCAGTGAAAATTATTACCGCTAAATCATTGGAAAATGGCACATTAGGTAGTACAATCTAAACATGTAGTACAATCTAAACATTACTTTTCAAAGCAGTATGACAGACTGATGTCCTAGTATAGCACAAGCTGCCTGAACCAGTCTGTGGCACTTGGACCCTTGTGATTGTTGCTGCCTCTGTCTCTATTGTACTAAGGCATAATTCAAAGGATATACACCATTAAATCCTTCCCCCACAATTCCCTCATTCCCATTCTCCCCTCACCATCTTAATTTGGCACTCTAGCATTTCCATTGTCCAAATCCAACATGCCTTCTCCAAGACGATCCGAGGTGATCATGGAGAAAAGAGAAGGTAATGGGGAAGGGAGGGTTTAGTACTTTTTTTAGGAAGGAATATATAGGTTGGCACCACATCAAGGGCCAAAGGGCCTGTACTGTTCTCGAAGGTTCATTGGCCATTGTAAATCACCCCTCATGTCTCAGTGACTGGTAGAAGCTGGGATAGCTGAGAATATGCACGGAATTAAAAGAAAAGGATCAATGTAGGATGTGTAAATGAGTGTTTGATGGTTGACACAGATTGGGTGTTCCCACACTGCTTCTCTCCATAACTAGGTTAAAGTAAGACCCCATTTTGCAAGGAAATAACCTTTAAACTCTCAGCAAATTAGTAAATAATGAACTTATATTTTCACCTAATATTTGAGTATTTGTATTGAACTTTGCAGGACTAAGTAATTCCTGTGATGTTTGGAGATAATTCAAATAGCTGCAAAAAAAAAATCACTGGAGTTGGTTAAACATTTAATTGCAATGATAAAAATGGAGAAAATATCCAAATACCTGTAAATTTAGTTCATTCACAATTTTCCCCTCTGGGATACAGTACTGGTCTTCTGTTCCATTCATTTCAATTTCAGTGAGGTACAGCAACCACTTCCCATTACTGATTTCATATGGCCAATAAAAATTAATGTAAAGTATTCCTAAGTCACCCAAAGGCTCTCCATTATTATTCACCTGTTTAGAAGTATAGTACAGAAGTATTAGTATGACACGCCTAACATGTCAGCTACTGGGATAGAATATCAAGGTATTGTAGCCATTAAAACATTCTATTACATACTTCTTTTTGAAAACTGCTTTAAGTTATCTCATCTTTCCAGCTAAAGTAATATCCTGCACAGCAGTCATTCTCAACAGGGCCCACGGACTGAAATCATAAAATATTTGTAATTTTTTAAAATGTAATCGGTAGAAGAAACCAACTAAAGAACTGCTTCACATGGAAGGGGGCTGATAAACCTTGGGCCTAAGGGGGTTGAGAATGGCTGCTGTAAAAGGTTAAATATGGAAATACATAATTTCTCGAGTATAAAATTCTTCATTGTGAAAAGAAGAACACGAGAATCATAGATGCTGTCACCAAGGACAAGCTGGAAGGACTCGGCAGGTCAGGCAGCATCCATGGAGGGAAATGGGTCTGACCTGAAATGTGAACAGATCATTTCCCTCCACGGAAGATGCCTGACCTGTTGTGACTCTCTCGCTTTTCAATATTTGCTCAGTGATGCTGGATGTATTTTCCATTACTTACAAGTTGTAGCAATGTTAATACCACACATTATTAAATTTTGATGATTTTTATTATGAACAGCAAGTAATGGAATCTTTCCTATAGGTCAGTGGTTCTTAACCTTTTATTTCCACTCACATTCCATCTTAAGTAAATTCTTACGAACCACAGAGCACCTTTGACATAGGATGACACCTATGGCCATTTTATGACATAGGATGACACCTATGGCCATTTTATGCCATAGGTGCTCTGGATAGTAAGGGATTACTTAAGGTGGAATGTGAATGGAAAAAAAAGGTTGCAAATAACTGCCATGGGTGTTTTACAAGGTAGTTGATATTCTACATCACCTTTGTTGACCTCACCAAAGCCTTGGACACCGTGAGTAGGAAAGGGCTTTGGCAAATACTAGAGCGTCTCGGATGCCTCCCAAAGTTCCTCAACATGGTTATCCAACTGCACGAAAACCAACAAGGTCGGGTCAGATACAGCAATGAGCTCTCTGAACCCTTCTCCATTAACAATGGCGTGAAGCAAGGCTGTGTTCTCGCACCAACCCTCTTTTTAATCTTCTTCAGCATGATGCTGAAACAAGCCATGAAAGATCTCAACAATGAAGACGCTGTTTACATCCGGTACCGCACGGATGGCAGTCTCTTCAATCTGAGGCGCCTGCAAGCTCACACCAAGACACAAGAGCAACTTGTCCGTGAACTACTCTTTGCAGACGATGCCACTTTAGTTGCCCATTCAGAGCCAGCTCTTCAGCGCTTGACGTCCTGTTTTGCGGAAACTGCCAAAATGTTTGGCCTGGAAGTCAGCCTGAAGAAAACTGAGGTCCTCCATCAGCCAGCTCCCCACCATGACTACCAGCCCCCCCACATCTCCATCGGGCACACTGAACTCAAAATGGTCAACCAGTTTACCTATCTCGGCTGCACCATTTCATCGGATGCAAGGATCGACAACGAGATAGACAACAGTCTCGCCAAGGCAAATAGCGCCTTTGGAAGACTACATAAAAGAGTCTGGAAAAACAACCAACTGAAAAACCTCACAAAGATTAGCGCATACAGAGCCGTTGTCATACCCACACTCCTGTTCGGCTCCGAATCATGGGTCCTCTACCGGCATCACCTACGGCTCCTAGAACGCTTCCACCAGCGTTGTCTCCGCTCCATCCTCAACATTCATTGGAACGACTTCATCACCAACATCGAAGTACTCGAGATTGCAGAGGCCGACAGCATCGAATCAATGCTGCTGAAGATCCAACTGCGCTGGGTAGGTCACGTCTCCAGAATGGAGGACCATCGCCTTCCCAAGATCGTGTTATATGGCGAGCTCTCCACTGGCCACCGAGACAGAGGTGCACCAAAGAAGAGGTACAAAGACTGCCTAAAGAAATCTCTTGGTGCCTGCCACATTGACCACCGCCAGTGGGCTGATATCGCCTCAAACCGTGCATCTTGGCGCCTCACAGTTCAGCCGGCAGCAACCTCCTTTGAAGAAGATCGCAGAGCCCACCTCACTGACAAAAGACAAAGGAGGAAAAACCCAACACTCAACCCCAACCAACCAATTTTCCCTTGCAACCGCTGCAACCGTGTCTGCCTGTCCCGCATCGGACGTCAGCCACAAACGAGCCTGCAGCTGACGTGGACATTACCCCTCCATAAATCTTCGTCCGCGAAGCCAAGCCAAAGATTAACAGAACAATGTCATAATATTCTCTCACCAGAAAAGTAAACTCCACAGGACTTCCCACATCATCAAATGTCTTCATTCCACTTTCACCCATGACCGTACCACTGTAGTACGTCTGCATATTGTTTCGTTCCCTGATGTGAGAGAGGAAAAAAAATAGGAGTTTTATTGCACATCCCATGCTCCAGTGAGGGTTCAATTGACTCATTTAGTAACATAGATTTGATAACATAAGGACATGTTAAACTTGGCTCATAAATGGGTCCCATCTGTGCTTACTTTTTTGTTGGTTATGTGAAGTAATCCATGCTACAAGCCAACACAGGCTTTTCAACTCTACCTCCGTTACATTGACCACTACATTGGTACTGCCCTCATGCACCCATGATGTGGTCATCAATTTTACCATTTTGCTGCTAATATTCACTCCAACCTCAAATTCACTTGGTCCATCTCTGGCAACACTTTCCCCTTTCTCAATCTCTGTCGCCATCTTGAGCGCAAACTCTCTACAGATATTTTCTACAACACAACCAGCTCCCACAATCACCTTGATCACATCCCTTCACATGCTGTTCCCCACTCTGCTTTCCATAGGAGTGCTCCCTCCATAACTCCCTCATCCAAAACCCTTCCCACTAATTGTCCATATTGTACCTACCCCTGTGACTGCAGGAAATACTGCACTTACATCCACACCTCCTCACTCAGCACCATTCAGGGCTTCAAACATTCATCAAAGTGTAGCAATACTTCACTTGTGAGTCTGCATGGGTCATCTACTGCATCCAGGTAGTTTTGGTGAACACCTTTGCTCTGTCTGATGCAATAATGCGGACCTCCCAATGGCCAACCATTTCAATTCCACACCCCATTCCCAAACCAACACATCTGTCCTTGGCCTCACGCACCACAAAATTGAGGCCACCATCAATCGGAGGAACAACACAATCTGAGCACTCTCCAACCAGATGGCATTAACATCAACTTCTCCAGTTTCTGTTAGGCCCCTCCTCTGATTCTCTTTCTTTGACTATCTCTCCATCTCCTTTCTAGCTCCCTGCCTCCTTCCTTCTCCATTCAGTAAACTACTCCCTCCCCCTATCACTTTTAAACATTTTTCTCTTCTGCCCTCCCACCCATATCCACTTGTGACCATTTGCCTATTGGCCTGTGCTCCTACCCCTGTCCCTTCTTCCCTCCTTCCCTTATCATTTATTCAGGTACCTGTTTGCTTTCTGTTCATCACTTGGTTCCCCGTTATTTCCTAGGGATGCTGAGTTTCTCCACATTTGTGCATTGCACTAAAAATCATTGCACTAAGAATCTGCAGGGCTTCTTGCTTAACTTAAATAACAACAAACTGGCTTGATTAATAGGGGAATAAAAAGTCACTGGATCTGCCACATAAAAACTATGAGTATTGCCATTTCAATCAGTAGATTCATGGTATTTTACATTTATCTGCTTTTATATATAAAATTCAAAGTTTGGAAATATGAACAGCTTGTTTATCTTATGCACCAAGAATCTAGCTCAACAGCAATTGATAGATGGCTAATTATGTAAAAGGCTCCAAGTAGTGGGAAAACAATACTTCGTTCAAAAATTCTAATCTCTCATCAGATTTGTAGCATCGAAGAAAATGAAGACATGCTTAACAGATCAAGTAGAACCTTACCCAACTAGGTGAATTGGTAATTGAATTTCCATGGATATTGATGCCATGACTAAGTGTAAATCATCTTGCACACTTTCCCTGTTGATAACATAATAAATTAATGCTTGAATATATTAAACAAAAAGGTACCATTCTTAATTTCATGGCCACACCAGGTAACATGGATTGGGACATGATTTTGTTTCTAAGCAATTGGCCAAAATTATCTTTCTAACTACATTTTCATAAAGAATCATGGTGGCACTCAGCTGGATCTTTCCCAAACAGTATTGAAGAAATCTAGATGAAGATTAGAAGGGGAAGTATAGGATGCCATAGGTGCTTTGTGGTTAATAAGGGATTACTTAAGGTGGTATGTGAGTGGGGAAAAAAGTTGAGAACCATAAATTTAGGATATCCAATGCAAACAAAAAAGAAAGCAGATGCTGGAAAACTGGGACAACACACAAAATGCTGGAGGAATTCATTGGGTCAGGTCCCATCCATGGAAAGCAGTAGATCAGTGGTTCTCAACATTTTTATTTTTATTCACAATACCACTTTAAGTAATCCCTTCACCATAGGTGCTATATGATTAATAAGGAATTGCTTAAGGTGGTATGTGGGTGGAAAGAAAAAGTTTGAAAACCACTGTTTTAATCGTACCTAAATGACTCGTTACATGCACAGTTTCATAACTCCAAAGGAAATAGGCCAGTGACAATTTTTCTCAAGCAAAATATTTCAGTAATATTTGGGTCTACAGTAGTGATTCTAAACCTTCCCTTCCCACTCACATACCACCTTAAGCAATCCCTTACTCATCACAGAGCACCGATGGCGTAGGGATCACTTAACATGGTATGAGTGGAAAGAAAATGGTTGAGAAGAGAACCACTGCAATAGATAATCAAGTGTCCACTGCCTTCTATGGATGCTGTCTGACCTGCTGAGTTCCAGCATGTCCATATTTTCTATGCATTTTAAAGTTATACCTTTCCCACTATGTTTCACTATCATGGATTATTCTTCCATTATGTCTAATCACTGGGCCACATGACTTTAGGAGCAGAAATTGTCATTGCTATTGTAATTTTAGTCCAAAGGTCTGCCAGTCAGTGAAGATTACTCCGAGACGGATTGATTGGGGTTTTCACAGATGCTACCAGGCAATTAAGTTCTCCCATGCAACACATTCCCACATTGTCCATGACAACTCCTTGTTCGATTTAGGATTGCCCTTATTATCCATGGCAAGTTGAAGCTCACTTTCTCAGTTATTAGCTGAGGTGTTTATAAAAATATTTTCAACCAGAACTCTCTAATGTGGTGGATTACAAGGTTCCAAAGGGGACTCAGGAGATTGTGGGTAGGATTAGATAACCATGATTCTCTATGAAAGGTAAAGTTGGAGATGTTGTTCCCTGTAGAATGGGAATGGGAAAGGGAGGTGGTGGTGGAGAACTGAGTTGAATTTAAGATTCTGGAGACCACTTTCATTACCAAGTGGTGTGGTGTTGGGTACTGATGATGGTTTGAGGCCCAGATAGGAGTAGGACATTCCGTGTCCTTTGGAAGAGAAACAGAATTAATGTTTCATGCTGAAGATCCTTTATCAGAATGGGGAAGGAGAGAAAAAGAAACTTGTTAAACTGCAGGAAGGATGGAGGGAGGTTGGATGTCTCTGATCAGGTCAAATAAAGGTGACCATGGAAACAAAGTTATCTGGTGACTAATTGAAAGGAAATAGAACATGGAGATAAAGGAACAGTTATTCAAGGTGTGAGCACAAGTTCAACCAGGTGAATGAGTCCATGGGTAGATGAGAAATGAAAAAATAGTGAAGATTTCATAGACCATCTTAAAGTGGGATGGAAGTGTAAAAGGATTGCCTATTCATGGTCAAGATGAGCTCTTAGAATTAGGGAATTGGAAGTAGTCAAAGTGGTGAAGGACATCAGTGGTATCACAGATACAAGTGCAAAGGGTCTGAACCAGAGGAGAAAGGATCAAGTCAAGGCAGGAAGAAGTAAGTTCTGCAGGGCCATAGCAGCTGAAGCAATGCATCTTTCAGGGCAATCCAGCTTGTGAGTTGGGTGGGAGATAGAAGTGGGCTATGCTGAAATGGGAAATTGTAGAGGGAAAATTTCCAATGAAATGTAGTCTATGGCTATATGGGAGTCCATGGCCATATGGTCAATGGTGGAATTGTGAACCAAAGGAAGGTATAAAGAGGTGTCTGAGAGCAGTTGTCTTGCATCCATGAAATAGAGGGTGGTTCAGTGCTGACACCAGAGTTAGCTCTTACCAAATGGACTGTTATAATTTTAGAAGGCAATGAGTTAGAGCGTCTGACTTATTGGTCTCTGGCTTCCTGTACTGATACAATGAGGCCCAAAAGCAAGTTTGAGTAAAGCATGACATCTCCTAACTGAACACATTGCAGCCTTCTGGAATCAATATTGAATTCTACATTTCAGGCAACATGATTTCAGTGATCAGTCACCCCTCTTTGATATTGTCTGAGCTTGTTTCATTCTCTTTTTCCTTTTTTATCTCTTGAATTTGCGAGCAAACCCAGACTGCCCTGCTGGACACGTCTTTCTACTCTGCGTCACACAACTCCCCACAGCTGAATAAGTCAATTCTCCTTCCCAGTTCTGACAAAGGGTCTTCAACATAATTTTCTGCTTCTCTTCCCAGATATATGGCCAGTCCTGCTGAGTTCTTCCCACCACTTTCTTCCTTTATTTTGGATTTCCAGGATTTGCTGGATGGTTTGATTTTCTGAAATTTCAGTGCCAGGAGGACCAGAGCTATAACCGAAGTATGGCGAACAGAGGTCTTTGCAACCCATCTGGTGTCAGGCAAAATTCTAGAGTTCCTTACAGTCCATTCAGACAGATCGCAAAACTTCAAGAATAGAAACAAGCAGGCCTCACTAATTATGTCCACATACCCGAAGAGAGAGAGAAAAAAATCCATGCACAAGATTTACTGTTTTGGTGATCATAAAATCCTTTAATTGCAAAGGATCAATCATAGATCTTCCCAATTTATATCAGCACAAAATTTGAAACCCTCTTATTTAGACCAAGAAATAGAGTTTTGTTTTCTCTCCAGAATTAAATCTTTTTATTTCAGTTGGTGGATCTGTTGTATTCTCTCTGAACAGGGATTTAATTTTTTTAATATATAGTTGTTGCAAGGTCTGTCAGTAGGTCAAGGTCTTTGGGTCTTTATTCTTTGGAGCGTAGAAGGTTGAGAGGGGATTTGATAGAAGTATTTAAGATTATGAAAGGGATAGACAGAATGGATGTGGATAGACTATTTCCGTTAAGAGGAGGAAAGATTAAAACAAGAGGACATGAGTTAAGAATTAAGGGGCAGAGGTTTAGAGGTAACATGAGGGGGAACTTCTTTACTCAGAGAGTGGTAGCTGTGTGGAATCATCTTCCGGGAGAAATAGTGGCGGCGGAGTCAATTGTATTATTTAAGAAAAGGTTGGACAGGTCTATGGATGAGAAGAAGATGGAGGGTTATGGGCATTGTGCAGGGAGGTGGGACTAGAAAGGGGTGTTTGGTTCGGTGCGGACTAGAAGGGCCTAATGGCCTGTTTCCGTGCTGTAATTGTTATGTTATGATAACACTGAGTGACAAAATCAATTCAAAATTGCTGCAGCAACAGTTCAAGATTCTTTCAGCATCCGTACCATAATGGATTGGTTTCAAAAGTTTACTTTATTTTAAAAATTAACGATGAAAGGAATAATAATGAAGAAACATGTTGTACACATGAACAATGGACAAATGCTTACGTTGCAAGTTGGAGCCCCACTTCGATTTCTCTCACTTGGAGATGTATTTCTTTCATTTCCAAGATTATATTGACTTCAGCCTACAAAAACAAAAGTACCATCCACTAGCTTTCTTTGATATTTCTCATTTTTTCCTCTTTAAATATTTTTGACCCTCTGTCCCTTATACATTTCCGAATAAAGTTTACATTTTATGCATCTTCTCTCTAACATTATCTTTTATTCAGCATTAAAAGCAAACATCAACAATATAAACAACAGCTTGTCTGGCATTTTCACACATGCACCTGTCATATATGTAAGTCTTAGAAAAAAAAAGAGGTTTACAAGTATATCCAGAATGCCATGATGCTATTAAAGCTGATTGAGTTAGGGGCAAACCCACTTTAAAAAACAGATTAATGCAGTGGTTCTCAACATTTTTCTTTCCACTCACTTACCACTTTAAATATTCCCTATACCATAAATGCTCTGTGATTAGTAAGGGGTTGCTTAAGGTGTTATGTGGGTGGAAAGAAAAAGTTTGAAAACCATTGTTTTAATCATACTTAATTGACTCGTTATGTGCATGGTTTCATAACTCCACAGGAAGTGGGCCAATGACAATTTTTCTCAAGCAAAATATTTCAGCGACAATTGGGTCTAGAGCAGTGATTCTCAACCTTCCTTTCCCACTCATGGACCACTTTAAACCATCCCTTACTAATCTCAGAGCACCGATGGCATAGCGATTACTTAAAATGGTCTGTGAGTGGAATGAAAAAAGTTGAGAACCACTGGATTAAAGTGTTTATCACTTTTTAAGAAATTATTTAATCATTTTTAATATTCTGTATTTGTTTTTGAATATCTGAGACATTTAAAAAAATCATTAACCATCATTTACAGCATCTACAGTTGACAAATCTGAGGATGGAGTATTTCCAGCTGTCATTCTGATCAGAGCAGTGGTAGTGGGTGCCCTTGGGAATCTGGTACCGGGGCAGAGACACCAATGCTTCTGCTTTTTAGATAATTTTCTGTATCTTGGCTACCCCATGAGACATCCATTTTTCCCCATTAAATCAATAGACACCATGAGTGTTGAGTCGGGATATCTCTTGGATGACCACATCTTCTTAAAAAGGAGATGATATCACCAATAGCTTATTTACTTTGGAAAGGTGCATGCATGTTGCCACTGGAAATTCAAGACACCCTTAGCATCCTATCACCCCCACCCCACAAGTTGTTTATCTAAGATCATTTGTGCCTCTTCTCAGTCCTCGAGGCCCAGCTAAACCAGGCCTGTGTTCCAAAATATGTGTCAAGGTTTTTTTTACATCAGGCATGAGCACAATAGACAAACCTGGGTAGTAGGATTCACCCATGAGTTTCAGACACCAAACTGGGCTTAGGTGGTAGGAACAAGCCTGGGACAGGATAGTGGAGACCGATGTTATCGGGGGGACTAACTGACTTGTGGTGCTCACCTTGGACTAGACAAGTCTCTCACTGACAGTAAATGGATTTTAAAGCATTTTTTCAAAGAGTTGTTAGAGGAAAAAAGGGCTGTGAGTTTATTTGAACTACCATCCTTGGCCTCTTTCCTATATTTTACTGTTGTTTGATAAAGGCATGTATATTGTAACTCAAAGGATTCTCAGATAAAGCTGATGCTTTAAAGAACAGCAGTTTAGGAAATGTGTCCAGTTTCCTGACATAGGGGAGTGGGACATTTGCCTTTGAGATTACAGCTAGAATTAATATTTCATGCATTCTTTCTGAATGTCTAAGTGTTTATATTTTGAGCTTAATAATCAGATTTCCAGAATGGGTGGATCCTGTTCCATATTTTTTTGTTAATTTTTCACTTATTTATCATTTCATATGGAGTTCAGAGTTAATACAAGCAGTTTGGCGCATGGAACCTGTGCCTATCCAGGGCTCTTCTAATATACACTGGGGCTTGTTGTTAATGGCAGAAGTTTGGTCCCACTCAGAACAGGCTCCATCCACACACTATCTTCTATTGTTGAAATATAAAGTTAGCAACCCTTTTCTCCTTCAAAAAATGAACCCTCCATATCTGATGGGCAAGTACAGATGGGGGATGGATCAACAACACCTAGCTCTACGTTTAGAATGTTGGCTGGAATTCATGTCTGAATCAATTTTACACAGAGGCTAACTTTTTTATTTTGATCTTAATATTGCAATAATAGTTACTTAGGTAAAACTCTTTTGCTTCTCTAAAGTTTTGATGATATTCTTTACCAGTATTGTAAATCATTTAGTTTTATAAGCTGTGGTAACTCGTGGTTTGCTAACAGCCAAGATAAAGTGTACTTTCACCATCTAGTGGTTTAGAGAAATCAATGCATAGAAAAGTGAATCAAGACAGTCCAAATTGAACTGATAGAACTTTAGACTGAGGAGATGATCAACATCTTTTATATTGCCCTAGTTTTCTCCTCAGATTTTACAAAGACATCTACTGTATGTTTTTTGTCATATCTCTCTATTGTCTCATGTTCATATCAGAACTAATACTTAACCAATTTCTATTTAAATCATGTGTGTGTGTGTGTGTGTGTGTATATCTCCAACCACCATCCTGTTAATGAGTATTTAATAGAAAAAATTTTAGAAGTTATGACTTTCTGACAGAGATGAGGATGTAACCAACTGTGCGAAAGCTTACACCACACCTAATTTACTGAGGAAAGATACAATCGGAAGATCAGAAACAGCACAAGCATGGATCATATGGCCCCTTTGAGCCCAATTTGCTGATTACGAAAATAGTGCCTGGTCACTTGTTCAAGTTATATTCCATCTGCCATTTCTTGTCCCACCTTCTCAGCTTATCGAGATCTTGTAATCTTAGGTAGCCTTTTCCCCTGTACACCACCCCACCAATTTCGATGTCCATGTTGCCTCTTCATTAAGTTAAACAAGAAAGTGTGCAGATGCTGTGATTGTAGTTTACACAAAAGAGGTGGAGAAACTCAGAAAGTCATGCAGCTTTCTTTATGGAGCAATAGGTCAGTTATGGAGGTTGGTCAGGCAAAATAAGCACGTGCTTAGGGCACCAAGGGAAGGGGGGACCACAGTGTTTTTTTTCCAGTACTGGATTTACTAGGGCACCACAATTTGCATTTTTTTCCTATTGCTCTAGTTATAAGTAAATAATTTGCTTACTGCTATTTAATGTTAAATAATTTAGGGTTAAATAAAATTTTAGAAAAACAGGTTATATTTAATATAGTTGTGGGGTCCAGCCTGGAAGAAAATTGAATTTTTAATTTATTATTTCACATTCAGCACTTATGGAGTCTTAATGTCTTGTCAGTTAGACAATGGAAGGGTCAAGGGAGAACCATTGTTGGGCTGTGCTTAGGGCATCAGTTGGCCTTAATCCTGCCCTAATGTTGGTGGGAGGGCACAAGAGAAAAAGGAGCTCCCACCCATAGTGACTCTGTGCCTGTGCTCCTCCCCCTGCCCCTCTCCCCCACCATTTTATTCAGGTGTCTACCTGCTTTTTGCGCACACCTGACGAAAGGCTCAGGCCCGAAACATTGGTTATGTATCCTTATCTCCTCTTCGAGACTTGTTTTTCCCATCTATCTATGTTAACGTTCTGATGTAGGAAAATAGCCATTGAGTGCAACTTTATTCTGGTGGGAAACAAACAAAGCTGCAGATGCAGGAATCTGAAACAAAAACAGAAATGCTGAAAGAACTCAGCCATTCAAAAAAGATATGTGAAATGAAATCGGTCAACATCTTGAGTCAGTGATCCTTCCTCAGTACCTTCTGACGAAGGGGCTCAGACGCAAAACATAGACTGGTTTCTCTTTACACAGATATTGCTTGATTGGCTGTTTATTTTTGAGTATACTCCTTGAGTATTTCTATTTCTGATTGTTCCTTTGGAACTTCCAGAGCTTTAATGCAAGTTTGTGACACAGAAGCCTTTCTCATTAATTTTATGGAACTTTTGTGAATATTAAAGCATCACCAATGGACTCCATACAATATGTCAACAGCAAAAGGGTAGTGAAAGGGCACACCTGTTTTATCTGCTTCTACACGGTTCCAGTGACCAGATTCAATCCATATCTTGGATTCTGTCAGTATGGACACTCTCCCTGTGGAGTATGTGATTTCCCTGGATGCTTGGTTTACACCCCATATGCCTGGCATATGCTAGTTAATAGTTTAATTGGCTAGTGTGTTTCCAATGGTATAGGTTGATAGTAGGAAGAGTGGGAGGGAGTATGGGTGTGGGGTGGGGCAGTCTATATGTGTGCAACAGACCAGTGCATTTGGATGCTTGGTGGTCAATGGAGACACAATGGGCCAAAGGGTCCATTCTCTGCTGCAGAATGGGAGGCATAAAGGTGAAGAACGGGAGGCATAAAGGTGAAGAACGGGAGGCATAAAGGTGAAGAATGGGAGGCATAAAGGTGAAGAACGGGAGGCATAAAGGCATAAAGGTGAAGAACGGGAGGCATAAAGGCATAAAGGTGAAGAACGGGAGGCATAAAGGCATAAAGGTGAAGAACGGGAGGCATAAAGGCATAAAGGTGAAGAACGGGAGGCATAAAGGCATAAAGGTGAAGAACGGGAGGCATAAAGGCATAAAGGTGAAGAATATACCTGCTGTTTCTTTTTAAAAGGGTTTCCAAAATCACAAATCAAAGTGAAGTCGCTCTCTGGATCACAGCGCACTTTATCCTGAAAGAGAAAGGTTATAGTTACTTACAGCAATTCAGAATAAAGCTGACCTATTGTGAACGTACAGATCTATCACCAATGTATATAGTGTATATAGTTACAGTATCTAGACTGTGCTTACAGCGATTGGCTGAGAGCTAAGCCACGCCTACTTCCTGGGCCTTAAAGGGTTGTGTCCCTAGCCAGGTCGGATCATTCCGGACTGGTCGGTCACCTGTGAAGAGCTCCTGTCTTTTGCTAATAAAAGCCTTGGTTTGGATCAACAAGTCTTTGGTTCTTTTGACGAGCTCTTCACCTATCCTGCAGAATATCTCCATTTCAGCTGTCTAGTCCCTGGCTCTTTGCATAAGATATCATTTCGCATTTGAATCTTGATGGTGAGGGTGCAAAAGGAGAGAACTTCAGTGGGAGTTTAGGGTTTCACATTCCAAATGGAATATGAATTTAGAAAATTGGTTGGTGCTTCTAAGAGTTCATTAGATCTTTTGTGCTGAACCAGCAGATTCTATTTGTGAACTTGTGACTGGGAGATCCAGGAGTGCATGAGGCCAGTGGCACTGTGTGCTCTTGTACTTCCTAGACATATATTTTGTATGTGTTTCCCTTATTTTTCAATATATATATACTTTTTTAATAATTCTTTCTGTGGGCTAGGAATGTTTGAAGGATCATGAGGGAACTGGCTCAGAGTACAAGTGGACAATGTATCCAGGATCTGAAGGGGTTTTTGGCTGACAGACTGGAAAAGGAATTCATGGGACGGTAACATCAGTAGTGGTAGAAAGGGCTATTAATTAGGGAACAGGCTCAATAGTTGAAGGGGTGGGCCTTTGCTTGAACATGGGGTTGGAGTCGGGTTGGCCTGGCAGATTGGATGGGTTTAGGGATTTTTCAGTTATTTCAGGTTGAGAAGGAGACTGGAGATGCTGCAAAGGGCTTGAAGAACAGCCAGTTAAGAATTTAGAGTTGGGCTCCCAGTGCCAAACTATTATGGGCTCTGTTTATGTTACAAAGAAGCAGGCTTTATAGGTACAGAGGAGCATCATTTCCACATCAATAGTCTCCAGATCCTGAACAACTTTAAAGATCTTGTATGAAGTCTGCAATTCACAATTGCATTTAATTTACTGGAGTTTGGAATTTATCTAGAATTGTTGCTCAGTATTGCAATATTTAAGTCCTTCTGGTTTTAGTTATATTCACTTGTGTTTGTTCCAGTCTAATTATGGCATAAGCAAATAGCTCATAATATACAAGTGAACAATGACCAAGGTCAGATGATTCAATAGTGATCTCTTTGGTTAGAATTGCACTGGGTTAATAAAGGCAACAATTTACCACCAACTATAAACATAGATGTTGGATTGTACAGATATTCTTTGGACACTTTTTTTTATTTTATCCTCTATATCTAAACCACTCCTATTAAGTGTGCTTCTGAGAAACAGTTCTGAAGCTTCGATAACAATGTCCTGCAACCACTGATCATGACAAAAGAAAGGGGCCATTTGGCCCATTAGGCCTTTGATGGTACTCAGGGCAGTCCCATTCTTCCATTTTAACCTCTTCACTCTCTTACATGCCCAGAAACTCCTCCCCAAATCTCCTCCTACCCAGTCCCATTCTTCCATTTTAACCTCTTCACTCTCTTACATGCCCAGAAAGTCCTCCCCAAATCTCCTCCTACCCAATCTACAACAAAGGCACCTTCTTACCGAACGAAAACCAGAGTAGGACAATGAATCTGGTAGAGTAATGTTCAGCCTGGCCTGGTGTGCATCCTCACCATTGGTAGAATCTGTTGGGTTATTGGTAACATTTACTTGCAACACAAGTTTAAATTGCAAGTTGCTTTGCGGATGGTACTCCAAGATTTGCTTGCCATTCTTTCTGGTATTGAAACATCAAGATAAAGAATTATTTCCAACTTTGATCCCAAGAGCATTTCAGATAACAACAATGTTGCGTAAACTATATAATTCTCATTCTCCTTATAACATTTTAATGATCATATTTGATGGCATTTAAGACCCACCTTTTTCCCAAAAGAATGGCTCAAAGATATCCCCTGGCTTTTATAAGCAAAGTTGAAATTAGGGTGATAATGGTGAGTAAGGCCAACCTCGTGTGGCTCGCGAGCATCACTGCCATCTATCTGGTGGCGGGATCAGTGCGGGGGCTGGTGGCAGGCTGTCGGGGGGGGGTGGGGGGGAGAGTGGGAGCAGGACAATTGATGGCAGCGATGCTAGTGAGCCATGCAGCAACGATGATTACCGTCGGCATTACTCACTGTTAAATACTTACCCATCAAATATGGTAATTAATGCCATTTTAATTATTTTTTTCTCATCATCTAGGCACCCTGCTGCCTATCCTGAGGAAGAAAAATTGGGGGGAAAAAACTAGATATTGTGATACAATTTATTTGATACAAGAACAAGAAAAGGACTTCTGTTTTTCTATTGAGGCTTTTTTTTAAAATTTATTTCTTCTTTTCGTTTCCAAAATTTTCAGCAATTGTAGCATCTTAGTTGAAGTTGTAAATCCTGCATTACCCTTTCTGTATCTCAGCAGAGGAGGTACATTTACTTTTGGGAAGACGCTTCCACAACCTCACTTGCAAGAAGAATTGTTTTCCAGACTGTCACAATCTCAATAATGTTCAAAGCATTCCCAGATTTTTTTTTTTGTTACAGGTTTCTGTAGGTTGTAATTTATCACCTAATCAGTAAAATCAGGAGATCTTTATGTTTTAAGTTCCCCCACCCCCCAAATGTAATAATTCCATGGTCTGGGCAGAACAGTTAGCAAAATGCTGTTATAGCGCCAATGGCTGGTGTTCGAATCTGGCATTGTTTTTAAGAGTTTGTACATTCTTCCCGTGTCTGTGAGGGTTTCCTCCGGGTGCTCCACTTTCTTCCACCCTTCAAAATGTAGTGGGTTGAGGTTTAGACTAGCAGGGGAGTAGCTACGTCATGTACCCTAGACCGGCGGAGCCCTAGACCGGCAGAGCGGTCCTCTTCTAGGGGGCCATCCTCTGCGACCGAGCACTGAGCTTTCTATTCCTGTAAATGTGTCTCATTTAATTGGGAAAGATGATTTTACTTGTAAAGATATTTCATGATCCATGTCAAACTAAATTTGGTGAAATTGTGTTTGGAAAATATTGAAACTTTAATTTTTTGGCTATAACTGAATATGTCCTTTGTTAACCTTTGCTCTAATGTTTAGTTTTGCTGTGTGTGTATAAATCATCTCAGCAATCTATAATTTGTCTCAAGGCTATATTTACCAGCATTAAATCATCCAATTTTCAGACACTTCTTCTTTATAAAACTGTTGATTGAATATAAATGAAAATTGAAGTACTAAATCCTCAAATTAATTTGTACAATTGGAAATAAATAAATAAATAGATAAATAGAAATGTACTGGGTTGTAGGTCAGTTGGGTATAATTGGGTGGCATGGGCTCAAGGGCTTAAGTGGCCTGTAACCAAGCTATATGTCCAAGAATTTAAATTTTCCTTGGCGTTGGAAGTCCAGGCACTAAATTTTTAATATAATTCATAATTTCCCAATATTTTCAAGCTACCAATTAATAAAGTATGCAATCACACGAGCCAATAAAACAACTGTTTTTTTTTGTTAAATTTTAACATTCTGTTCCCAACCAATTTACTCCAGAAGCAGAAAGGAGCTGAGGATCAAATGCAATTTGATCAGATGGTGAAAAACATTATAATCTGCTCTCTTGCACAAATGCCTAAACTAACTGCGTTCCCATTAGATTGAGATATACAATGAAGGAAGTAGAAGAAATGTCACTGAACACAGGAAACCAAGTACAGTAAAATCCCTGGTATTCGGCACCTATGGGGATTGGTATAAGTGAATTTTTTGGTTGTTGGAGATTGTGTGTTGCATGATTGCTGAATTAATGGCAAGATGCGCCAATTTTAAACTTCCATATTTTTTACCTATTTATTTTCCGTGATTTTTTTTTTTGCTGGTTGCTTGAAGCTGCCAGTTGCTTGAATTCCAAATAACAGGGGTTTTACTGTAATACCTTGCTTCTCTATTTATGATCAGCCATTTGGATGATGCATAAACACAATGGACCATCCTAGATAGCGTGCTCTGTTAACTTGGGCAACAGTAAATTACCATATGAATTCATAATCAATATCCAAGCAGTATTAAGTTTCCCAATATTTTATCTTGCAATCTGTTCAGAGAAAACACCATATCATTTTGAAAAAAAAAATGAAAATGTCCTTTCAGAAGAACGTTACCAAACTAAACGACAAGGTGGCCCCAATGTGTGGACAAACTGTAGGCTTACAGAAACTTAAAAATGATAAGAAGAGACAGGAATTTCAGGCAAAAAAATAAAAATGGAACTTGGGGCGAGCAGTGAAATGACTAAGATGCGCAAGAAACTGGAATTACCAGAGCTGAACAAACAAAGGGAGCAAGAGGCAACGAAGGAATCTAAACAAGAACTTATGAGGTAAAGCTTTGGCGAGGATCTTCTGTGCCTGAATGAAGAGAGTTTTCCAATTACCTCCTGATAGGTTCAAAAACATCATTTCTCTTGAGCCTGCCATACTGGTATGTCATATGGAGATTGCTTTTACAGATGCGATCCTCCCCACATTCTTTCTGAATATGTATCTGCAAAAAAAATCTTTTTTTTAATAATGAAATGAATGTAAAGCAAAACACAATCCCTAAAATATACACAAATGTTTCAATGAAATTCTTTTTTTATGAGTATTGTATCTAATTTATAATTTATAATTTATAATCTAATTTGGGGCTGATGATTAGATAGATGGGGAGTGAGGGCAAGGGCCTGCCACTGGCAGTCTGACAGGAAGATGTCATTGGTTGGGTGCATGGTACCTGTGATCAACACCAGAAGGCAAGGGGGTGCTTATATTGGGATCTCAGCATCTGGATGAATGGCTTCAGGAAGATCGGCAGCTACATTTAAACCAGATTGGGTAAGCAATAAAGTTGCACTTTGGAACAATGGGACCTAATTTAGCCAGGCAAAGCATTTTCCCACTCCTGTC
Organism: Narcine bancroftii; assembly: GCF_036971445.1. Lineage (NCBI taxonomy): Eukaryota > Metazoa > Chordata > Chondrichthyes > Torpediniformes > Narcinidae > Narcine > Narcine bancroftii. Next base: position 88,884,690 of record NC_091480.1, read on the forward strand.
TCATTCAATGCAAGCACAGTTCATTCCAAGAAGTGAGCCACCATCCAAAGTGAATTCCACAAGCAGCTCTTCAATTTCCAGTACCTTATCTAAAGCACAAGAGGCAACAACATTGGGGCCTTTGCATCTGTCAATAAACTTTTACTTTCAGTTGGATCATTCTTCAATGTAAAGACTTTTTTTTAATGACTATAAAGCCATTTGTGGTGCTTCTATGATCACCCCGCTAGGTGCGGCTTTTCTAAAATTGTCATCGTAATAGACACTACTAAAAATTAGTGGATTTTTTAATGTTTAAGTCCCTTCCGTGGACCCTAAAGCGAATTGCTTGAAAAATCCACATCATTTGATAACGGCCTCTTGTCTAATTTCCAGACTCTCACAAGCAGCATTTAGCAAAGTGTGCAAAAAAATGTGAAAATCTGCAGACATCGTGACTGAAGTAAAAACACAATGTTGGAGAAACTCAACAGGTCAAACTGTATTTTATATAACAAAGTTAAAGGAACATTACCAACATTTTGGTATTGAGCTCTTCATCGAGGTTTTGTTTGTTGGTTTTGTATATATCTTTGCTATATAAAGTATTTCTTGCTGAGTTTCTCCAGCATGGTCTTTTTTTTACTTCAGTCACGGTGTGTTTTACACTCTTTGCTAAATGCTGCTTGTTGTGGAATCATTAGGTGGATAAATCTCCAGATTAATCTTCAAATTACCTCTTTTTTGGTGACGTACCGGTGACGTTCATTCAAAATGGGATAATTGTTCATATCGACCATTCCTTCAACTGATTTGCTTTTATTGTTAATTTTATAACTCAAAGTGATCGAAATGGGTTGAAGTTTATCCTGCACATGGTCCTGGAAAGCACACAAAAGATCATTTCAGTGTGAATTAATATCAGAAACTCACCATCCATGCATAGGCAAAATTCTATTAGTGACCAATCCTCAGAATTCAAGCTGGTTTACTCTCTAAGCTCAAGTGATCTGAATCTAATAGAACTGGCCTCACCAAAAAAGGGAAGGAATTCAGAAAATCAGCCAGGATTTTGATAACCCAAAATACATTAAGATATGGAAATACATAATCATCAAAAATGTAGCGGTGGCTGTAAGATTTATCACTTAAATTTCTATGGTGATTAATAGCAAAATGCAATCAAATGCAACAGACAAAGTGAAGAGGAAGTGATACCAAAGAAAATTTGAAGAATATACAAAGAGGAATAAAACAGACAAACAATAAGACTGGAGAAGAAAAGAAAGATTAAGAAATATGCTGAATATTGGTGAAATAAATAATTAAATGCAAAGAATAATAGAGAAGAATTTAAATAATTGCACAATACACAAAAGTGCTGGAGAAACTCAGCAGGTCAACATTTCAGGGCTGAGCCCATCATCAAGGTATATAAATAATCCCTTTGCTTCCTATAGATGCTGTGTGACCTGCTGAGTTTCTCCAGCATTTGTGTGTATTGCCCTACAATCGCAGCATTTACAGACTTTCCTATTTATAGCTGAATTTAAATAATTGCTTGGTGGTGTACATTATCAACAACATTTATTTATTTTCTACTTTTGTAAAAGTTCTTTACTAACTCATCAAGGATCAGGGAGAACTAAGAATCAGAAGCTTGGAAGGGGAAGCAATGGCAGAGAGACTGAAAAACCATGGAGTGTTTTAGCGAGGTTCTGGCCTCTGGGAACAGGAGAGCTAAAGATGATAGGATATGGAATCTGAGACAGGGTAAATAATTGAGAAGATACATTAGCACGTGCACGCAATGTGTTTGCAACATATCACACATTGCAGTGTTGAAAAGTAGTGGGCGTGTGTGTGTGCGCGCGCACCCTTCTCCATTTCGTTCAAAAGCCCTGGTTAATACTCATTCTCATCGACCTACCATAATGTTTATTTCCCTCTCTCAATCACCACCAATTTCTAATTGATTCCTTCCAGGAAAGAACCTGATACCTTTTCGCAACATTACATTTCCTATCTTATTATCTGATTATATTTCAAATCTAGTTACGTTTCAAAATTCCTCCATTGGTTGTGAAGTGCTTTGATGGATCCTGGGTTGAAAAACACAACACTTGCGCAAATTCAAGCAGCAAGAGAATGGAGGATGGTAAAATACGATCATTTACTGCAGTTAGATTGAAAATTCCAATTTATGGCGCAGAGCTTGGAACTATTCTTATATAGTTAAAGGTTAATGCACTTATATGATGTGGTAATGCTGCATGGCATTAATAGGGCAGCAATTTCTGGGAAAGGAGAGGGAATGGAATTCAAATGTTAATTCAATTTAAAAACAACACATTAGTGTTTGAATCAATATTCCCTCTGCATTTCATTTGGTATAGACTGCATTAAGATCTGTTTGGAAACGTGTTCTGCACCATCACAAATATTACTTTTGAAGATTTCAGATAAAAACATAAAGGATAATTCAAATATTACTAAACAAAAAATAACTTAAGGATAGGTTTACCTTACCATCAATCCCAGCTTGATAACATGACATTTTGATGTTGGCATTTTGAAAACCCCTTCGTAGATAGCACTTTTAGTCTTAACAAATCTAACTCTTGGATTAGAGCGCCTTTCCTTTTCAGCTTCCAATTTGTATTTAAGAGCTGCATATAAAGGGAACATTAAATAATGACTTACAAGCTTAGGAAGCTCCCCCAAGATAGTGAATGATTTCTCCACATGGTGAACATCTGTTGGAATATGCCACGACGTCTCTTTCGATCGTTTCTGAAAGCAGACTACTGCTTGTTCATCTTAGACTATATAACTAAGTCCACAAAACTAATTTTACACAAATTAGCTAAGAATTCTTATTAAAATAATTTTTTACTTTATCATTTGCTTGTTTCAAATTAATGGCAACTAGAGAGGTTAATGACAATGTCGTCAATAATTCTAAAATCTTGATTCTAACTTGAAAGTATTTACTGCTCAAAACAATGAAAGTATATTGCTATATCTACCAATCCTGAATCCGCAAGGGAACCCTCATCCCAAAAGCTTCTATCAGTCGCATAACGAAAAGGTGGCAGAACAATGGTCACACTTACCAATAATGCGGTTGTACTTTCTATTTCCAGTGCTTACAATGTACGAGAAGCAAACTTTCACGGTGACACTAAATGAAAAAGAGCCCATGGAAAATATTTCACACTATAAAAAAAAATCAACTTCACATTTGCATTTCTAGAACAGAGAATGAAACAAATTGAACTTCTGAGTCTGAATAATCCCATCAATCCCATTCCTCCACATACATCCCTACAATTCAATCTCTGCCACATGCTCACTGACACCACCCTGATTCTCCTGCCATCCATCCACATTAATAATCCAATGTGTTTTCAGGATGTGTGAGGAAATTGGAGCACATGGGGAAGCCCATTAGTTTCAGGAAAAATGTGCAAAATCCAGTTTAACAAGAGTGAAAGTCAAAATTTAGCCAAGGTCACTTGAGCTTTGTGTCAGCCACTTAGTAATCTTTGAATTGCTCGAGTTAAAAATCCTTGGATTAAAAATATTGCCCAACTTCCCAAGGTGAGAGAAAAAAAACCTTTTTGAGCCAGAACCATTAATCAATTCTTGATGAAGTTCCAATTTGAAATGTTAACAATTCTTTTTCTTCCATTGACGCTGCTCAACCTGCTGAGTTTCTCCAAAATACTGTTTGTTAATGCAGAGTCCAGCATCTCCAACTTCTGTGTGACTCCAGTTATCCAACTGCTTCTCCTCCACTGCATTATATACATCTTGTTTTGAAACAGAGACACAGCAGTGCTTCCTCTGGACTTATTTTTTTGTTAGACATACAGCACAGTAACAGGACCTTCTGGTCCAAGAGCCCATGCCTCCCAACACCCCGATTTACCTACAACCCCTGTTCGTTTTGAAGGGTGGGATGAAACTGGAGCACCCAGAGGAAACCCACATAGACACAGGGAGAACATACAAACTCCTTACAGACAGCACTGGATTCGAACCCATGTCGCTGGCGCTGTAATAGCACTGTGCTCACTGCTAGACTAAATGTGCCAGCCCTTATGTACAAATATATTGAGAGAAAGAGTTACACGCCTGCTGCAGCGTGCTGCAACACCATGGTGCAAGCTAAACTGTTACTGAATGCATGATGTCATACAGTCATAGACTCAAACAGTGCCAAAAAGACCTTTTAGCCTAACTTGTACATGTTGACCAATTTGGCACACTGGGCTAGTACATATCCTAAGCACTTCCTATTCACATACATGTCAAAAAACAACCAATAAATTAAGAGAAACATGTTAAAAAATCAATTGCTTACCAACTCTTTATGCTGCAAATGCTAGGATCAATTATTTTTGGTTGCACAGTGAAAGTTTCATTTATATTAATAACTGGCCGAGATCTGCAAATAAACCATAAGCCATTAATTTCACCATCTATACCACTGACACCCACGTACGACTCTATCTTCTTGCTGAGGATTGATGATTTGTGAGATGCTGGTTTAATTTGCAATATGTTGAGCCTAAATTAAAATTGTAATGTCAAAAAAAATCTTAATTTTGATGCAAGTATCTTGCATCCATCAGGATTTCTTCCAAAAGTTATTTCATTCATTTTCACATTTGATACAGTTTTTTTGGCAAATTTTGGTCTCTCCATATAGAATGAAAATTGCCTGTGTAAATTAGACATGTTGTAACTGCAGTGCTTTGCAGTTGATGACTCTATGGTTTGTTTCCCATCCCTTTGATGATACTGTAGAAATGTTCTTATCATATCTGGTCAAACACCTCCAAGTTTACAATAGTAATACAATGAGTTTGAAAAATAGTTTGCATGAAATGGGAACTCAACAATGTGTGTGTATCCTCTTCAATTTTCCCTTACTCGCTAATCCTTTTACTTTGACTCCATGCCCATTTTCACTATCACATAAGTTGTACCTCAGTAAAACGACCTTGTCAGATAATGTTCCAATTAGGACATCAGGATATTCATTGCTATCGACATCAAGCCCTCCACTGATTGAGTATCCAAATGTCTTGATCTTATTAGTACCACCCAGGGTTTTTCCACTGATGACCTGGAAAATTAAAAATGAGTAGAGATTTTACTATTATTGAACATAGAACAGTATAGCACAGTATCAGGCCCTTCAGCCATGTGTCAGTACTAAACGTAATGTGCAAATCAAACTAAAATTCTGCTGCTTGCCCTTGATAGATGTCCCTCAATCCCCTTCATATTCCTGTGTCTATCTTGAATCCTCTTAAATACTGCCATTATATCTGGTTCCACCACTATTCCTGGCAGCTTGTTCCAGGCACCTACCACTCACTGTGTAAAATATTTACCTTGCACATCTCCTTTAAACTTTATTCTCCTCATCTTAAATGCAGGCCTTCAAAGTGTGTGATGGTTTTACACTGGAGAAATGATTCTGATTGTCCACTCCATCAATGCCTCTCTTCATTTTATGAGGACTCCTCTCGGCCTCCTACACACTAGAGAAAACAACCCAGGTTTATCCAATCCCTCCCTGTAACTCCTACCTTCTAAACCAGACAACAACCTAGTAAACCTCTTTTCTGTACCCTTTCCAAAACATCTACATCTTTCCTGTAATGGCACAACCAGAATTTGCCACAGTATTCCAAGTGTAGACTAACCAACATTTTCTCCAGCTGCAACGTGACTGTCTTACTTTAATATTTAATGCCCTGCCCAATGAAGCCAAGCCTATCATCTGCCTTCTTTACCACCTTATCTACTTTCAATAAGTTATGGACGTGAACCTCCAGATGCTGCTGCTGTTTTTAATAATCCTGGTATTAATTGTTTACATTCCCCTCACGTTTGACCTCTCAAATTGCAACACCTCCAGCTTAAACTCCATCTGCCATTTCTCTGCCCGTATCTGTAACTGATCAAAATCCTGTTGTATTTTTGATTGCCATCTTCACTGTCTACAACTTTATATCATCTGCATGTGTGACACACACACACACACACGCACACACACATCCCTGTGGAACATCACAGGTTACAGGCCTGCAGCTCGAAGAACAGACCTCCAACCACCTCTTGTCATCTATGGGCCAGCCTATTTCATATTCAAACTATCAACTCACTGTAGTTCCCATGAATCAGTGTTTCTTGAAGGGCTTATCAAAAGTCTTACTAAAGTGCATGTAGATAACACCTACTACCTTGCCCTCATCAACCATCTTTGTGTACTTCTCAAAAATCTCACTCAAGTTGCCCCTAACAAAGCCATGTTGGCTATCCCTAATCTGACCACGACTTTGCAAATGTGCATAAATTGCATCTCCCACCACTGATACAGGCCTATAATTTCCTAGATCGTCCCTTTCTCCCCTTGAAAAGAATCCATAACATTAACCACTCTCAAAACCTCTGGGACCACTCCTGACACTTGTGAGGATGGAAAGATCTTTGTCAAGGCCTCTTTAAATAACATGAGGTATAATCAGTATCAGGCCCAGGGGCCTTGTCTACCTGAATGCTCCTCAAAATCCCAACACCACCTCTTTGTTCATCTCAAATTGCCCTGATATTTGAGCATTTCCCAAATTCTGGTCTTTATCACTGTCTATGTTCTTCTCCTTGGTAAATACTGATACAAAGTACTCATTTAATACCTCAACCACTTCCTCCAAGTTCCCTCCTTTATCTTCAAATGTTCCTATTTCTCACCCAAGTGATCCTCAGGTTTTTAAAATGCTTTGGGTTTTTAATTCTGCTTGCTTCTCATGGCCTTTTCTGACCTTCAAAATGGAACGTGTTACTTCTTTCCTGAAATCTTTATATTCTTCAAGGCCCTGTCTGTTTGTAATGGTTTAGTACAGGTGTTTAATCTTTTTTTCTGAAGTCCTTGTAGTCCTTTTGAGAATTTTTTGGATAATGGAATAATATTAAAATGATGGTACTTTAAAGTAATTGCGGTGGGGGGGGGGGGGTTGAAAGTGTTAGAAGGTGGGGTGGTAAATGAAGTGAGATAAAGATAAACTGCTCTTTCCCCATTTGCCCGCCTGAGTCGCACCACCGCTCTCTCCCCAAAGCCACTCCCTCTGACAAATACCCTTTCAGCATTGATGCTGAAATTTTGCTGGAGGACAATTGTTAGGTCTGCTTTGTTCATGAATGAGTGAGTCAAACACCAGACTGAGCCGAAATCAAGGTTCTTTATTACCGGATTGTAACACTTGCAACTAACAGTGTTAGTTGGAGAAGGCGCATTCTGCCGTTATCAGCAAGTGGTGTTTTTTTATACCTTAGGATACGTACTTAGTAAATTATCATACCATGACATTGTCCAATGAATAAACTGTTGCTATCCTTCTCTGCTAGCTTTCTGCACATCAATTTGTCATCACCACTCTTATCTTGAGAGTACAAGGTCACAACTGCATCTTGTTACGGCCCAGCACTGGGTGATTCCTTCATTCCCAGCTCATGGTGTTTTTACCTAACACAATCCCTGTATTTTTGTAAAGCATGCAGTAAAACATCAAACTTAAACTGGCACAAACATCTGAAAATATATTCTACGTGCAGTAAAGAACTGTTTGGTTTTTGCTTTTCAGAATTTCAGATAAAAGATTACATACTGTATTTATAGTAAGAATTGTGTTTCAGGCCTACAGTCAAAAATTCGTTCCATTATCCATGTCTTCATTTGAATGTATTGTCCTTTTCTTACTGTTAGCTGTACTGAAAGGTTTTGATTGGGTACATAGGGGAAAAACCTTTTCTCTGAATACTCATTGAATGGTATGTAACGAAGTTTAAGTCATCAAAAAATGAGGTTAAAGATTAAAAGAAAAAAATCCAAAACTATCCACTCATTCAAAAAAAAATCTATCTGCAATTGAGTAAAAGTAATTCCTTTATGTGAAATATAGGAGTGTCACACATTGCATTTCCATGACCATAATTAGGTTACACTCAATATATCAACCACCATTAGATTGCACAGTTGGCTAGTGGTTACCATATCGCTGTTACAGCGCCACCGATCGGAACCGTGGTTCAAATCCCACGCTGTCTGTAAAGAGTTTGTACGTTCTCCCCGTCTGCATGGGTTCCTCCCACCTTTTGAAATGTACTAGGGGTTGTATGTTAATCGGGTTTAATTGGGGCAGCACGGGCTCGTGGGCCGAAATGGCCTGTTGTATGTCCAAATTTAAATTTATATTGTGTATTTACTGCAGTCAATCAGTAATGAGTTTCAATACAAATATCCATACAGACAAAGATGAGATGATTTGAAGGAATATCATATTTTAGTTCATCTTAACTCTCAATGCAGGTAGGCTGGCTGTTTGTTTTTTTTTTAAAAATGGAGTTTAATGGTTAACAGCAAAGTGCATTAATTTCCATATTGTCAGCAAAGTTTAAAAGTTGAGGATCGCTGGCATTCTACCTTTGGCAAATGAAGGTGCCATCTCCCAGAGTGCTTCTGGCTTAACTATCCATCAATAAATATTAACATATTGTTTTAATTAACTGCAACATAGGTCCCTTCATGATCTCCGTAAGTTAAGAAATTAGTTCAGGATATATCGCTGGTTTGACAATTAACAAACACTCTTGTTGAAGGCACTGGTTGGGGGGAATCGGGGAAAGGTCTAAGAAGCAAGAAGGGGTCAAGGAAGCAATTCCAGATGTAGTTCATCCACTACAGAAAGTAAAATATTTGAAGGAAATCCAAAAAGAATTCCTGATGGAGAAATTCTGATGTGACAGGAGGGGCATTAACCCAGCGAGTCGATGTGTTTAAGGCATCTGTGGTATGTCAGTTTTCCGTCTCTGCAAGATGGAATCCAGAGACACCACTGTGGCAACAGAAAAATAAAATAAAATAAATCTTTGGACCAGGAATGCGAGGAAAGCAAAGGCATTCAATCTGTAACATCCTCATATTCAAAGGCAGATGTTGTTTTGCTGGTTGAGGAGACTTTGACCATAGTCATAGACTAAAATTAAAATCAGTTTCTTCAAAGGGAGCTCCAAAAAGCATCTGGGGAAAGTGACCACACATCCAGTAAGATCTGAAAGGAGAGGTTCAGCCAAACTTTTTAAAAATTATTGAACAGATCCATAACAAGAAGTGAGCCAGGAGTTGCTTGCCTCAAAAGATCTAGCAGCCAGAGTTTAAACCCAACCCTCTGGTGTGGTCTGTGTAGAGTTTTATGTTCTCCCAGGAAATGTGTGCTCTGTTTTCTTCCCACATCTTGTTAGGTTAATTGGCCGCTGTAAATCACCCCAAGTATGTAAGTGGGTGGTAGAATCTGGGAGGAGTTGATGGGAATGTGTGGAAAAGAGATGTCAGGGAAAAGTCGTGCAGGGGTGGAATAGCTCTATGAGCTGGTATAGACTCAGTGGGCAGAAATTACCTTCTACATTGTGAGGAAATATGAATCAACATTCTTTACAGAGAAAGGTAGCGGAAAAGCAAAATAAACATCAGAATTTTCATTTCCTCAGCAGGGAAATTGAAAGAGGATATTTAGACTTGGGTCTAATCAGATTTATTGTCAGAGTACATCATTTACATCACATATAACCCGGAGATTCTTTTCCTGTGGGCCAGGCAGAATTACCACTTATTGGTAGTGCAAAAACCTGTACACATATATGTAAATAATGGAAACTAACTGTGCAATACAAAGAGGAAAAAAATTCATTAAAGTGCAAAATTAATAGTCCTTAAAGAGTCCCTGATTGTTTGATGTTGAGGAGTCTGATGGTGGAGGGGTAGCAACTGTTCCTGAACCTGGGGTGTCATCTATACCTCCTTCCTGATGGTAACAGCAAGAACAGCGAGTGTGCCGGGGGGTGTGGATCCTTGATGATTGCTGCTGCTCTCTGACGGCAGTGTTCCCTGTAAATGTTCTCAATAATGGGGAAGGTTTTGCCTGTGATGTCCTGACCTGTGTCCATTACCTTTTGCACAGTTTTTCTTTCAGGGGGTATTTGTGTCCCCAATATAAACCACAATATAGTAACTCTACCTCTCGGTACCCAGCTTTGGAACATGACCCTTTATACCTATGGGTAACATAAATTTAACAATTTCATTTTAAAACCTGCAATTGATCTTCTATTGATTGGCATTTTTCAGGAAGGACTTCAATCTTTTGTTGCATTCTGTACCTGGAAGTATTTCCTTGACAACTTAGCAAGATTTTAATTTTAGTCTATGACTATGGTCAAAGTCTCCTCAACCAGCAAAACAACATCCTGCCTTTGAAACTTAGGTTGAGTCAATAAATTAACCCAATAGCTTAACCTATTTTTTTTTTTAAATCTTAATTTTGCCTTTGGTAACAGATGATCACTATTTGGGGCCAGTAGGACTCTCCCAAGGGATGGTGCTGAGAATACTCCTTGTGATTTAACAGGGCTTTGTATATAGTTGTGGCATAAATTTTATCCTCCAGTAGTCAAAACTTTTAGTTAAATAGACTTTTATTCAATTGGTTTTCTTGATTATTTTCTGAAAAGAGAGGTGTATGTGACTCAGGCGATCACAAATGCCCTCCCCCACTACCTTCCATTAACCCCAATCTATACTTTCCATGGCTTTAGAAAAGCAGCCAACACATTAAAAGACCTCTCCCATTCCTGGCCACACTCTCATCTCCCCTCCTATCTAGGGAGATAGATCAGCTCGTTGAATGGTGTAATGGCAACGTTAGCAAAACAAAGGAGATGGTTGTGGAATTCAGAAGGAAGTCAGGGGAATATGACCCAGTCCTCATCGAGGGCTCAGTAGTTAGTGGTCAAGAACTTCAAATTCCTGTGTGTCAACATCTCCAAGGGTCTCTCCTGGTGCCTCCATGTTGATGCAATCACAAAGAGGTGCTTGAGGAGATTCATAATGTCACCGAAAGCTCTTGAAAACTTCTACAGGTGTATCATGGAGGACATTCTGGTTGTTTTCATCTCCGCCTGGTATGGAGGCACTAGCTCTCAGGATAAAAATAAACTCCAGCAGGTTGTTAACTCAGCCTGCGATATCACAGGCATCAGACTTCACTCATCGAGGACATCTACACGAGATGGTGTCTTAAAAAAGCAGCCTCTACCTTCAAATGCCCCCACCACCCAGGCCACACCCTCTTCACTCTGCTACCATTGAGAAAAAAGGTGCATGAGCCTAAACATGAGCCCTCAACGGCACAAGGACAGCTTCTTCCCTGCTGTCATCAGATTCCTGAATAATCAATGAACCAAAGACACTGTCTTACATTTTGATTCTATCTCCCATTGGGAAGAAGATTCATGACTATGTGATAACACATCGCAAATTCAGTTTCTTTCCTGCCATCGTCAAACTACAAGGAACCTCACATGAGTAAAATTATGTTACCTTTGGTCTGTACCAACTAATGTCTCTCTTTAACTCCACACTTCTATAGCATGCTTTACTCGTTGTACCCTCCATGGGATGTCTAACTGGACTGCTTGCAAAGCAAACTTTGGCATTACACCTTGGTATATGTAACAATAAATGAACTCAACTTAAACTTGAACATGTCCTTGATATTTAAGTGACACATTTTCATGTACATGGGACTCTGTTACTGTTTAATCACTTTTTACAGTTTAGAACATACAGGTTCTTATCCCTTTATCCGTGATTCTGAAAACCAAACTTTTTTTTAACTGAATATACAGTATATTTGCAGGTATTCTAGCGAGAGTGAGGAGAGAATGCGGCTTGGGGGCAAGGAGGGAGAGAGTGAGGAGAGAACGTGGCTTGGGGGCAAGCAGGGAGAGAGTGAGGAGAGAACGCGACCCAAGGAGTGTGAAGGCCCAGTTGGGGCAAGAAGAGTCGGAGCCCACCGAGCTGCCAGAGCCAGAGGGTGAAGGGACCCAGGTGCTGAGCTCCATGGCCCGGGAGGAAGGAGGAGAGAAGCGAGCCAGCGCGCAAGGAGAAGGTGGTGCCAGAGGGAGGAGGAGGTGGCACGAAGCCCCCCGGCAGCCAAGCTGGTGCAGAGGGACCAGATGATGGGAAGCAGCCCAATGGCAGCCGAAGCGGGCCAGAAGGAGGCAGACAAGGGTATGGTGGAGCCTGGCAGGGTGGGCTTCTTTTTGTTTAATGCAGGATCAATAGCCATCTTCGTTACCCATAATCCCCCACACAGCTGGAACCACTCTGCATTTCCCAGTGTGGTTCTAGCTGTGTGGAGGAATATGGGTAACAAAGGCACCCATTGGTCATTCAGCTGGCTTCAATGGAGTGTCGCTCCATAAAAGGGGCCTATGTTTTGCGCCATTTTAATTCTATAATCTGGAATAATCCAAATACCATAAAGTGTCCGGTCCCAAGGATCTCTGATAAAAGGTTAAGCATCTGTACTTTATTGTTTGTCTGTTCTATCTCACATTGGAGTACAAAAAAGGGTCACAATCTGAAATGTTAACTGACCATTAGATGTTGCCTGAGACTGAGCGCCTGTAGCAACTCACTGTTTGCACTGGAATATACTTACTTGTTTTGCAGGATGGTTTACTCTACTGGTATCTCTTTGAAATTTAATGTCTCTATCTGCACTGACTACAAGTTCAAGTCTTTATGATATTGTCAACATGTAGATATTCCACCTCATTGTCTCTGCCTCTTACAAATACAGTGAATGGTTGTCTGAGATCCTTGCAGGGCCCTACATCCTGCTCGTTTCTGTACCAGTTCATTATCCCCAATCTTTGTCTTCTGCCACTCAGCCAACCTCCCAACCAAAGCATTGACGTGTTCAATTCTAACATCTGTGGAAAGAGAAGCAGAGCAAATGTTTCAGGTTAAAGACCTCACAAGTGAAGGGTCTTTGGCCTGAAACATTGCCCATTGGCTTTGGAATAGAATAATGTTGCCTGTCCTGTTGAGTGTTTCCAGCATTTTCTGTTCTTGGATTTTAACATTTGCTTTCACTAACTGACTTGTTCCAGGAACTTGATCAAATTACTTCTCAAAGTCTATATAAATAAATCTGTAGACAATTCCCTGTCTGCTACTTTAGTCAACTCTCCAAAACACTTTTTAATTTGTTTTATTAGGCATGGCTTTCAATGTCTGGGTAGATAAAAGCCAGGAAATTTTTATTCTACTGAATCCAGCCAGTAGATGGTGCTATTGTCCTGTTCAAACTGGTGAGGGAATAAAATACCATTACATGATGTTAAGTTTCTAAAATAAATGTGCCACGAGATAGGAAACTGAGCAACTGAAATATACATTGTAAAGCTCCACAAATAGTAATGGATGATGTGTTGACGGTGTCTTGTTGGTTGAGTGATAATTGATGGCTCCAATGCCATAAAGTCTCCTTCACACTTCAAATTAATTCCTTGTCTCATTCAAAAGGCAGCATTTCCAAATGCTTGGGAATTCTCTGGGCTTTAACTGGATTTTCCTGTCATTTATGAAAATTCAAAGTTGCTGGGGGAACTCCCACTAAAATTTGGGTCCTGCAGATGTGCCATCTTTACTGGTGTATGTGTGGATATCAGTCTGCACTTCCAGTTAACAGGCTGACAAGTCTGAAGATTAGCTCTTTGAAAGAGTTCCTCAGTCTATCTCCAACTCTGTCAGTATTGAAGCACCAGACTAGGATTGGAGCTCATGACCCTGACGTGTTGATGAACACACACCTGTTGATTCCGAGGTAACAGTGCTGACCATTGAACCAAGCTGACACTGAATGGTGAGAGCAGGCTACAAGCACCTCAAATAGCATGCACTCCTTAAATTACACTGCACTCCAAATAAATCGGAAGGACAGCTAAAACTTTCCAGTCTCCTGAGCACAGACAGAAATCTGAAGTTGAACTGTTTCTTCTTCCCTCTAATATAAATCTGTCATGTGATCCCTCGGCCAACATCGGCAGCCGACTCACAGATTGGTGACCTGCCGTCATAGTGAAAGTGATAGATGGCATCAGGAGCTGTTGGTTGCACCAAAGGACAAGTTTAAGGAGAGGGTTTATACCAACAACATTTTTCCATGGATGGCACACTTTCTGGGTGTGAAAATTTGCAGTAGTACTCACAGAACGAAGGATAATTCACATTTATATTTCAGTAAACTTTTTAAATTGCTTTGTTCATAATGATTTCCTTCTGTTGAGTACACCACTCTCAGAATATAATACAGTATATCCTCGTTAGAACGCTGTAGTTGGGGTCCAAGATTTCATAGCCGAGTGGTGGAACAGATGCATATATGTGGCTGGAGACCCACCAAAGCGGTTACCATCTTTACTGCCTCCTCAGTTCAAGAACGATTCTTACCCAGTCTAGCCTCCATGTACTAAAACTGTAGATATCGTGGTTGAAGTAAAAACACAAAGCTGGTGAAAATCAGTAGGTCAAGCACTTTGATTTATAAAGTTCGGGGTCCACATACACCCACGCTATAAGTGATTCCACGGATTATCGAATCACGTTCAAACGAGGTTTCAGTATTCTTGGAGCAGAAGCTATTTTATAGGGAGTTACACCTGATAAGCAACTATGAAAATTAATAACTAGTTAATCAAATAACTGTTAATCTATTCATATTGAAGGATTTTACAAACGACACCTATAGAAATCTTCCTGAGATCTCTAACCTCACTCTCAAAAGCATAATCTGGTAGCTAAGGCTCTGATATAAAATCTCAAACTAAAAAAAAATTGAAGAATGTTATTTGTCCTGTAAACTGCAATCAATACTTGTCTAGATCACGCTTGAAACCATCATAAACAGTTTAAACCCAAGGTACAAGTCATCCTAACTGCTTATTCAATATATTTTTTAAAAAACTAGAGAGTTTAGAAATCATGAAAAACTACACAAAATCTCCAATGGTATCTCAGTCCTTCAGTCATCAAGTTCACTGTAGAAAACATGTTTACTGAGTTTCAGATTGTTCCCTCGCCAGCAGGACACCAGAATCCAGTCAGGTTCATGCATCTCTGCCAAGGGAACAGACATCGTTAACCACTGCTCCATCATCAATTTGGGGATTAAGTTGGAAAAGTATCTCACAGCTAAACCACCAGGAGCAGATACTCACGAAGCAAACAAGAAATTAGATTTTTGATATTTTTGGAACCATCTGCCCTCATTTTCTTTTGTCAGGAACTCTGCGGAACGGAACATTCAAAAGACTCTTAGATAGGCACACGGATGTAAGAAAAATAAAAGGTCATGGGTGTGAGGCAAGGAAAAATTAGATTTCTGTGGATCAGGTTGACAATAGGTCAGCACAATATCGTGAGCTGAATAGCCTTCACTGTGCTGTAATGTTCTTCGTTCTCTGAATTTCTATCATGGCGGGTGAATAACAAAATATATATCTTAGGGGGGAGATGAGTACTGATAAGGCAGAAGGGAATGAATGCTGCTGCGTGGAGAGAATTAGGTGAGCAAGGAGCTAAATTTGGACATGCAGCATGGTAATAGGCCCTTTGGCCCACAAGCCTGTGCCACCCAATTACATCCAATTGACCTACAACCCCAGTATTTTTTTTCCTTTAAATATTTTATTGAGTTTAACATATGAACTTACATACAAAATTTTAAGGAAAACATAACCAGTCATCTCAGATACAGTACAACTCTGCTTATCCGAAATCAGATTCTCTAAAATACTCATTTAATTTAAAAAAAAATTCAGATAAATGAAGATCTCCCAAACAAATTAGAAATCCTCACTGGAGTCGAGCTAACCTCACAGGTTTGAAAAAAAATTCACCTGATATTAAATTAGAACGACGATTGTCCTCATTTCAGGTAACTCCCTCCCCTCTCTCTGTCCATTTCATCTTTACCTTCCCCTATTGACTGCATGCCGCTGTCTCCCAGCAAATCCCTTGTCCCAGGGCGGCCTCCCAGGCAGGAGCGGGTCCTCCGGCTCTGTAGCTTTCTCTCCCCTTCCCTCCCTCCCTGACACTGTGGAGCTCCCAGACACTGACTTCGAACCCTCCCCTCGGCCTACTACCACACACGCACAGCGTACTTCCTGGTGTGCGTGTGTGGTAGGCCTAGCAGGGCGTCAGTGTCGGGAGCACCGGTGACTGGAGAGACAGGAGCCTGCCAACTTGCCATTGAGTGTTCAACTGGCTCAGGAAGCCTCCATGGGGATCAGCGGCAGCAGTGGGGTTGTGTCAGGATTGACTATGGTTGGGAGATCTCTGTGACCAGCATTTTTTGATGAGAATTAAACATTATTTTAATGCTTAAAAAGCCTTCCCTTGTGGGTGGTTGTTGTTGTTTAAACATTGATACAAATGATTTGTTGTTGTTTCTGGGCTGATTTTTTTTTAAAATGACCACCTCTCTGAAAAAAGCTGTTGTTTATCTGACGGAGGCCCGGGTCATGTCAATCTCGGATACTTGGAGTTGTACTGCACATTCAAGTCCAAAAAAAATGGATAGAACTATCATTAAACATGAGAAACAAGTTATTGAATGAGACAGTGGGAGGAAAACAGAGGAAACCCGTACAGGTATGGGAAGAACCTACAAACTCCTTAGATACAGCACTGGATTCAAACCCCGGTCACTGGCGCGGTAACAGCGTCGCTAACCCTGCTGCCCCGTTTTATATAAATTTTGCAGTTGAAAACAAAGCATACCTGGCTTGGTTTAGGCGACAGTCCTTTTATTCCACCATGGTAAATGAAAAATTTGCCGTCATTATCATAGGGGGCGCCAATGCCAATATCTGTGGGAAAAAAAAACATGCATGTGTGACTACCCTGCTGTATGCAAAGGCTCATGCCAATGAGGTGGGAAAACTCGCACATACATGTGTGATCATTGATTGCTCAGGGAAGGCTGAAACACGTAAGACTGCAAAAATTCACAGATGTTTCTTCTCCGCCATCAGGCCACTCCTTCTCAGATTTTTTAAAACATCTCACCTGGAAAGCTGAAGCAGGCCTAACATTTAAGAGTGACTGAAAAAAAAAATCAAATAAAAATTATTTTCACCAAGGATTAAAACATTTTTTTACTATATATATTGGGGATTATATTCACCATTTCCACAATCTTTTTTGAATTAATGTAACTTTTAGCAGCAGTGGTCAAAACATTTGGAGAGGAGAATCAATCTGAACTATTTCCTGACTAAAGTAAAAACCCTGTTAGCCAGAATTCAAGCAAATGGTCGCCTCAAGTAACCAGCAAAAAAAAAATCAAGGAAAATTAATAGGTAAAAATATGGAAGTTTAAAATTGGTGTGCCTCACTGTTAGGTCACCAATCCACAAGACACACAATCTCAAGCAACCTGAAAATTCACTTACATAGAACGTAAAACACTGCAACTTAGTACAGGCTCTTTGGCCCTTCATGTTGTTCCGACCCATATATTCCTTTAAAAAAAAGTACGAAACCTTCCCTACCTCATAACCCTCTTCCATCCATGGCCTGTCTACGAGTCTCTTAAATGACCCTAATGTTCCAGCCTCCACCACCATCCGTGGCAAGGCATTCCAGGCTCCCACAGCTCTGTGTAAAAACTTACCCCTGATGTCTCCCCTAAACTTCCTTCCCTTCACTTTGTACATACATCTAGTGTTTGTTATCTCTGCCCTGGGGAAAAGGTGCTAGCTGTTCATCCTATTTATGCCTCTCAAAATCTTCTTGACCTCTATCAAGTCTCCTCTCATCCATCTTTGCACCAAAGAGAAAAATCCCAGCTCTGCTAACCTTGCCTCATAAGACTTATTTTCCACATCAAACAACATCCTCGTAAATCTCCTCTGTACCTTCTTTGTAGCTTCCATGTCCTTCCTATAATGACAGGACCAGAACTGAGCACAATACTCCAAGTATGGTCTTACCAGTGATTTGTAGAGTTGCAACATGATCTCTTGACTCTTATACTCAATTCCCCATTAATGAATCCCAACATCCCATAGGACATCTAAACTATCCTATCAACCTGAGCAGTGACCTTGAGATATGTATGGATTTGGACCCCAAGGTCCCTCTGTTCATCTATACTCTTAAGAAACCAATCAACCATGGAAGGTCAGCCTTCTAGGTTAACCTTCCAAAATGCATCACCTCACACTTATCCAGATCGAACTCCATCTGGCAACTTTGATGCCCAACACTTCATCCTGTCTATATCCTTTCGTAACCTATGACAACTTTCAGCACCATCCACTACTCCTCCAACCTTTGTATCATCCGTAAATGTACTGACCCATCCTTCGACCTCTTCATCGAGGTCACTTGTAGAACAGAGCCCTGCGGAACTCCACTAGTCACTGACCTCCTGCCAGTATACTTTCTGTCCACTACTACTCTCTGCTTTCTACATGCCAGGCCATTTTTTTAAAATCCACACAGCCAAGGTTCCATGGATCCCATGCCTTATGGCTTTCTCA
Organism: Narcine bancroftii; assembly: GCF_036971445.1. NCBI lineage: Eukaryota > Metazoa > Chordata > Chondrichthyes > Torpediniformes > Narcinidae > Narcine > Narcine bancroftii. The sequence goes on from NC_091480.1 coordinate 88,903,140, forward strand.
TGGAAACCTTGTTAAATACCTTACTAAAATCCATATAGACCATATCTACCACCCCACCTTCATCAATTTATTTTGATACCTCCTCAAAAAATCAATTAGGTTTGTGAGGCTCGACCTTACCTTCACAAAACCTTGCTATCCTTGAGTAGACTGTACTTCTCCAAAGGCTCATAGATCTTATCATTAAGAAACCCCTCCAATAGTTTTCACACCACTGACTTAGAACACCCTGGTCTATAATTCCCAGGATTCTCTCTATTACCTTTTTTAAACAAGAGGACCACATTTTCCATTCTCCAATCCTTTGGCACCTCCCCTGTAGCCAAAGAGGACTCAAAGATCAGAGCCACCACCCCAGCTATCTCTTCCCTCACTTCCCACAGTAATCTGGGGTATATCACGTCCAGCCACGGGGACATCAATCAATGTTTTTAAGAAGACCCAACACTTCCTCTTCCTTAATCTCCACAATGTCCAGCACACAGGCCTGATCTATTCTAACCTCACCCTGATTAAGGTATTCTTCTCTTGTGAATACTGAAGTATTCATTTAGGACCTCCTCAACCTCCAGGCACATATTGCCATCTTTATCCTTTAGCGGCCCCACCTTCATTCTCATCATCTTATCCGGCATCTACCAATCCCCATAGGTGCTGAATACCAGGGCTTTTTACTGTATTTTTAAAAAAAATACAATGGTGCAGCTCTAAGGCAACAGGTAACAGGACACATAGACCCTAAACATGATGGGCTGGGTTTTCAGCCAGCGTTGAGAGCTGATCACAACTAGAACAGCATGAAAACATCTGCAATTGCTTTTGATAGTTCTATTGTTCTGGAATCCCACTCCTGATCATCCCAAACCTCTGAAAGATCTGAAAAAGTATGGAATTTTGGGCAAGGAGAACAGAACTGGATTCAGCTGCCATGCTATCTGTTTCCATCTGATGGATAATTGTTGGGGCTAACGTATGGAGAATGTCCATGCAGGAAGCTATAGTTCTGCAGGTGCCATCACTATCTTCCTTCAAGAAGGAATGGAAAACTATCATAATAAACCCATTAAACAAGGTCATCACACAATGAAAATAAACAAGAAAATTGTGTCATCTTCTTTTTACACACTGGGTCAGTTCATTTCGTCTTCTTCTCATTCTATCATTTTAGGGGGTGCTTCATCCAGTTTGAGGCTTAATTCTTTACTTCTTATATTACTTAGAAGAAAGATCTCTGGATTTTTTGGAATGTTGCTTTTTGTGATTTTATTTAATACCTGGTTTAGATCTTCCCAAAACTTTTCCACTTTCTCACTTGCCCAAATTGCACGTACTGTTGTTCCCGTTTGCTTCTTACAGCGAAAACATCTATCTGATACTGTTGGGTCTCATTTATTTAACTTTTGGGGCATGATATATATAGCCTGTGTAACCAATTATATTGTATCATGCGTAACCTCGTTTTTATTGTATTTCTCATAGTTCCGGAGCATAGCTTTTCCCATGTTTCATTCTTTATCTTTATGTTTAGATCTTGTTCCCATTTTTGTTTGGGTTTACAGCTTATTTCATCATTTTCTTTCTCTTGCAGCTTGATGTAAATGTTTGTTATAAATCTTTTCAATTATTTTAGCTGTAGCAAAAAAAATGTATAATGTCAACCTGGAAATCAGAAGAGAGCCTGAGAGTACAGGAATGGTACATGAAAATTAGTAAATGTATTCCATTGGAAAAAATAACATAAATTTAAAGAATAAAGTCACATTATTCAAACAAATTTGGGAACCGTACATGGAACACAACAGAGAGGGCCTACCGTGGACCTCCACCCCCTAAAATGATAGAATGAGAAGAAGACGAAATGAACTGACCCAGTGTGTAAAAAGATGACACAATTTTCTTGTTTATTTTCATTGTGTGATGACCTTGTTTAATGGGTTTATTGTATTGTATATGTTGAACGTTTAATGGGTTTGGAGGGGGGTGGGAAGGAGGGAGGGATGGGAGGGGGAAAAAGGGGAGAAAATTACACTTTGAATATTCAAGAGGGAAACGTTTGGGTGTATTTTGGTTAATATGCTTCATAGTGTGAAAAATAAAAAAAAATTAAAAAAGGAATGGAAAAGATGGTACACTGGACACTATAAGTAGGAGTCAGGTGTATGGTCATTTTAACTAGCTCAGCCATTAAATCAGGTGAGCTGATCTGAATCTTAACCACTTACTACCCATGTCTCAATGCGAAAAGCAAATATCTATAAAGTGCTTTTAAAATGAACTAATTTATTAAGATTCTTAACAATTGAGGAGAACTGTAACTTGTACCCTATCAAGGCAGCTTTCATGTGCTACACATGCCTAGGATTGACATTTAGATTCATAGAGTTAATACAGAACATTAGAGTTGCACAGTCAAACAACACAGAACAGGTCCTTTGACCCAATTCATCCACATTGACCAGTAACTCCACTGCCTGCATTTGGTCTATATCCTTCTGAGCCCTTCTTATCAATTTATCTGTCAAAATGTCTTTTGAACATCAGGATTGTCCTGTTGTGTCCTTTGTCAACTCGTTCCAGATGCAGACTACCCACTAAGTGAAAAAGGTCCCTCTTAACTCTCTCTCCTCTGACTTAAACCTGTGCCCTCAAGTTCTAGAATCAAATGCTCTGGGGGGGAAAAAAAAGACTGCAAGCATTCACCTCATCTATACCCTTCATGATTTTATAAACCTTTATAAGATTGCCTCTCACCCTCTTACATCATGGGGAATAAAGACTCAGTCTATCTAATCTCAGAATTTCAGAATCAGGATTTATTGACATGAACAAGTCATGAAATTCGGTGTTTTCCAGCAGCGTCTTAGTATAAACATTCATATTATAACCATCATACAACATTACTATAAAAAATAAAGTAATAATAATAATAGGGTACGAAAAGAAAGACAATGTCATGGGTTCACTGATTACTAAAGAATCTGATGGCAGCAGGGAAGCTGTCCCTGTGTCACTGAGTGCTCGTCTTTAGACTCCTGTACCTTTTCCTGATGGTAGCAGAGTGAGGAGGGCCTGGCCTGGGTGAGTGATGGGTCTTTGAGGATAGAGGCAGCTTTTTTAAGACACCGCCTCATGTGGATGCCCTCGATGGAGTAAAGTCTGGTGCCTGTGATGTCGCAGGACGATTTAACAACCCTTTGGAGTTTATTCTTGTCCTGAGATTTGGCGTCTCCATACCAGGCAGTGACGGAACCAGCCAGAATGCTCTCCATGTTACACCTGTAGAAGTTTGAGAGTCTTCAGTGACATACTGAACTACCTCAGACATCTCACAAAGTATAGCTGCTGGCAAGCCTTCTTTGTGATTGCATCAACATGGAGGCTCCTCGGAAATGCTGACGCACAAGAATTTGAAGTTGAAACCCTCTCCACTACTGAGCCCTCGATGAGGACTGGGTCGTTTTCCCCTGACTTCCTCCTGAAGTCCACAATCATCTCTTTGGTTTTGCTGACATTGAGTGCAAGGTGGTTGTCGTTCCACCATATGACGAGCTGATCTCTCTCCCTCCTGTACGCTTCCTCATTGCCGTTTATGATTCTGCCGACAACTGTGGGGTCATCAGTAAACTTGTAGGTGGTATTGGAATTATGTCTGGCCACACAGACATGGGTGTATAATGAGTCGAGCAGTGGGCTAAGCACACATCCTTTGTTACGATCAGTGACGAGGAGACATTGTTTCCAATTCATACTGACTGTGGTCTTGTGATGAAAAAGTCAAGGATCCAGTTACAGAGTAGGGGTATAGAGGCCTAGAGATTATAGCTTCTCAACCAACACTGAGGGAATAATAGTATTGAAGGACGAGCTGCCGTCTGCATGAATTGCTGTTTTCGAGGTGATCCAGAGCTGAGTGGAGAGCCCGTGATATTGCATCTGCTGTGGAGCGATTGTGACGATAGGTGAATTGCAGTGGGTCTTTACATGCTAATTCTGGCCATGACCACCCTCTTTTAGCACTTCATCACAGTAGAAGTTAGAGCTACTGCCCGGTAATCTTTGAGGCAGCCCACGCTACTCTTCTTGGGTATTGAGATGATTGATGCCTTTTTGAAGCTGATGGCAACCTCTGACTGCAGCAATAGGAGGTTGAAAATCCGTGAACACTCAGCTGTTTGGTGCAGATTTTTAGTACCCTGCCAGGTATGCTATCAGGATCTGACACCTTCACCCTCTTGAATGATGTTCGCATGTTACCTTCAGAAAAAGATCTCATGGAGTCCTCAGCATTTTCAGGGATTCTAGTAGGCATTGGTTGGTTCTTCTTCTCAAAGTGAAAGTGGTCTCTCCCTCTAAATCATGCCCTCTGTGCCTGGCAACGTCTTGGTGATTCTCTTCTGTATCTCTTCCAATTTATTGATATCCTTCCTATAACTGGGTGACCAATGCCTCATATAGCTGAACCAGATCCCAATTGTAGTACTCAATTCTCTGACTAATGTAAACCAGTATGTCAAACACCTCTTCAGCATTCTCAAGTCAGATCCTCTAGCTTGGAGTCAAGAACTTTGTGGGCCCGAAACTGGAATTTAATGGTACATTACACAAAAGATTTAATAGCTTGATAATAATCTCGCAAGTTCTCTAAGTCACAAGGCTGCCAAAAAAAATGTAAAATTGTCACATTAATCCATTGGACTAGTTTGGTAATTAGACTCCAAGTCATAATTTCCAAAACATTCTGGAAGATTATTATTCTGCAATGCGACCCATCTATCTCTGTGACAAATAATCTTGAGAACTTGTGTCTTTTTATGAAATTGGAGGGAAGCCCTTGACATGAGGATTTATTAATAATCCAGTCATTTAAAGTCTTAATGATTCAGAACATGATTTGAAATAACCATGAATGAAAATAGGATTCCAAAATCTAACGATAATAAATGCCAAAAATAAGATAATGAAAGATAAATAAATCCCTGAGCAGATCTCAGTTTTCTTCTGGGTTTTAAAATGGGTGTCCCAGAGAATGCATAAATAAATAAATACCTGTAATCAGCCAAGTGACCTTGATCCACACCAGACGGAAATCTCTGGAATATTTTAACATGTTGTGAGAGTCCATTTTGGCTTTGAAACAATCAGCAAGCCTCAAGTTCATCAAAGCTTGGCTACAACAAAACTTGTACAGAGAAGAATTGCTTTGAGCCCTCCATCCTTTCAGTCAAGGACTTTCTTCCTGATAATGTACTGAGATTTGTCGCAGAATGTGAACCGAGTGCAGCTAAAGGGGAATACGTACATCCCAGCTCCCATCTACCAAACACAAAGGGTGGGTGAAGTGATGTAGATACTGGCTTGTGAAATGGACCCATGACTTCACTAGCAAGCCATCAGTCAGGTGGCACACAGCACCACTGCTGGAAGTAACAAAGCAAGCACCAGTGAATGCCTGATTATGAACTGAGCTCCTGAATTCAGCAGTGTTATTGTGAAGAGAGTGAAACACGAAGGTCTGCAGACGCAGTGATGGTAGTAAAAACTCACAGAAATGCTGCAGGAACTCAACTGGCCTCACGGCGTCCATAGGAGATAAAGATATATTTCTGACATTTCAGGCCTGTGCCCTTCTTCAAGGAATAAGCAAAGAACAGGAAAGCGTCAGAATAAAGTCTGAAGACTGGCCAGGGGAGGAGTCCAGGCCAACAAAAGGTGTTAACTGGAAATGATGAGAGGTGAGAACTGATTTTAAATCTGTGAAAGGAGACAGAGGGAAGAGGGAGTGAGAGAGTGAAACATGACCACAGGCAGAGCTAGGAGTAACTGGCTATGGGTGAGTTGTCAGGCTCAGGTGGTACAACTTTTCACAGCAGAAAATGTACAAGATTTCACCAACTTGACATTTTAAAGATTCTTCTTTCCCAAAAGATCAGGTGTTCCTGTTAAATTAATTCCAGAGTTTACAACTGACTGAGTTCGGCTCGGAAGTATCTGGCTCTGGGAATTGAATTGTTAAATGTGGAAAAACTAAGAATTTATTTTGTGTTTTATATATTAAAAGAGGAAAGTCACTCCACCAGATAGAAATTTAAACTGCTCAAAGTACTGGAAAAAAAAACACTTAATTTGAGATACATCAAATCAGAAAAGGTGCTAGAGAAACCATGGGTAGCAAGACAGCTTTTTTAACACTAACAAAACTGGTTGAAAAAAATTACACGTTGGTGACATCTTGGAATGTTTAAAATTGCAATGTTTTGAACAGCTCTCCTCAATCCTTCAGTGGACAATGTGTGTATTCAACTGTGTGTTCCCCAGGTGAAAGATCAGTTCTGTAGCACCAGTGTCAACATTCAAACATCTAAATTGTCACAGCAGAGTGAAACTTTACAGCTGCAACTGACAGACTGTTTAACTTCAGCTAACAGAGTCTGCGCAGAGTGCACTAGTGGCAGTATGTGAATGCACTGGCTTCTTTTGATCAGTGACAAATGTTAACATTTCAGATTTTGATGCATACAAAAAATAGAGAAAACTTTGAGAATACAGCATTACCGAAATTGTCAAACCAGGTTCACAGATTTACATAGTGCCTTGTTGCAAATTGCGTGGATGTTGTTTGGAAAAGTTTCAGTAGGAAAACTGTCGATAGGACACAATGGTTTAGAAATCCTGGTCCTCCATAATTGTGTCTACAATCTATATTATCTCAATAAGCCTGTTGGTGAAAACATCAGTAAGATCAGACATTACCCAGTACTGGGGGGGCTGAAAATGTATTGCGTAGAAGCAAAACCAATGCGGAGATTAGAGTAGCTGCTGACCAGTAATCAACTCAGTAGAGTGTGGAGTTCCAACTGGCAAATTGGAGGGTCATTGGCCGATCAGCGAGCCAGTGGGGAAGTTTAATACATTGAGGATGGGAACAAAAATGGTAGTCAGAGACATTGGGAGAAAGGATGGAAGTGGAAAAAATGTTGGTGGATAGCATTGAAAGATAAAAAAAAATAAGGATCTACTTTGGGGGGATTCCAGTCCATCAAAGACCAACATTTCAGTTCGAGTGAATCTTCTTCCAAAAGGTTGATCTTCCAGGGGATCTGTTTAGAATCCCATCTACTCTCCTGCTCTTCTGGAGATGGGGGTGGGTTGGGGGAAAGAGTGATCCCATCAATACTCCCACTCTGTGGAGCTGGGAGATGCAATCGTCTCGACACTGCTCCAGATTCCTGAAGCTGGAAGCAATGGACATGTTTCTTCCCTCACTCAACCTTTCCTGTGTCTGTTTCTGTCCTCCCTCTCCCCACCGTCTTGGTTCTTCCTCTGCCTTTGTTGTCCGCCCATGTTGTTCCTTGTCAGATAAGGACAGATGGTGGGATCCATCTGTGCTGTGACCTTTCATCCTACACTTCTGCATATCAGTCACCGTTTCTTTCTTGGTGGCTTTTGAGGTTTCTTTCGTCTCTTGACAGTCTGCCACTTCTTTGTTCCCAGCGCAGCTCCCTCCTCCACATTTGGCCCAGGTGCTGAGGGACTTGCTGGGCCATTTTGAAATGCAGTTAAAAGTCAACCCATTGCTGTTGGACTGGGGCCAAACGTAGCCCACACAGAGTAGGGTGGGAAGATTGCCAGATGGGATTTGACGACAACTCAGCAGTTCCCTGGCAACCAAAACTGATGTTAACTCTTTTGATTCTCTGCGGCTGCCGGATGACATTGAATGTTGTCTGATAATGTGATATCTGACTGCAAGAGTTCCAATCACATGACTCTTGCAGTTTACAGATGTGGTAATATTGAATGGTTGATTTGTTTCAAGTCCCTCGTGATAATTTGGTGTAAAACACTTAAGTCTGCTGACATCGTGAATGAAGTAAAAGCACAATGCAAAAGAAACTCAGCAGGTAAAATATGGCAAAGATAAAGATCCAAAGTGGGCACTGAGTCGGAGAGGGTGGCATATAGCATGCACGGAACTCATTAAGAGCAAAAGGTCAGAGGACATGGTAAAGACCAAGCAGGAGTCAGAGAGGGAGGGCAAGTCAGTGTGGTGGAGGGAGGAGGGTGTGGGGAGGAGTGCGGTATGTGGAGGGTTGGGCAAGATAGAAGGAGGAGGTGCAGGTTGGGGGGGTCAGAGGGTGGAGGTGGTAGGGGAAGTGGAGGTTTGGAGAGGTTAAGGGGTGAGTTCAGACAGGTGGTGGAGGGTAGATGTCAGAGGGGTGAGGTGGAAGTTAGGGTGGAGGAGAAGGTCTGAGAGTTAGGGGTGGGGAGAGCTCAAAAGGGGAGATGAAGGTTGAGGTGTGAGGGGTTAGGGAAGGGTAGGGAATGAGCCAGTGGGATCCAGCAGCGGTGCCACATTTGGCAGTGCAGGGGAGGTCGGGACCACAGTAAGTCCCTGCGTCATTGAAGGCGTGGGTAGCCACGGCGTGCTGGCAGCCGGGGCCAAAGTGAGAATCGGCGTTGGAGGCATCCAATGGGCATGCGGCCAGGGCCCATGTGAGAGTGATGACATGAACCAGCTGCTCTGAGAACTAGAAAGTCACCAATGCAGAGGCAAGGAAAGTGAACAGATTCAAGCCACACATAGGAAGCTCTGCATTCCTGGCATTTCTCCTTCAGAAGTGTTTGCTTCAACTTCCAGGAATGCCATCTCGTCAGTGAATCTAGTTAATTAGGTTTTAGGCAAACATTAAATAAGTTCAGTAGCCCCTCAGTATAATTCCACACAAGCCCTTGAGCCCATTCCCCTTGAGATCTCTCCTTCTTTTAAATATCTTATTTAAAATTAGACATACAGCATGGTAACAGGGCCTGTCAGCCCATGAGCCCATGTCTCCCAGTTAACCTACAAACCCATACATCTTTTGAGGGGTGGGAAGAATTCCTGACGTTGGGGAAACAGAGGATGACTTTCCTTATTCTCCCTTTATTCGGGACAACATTATACATTGTGCTGAAACAACAGCAAAACTCTTTAGTCAGCAGGCGCGGATAATATCACGCATGCACTCATGCAAAATGCTGATAGTGACCTGCCGTACAAGATAATGCAGGGATATCCCAGAATTAGACTTCAACTGGACTCTGACAGAATGATAACCTCTGCATTAACAGGGAAGTTTGCTGACTGGAATTTTTCTTTTAGAAATGCCACAGTAGTTTCCCATAGTTCCAGGAAAATCCTGGTCAACCCAAGAGGATCGAAAATCCTTATTCTTTGCCGGCGCTGCCAGAACTGCTGTAACGGCAGTGTGACTGCTGGTGCGGGCTCAGGAGAGTGGGAGGCGGAGACACAACACTGCTCCGCAGGGTCCTACTGCCCGGTCTTGATGTCAATGGTTCCATACTGGCGTTAAACAGCCTGTAAGAGGATCTAATGGTGTATTTCTTAAAATTCTGGAACCATGGGGGTCTGTGCCCAAGATGGGAATACCAGTGCTTGGCAGCGAACCACAAGGGGATGCAGACTGGCAGAGCAGCAGTCTAACACAAGGCCCTAGAAATAGGGTGAACAGCCTCCTGCTGAGAAGAAGCATGGGAGGTAAGGTGACTGTGGCAGGCTAGCAAGGGGCTCAGCAGTCAAAGGGCTCACACTGCTGTGGATATTGGTGTCATGGGGTCGAAGGACTCACACAGGCTGCGAGCTATTGGTGTCATGGGGTCAAAGGACTCACAGAGGCTGCAGGCTTCTGGTGACTTGCAGTCGAAGGACCCACAGAGGCTGCAGACTGGAGGCACTGGAGGTGAATCCACGGATAATCAGTGAATCTGAAGGGACTCTGTTGCTTCTCCTTTTCTTATCGTTAGGGTGCCAGGCCTAACTCTTTGTTTGCCTTGTGGCAGACAGAAGTTGATCATGTATAATTATAATTTATGACAAGACATTAAAAGGAACCTTGACCCATTATTATTGGTTCCCAATTAACTTGCCTAAGTACAAGCATTTCCATTGCTTCATGGGAAGTCGCTTCATCACTTGAACAGTGACATTGTGTTGTCATTAAGCAATCCTGCAAAGTGCTCCAAACATCCAAAGTATTTTTATTGCCTGCACTTGCAATGTTAAAGCACTCGATGATACACTGACCTAAATTTGGATGTATTTTAAAAATAATACTAGAATGATGGTTTGAGAAGAAAATATCATGATGAATTAAACGTCTTACACGTGACAGATTAGCTTTCTTCAACATCTTCACACCAAGATGGTCACTCACTTTGATCCTGCAGCCCACCAATCCTATGGTCCCTCCTTATTTTAAATATCCTTTTTGTTTTAATTAGACCTACAACACGGTAACAGGCCCTTTCAGCCCATGAACCCGCGCCACCCAAATACACCAGTTAACCTACAAACCCCATACATCTTTTGAATGAGCACCCGGAAACAGGGAGAACGAACAAAATCCGTACAGACAGCGTTGGATTCAAACCCAGGTAGCTGGAGTTGTGCTAACTGCTACACTAACCATGCCTCAGTTATTCCCTCTCAGTTATCCTTCAGTTATTCCCTCTCAGTTATCCTTCTCTCAGTTATTCTCTAAGATGAAACCAACAGCAAGCCGAAAAATCAACCACCAGTGGTCGGAACTATAGCCCCGCCCATGGGCTGCCCACTGACTTTCCGAACCGCAAGCTATCAAAGGCCTTTTCCCTGTTTTTAAATACAGTGGGATTTGAGGCAGGGGAACAGGAGGTCGAGGCAGGGGGAAGGTTGATGAGTGCTGCTTCAGGATATGTGCTTTGAGGACATCACAGAAATCTGAGCACAGCAAAGTAACATGAGCCAAAACAGCAGTGATGTATCACCGCAAAGCTTAGCTCCATTTTGGCCTGATTGGACTGCAGGACATCTACCTTCCAAACGATAGATCTAACCAGCTGAAGAACTTTGACTTTAAGGGTCTGATGAACATTCCGTGATACTAATTCAGACTGGTCCCGAATTTAGCTCGCTCACCTGCAATCCTCCAACAAGCTCACCCAGGTCTGGTCTCTAATGAAGATAGTCATGTACATGCATGAAGGTAGAATTTCTCACATTCTCTCTGCATAGCCCAATGAGACAAGTATTCATTCATTGCTCCCCAATGAAGAGGGTTGAATGCTCAGAGAGGTGAAATAGAAAACGGGCATGTTCACTTTGATTGAGATAAGAAACATCAATCAGAACTCATTCCAGCAAATCATATCCCTTCCAGAACAAACTTTCTGAGGAGTTCAGGCGACCATGTTGGGAGGATGGAAGGGAGGGGGAGCTGCAAAATGGGGTGGGTGTACATCCTGAGGAAGTGGTCTGCACTTCAATTTTCTGTAAAGTGAAGCTCCATATTCTGTGGATGTGTCAAGAAAGAATTCCGATTTCTTTTTCTCCCCCACATAAATTCCATGAGGCCCTATTTTATTCTGTATCTCAGATTTTTGGGTAGTGTTGTGAATCCGGTGCGGCTGTAACACGAGGGTTGGCCGTATTGAAAAATTAGTAAATCAGTCTTCTCATGGAGCACAGCTGAAGTAAAGCTGAGGAACAATTCCATAAATAACTTTCCCCGCTTCAACAGCTAGACATTGAAAGACTGGCTAAAAACTGTGACATAATCTTGAATATATTTCCAGTTGATTTCACATTGTCCAATTTTGGTACTGAATTAACTCTGTTATAATTCATTCAACTGACATAGCATCAGATGGCCAGTAGGTGGAAACATTCTCTACTTTTCCGGGTAAAGGAACCAAGTCCACACAAAACCTGAACTCTCAGATTTCCTGGTTATTATCGGTTCCTAATTACCTTGCCCAAGTACAAAATAAAGGTCCATTGCTTAATGGTTAACAGCTTCATCACTTGAATCGCATTGCGTGGTCATTAGCAACTCTGAAAAGTGCCCGGAACATCTGAAACATTTTTATTGCGTACACTTGCAATGTTCATCACACATGCTGATCTGTTGAGGGCAGGTCAACACCACCGTCAACGTTCGCTAGTATATCATGCTCACCCACCCCACCCATAATGAATAAAAATGATCAACTTCTATTTAATCTGCAAATACAAAACCTGGAATCACAGATCAAATTTCCTCCCGCACTGAAACTTTAAAACAATAAATCTATAACGTGCATAAAGTTCAAGCTTCCCTGTTCATATGGGGAAGCTGTGGCAGCTCTCTTACAAAATAATTTCCTTCTCTACTGTTGCAAATTCAGGGAAAGTACACTCACTTAATCTTGGGTATTGAGGGGCTGTATTTTCAGAGACAGGTTAGACAAGTAGAGGTAGAGCTGAGTTTCTCCAGCATTGTGTTTTCAACCATAGTGTCAACCACGAAGACTCAAAAGGTGGTCGTGGAGATGAGCCCCCACTGCTACACAAAATTCTCTTCATGAAGGGCAACCAAATCCAACTCCTGGCCTTCACATGAGGCACGGTTCTTATGCCCGGTGGAGCTAGTCTCACTGACAGGAGAAGGGGCAAAGGCGGGCCACTGGTGCCTTGAAGTCAGTTGCTCGAGGCAGATGGGGCTCGTGAACCATGGATGGTAGCTCATCTAGGAGAGGGATCATACCGATTTCAAACCTCCGCTGCCTTGTGGCTATACCCACTCATGGGAAAGGCTTTGGGAGTAAACCCAGAGGAAAAGTCCAGAGTCAAGAGTCCTGAAGGTGCCTGGGATGCTGCTGGCACCAAACTGTATTGACTTTCGTTGTTCTTTTGGGCTTGACATTAACATGGAGAGGGGGGGGTCCCAGGGCATGGGCAACATACAGATCTATGTGTGGCTGTGGCTTGGCGAGGCCACTCCAGTTACTACCAGAGGTGCAGTACCCATGGTTGACCATGACCAATGGAGGCTTTCGTGTTTAGTTCCTTTAAACAAGTAGAGGGATATCGGGATGGACTGATGATGTTGCTACTTGCCCTCCTCCCCCCACCCTTCTAAAGAGTCACAGTAATGGAAAGGCATTTGATGTGTTTATCTTCTGTTAACCCCACACTTGATCATTCGACCAGGTAAAAGAGGGGCATCCTATCCACTTGAATTCTGGGAGTTTTGGCATCTGAAGGGGACTGCCCACATTTGGAGTGTTTGCATGATGTAACCCTCAAACTATTGTTTCCCGAAAATTTCTGATGGAACTTGTTCAGTGTATTTCAAAGGACAAGTGAATTACAGATGAGGGATGGAGATTGAAATCTGAAGAATTTTATTTTCAAATTGTGAATAAATCACCTGACCTTGAAATCCGTCTTGGTTTATGTCTCCGACGCTGCTGACTGCGTGACCAAACAAGGAACCCAATGAACCATTCAGCACCAGGTTTGGTTGTTCAGAGAATTTCCCTGCCTCATTCATGTAAATATAAACAGTGCCACTGATCTCCTTCTTGTGGTCAAAGTAGTGAGGCGCTCCAACAATGAGGTCCTGCCAACTGCATTGAAAAGCAAAACAAATCATTTTAATTTCTACAAAATAACATAATTGACATCACTTACTTATAGACCAGCCCAGTCGGAACAGAATGCAGCAGGCTCTGTTTATCTTGTCTGAAATTAGCAATAAATGAAGTACTGTGACATATGAATCCACTAGATTTCATTAGAAGGAAATGTTAAATGTGTAATTTCACTGCACAAGCAGTTGGTGCTATACGGAGAATTCCACTTACACAACAACATGGTTGATAATTGAATATGCAATGTGAACCATATAAATCTGACAGGTCCTTAGCTCGCCCCTTAGCTTCTATTATATCAGCTAATCCCTCTTTCCCAATTCAGATGAATGGTCTTCGATCTGTTAGCTGCCTGACTTGCTGTTTCCAGCATATACTTTGACAAAGGAGGCTATTGGATCGTGTCACATCTGCAGACGAAGGAAGAAATAATAATTAACTGGAGTTCTCTGTGCTAATCATTATGTTTTGGTTCCAATTTGTGTTCACTTGGGTGGATGTCAGATGAGAACAGTGTGTAGTTTAGCTTTTTTTTCGAAAGGTACTCAATTTTGCTGATGTCTGCTCACACAGTGCTGGCAGTTTGCCAGCATTTCACTATTTGGCCGCATTTTAGATATAAATCTAATGATTTGTTGTTCAGCTACTTCACAATAAGAAAGGAGTTGCATTAAAACCATACCTTTCACGGACTTGGAATAAGCAAGGAGTTTAATGGCTAGTTCATCATTCTTGAAATAGAGTTATTACAATACAGGGAAACAGGGCAACAGAGACACCCAGCACACAGAAATGAAATAAATGACTGTACAATCTAATCATAGCTATGCTCGTTTGCAATTGATAGCAAACAGAGAACGAGAACACCCTGGCTCTTCAAGGAATGCTGCTGTGTCTTTCAGATTCATCTGAAGGGAAATAAACAATCTGTTCTTTCACTCTTTAAAAACACTGAAGGGGCACAAAGTTTATCATTTAGCCTTTTCAACTGCAGCACCTGGTTAGCCTTCCTGGGACCTAGGTACAATGACTGGGGCAAAGGCGCTGGAAGCACCCGTTAAATTGCAACAGGATCGACCCATTAAATTGCCAACCCTGCGATTTAAAGGGGATCCCGCCCCCGTAATGACGCGTCATGCACTCACTGGAAGTACTGCCGGATGTTCGGATGCTGGGTGCCCGGTGACGCACGCACACAAGCGCAGGCATCACCGGAATAAATGGGTCAGCCATTTTTGTTCTCAAATGGCCTGTGGACACGACCTAGGTAAGTTTAATTGGGTTCCCTGACTACCTCTGAGGTAGGTCAGGGACCCAGTTGGATTCCGACGGGGTTGACCGGGTCAAACCCTTTCGAACTGTCACATAACTGGGGCACTAACTGGGCAAATAACCCCTTCTTACACGGTAATTTGAAAGGGCCTACTGAAGTAGATGCTACATCGACTGAGATAGGGCTGTGACCGAGTTAGCTTGAGCTCCTGGAAAGAGAGAAGAGAAAACTAGAAGGGGAAAACTAGTATGAGAGAAACCAAAAAATAACATCAAGGGGTAGAAAATAATCCTTGGTCAAACTTGCAGCAATAGTTACATATTTTGGTGGCTCACCAATTCCCAAATTTAATTCAATTGAGGAAATGAAAGCAAATTTCTGAAAATGGGTAAAAGGCATAACTGTAATTATCAGTTTAGGTCACTTGAAGGAAGGTAAATTTCTACAGTCATATCTTTCTGAAGTAAAATCATTAATAGAATGATCACAAGTTTGTTGATGTCTAATACTGGTTGAGCAGGAATTCCAGTTCACATTACCTTACACCAGTGATTCTCAACCTTTTTTTTCCCCACTCACATACCACCTTAAGTAACCCCTTACCAACCTTTCTATCCTATGTGGCATGCCATAGGTGCTCTGTAGTTAGTAAAGGATTACTTGGGGTGGTATGTGAGTGGGGGGGGGGGGGGGGGAGGGGAGGTTAAGAAACACTACATAATACTCTCACAGAATGCGGTTTCTCATATTCTGACAAGATTTGAGCAAATTTTTTTTTTTAATAAATGTGAATTAGGGAGAAATTTTTAAAGAGAACAGGTCACTGAGAAAGACATTGTGCAGCAGATTTGCAGTGAAATTTCAGAAATGCATAAAAGCCTAAGGGGAGAAACTTCAACAATCTAGAGAATGAGGGAAATGGAAGTAGTTGTTCAGAGATATGCCTGAGAGAACATTTGGGTGACATGCTTAGCATTACGCTATTACAGCACCAATGTCCCGGTTTCGAATCTGGCGCGACCTGTACAGAGTTTGTAATTTCCTCCTGTGTCTCTATGGGTATCCTCTGGCTGCTCCAGTTTCCTCACACATTCTAAAGCCATTCAGAGTTAGTAAGTTAATTGGTCACATGTGTGCATTGGGAAAGCATGGGCTCATGGGGCAGAATGGCCTGTAACCAATCTTTATCTCTAAATTAAGAAACATTCTTGTTCAGTACATTTCTGGCCAGTGGCAGATTAACTACCACTCAGGCCCCTAGGCTGAGTTTTAGTAAGGCCCCTCCCCTGATCTTGCCTACACCCCCCCCCACCCAGGTGATCCCTTCCCCTCACATATTTTAAGTTTACCCGCCGGGTATGTACTTGGGGTGTGTGCACACTGTGCTCAGCGATGGTAGGATAAAATTGATAGGCCGGGTGGCAATAGCCTGGTGGAGAGGGGTGGATGAGGAGTGGAGAGGTTGGGCCAGTAGTGGGGTGCCTTGGTGCCAGCTGGGCTCCAACACTGATGACCACCCATGTAACCGGTTCGTCAATGTTGGCATTTTATCTTCTGAGCTTTCTGGCTCAGGTTCAGTGAAATAGCTGGAGACAAAAAACAGCTAGGTAAAAATCACGCATAGGCAAATTTCTAAGATGCAATATGCTTGTATATAATCTATTACTAACGCATATTTCTATTCCCGGACTTCTTTTTCCTCTAATTACATCGATTAAAACAGAACACTCTGTCCAGGGTCCGCCTTTGCTTGTGCCTTGACAACACAATGGAAAGCTTCTCAGTTGATCGATTCAGATTTATTAAATCATAAATACCACACTGAAAATGCACAGATATATTTCTGTGTGGTAGGGAGAATTGAAAGAATAAGGTTATTTTTAATTTGGGACACCACGGGATGTGAGAGTCTCTCAGGAAACAGCGAGGTGATTGCATTGAAAGGCAATGACTTTACCCTTCTTGGTGACAAAACATAGGCTGCGACAGCGGTGAAGTTCAGGGAACAAAGATAGATTGTCCCCCTTCTCCAATCTCTCCCCACCCCCTCCATCCACCAGGCCTTGGAGTATTCACACTCAGCCCAATTGCTTTGAAATGTTCTCCAAGAACCCCATTTTCTCAGGCAGTGTTGTGTGGATCACGGTGACTCGTGAGGCAAATAAAATCCTTTGCAGTTCTTTGCGATTCTGACATCAATTATCTTAAATCAGAGCACCGGCCGGGTCATGTCATGCTTGTCGTTGGGGGGGGGGGATCCTAAACTCTTCCTTATTATGATGTTATTCTGGAGATTACAGGCAGGATTCAACACCGTCTCCTACCCAACAATCCTCCACCTTCCCACCAAACTACAGTATTAGATTTTAACATTTCTCCAACTCATTTGGACATTAAAAATCTAATAGTTTGGTGGGAAGGTGGAGGATCGCACACGCCACAAATCTTTACGCTGTCGCAGCAAGGGTCACCCCAGCAATGGCGCAACGCCAACTCTGGCATGCTCACAGTCACTACCTTCACCCATGACAGCCCGCAGTAAATGTGAAAGGATAAACCGAGACCAAGCTACCCTTTACTGAGCCTTCAGGCTCAGGCCCCTAGGCTTCAGCCTATTCAGCCTAACGGTTAGCCGCCACTGTCTAAAGCCCATTAAGGAAGACAGCGTTTGCTGTGTTTGGTTCTGGGAAGCACATCAGATCAAAGGGCAGCAGGGTTAGCGTAGCAGTTTGCTCATTGCTGTTACAGTGCCAGCGACGCTGGTACAAATCTGGCGCAGTCTGTAAGGAGATTGTATGTTCTCCACATATCTGCATGGGTTTCCTCCCACCCTTCAAAATGTATGTGGGTTGTAGTTTAATTGAGCTTAATTGGGTGGCACGGGCTCATGGGACGGAAGGGCCTATAACCGTATGGTATGTCTAAAATTTAAAATTTAAGTGGACCAAGCATCGGTGAATGAATATTTAGAAAGCAGCAATCATGTTATAAAATTTAGCTCAGCTATGGAAAAGAGAATAGACAATTGTGAAGTAAAACCACAATTGGTTGAGGGCCAATTTCAAAGGGTTGAGAACCCATCAGCCTTGGGTAAATAGGAATCAAAGCTAGGATGGCAAAACTATAATTCAGCGATGGGAAGTCATTGTGGAGATGTTTCAGCTAAAATTCAGACACACTCCTTTAAGGGAAGAGCGTAGGGAATTTAAAGAGTTTATGGATGACAAGATAGAAAGTAATATAACAGCGTGCTTTACTCTCTCCAGGTCATTTTCTATCAGAGGCTAGTTTTAAACAATATCTAACAGTAGCAAAGAAACAATGAGTCCCATTTATTGATGGTGTGTCAGCACGGTATTCTCGATCTCCCGGTCTGATAAAAGTTAAACACTTCCATCAGGAATTGGAGGAAGTTTCAGGAAAAAGTTTAGAAAAAGCTCATATTCAGTTAACCAGTTTACCTATCAGATGCAAGGATCGACAATGAGATAGACAACAGACTCGCCAAGGCAAATAGTGCCTTTGGAAGACTACACAAAAGAGTCTGGAAAAACAACCAACTGAAAAACCTCACAAAGATCAGCGTGTACAGAGCCGTTGTCATACCCACACTCCTGTTCGGCTCCGAATCATGGGTCCTCTACCGGCACCACCTACGGCTCCTAGAACGCTTCCACCAGCGTTGTCTGCGCTCCATCCTCAACATCCATTGGAGCGCTTACACCCCTAACATCGAAGTACTCGAGATGGCAGAGGTCGACAGCATCGAGTCCACGCTGCTGAAGATCCAGCTGCGCTGGATGGGTCACGTCTCCAGAATGGAGGACCATCGCCTTCCCAAGATCGTGTTATATGGCGAGCTCTCCACTGGCCACCGTGACAGAGGTGCACCAAAGAAAAGGTACAAGGACTGCCTAAAGAAATCTCTTGGTGCCTGCCACATTGACCACCGCCAGTGGGCTGATAACGCCTCAAACCGTGCATCTTGGCGCCTCACAGTTTGGCGGGCAGCAACCTCCTTTGAAGAAGACCGCAGAGCCCACCTCACTGACAAAAGGCAAAGGAGGAAAAACCCAACACCCAACCCCAACCAACCAATTTTCCCTTGCAACCGCTGCAATCGTGTCTGCCTGTCCCGCATCGGACTTGTCAGCCACAAACGAGCCTGCAGCTGACGTGGACTTTTTTTACCCCCTCCATAAATCTTCGTCCGCGAAGCCAAGCCAAAGAAGGATATTCAGCTACAATGTTTCTTTTAAATTGATGTTGACAACCATGTTTGGTCTCCCTTTGGAGCAGAAATTTTCTCAGAATTTTTCCACTAAAGGAAAAACGTTCCTTCTTTACAAATTGACTGGTAAAAATAATCAATTCAAACGGCAGCTTTGAACTGTCCAGATTACGTACCTGTCACTGTCGAGATCCGCAACAGCCACAGAACTCCCAAAGTATGACCCTGTTTGATGGCCGGTTATCGTGTGTTTTATGTGCAGTTTATCGGTTTTCCCTTGTTGAAGCAGAAATACAGCCCCTGTGTGATTATAGCGTGGTCCTCCTGCAACGTAAGTGAAGTGATCTTTATGCGTGATGCGCTTCCCAGAGGTGAGAGAGTATCCTATGGAAAGAAAGAACAAACACAAGGTTATTCTTGAAGGCATTGAATAGGTTTAAGAACGAGGTAGCTGAATGATTCCAGTCCAAAAGACTGAAGCTTCCTACATAGCACTACTGCAAGATCACTAAAGATTTATCATTTAACATAATACACTTTTGGACTATTAGCCCTCAGCCAACCAACTGAGAATACTGACTATTTATTTATTTTACCATTGTACAGTAAAACCCCAGTTATTCAGAATTCAAGGATCCAGCAGTCTCAAGAAACATGCAAAAAAAAAAGTGGACGATATATAAGTAAGAAATACGGAAATTTAAAACTGACATGCCTCACAACTAGTTTGTCAATCTCGCAACACACAATCTCGAGCAACCGGAAAATTCACTTAATCGGCATCTACCAGATAATGGGGACTTTACTGTATCTTTTTTTTAATCTCTCCTCATGGTTTCATACACATGATTAATTTGTGTCAGTCCATTTTACGTAACTGGAGTGAGTAAAACTTTCATTCATTGCATCTGTACATTGTGCTTATGCATTTGACAATGAACTCTCACTCATTCATTCAACCTCAAGGACCAAGTTAAAGACGGGTCTCATCTGTCCACTGAGGTACTACAGTCAGTGGGCCCATTCTTCATTGAGTCATGCCAGAAAGAACATTTTTTGTCATTGTTGTACGATGACAGGATAGACTTCCATTAGTTCATCTTGTCTTAAACTCAGATTGAATTGACTCCATAACAAGAGGACTGGTTGATGAGGACTGAGCACTGTGGCTGCCTAATGGAAGGATTCAGCATTAAGTCAGTACCTCACTTAGAAGAGTGGCATCGTGGAGGAAATATTGTGGAGACTGTTCAATACCTATATAGCTGTTACTTATTGATAAATCCGGGAGCTGATAGGGGCCATCATCCAGTATATTGAGCTCCAGAAATGTGATGTTCTTTTGTGCAACTTGGACGGTTCCTATTAAAAAAAAAACAAATTAACCATTAATCAACACCTGAAATCTCATTCATTCAGTACTTCCTCAAGACAAGGCATGAAAATATTCAGATAAAAAAAATTCACAGGAAGTTCAACATCACTGTATCATTGGTAACGAGTAACATGATAAACTTGGTTTTGATCTCAGCACTATAGCCTCCCTGAATTGTTTTTTTGTTTGGGTGACAGTGATACTAACTTCTTTTCTAAATGCTGAAAGAGATACAACAGCTTGAATCTTAATTCAGCCTGTCCGAGCATGGAATGCATGTCATCCAGCCCACTTCAAGCACTGTTACAGCACCAGTAACCTGGGTTTGAATCCAGTGCCGTCTGTCAAGAGTTTGCACATTAGCTGGTGGTCAAAACTAATCACCATTTCTGGACTTGGGTGACCAATCTCAGGTTGCTATTTTCTGGCCAAAGTGATGCTGAATCGTTGGCATGGATGTTCCTTATTTGGAGGAAAAGAAAACTTTTTGACGTTGCAGGCAACATCCCTCCATTGACTTTCACCTCATCAAGCATCAGCTGAGAAGTGGGTGCTGGTCAACTCAAACCACATGTTCTCCTCCATGAGGCAATTGTTAGCATGGCAGAAATTAAAAAGAGGGGCAAAGTGTTCATTTCTCGGAATGAAAAGCGCTTTTGGCTCAATGTTTGTGTGAACCTTAAAAATTACGGAAAACAATCATCGAATATGGCAGAACAGAAATGCTACTGCCACATAATGCCAGAGATCTGCATCATCCTTGACTTCCAATGCTGTGTGTGGACTGTGTACATTCTCCTTATGATCAAGTAGGGTTCCCTCAGATGTTCCAGTTTCTTCCTATATCCCAAAGACGCGGGGCTGGAAATTTACACTGGGACTGTAGATGGGTGACAGGAGAATTTGGGGAGCTGATTGGCCTTTGAGAAAGAAAATCTTTCAGGGAAATGTAAAGGAAGAAGACTGTATTTGATGGGTCAAATGGCCTCCTTACTCATTGTGTGAAAGTATGAGGAAGGACAAGTACGTGGCCCTAGAGAAGATCACCTATAACCTCAGAAGCAGGTATGATGTATTTTCAAGAATATGGAATTCACTCCCAAGGTACATCAGGGTAAATCTTCAACGATTCTCCCTCCCATCTCTTCCAACCACCACCCCCCACTCCCCCTCCCCCCACCCCCAGTGCTCGCAGCACCGAGGACCCTAGATAAGTCAGGTTATTTCTCCCTTGATGGAACTGGGGTTTATCCGAGGTGAAGCCCATCTTTTCTTTTTCTTATTGTTTATCTTTTCTTCTTTCTGGGAGGATGGGAGGTTCCTCTTATTTGGTTCTTCTTTCTCTCCATTATCTTTCTATTCTCTTTCCCTGCCTTTGGTACATCATGGACATTGAATTTGTTTTTTGGAGTGTTACTGTAACTTTTTTAATAATAATTGAATCACATGTTGACTTCTTTTTTCTCATTTTCTTTAATATTGACCTGCAGATCAACATTTGTATTATTTTGTTAATATTATTGATGATTTTCTTTTGATTTTTTTTTGTTTTGACTGCATGTTGATTAAAAATACTCAAAATAAATTATTTAAAAAAAGACAAGCAAGTGGGACTGATCTCTGGGATCAACTGGATGTCAGGCTCAACGAACGGTTTGGGATTCTTCTTTGGCTTGGCTTCGCGGACAAAGATTTATGGAGGGGGTAAAATGTCCATGTCAGCTGCAGGCTCGTTTGTGGCTGACAAGTCCGATGCGGGACAGGCAGACACGGTTGCAGCGGTTGCAGGGGAAAATTGGTGGGTTGGGGTTGGGGTTGGGTGTTGGGTTTTTCCTCCTTTGTCTTTTGTCAGTGAGGTGGGCTCTGCAGTCTTCTTTAAAGGAGGTTGCTGCCCGCCGAACTGTGAGGCGCCAAGATGTACGGTTTGAGGCGATATCAGCCCACTGGCGGTGGTCAATGTGGCAAGCACCAAGAGATTTCTTTAGGCAGTCCTTGTACCTCTTCTTTGGTGCACCTCTGTCACGGTGGCCAGTGGAGAGCTCGCCATATAACACGATCTTGGGAAGGCGATGGTCCTCCATTCTGGAGACGTGACCCACCCAGCGCAGCTGGATCTTCAGCAGCGTGGACTCGATGCTGTCGGCCTCTGCCATCTCGAGTACTTTGATGTTAGGGATGAAGGCGCTCCAATGGATGTTGAGGATGGAGCGGAGACAACGTTGGTGGAAGCGTTCTACAGTAACATCCCTCTGATTACACTGTCACACCAGAGCTAACAATTCTATGCAAACATTTAAACTCTACATTTGTTAGTTTTCATGAATGAACAAATACCAATTGATAGATGAATCTTAGCTATAAAAATTCTACATAAATGAGATGACCTTCAGAGCATAATCTATATAATCATTAAGATGTACAGTACAACTCCGATTATCCAAAATGATTGGGACCTCGCCTATGTTGGATAAATGGTTTTTCCAGATAACTAGTCTTTCTTTTAAAAAAAACAGCCCAGTAGCAACAGCAAATCACTTGTATCTATGTTTAAACAACAATAAACAATAAGGGAAGGCTTTTTAAGCATTAAAATAATGTTTAATTCTCACACAAAAAAAATGCTGGCCGCCGCCACCGATCCCTGATATGTCCCTACCACTGCCACTGATGCCCAAGGAGGCCTCCCGAGTTGGTAGAACACTCACTGGCAAGTCAACAGGCTCCTGTCTCCCTGGTCGCTGGAGCTCCCAACGCCCAAGTCCCGATTTTGAATCTTCCCTAGGCTGATCCCACATGCACATCGGGGAATGTGTGTGAGTGTGTGGTAATAGGCCGAGGGGAGGGTTTGGAGTTGGCATCGGGAGGGAGGGAGGGATGGAAGGCGATAGAGGGGGAGGGGAGGGAATGCCACTGAGCTTGAGGTCCCACTCCTTCCCAGGAGGCCATTCTCCTTGATGACGTCGGGACAAGGGATGCTTCTGACCACTTGCGGCTGGGAAACAGTGGCACGCAGTTTGAGAGGGAGAGTGAGAGAGAAAAGTCAATAGGGTAGGTAAAGAAGAAATGGAAAGAGAGAGGGGAGGGAGTTACCTGAAACGAGGACAATCGTCGTTCTAATTTCATGTCAGGTGAATTTCTTTTCAAGCTGTGAGGTCAGTTAGAGACCAAAAAAATTTTGGATAAATGAGAATTTCTGAATTGTTTTGTATATCCCCATTTATCCGAAATTTTAAAAAAATTTGGATCAATGAGGATTTCAGAGAATCTGATTTTGGAGTTGTACTGTACTCAATCTCCATAACATTAGTGAATGATTCCCTCATCCCTTGATTGTTAACTCTAGACTCCAGCACACTCCAATCTTGTTCCACTGTCTACAAACTTCAGATTTATCCCGATGCCTTAGCTCCTGCTGGCATGTTTCCAGAGTAAGTTGATGACATGTTGACTTCAAAATTCACATCCTTGTTTTCAAAGTACCTTCTGGTCCAATTCAGTCCAAAAAAAAACAAACAAGGGCGGAGAAATTAATTTTTTGATTGGCTTCAGCTCCAGGAGAGCGATTTTGCACATTCTTCAGAAAATCTGATTTCTAACTTGATGTCAGGATTTTTGTTTATCTTATCACCTGGTTTCCAGATAATATTATCAGACATGTAACATGCCCACTTCATCTACAGTGAAAAGTGCCAGGCTTTGCTCATTCTATTTCCTCTGGAACTGACTGTACTGGTTAAAGAGTCAATGCTCCAAATGTAGCCTTTATCCTCACTGGCATCTGGCATTCTCAAACACATCTTCCCATTTTTCCCTGGAACTAAGAGTCACAGACATGGTTGATTCATTAGTCACAGCATCATGGTTGACACGGTTCGTGTAGTGGTTAGCTCAATGTTGTTACAGCACGAGCAACCTGGATTTGAATCCAGTGCTATCTGTCAGGAGTTTGCACGTTCTCCTCGTGTCTGCGTGGGTTTCCTCCGGTTTCCTCCCACCCTTCAAAACGCACTGGGGATGTAGGTCAAATGGGTGTAAATGGGTGCGACGACTTGTGGGCCGAAAGGGCCTGTTACCATGATGCTGCATGTCCAAATTTAAAAATTTAGATAATTCCAGGCAGTGGTCAGTTCTCACAGTTTACTGCACACTGGTGTGTTTGACAGTCACACAAACTTCTGACTCAAAGGGAGGAAACTTCACCTGGTTTCTCTTCAGCAACGGAGCCTTGCACATTTGACTGAGTTGCAAGCTTGAAAAGCAGGCATTCGCAGACCTCATGGCTACCTCAACATCTCCTGCCAGGAGTACCCAGTTCCACAGGATCACCATGACTCCTTACAAATACCAGGGCAGCTTGATGGGTAAAGAATATTGTATACCTCAGGATGGCACACAATGCTATCACGGTGCCAGCAACCTGGGTTTGAATGTGGCGCTGTCTGTCAAGAGTTTGCACGTTCTCCTTGTGTCTGTATGGGTTTCCTCCAGGTGTTCCAGTTTCCTTCCACCATTTCAAAAAAAAACGTATACGACTTTAGGTTAATGGGTGTAATTGGACGGCATAGCTCTCAATGGACAGAATCGGCTTCTATCATGTTGTAAATAATCAGAGAGACTTGGTCAGGTTGCTGATTCAACAACAACCTTGATTCTCTGGGCACACTCTTCCACAATCCCATCACTGGAAAACTTGTTCATTCATCAATAACACTGCTGGCTGCGCAGATCAAAAGCGAAAATCAAAAATCCAGAAGAAACCGTATATACTCGTGTAATAGTCGACATCATGTAAAAGTCAACCTCCCTAATTTTGACACAAAAATCTGATCTTTTCCATATATCGTATAAAAGTTCATCTCTCTATTTTTGGCCCCAGCCGTCTATCGATGCTCCTGACATCCCAACACGGACTATCACCAAGGCGCCGGCCACCCACCCATATGTATTATGCGTGTAATAGTCGACACTCTAAATTTTAACCACAAAAAATCTCCATAAGATATAACTGTTACACACGTATATACGGTAACAAATCAGGCATCACTGGGAAGAGAAACAATGTTAACATTTCAGGTCAATAGCTCTTGGTCGGAACTAGCCTATGTTGGCAGGATAAAGCTTGGGACCATCTGGAACAAAGAAGTACTATTCTAAACAATTTATTCCTTCTACCATTGCCACAGAGAGGTTGCAATGTGTACCATTAAAAAAATTACGTGGTTGTTACTCATCTCTGTTATTCCAACATCACCTCCCTAATTTTTTTTTTAATTCCACCTCTGTGGGAACTCAAAACATGTCACTTGTTTTACACAGGGAAATTTGAGAAACTTGTCACAAAAGTAGCAAATGTAGATTTTAATCTTTACATGACGTTCACAAACGGACATAAGGTGACATTCAAAAGCAATTTCTGTTTCAGTTTCATAAACCATATTCCAACCACGTCTGTGATTTTTAACTAAAGGCATGTCGGAGAATGGCCTGACACCTGGATCCCGACCTAGAAGAAATCAAAAGAGTTTCAACTTTTTTTTCAGGATTCTTTAGGAATTGAACAGGTATTCTCAAGGAATGTTTAAGCTTTCTCATGCACTGTGAATTTTTCCTCATGCAAAATGGTGGTGGGTAGGGGCAGGGAAAGGCCCACAGACTCCTATTACCTCATAGGTTGATAGGGGTGGGAGCACAGGCAAATGACCTCTTGCTTGTGTGCCTGTGCTCCTCCACCCACCATTTTGTTCAGAAGCCAGGCTACATCTTGCTCAAACCTTGATGAAATATGTTGGTTATGTGCCTTTTATCTGTGCTCTATAAAGTACGCTGCTTAACCTGATGAGTTTCTCCTGCATTGTCTTTTCACTTCAATTGCAGCATCCTCAGACATTAATTTAATCCAAAATAGATAGATGGATAGGAAAGATTTAGCAGGATATGGGCCAAATGCAAGCAAATGGAACAAGATCAGAAGACAACTTGGTCAGCATAAGCTGAAAGGCCTGTTAACATACTGAAAAAACTCTTAGCTCCATGAATCCCCTTCTGGGCTTTTGTCATCTCCAGTCCAAAATAATTTCTGGTCCACCTCAATCTCAAATTTACCCAAAATGAAACAAGTTCTGAAGATTATCACAAGATCAGGAACAAGTTTATATGAAGATACAGCCATTTAAGTTTAATGTGAATGAAAACTAGAGGGGATAAAAAAAAGTCACACCTTGCCAGTTCCAGCCGCCTGGCGCTCCATAATATGCGTAGTGATTGGGCTGTGTGAATCCTGCGGCCATGCCCTGCTGACACATCAGTAATCCGCGGTGGTCGTCCCCTACATTTTCACAGAACTGCACTGGAGACGAATCCCAGTCATCTTCTGGGTTGATGGTGATGTCGTCACTGATGACAAAGCAGCGACCCACCAAAATTCTCTTCTCATCCCGTGAGCTCAGTTGTCTTTTCTCATACCTATGCGCACACACCTGTCAGGAAGAGAAGCAAGATTTAAATTAGCGACTTACCAGTAAGAGTTTTGTCTTTTGAAGCCTCACCTCCCTGCTTCTGCTGAACTAAATTAGCTTAGGGCATGAATAATATTGAGTTGTCAAATAAATCTAGTTAAAATGGGATAAGACTCAACTTTTAGAACAAAATTCTTTTTACCTTCCTCGCCCAGAATAAAAATGCTTTCTACCATTAAGTGATTTCTCTTAGAAGCAGATGTCAACAAAGTTATCAAGCCTTTCCATAGAATTAACAGAAAGATGGCTGTATCTCCAAGAGATCTTTAAGGCTAAACTTCTGAACACTTGTTGACTCAGTTTAGATCAGATAATCAAACCAGTACCTGAAAACTGATTTGACATATTTGAATAGAGCACCAGTTGCTTGATCAATATAAACACACCCTTCAGGAGTTAAAGGTTTATGGACGTTCTGCAGATGACGGAGGCAAATTGAGGATTAAAATTCCTTCCACTCAGACCTGCAATGTATTTTATATGGGAGGGTTGTTTCATTTCCCTCACCAATTGCTTTGACAATGACTCCCATGTTTAGTAGCAGAAAGTGCTGACTTGTAGGTCATTTTGTGTCTTGAACTGAAAAGTCATTAAAGACACATTAACACAAGTAGAATTCTTGTCATCTATAAAATGAGAAGAGTGTATCTCAAGATGCTTGGGGGAATTTAAACTCAACTCTGAATAAGATGAAGACGGCACTTCATTTCATGGAGTAGTCTAACTTTCTAATGCTCATAACTTATGCCAGAACGTGTGTTATGTCTGGTTGTGTGTCCGCATGTTTTGCACCGAGGACCGGAGAACACTATTTCGTCAGGTTGTACTTGTGCAATCGGATGATAATAAACTTGATTGTTCCTGATCTTGGTGTGTTACTTCTCATTGTTTATGCTGGCGAGGGTGCCAAGGGGATTCGCCAGGATATTGCTTGGATTGGAGGGCTTGACTGAAGGAGAGATTGGATTGGTCAGGTTTCTTTTCCCTGGCCTGAAGGCAATGAACAGATGACCCAATAGAGGTATATACAATTATGAGGGAAATAGATAGTAAGAATCCTTGTCCCATGCTGGAATATTTAAAACAAAAGGGCATAGTTTTAAGATAGTGTCGAGGCATCATGTTTTTCCACACAGAGATTAGGAATACGTGGCCTGAGCAGGTAATGGAGACAGATATCACCACAATTGAGAGTTATGTAGATGAACACTAACACAGCCAAGAACCTAATGTGGATAAATGAGATTAGTACAACAGAAAATGTTGGGCCAAAGGGACCAGTTCTAGGCTGAAATTACTCGTTTTCAGAATTTTTGCAATGCCATTAAGTAGACAATTGCTCCTTGCTCTCTGTACAGGAGGTGCTCAGCATTTTAAACACAGCTAATGATGGCCCAGAGAAAAACAGTGTCATAAATCAATAGCTCCTTCTCGCTAGTCTTCCGAATAAACTCATCTGTGCAACGTTCAGATTTGCCTTACCAGCACTTTTCCACCAGGTCCCTGACTTGCCACCGTGACCCCAAGCCATTGGTCTTCCTTACTTTCTGTTTGCGGATCAGCTGTGAAAGGAAATAATTCATTGAAGGTGAAAATGAACGTGTGGGTGACACGGTCAGCGTAGCAAAAAGCACAATGTGGTTACAGTGCCAGCGACCTCAGTTCGAATCTGGTGCTGTCTGTAAGGAGTTTGCACATTCTGCTTGTGCCAGCGTGGGTTTCCTCCCACCCTCCTAAAGCATACAGGGATTGTAGTCGGTTAATTGGTGTATTAGGACAGCACAGGCTTGCTAGGCTGTTACTGCATCTCTAAATTTAATTTTTTTTTTAAAAAAGGTTTAGACATACATCATGGTAACACCCCCTCCGGTCCACGAGCCCATGCCGCCTAAACACCCTGGTGCATTTTCGAAGGGTGGAAGGAAACCAGAACGCCCAGAGGAAACCCACGCAGACACGAGGAGAATGTACAAACTCCTTACAGACAACGTGGAATTAGAAACCGGGTTGCTGGCGCTGAAGCAGCATTGCGCTGACCGCTAGGCTAATTGTGCCACTAAAATAAACAAAAATTAAAAGCATAATTTCCATCTGATGAAACAGAAAAATACCTTCTGGTTCCACAGCAGGGTAATTTTTGAGTGCCCAGTTCAAATAACATGCCTATGGCCACAAATATTCTGCTTCATGAAAGAATGTTTTATTTTGAATAGATTAATGAAATTTTGGACTGAAGTTGTGAATCAGACACCAGCAGCCAATCCAAATCTGGAAACCGCGTCCCATCAGATCAACTCCTCCACCCATTTTGCCATAATATTTTGCAGCAAGTCTCACCTACAATCCAACATTATCTTTAGTCATGATTGTTACCCCATTACTTCGATCATGAGGCTTTCCTCTAAATAGCTCGTGCTCAACTAATTGGCTCCGTGATAAACAAGTAACACTGGGCAACAAAGATTTTGCTTTCTGAACACTTTTGGGCGTATTTCATGGATTTTGGTCTGCTGGTCATGAAAATCACCTTATTTTCCTACTATGTGCCTTTTTTTTTTAAAGAGATGACCCTTTTTGTGATTTGCTGTCTTATTTTAAGTCTACTAGAGTAGTGCCCACAAACCAAGCTGTTTTGGTCAAACCTGGGCACCTGCTCAGTGCTGGTGCTAAGAAAATGTTGTCATAGGTCTGGACATGATTAATCAGGATAGCAAAAGCAGCTCTCATATACAGATGTTGTGCATTACATTGATTATAGATTGAAGGCATGTGATGCACATTTTCTTCAGGCAATAGCATAATGAATGCAATAGCATTTATTGTCTTCAGGAAGATTCAATACAGCAGAAATGTCTCAACAGCTGCGGAACATCCTGTTACATTTGTGGCAAGTATATACTTGACGCTAAGTTCAATGAAAGTTATTTTAACATTTCTCCAACTTCCTGCGTGATACAGCAAATCTGAAATTATCTTTGTGGTCAACTTGAAGTTGTCTATCCTAATCCCCAATTTTTGTTTCAGGAAGCAAACCTTGTGGAAAAAAAACTTGTCCAGTGTATTTTGACAATATTTACTGCTTTGTTGCAGAAATCTGTGAATTCATTTCCATTGCCATATCATTCCCCATAAAGGGTCAATTACTTTGATTTCCTTGCATTTATATGACAACCTCAAAATGTAGAAAGTCTTACTTGGTTTTTCAAGATTGGCACGTTCACAGTCTTGCTGCGATGCGGTAACTGGGCAGTAGAACAAAGCCCCTGTGCGATTTGCCAACTGATTTTGGAGCCCTGCCGCCCGAGGAGCACCAACTAGTAACCTGACCAAAGGAAACAGTGAAAATCTGAGATAATCATGGAACCAAGAGGCCAGCGCTCAAAGTATCGCAATTTATGCAGCTTTTAAAATCAGACAATAGCAATTTGCCACCAAAATTCTGATGACTGCAGCAGGATCAAAAATGTTAAGAAGGGAGAGAGTGTGTGAGGGGACCAAAAAAAGTGAAAGAAAAGGGAAGAGACTAACTAATTACTTTTCCAAAATGATTAAAAGGGACCCAGGAATTTACAGAGGCTCGTTGAGAGGGGTCAAGCCATCTCTGGATTGGAAGATTTAGCAAGAACAAATTTATTTTGGCAAATACACGATCTTTTCAACCAAACACCACAGTCACAGATATTTATCGCTCTCAATGCAGGAGGAGCTTTGAGATTTAATTTTTTTTTAAATGCTGGAGAATCTCAGCAGGTCACACAGCATCTATAGGAACCAAAAGGTGACCAACGTTTCGGGCCACAGCTCTCCGGCAAGGTATGAGCAAAGAACAGGCAAACACCCAAAGATAAAAGTTGGGAGGGAGGAAAGGAGGGATGTAGCACAGGCCAACAGGCCAGAGGTGGTATGGCAGAGAGAAAAAGCTGAGAAGTGATAGGGGGAGGGGTAGCTCTCTGAGTGGAGGGGGAAGAGAGACTGGGGAGGGTTAATGGAAACTGGAGAAGTCTATGTTAATGCCATCTGATTGGAGATGGAACATTAGGTGTTGTTCATCCAATCTGCAGGTAAATTTTGGGGTTTGTTGTTGCAACTTTTCAAATCATATATTTAATATGTGAGCAGCTGGGTTAAATGGACTCACAATCTCCAAATGCATCCAACCTTTAAAAAGTTTTCAACCTTTCAAGTAAGTTCACTTATGAATGGTACGATCATGTCTGGTGCTCCAAATCAGCACCTCCTGCATATGGTAGAAAGCTCACTAGGCAGACCTGGGAATAGTAACTTGCTTTAAAGGCAATGGCTGGTCAAGGGTGGTTGGAGATTAAATTCTGTGGACAATTTCCTGGGCAGTTAAATTCCAGTCCAACAATGACACAAGAGTGCTGATTGCCCCCAAAGGCTATTTTGTCCGTGAACTACTCTTTGCAGACGATGCCGCTTTAGTTGCCCATTCAGAGCCAGCTCTTCAGCGCTTGACGTCCTGTTTTGCGGAAACTGCCAAAATGTTTGGCCTGGAAGTCAGCCTGAAGAAAACTGAGGTCCTCCATCAGCCAGCTCCCCACCATGACTACCAGCCCCCCCACATCTCCATCAGGCACACAAAATTCAAAACGGTCAACCAGTTTACCTATCTCGGCTGCACCATTTCATCAGATGCAAGGATCGACAACGAGATAGACAACAGACTCGCCAAGGCAAATAGCACCTTTGGAAGACTACACAAAAGAGTCTGGAAAAACAACCAACTGAAAAACCTCACAAAGATAAGCGTATACAGAGCCGTTGTCATACCCACACTCCTGTTCGGCTCCGAATCATGGGTTCTCTACCGGCATCATCTACGGCTCCTAGAACGCTTCCACCAGCGTTGTCTCCGCTCCATCCTCAACATTCACTGGAGCACTTTCATCCCTAACGTCGAAGTACTCGAGATGGCAGAGGTCGACAGCATTGAGTCCACGCTGCTGAAGATCCAGCTGCGCTGGGTGGGTTACGTCTCCAGAATGGAGGACCATCGCCTTCCCAAGATCGTGTTATATGGCGAGCTCTCCACTGGCCACCGTGACAGAGGTGCACCAAAGAAAAGGTACAAGGACTGCCTAAAGAAATCTCTTGGTGCCTGCCACATTGACCACCGCCAGTGGGCTGATAACGCCTCAAACCGTGCATCTTGGCGTCTCACAGTTTGGCGGGCAGCAACCTCCTTTGAAGAAGACCGCAGAGCCCACCTCACTGACAAAAGGCAAAGGAGGAAAAACCCAACACCCAACCCCAACCAACCAATTTTCCCTTGCAACCGCTGCAATCGTGTCTGCCTGTCCCGCATCGGACTTGTCAGCCACAAACGAGCCTGCAGCTGACGTGGACATTTACCCCCTCCATAAATCTTCATCCGCGAAGCCAAGACAAAGCATTTATTCCATGCAGCTAAGAAATGCCTGATGACATCCAAAATGAAACTTATTAACTATTAGCTGTGATTGCAGTTTTTGGGATTCTAGGTCACCAGTTAGAAATTAGCATCAGAAATTCAAATAACAATACTCCTTAAACTAATTAAAATCATACAGCGTTTCCTTTGTATCTGTGAATACAAGGCTAACAAATACAAATTCAGTATTCTAACATCTGTGAAAGGATGTTACGAACCTTGAACTTTACCGTACTTGGTCAATGCCATCATTGGATATTATGGGGAATTGTTATGGTTAATCATTAAGGAGACGTACTCGTGAATATACAAATTGGAACAGGTTTGTCAGGCACAAATGCACCTCTTGATGGATCAAAGCATGAGCTGCTAGAGTAAGCTCTCTCTCACTCTGTCCCCAATATCTGCATTAGCACAGTGATTAATTCATTTTTGACATACCTCCTCATTTCCCTTATTTGTGCACTATGTCATTGTTTCACTGGCCCAGCAGCTACTCCTCATTCATTGAGAACTCATTTGCTTCAATGTCATACGCTGAATTAGAAACATCCTGGGATATTCCTCGGTGAATTTCTTTGGCTGTTGCACAAAGTTAAATCCAGGCAAGATGGAAACATATCCACACCGGGGAAAAGTGCAAAGGACCTGCAAAGACTGCACTTCATGTCAAAGTACTCAGAATCATGCACTTGCTTACAAGAATTCCCATTAAATTGTTTAATTCGGCAAACTATAATGATTGTCCTTGAGACGGTCCAGTGTTTTGTGAGCTCTCCACTATTCTGGAACATTCTTGCAAAAAAAATGGATGAAACCAAAACCAAGAAAATAAACTCTTCACTCATTTTTTTTAAAAATTGAATTGAAATAATGCGTGTTACTAGGTTTGATCCTGACCTTGGGTGTTGCGTGTGTTGTTTGCGTGCTGTCTCTGTGAATGATTAGATTTCAGTCAATTGAAGCAAAAACATCCTACATTAAAGATCACCCTGCATTGGAGGTACTGGTAGGTTATTTGGCCACTGTGAATGTATGCATACGACAAAAAGAACAAAGGGGATTTGATGGGCATGCAAGTGAGAGCCAGCTGCGGAGCTGAATGGAAATAACCAAAGACAATAGGGATGATGTTCTGCTGGTAGCCAGTTCACCTCATCACTTAAATGATTTCCATCTGTGTCACAATAGGTTAGCGTGCTTAAGGTGAATTTTCATGCACATGCAAGTGGCTTTGGGACTCATGCTGTTACACCACTTACACTGGACAATGAAACTTTTGCTTCCTGAACACTTTTGGGTGTATTTTATTGATTTTGGGCTGCTGATCATGAAAATCACCTTAAAATATTCCTATCATGTAGTTTTATAGCCATAACCTACTTTTGTAATTTCCAGTCATATTTTAAGTCGACTTCAAGCATACAAAGCCACGAAGTGCAACGTGTCGTTGAAAATTCATTTTCTGCATTCGCACTTGGACGTCGTCCCTGCTGATCTGAGTGCGGTCAGTTGTGACGAACACGGTGAGAGGTTTCATTAGGACATTGCGACTGTGGAAAAACTGTATCAGAACAACTGGAATCCATCAATGCTGGCCAATTATTGTTGGACATTGACATGAGAGGCATCAGATGCTGAGTACAAATGAAAATCAGCTGCAAAATATTTTTAGGTCAGTTAAACTAACGCAATGTGTCGGCGTCATTATGCGATTAAACATACTGAATTCAATACAAATTAATTTAACATTTCTCCACTTTCCGATGTGATAAAGTAAATCTTAAATTATCTTTGTGTTCTGCTTGAAGTTGCCTACCATAATCCCTTGTTTTTTCAGGAAGCAAATCTTTTGAGAAAAAATTGTTGTCCGGCGTGATTAACTCATTTTGCACACGTTGCAGTTTACAAGGTTTGTAAACTGCTGAACAGTTGTGTATTTATGATACCCAAGTGGTCTCTGAACCGTGGTTCGAAGATACATTTCTACACTTGGAGATTAACAGCAGTTTTCTACCTTAATCCTCCCTTTATTAAATACAGGACATAAAATATTTGTTCTGCTTACATGGAAGCATACTCCCTACATAAACAAGATGAGGTGTTCAATTGAAGATTACTTTTGCAGCCTAAATCTTGGAAACAAAGATTGTATTCCAGACTTAGTTTTCAAAGTCTAATTGATATGCCAGGACAAGTATTCATTTCAATTTAGAAAAGTGGGTGAAAAGAATTTATGAAGAGATTCCCTCCAGTCAATCAAACAGGACTCAGCTGCATAACAGCTGGTATCACTGTGACACCATGGGATATTATGCATGAACCAGTGCTGAATCTTGCTGGGGTGCAGTTCCATCAGAGTGAATCGGGACCATAAGACCACAAAGCATAGGAGCAGAAATATGCTATTCAACTCATTGGGTCTTCCCCACCATTTAATCATGAGCTGATCGATTTCTCCACTCAGCCCCACAGCCCAGCCTTCTCCCCATAAGCTTTGATGCCTTGGCTAATCAAGAGCCTGCAAATCTGGTCTTAAATACACCCATTGACCTGACCTCCACAACCACCTGTGGCAACACATTCCACAGATTTACTACCCTCTGGTTGAAGAAATTGCTGTACTTCACACGCTTCAATCCTGAAGTTGAGCCGTCTTGTCCTGGATTCACCTATCAAGGGAAATAACTTTCTACATCTGCTCTGTCCACTTCTTGCAGGCAATTCAATTGTGGAAGGATCTTGTACTAAGATCTGGCATATTTTCACTAATTTAAAATTTAAATTTGAATATACAGCATGGTAACAGACTCTTCTGGCACACAAGCCCGTGCTGTCCAATTAGAACCATAGAACTATACAGCCCAGAAACAAGCCCTGTAGCCCTTATAATCCTTGCTGAACTATTATTCTCCCTAATCCCACTGACCTCCAACCTGACCATAGCCCTCCATACCCCTCAAATCCACGTACCTGTCCAAATTCTTCTTAAAAATTAAAATTGACCTCACATTCACCACTTCAGCCGGCAGCTCGTTCCACATTCCCACCACTCTCGGGTGAAGACCTACTACTAACGTTCCTTCTAAACCTTTCCCTTTTCACCCTTAATCCGTGTCTTCTGGTTTATATCTCACCTGCCCTCAATGGAAAAAGCCTACCTTCATTTACTTTGTCTAGACCCCTTATAATTTTAAATATCTCCCCTCAATTTCTATCCTCCAGGGAACAAAATGCTAACCAATTTAACTTTCCCTGTATCTCAGTTCATGAAGTCCAGGCAACATCCTAGTAAATCTTCTCTGCATTCTTTCGATGAAAGCCAATTGACCTACAACCCCCATATGTTTTTTGAAGGGTGGGAGGAAACCAGAACACCTGGAGGAAACCCACATAGACACAGGGAGAACATACAAACTCCTTACAGACAGCACTGGTTTTGAACCTGGGTCACAGGCGATGTAACAGTGCTGCGCTAACTCTGCCACCCCAATTTATGAGCAATTTCCACTGATCAGTCTAATGCATAGTCGATTCCCTGTGTTCTACCCCCCAGCTCAGTAATGCAGCAAGCTACAGATTCCTTGTTGCCACACCTCTTGATATCAGATAATTTAGTATTGGCTAAAAACTGACCGACCTTTGTACCTTCCAGGTCTGTGTTGTATCATCCCATCTTGGCAACCCCTTGATAGAAACTGACTTCAATTCTTTGCATCCTTTCATGTCAACATATTTACTGTCATTCGAAGGACTGGCTGTGAAGGTGTTTTATTTTTTAAATTTCTAATTCAACCATGCCCAATGTGTTTCCTTCCAGCAAATAAAGCCACTTAAACAGAGGGAAAGTTTCCTTCAAGATTCTCTTTTAAACAACGTCAGCTTCAATTAAATAAAAACTACTCCTAAAACATCCAATTGATTTCCCTGTCAGCAGGCAGCTGGCTAAGATATTGCAATTAGGTTCAGAGGTCACAGATGGGAGTAAGATTCAATTCTCAGCATCTCTAAAGTAGTTTGCTTTAATTACAATTAATTGACTTCCTCCTCCTTTCTCATTCCTTAAAAAAACCTCATTTCTTGATGAGAAATTGGAAAGAAAAGGTGCTGAAGGATACAAATATCAAACGTTAATGGTAAAATTTAAAAGAGTAACAGTGTTTAACAAAAAAATAAAAGCAAACACTTTTGATCACTGAAAAAGTATAAAGTAAAACCCCAATAGTCCTGTTAAACAAGAGGCTTGCAGATAAAGTGGTCAAGTGCATTAGTCATTGGTTACTCTTTATCCCTATGGATGGTGCGTGACCTGCTTCGTTTTTTCCCAGCACATTTGTGCGTTGCAATAGTACATTCAGGAACTCAAAAGTGCTGAAATGACAGATTTTCCATACTACTGGACGTTACTCCATATTTATGCGCAAACATGTTTTTAATTTAGCTATTTTTCAGATATTACACAATAAATATTCTAGTGAACCCTTAAAGTTTAAATGGAGCACAGGAAATTCAATTTAAAGGGAGCACAGGAATTGGATCCTGGTAAGTTGAAAGGTAATCTGGGAACCAGGGCTTTGGTGAATGAAAATGTTGGGCAGGAAACAGGGTTAGTGAGAAAATGACTGTGGGGAGCATTTTACATTTTCAGTTTCTTCCAAACACGTTCATAGAAGTTAATTTTCTGTCCAAAAATTTTACTTCAGAAATGCCTTCTGTCAGAACCCCCGAGTGCGGGTTAAAAAAATACTGCTGTGGCGACGCAGATAGTTGTAGCGGTGAACCGGCCCCGCTTGTCACGAGTAGTCAACGGGGCAGCCGCGGCAAAGATGGCGTCGCGGGATCTTCGCCTGCGCGCTTGCATCAGCGTGGCACCAGCTCCGGGAAGTGAGGGGTGGGCCAGACACAACCTTAAAGGCTGCAGCGCAGAATTCAAAGTAAAACAGTTGTGTTACTTGAGCTCTTGGCCTGTTGTCTCAGTCTTTTTGTTGCACTCGTGCACAACTCACTGCACATTGCTTGTAATTACACATTTCAGATAGGGAGGCATGGATCCTTGGTGATTTTAAGCTATATAGCCACATACCATTCAATGCAGCCAAAATTCCACCCCAAAGCGGTAGTGCTAAATATGCTACGTGGTTCCATCAGCATATTGTGTTCTATCTCCGAAATGCATGCCAGTGAAGTCAACAGAATGAATTGCAGAGGCAGTATACAAAGTGTTGCTACTGCTACGCAGTTCATTTAGCACTAATGACCAGAGATGATGATCTCAACTCAAATCTTCTCCACTAGTGAAAATGCTGGCGGTACTCAGCAGGAACATTCCTTTCACAATAATGATTGCATGAAGGGCAAAGATTCAACCAATGCGTTGAAGATCTAAATCCTAACCCTAAACCTTCCCAATGAGCCAAAAGACTACATCTATTTATTTTCATTCTCAATAAACGATGTAAAATCATTAAAACAAATCATGAATCTCTTCCAAAATTCCAACTGGAAATAAATCACTGTGTTGACAATAATTCTACTCACTATACATCATTATTCAATACATTATGAAATTAATTCTAGTGCACTTCAATCAAGGTGGGAAAGGGACTGAACTCAACTTCAGTCAGGACTGGTGTTAAAATTGCCCCCCAGGTTTGTGGCCACATAAATAGCATCCATTCAATACAAGAAAATAAAACATTGGATCTCCCAGTAGAAAACTGGAGACAACCTCTGTTGAAATTGCCAAAGCACCAGAAATTTGTCTCATGGAAAATATTACAATAACCCAAGCCTGATCCACTTGAAAAATCATGAGGCCAAGAGTCTCTGCTGGCACCATGAAATCATGAAAAGTCTTTTTTTTTGTTTCCAGAGTTTCTTTGTAAGGTACTGAAATTGATTAGAAATTGATATAAACATTATTAACTATTAAGTTCTGGAGTATAGGCATTTCATTTTCTGAAGCCTCATGCAGACATTGTTGACAATAAATCTCAAGTCTCTCTGAAAATCTCATTGATTGTAGGCAGGAAAAGAACATGATTAATGACATCAGTAGTTTTAACATTTGTACTTCATACATAATACATTTACTACTCAGTAATAAACCACTGAATGCACGTACAAAAGACATTTCAATCGGCAATTTTGGATGAGGATGTAAAAAGTTTTAGCCTCAAGATGCAAAATCAGCAGATTTACTTAATAAGAATTTGTGCCAGGGTCACTTTCCAGTGGAGTTGGGCATCAGTCAAAAGCACTTAGGAGGTGATTTGAAGGTGTAGCTGAGTCCACGGCCAATTATCTTATTGAATGATGGAGCAGGGTCAATAGGCCTGGTGACCTTCTCCTGCGCCAATTTCTAGGTTCTTATGAGAGTTTTAATGTTAAATTCTAATACATTATGAGAATACTACAATGTGACACAAGAGATATACAAATCAAATTTCGAAAAGTGCATGAAGTACCATAAGGCATAAGAAGTATTATTTCTGTAAAGGCTGATAATTTTTTTATATTTAGACATATAGTATGGTAACAGGCCCTTCTGACCCGCGAGCCCGTGCTACCCAATTTTGTAGGGTGGGAGGAAACCAAAGCACCCGGTGGAAACTCATGCATATATGGGGAAGGTACAAACACCTTAGAGACCTCATGGGATTCGAACCTAGGTCACTGGCGCTGTAACAGCATTACACTAACCATGCAGTTTATACTAGTGCTGCGCTAACCATAACTTTAAATATCTTTTCCCTTTCCATAAATCATGGTTACCCAATGGATATCTAACCAAAACATGCATTCAGTTGGGCATTCCCATTTCATGTTTTAGTGGGGAAAGCTTACTGCATAGGATTAAGTTCAAGTGTTAGCAGGTATGGAAAGTGAGGAGGTGAGAGGATGATGTCTGGCAGCCGGGAGATGCGGGAGGGGAGCACCCGACTCAGATTCAGTCCAGGAGGGGTAACAAGATAAGTTGCCGAGAACCAGGGCATCAGAGAGATGGGCAGCCTGGAAATTTGGGCATGGGCCTTTGGATAAGTTACGGAAGAATAGGTGTCTAGGGTGGGTGTTTTGTGGGTCACTAAAGAATCAGCAATAGACATTAGACTTAGCCTTGTGTGCCCCCAATCCTGTGCCATGGTATACTCCTCATCCTCTCAACAGACATCTTCCTCAAAGCTACCAACTTCCATAACTATTTTAATTACACCTCTTCACACCCAGTCTCCTGCAAGGATTTCTTTCTTGCAATTCCTCGGACTCCGTGGCATTTGCTCCCAGGATAATATCATCTAATGCCAGGTCATCTAAACATGCCCTCCTTCTTTCAAAAACATGGCTTCACCTCTACTACCATCAACTCACCTTGCACTCACATATCCTCCATTACCTCTGGCCCCCTCTGCTTCTAGATGCTACAAGGACAGGATTCTCCTTGACCTCACCTACTACCCCACCAGCTCCACAGCCAACATATCATGCTCTGCCATTTCTGCCACCTACTATGTGATCCCACCACCAGACAAATCACCTCTCCTCCCCATCTTCCAGAGGGACTGCTCCCTCCATGACTCCCTTGTCCACTTCCACTCTTCCCTCCCATTAATCGTTGCCTTGGCACCTATCCCTATGATCGCAAGAAATGTCACGCAACCACACTTCCTCCTCCATCACCATTCAGGGCCCATCTTCCAAGTAGACCAGCACTTTGCCTGTGAATCTGCAGGGATCATGTAACTTGATCCGATGCTCACATTATGATCTCCTCTACATTGGAGAAACTGGGTGGGGAGATCGCTTTAATGAGCACCTTCACTCTGTCTACTGAAATAATGGCAACCCATTTCAATTCCCCATCCCACTCCCATGCCAACTATTCTGTCCATGGTATCATGCACTGTCAGACGGAGACCATGTGCAAATTGGTGTAACAACATCACATATGGTGTTTCTCTCATGGCCCATCCCTTGGCAAGTGAAGATGAACACGGTGCCTTGTAGCTCTTCTTTTGTTCTGTTTTCCATGGAGCTTTAGGCACAATGTGCCGGGGCAAGGACTTGGAGGCGAGTGCTTGCCCAGGACAAGCGCCTCTCTCTGGGTCCCACGCCACTGGGCCTGGCAGAGTGCGAGGCACGACAGCCAGAGTGACGTGGGATTGCCCTGCAGTGGTCTGTTCCAAGACCATGCTCGCTGACCATTGTCCTTACGGATCCTTCTCCCACCGAGTTTGCTGCTGCAGACCGCTATGGGAACTGTTTCCCAGCGCTCTGTCACAGATGCCAGCCCCTGCTGCCAGACTGACATGTGCTATTTGCCCATAGCTGAGGCCCTTTCCAGGTACTGACGGCTGGGCGAGCCAAGGCCGGGGATTTGAAGTCAGAGTTACCTTCTTCTAGCCTTTGCCTGAAGAGGCAAAACCTGCAAGGCAGCAGGTGGTTTGAACCGACAGATCCACCCCCGGGAGGAGGGACCCCCATCCGTAACTGAATCCTGGTCCGACTCCTTCATGCCCTCATCCCGCTCCCTGGCTCCAAGAAGTGCTCCTTCCAGCAGCCCGGTTTAGGTATTTTAAAACTAATAGGATAGGAGATAGAAAGGGGAGTGAGTTGGGGGGTGGGTGGAGTAGTATTACTGGTCAGGGATAGTATCATGGCTATAGAATGGGGCTGAATTTGTCAAGTCTGTACAAGAAGGATTCCTGACACAGTATGTGGACTGGCCAATGAGAGGAGAGGCCACACTGGATCTGGTTCTAGGGAATGAACCTGGTCAGGTGGCGGACCTCTCGGTGGGGAGCGTTTTGGTGCAAATGACTACAACTCTCTTAGCTTCAACATAGCTATGGAAAAAGATAAAAAGTGAAACTGAGAAAGTGCTTAACTAGGGAAGGGCTAATTATGAAGGGATGAGGGATGAACTAGCGAGAATAAATTGGAAACAGGCGTTTAAGGGTGAACGCATAGAAGTAATGTCGAGGAAGTTTAGGGACCACTTGTAAGATAGGTTTGTCCCTCTGGGATAAGGAAAAGGGAACTATGGCTGATTAAACAGGTCTGGCAACTAGTCAAGAGGAAGAAGAAATTGTGACAGAGGCAAATCTGAAATTGCTACATTGACACATATGTTTTGGTCTTGTTCATCCTTAGAAAATTATTGGAAAGAAATTTTTAAAATCTTTTCAATTGACTCCAGGTGGAGCTACAACCCAATCTAGTAACTGCTCTTTTTGGGGTTATTGACCCAGACACGAGGAGTTTTTCTGCACCTTTGCAACAGGTTGTGGCCTTCTCAGCGGGTTGTTGGCTAGAAGAGCCATTCTATTCAAACAGTGATTCAATGGTTTTCTCATAGTATGTCCTGTTTAAGTTTAGAAGAAATTAGATATCATGTATTTGATTTATCGGAGAAATGTGTTGATACATGACAACCTTTTATGTCTTATTTTCACTTGATGTAAATGTTTCTAATGTGATTAGATGTACTCACTCTTTCAGATGTGATATTTACAGAAGAAATCAAAAGTTACAAAACATAAGTAGCCCTCAGGATAAGATGCTCAGCTATTTTTTTATTAGAGTAGGTTAGGTGGTTTTTTTAAAAATGTAGAATACTTTTGATTTTTTTTTTCATTTTCACTCTTTGCAGTGGAAGGGGGACCAAGTCTATACTGTTTGAAGTTTTATATTAATCTATATCATTTATAAACACACACATATAAATGACCTGGATGAAGAGGCAGAAGGATGGGTCAGTAAGTTTGCGGATGACATAAAGATTGGAAGAGTTGTGGATGGAGCTGAAGGTGGTCGAAGATTTCAAGAGGATTATAGACAGGATGCAGAGCTGGGCAGAATAGTGGCAGATGGATTTCAAGTGTGAAGTGATGCATTTTGGAAGGGCAACCAGAAGGCTGGGTACAGGGTTAATGGAAAAGATATTGATGGATTTTTACCACTGTACCATTGAGAGCATATTTACCTATGATATCTCAG
This sequence comes from Narcine bancroftii, assembly GCF_036971445.1. Taxonomy (NCBI): domain Eukaryota; kingdom Metazoa; phylum Chordata; class Chondrichthyes; order Torpediniformes; family Narcinidae; genus Narcine; species Narcine bancroftii. Next base: position 88,945,413 of record NC_091480.1, read on the forward strand.
TGTAGTATGGCAATTGTCTCAGCGGGTGGTGAAAACTGCCCAGTGGATTGCCCACCATTGAGAGCATCTATCAGGAGCGCTGTCTGGGCAGGGCAGAGAGTATCATCAAGGATTAATCTCACCCAAACTATGGACTGTTTACTCTTCTCCCATCTGGTAGGCGCTACAGGAGCCTTCACTCTCGAACCAGCAGGCTTAAGACAAGCTTCCATCCCTTCCCCCGAGGCTGTGACCCTGCTGAACCTCAAATCCCAGCGCTGAGTGGTACTGCACTCACATTGTACTGTCAGTACTTTTAGAATTGTTTGTTTGCTGAGGGCGCTTTTTTTTTATTTGCACAGTTATTTGAAAAATGCACTTAAAAAAAAACTTCTGGTTGGATGCTAATTGTATTTCATTGGGTTTGTATTTTACTGGCACAATGACAATAAAGTTGAATCTAATCTAATAATTTGTCAACTTTTGTACTCAATGATAAAGGTAAGCTTGCCACATGCCTTCTTTACCTTCCTATCCATTTGTGTTGCCACTTTCAGCGACTTACACCCCTCTGTAAATCAATGCTCTGAAGGGTCCTGCCATTGACTGTATATGTTCATCACATATTTAACCTCCCAAAAATGCAATGTTGCAACATTAAGGGAAAATTAAATTTTAAATTCCAAAATGTCATTGATAATAAAATCAGGGTCTACACATATTGGCGCCATCAGCTGCTGTCAATTCGACCCCGTCCGAACCTCCGACACAGTCAGGAAACCTTCAGCACCTCCTCACATCCCAGTTCCGATACCTGGTACCCCTCCAGCCAGTCCGCAGTCTGGCACGAGTCTCCCGACAGCGGTCTCCAGCAGCCCACAGCTTCCTCGCCTCGAGTCACCAGCAGCCCCCCACATGCACTGGACCCTCAGTCGCCGAGCCCCGTCACTGGTCCGCCGCCGTGGTCACCATCCCCACGGGTCGTCTCCTCCAGTTCTCCCTCTCAGACAGTGTGCGATCTTCCAGTCCTCCGCTTCCCCGGAGTCTGCAGCCCCTCATGGGTACTGCCGTCTTGGGTGCAGACCCACGGTCGCAGGATTTCAACTAAAACCACATTCAGCTCCCCCATCAAGCCATTCAAAGCCTGTGTAGAGCCAACAACAGTCCACTGGGCGGCTGGATCCCACGGGAGCGTTGCATCTTCCTTCCCTTCCTCCTCACGGGCAGCAGTTTCTACCGCTATAGTGGTTCTGGGAGTGCCGCCATTTTACTCATTTATTGGTTGTGCAAAAACTGGTACTGAAGAAGATAGGTATACATGGTAAACAAATAAATGTTAACAAACTGAGCAACACAGAGAGAAAATGTAAGAGTTCTGATTGAATTTGTGGTTGAGGAGTCTGATGGTGGAGAGACAGAAGCTGTTCCTGAACCTGGGGGTACGAGTCTTGTGGCACCTACACCTCTTTCCTGATGCTAGCAGCGAGAACGGAACATGCTCTGAGCATGACCGCTGCTGCTCTCCGATGGCAGCGTTCCCTGTAGATGTTCTCGATGGTGAGGAGGGTTTTGCCTATGATGTCCTGGGCCATGTCCACTACCTTTTGCAGGGCTTTACGCTCAGCGGTATTGGTGTCCCCATACCAGACTGTGATGCAGCCGGTCAGCACACTTTAAACCACACATCTGAAGAGATTTGCCAGGGTTTCTGGTGTCGTACCAAACCTCCGCAAACTCCTGAGGAAGGAGAGGCGCTGACGTGCTTTCTTCACAATGCCATTAGTGTGTTGGGTCCAGGAAAGTGGTGCGTTGGGTCCAGGAAAGTGGCGCTGTAACTGCACTGCAGCTAATCGCCACTCTAACCATGCAGCCTTTTATTGTATTCTGATTTGGCAACTCGTAGCTCTGTGGCACAGATAATGGAACTCCTGCTTCGTATTCTACTAACCCAGGTTCGATCCTAACCTTGCTGTTGTGTGCAGTTTGCATATTTTCTCAGCGCACCCGAGACAGTGACTCCCAATGACTTAAATTTGCTCACCCTCTCCACCTCTGATTCCCAAATCTACATACTTCTGTACCCACACTTCTGTAGAAATTTGCCAGGGTACATTTGTGACTTCATTGTTTTGAATAAAATGCCAAAAAGTAAGAACAAACAAAGAAAAGGGTGTGTGAAAAACAATGAGAAATTATTTGACCTCAGCAACATTTTCCTGGACAATAGATGCTTAAGGATATGAGACGAATATAATGGAATTTTCCAAGTTGGAAGACATATTGCTTTCTTGGGATAGAAACATATGTCGTTTTGACGTGACTGTAATGCAACCTGTCCCTTTAAGACAATAAAAATCCAATTGCACTGAAAAGGCCCATCCTGTGTTCATTTACAAGCTAAGCACATCCTGAGGTCATTTTGAGGATAACTGTGTTTGAGTAGTTTGCCTGCTTGCTGTAAATCCTGGGCTTTTCCGAAGGTCGGAGAGACTCAAAGGAACAACTAGGCTCTTTAGCTATTATTTTCATGAATCTGCAAGTCTGGGGAACGTCGACGGACAAATTTTACCCTTCAGGTGGGCTGAAGTTGAGCAAGAAAATGAGCAAGAAAACTGGCTGAGTTGTTGGCAGGTTCCTCTGCCATCAAGTGGATGGCCCACTATATTTTATTGATTACAGAGATCTGATACAAAAGAGCAAGTAGGAAATGCATTACTAACACATGATTTGAATGAGAAAAGGAGCAAACGTGCTGCATACCTATACTGCCTTACAGATGTTCCTAATCCATTTTAGAACTGCACCTCTCCCCTTAACTCGGTCGGTCCCCCTCATGAATTTGAAGTCTTCCCTATTCATTTCACTTTTTATCCACATCAAATATTATGTCAAGTTGCATCCTTTTCTCATATCCTATTTCCTTACAACACAGAAGGAGGCCATAGCCATTGAGTCTATATTGAAAAATCCCGTTCCACACTCATTTTCCCTGTGTCTTGCACATAACTCTGATTCTAGCACTCGCCTACACACTTGGAACAAATTTACAGGGGCCAATTAACCCACACACAACTTTAGGATGTGAGAGGGGAAGCAGGACACCAGGGAAGTCGATATGATCAGGGAAAAAATGCAAACTCCACACAACAGCAAGGTTAGGATCGAACCTGGGTTAGTGGAATACGAAGCAAGAGTTCCATTATCTGTGCCACTGAGCTACGAGTTGCCAAATCAGAATACATAAAAGGCTGCATGGTTAGAGTGGCGATTAGGTGCAGTGCAGTTACAGCGCCAGTGACCAGTTTGAATCTGACACTGACTGTAAGGAGTTTGTATGTTCTACCTGTGTCTGTGTGGGTTTCCTTCCACCCTTCAAAACATACTGGGGGGGGGGGGGGGGGGAAGAGTAGGTTAATTTGGTGTAATTGGGTGGTATGGCCTCATGTTTCCATGCTGCATGTTTAATTTTTTTTTAAAGTAGATCAATAGTACTCTCATACCTGCTCCAAAATTCAATAGGATCATTGCTGAGTTGTTTTAACCTCAGCATCACTCTCTTGAAGTTGATATTATAGCCATCTTACTATAAAAATAAAATAATAATAGGGCATTAAAAGTGTCTCTGATTTATTGATTGTTCAGGAATCTGACGGCAGCGGGGAAGAAGCTGTCCTTGTGCCGCTAAGTGGTCGTCTTTAGGCTCCTGTACCCTTTTCCTGATGGGTAGCAGAGTGAAGAGGGCATGGCCTGGGGGGTGGGCTTGAGTTCGTTAGCAGCCCATTACTCTGCAATAACTTCAGAGCATCATTTTTCCCCCCTTTCACACAGGGATCATAATATCCACAGATTTTTTTTAAAAGTTAATAATGGAATTAGATATGGATTTACATTTTCAAAATCTGACCAAGGTCATCAAAGCTACAGGTGCTGCATTATGAGATTCTGGTGGTCGTGTCAGTCAATTTGAGACTGTCTGAAAATACATCATCTTCTGAATGGAATTTACCAATGTATGAGATAATCCATCAGTCACAGGTTTAATCCATACAAATGGATCGTGGCTACTCTTCTATCTGCAAGGGTAATGAATTATGGCTGCTCCAGTGCTCTCTGTTGAAGCTTAATTTGTTCCCTGATACATGCTTAAAAACAGGATGCTGGAGATTTCCTTTACAAGTGAGTTTGTGAGGCACGGAGCGGAACTGGCTTTATCTGCAAAATGCAGATGCCTGGATATTGCACAACCTCTCACTGAGAATTCATTAATGGAGTTAACTAAAAATGAGTCACCTTCTAACAAAATTGTAAGAAAAAAAAACATCAAATTGGCTGGCAACTTGGAAAGTCAAGGTAAGAAGGAAAAAAAAAATTAAGGCATAATTTGAAACCTACAATGCAGGAAAACAGCAATGTGGTCATCAAATTTCAGTTTGTCCTCGGGTAAATCTGGTGCTTTGCAAGGAGAATGGGCTTTTGTTTCACATTTTTATCCAGTGACTGATTCACTGAAGGGCAAAGCTTATAACAATATGCCTCATCTCATTTATATATTTTGTGACTGGATTGGTCCATGACCAGAAACAGATGAAACTATAATGTAATCATGAATTAAGAGGGGTGAATGTTAAATAAAGAGCATAGTTATTGATGTTTAGGTCCTTTAAAGATCCTTTAGTTCCCTATGTGCTCTCACATCAAGTTGATTGTATTAACACTGCAATTGGCAACAAGTGCCATGAGGGTCCAGTAAAACGCAAGTATTTTTACTGTCAGTACACTCATGCATGGAGCTGATATGTTTGGGAAGGGGTGGATGAATGTAGGAAGCTGATCACATGCCTGTGGTGCACTGTTAGACAGAACCAGACACACACAAGGTAAAGACTGTACAACAGGCTTTAATCAACAAAGACTTCCACAGAGCCAAGCTGGGTGTAGCTGCAGTAACTCTGAGTGAGACTTCGGAGGCCGGCGCAGGCTTATATCCCAGAGGGTGATTGACATCTGACTGGGTGGGGCTTGATCCAATCAGGTCAACTGATTAACAGCCTGCCAGGTGTTGTCCTGTCCCCCTTACAATGTCCAACACTTCCTTTTGTTCCTTCTGGAGAACAAGGCTTCATCATGCATCCTAAAACCTTATTTTTCACCTTCAGTGTTTCAGAACACTCTGAAGACTTTCATGCAGTGCCCAATATCCCTCGAGCTAATGTTCATAATTCGACAAAACCATCAAGGTCTTAAGGTCCTTGACCTAAAGCATTACCTCTGCTTTGCTCACTACAGATGCATTTGACTTGTGGAGTATTTCTAGTCATATATTAGTTACAGTTTTATAAAATAAAGAAGTTTTGTCTAGGTATATTAATTTTTTTCAGCTTTTAGCTGAAGTCCCACAAGTCTTGTTACAAATCAGTTTAAAATTTAAAAAGAATCTCAGGGTTGTATGTGGCATCGGGCATAGGTGACAATGAATTTGAACTCCGAAAATTTCTTAAGTTGTCAAGCTGTGTCACAGCAATAGTTCACTTAACATAGAACATTCCAGCTGTAATTTCTGGGAACACTAAAGTTTTAAGCAGTTGATCTGACAGTTGGAGGTGTTGCTTTCAAATGAGACTTTAGACGGAGGACTACTTATCCCATAACCAACATAATTAAACATCATAACCAACTTGCCATTTAATTCAAAACCCAACACCCAACCCCAACCAACCAATTTTCCCTTGCAACCGCTGCAACCGTGTCTGCCTGTCCCGCATCGGACTTGTCAGCCACAAACGAGCCTGCAGCTGACGTGGACATTTACCCCCTCCATAAATCTTCGTCCACGAAGCCAAACCAAAGATTTACATGATGTTAGACAGTGATATGTAGCTGTTCACTTCCTGGAATAAAGCAGTGAGAAAACCAAGAGTGTTTAAAAAAAATCAGTGCAATTTGATAAGATGAAAGACACCTCTTAAATGCTACATCAATCTTAGTTTATGCATTGATAAACCTGCAAGGTGTAAATGAATAATATTCTTCATTGTGAGTCAAGGGTTGTGCAGGTATTGGACTAGAAGCCACATAAAAAAAAAATAAATTTAGTGATACAGCCCTTCCAGCCCTTAATCCACCTATCTGACCAATTAGCCAACTCATCCTGCATGTCTTTGGAACGTGGGAGGAAATCTAAGCACCCAGAGGAATGCAGCTGGATACAGGGAAAACGTATAAACTCCTGCTACACTAACGGTGCTGCCCCAGTACTAGCACTGCCTCTGCAAGACCCTCTGTCAGCTCAACATCTCCAGCATCGAGGGGCCTAGTCGCTCTCTGCCAAACATTATTGAGGACCTTGAGGGAGCAGAGAGAAGCACTGCAGTTGTGCGCCACCTCACAAACTGCCCCCGACCCACCATGCATGGAAGGAGATACAATTACCACACTGGTCTCAACCTCCTCAGGAGAAGGAGAAGGATATAGATGTACAAGGTCAAATCTCAATTTTACAAATCTGGAAAATGAGCACACTACACTAGACTTGTGCTAGGAGTGGCTTATTAATGTCCTTTGGGGGAAAAAAAAAATCTATCATTCTTATCCAAACTAGCTTAAATGTAGTTCCAAAAATCACCAATGTGGTCAATTCTTTACTTCCTTGCCTGCTGGTGGCCATGGGTAGTCAGTCACTCTCACAGGTACAGAGATTTTAATTCCATTTTGGCTGCTCTGGGAACCAGATCTCAATAATGGGGTCTGCTGAGATTGTCCAGCACTTTTGTGAATTGCGCTCATAATGAACAAACTCGTTTCTACAGCAACGGGTGCGATAAATTGCAGGTCTGCTTTAGAAAATGAATCTACAGTAAAAATGAAACAGTAATCTTCCTGCTGGTCAAGGAAACCTTAAACCACCTTGTGTAGCTCAGCAGACAAAGTTTACTACGGTAATTGTAGAGATGTCCCAGAGATCCAGTTGCCACATGATATCGTGAGAATTAATTGGAAAATACAATTAAGAGATGGACACACAACAAATTGCTTTGACCCTGATCAAATTCCAGACTGAGAATCTATATGCTGGACTATTAATTACTTCTGCATTTGTGGATTGTTTAAAATATTGAAGTGGCACTGTCTTCCCTTCCTGAATTATCATGTCCAATTTAATTTTGAGGGAAGTTTAATTTTCTAGAATGTCTCATTTATACCCGAGGTTATTCTTTAATAACACTGAATTATAAATAATTGAGGAGATGAGAAGACATTTCCCTGATTGTAATATAGGTTCATAGTCACAAATTTGTAGACATCTCAGGCAGCCCAATTGGTACAATGGATTCAAAATATTCCTGTGGCACATTTAATGTTCATTCTGCTACAAATATCACAATAGTTGGTCGAGAGAAAATAAGGATGAATACTGTCGCATATTTATGGACATTTTCAACATGGGCAGCATATGGGAAAGACTTCATGACCTCACAATGACCATGGAAGATTTATTTATTTACAGTGGAGGCCATGTGGCCCATCAAGTACATGCTGGCTCTTAACAGTAAACTCAGCAATTTCATTCCAATTCTCTTCATTTCCCTGTAGCTCATTTTCTAACCTGCTCTCCTTTCATTACTTTGCCTTACTCAATGAAGTAATTTGCAGGAGTCAATGAACAGCAGAAACTTATGCAAACTCCACACATGTAGAAATGGATGTCAGGATGTTATCTGGGTTCCTGGAGGCCACAGCACCAACTGCTGTGCCCCAAATTTAGAATGTTCTTTGGTACCTAGGAAGAAATTAGAAATGGGCAGCTCGTGGACAACTTGCAGATTTGCGGCCTAAATTTCTATTGATAACACGATCAAAATGCCGTGCACGATTGAATCAGCCTTACACAGTTAACACTTTTAAAAGTCTTTCCTCTAACACCCCATTGCTTTGAGTATGGGGTACGGTGTGGATGAGCCATGGAATGAAATGAGGTTCATTTTAAATTAATTTGGGTCTATAGGAAATAGATTCTCTGCACTGGGCTCGTTGTAAGCAAAGGCGCGTGTGGGTGTAGAACCTTGAAAAGAAATTGCAGCCGTTGTGGAGCACGCGATGGGCCACGGTTAATTTCAGCAAGCATCTTTCGTTTAAGTCGTCTGCAGAGCGTGTGGCTTCACAGAATTTCTTGGTTTCAAAATGTGACAGTAATTCCAAGAGCAAACTGTGGAATTCACAGACCCATTAGCTGAAGGCAAGTAGTCCAAGTACAGAAGTCTGAGAGGTGTGAACATCTCAGAAATTGTACAACAACAATAAATCCAATCAATAAAATTCCTCAGGCTTGAGGAAGCTTCAACTCAGAATGAGAGTCATTGTTGAAACTCTTCCACAATGTACACGCTATGTACAGTATTAACTGCTGGCGATGTCCAATCCAGCCAGAGCCAAAGAAACATTCAATGCTCAAAGGTTGCATTGCCAAGGAAACTCACAAGCACATCTATAATGTCAGTGAAGGACCAACAGAATTAGTCCCTTCTAAATTATTGAGTTACCGCTAACAACAGCAGCATGAAATGAGGGTTAACTATTGATAGCCTTAAATCCCTAGCGTCTTATCCTTGGCAATACATAGCCAAACCAAAGACCCAAAATATTCAAACGATGCAGAACTTGGGCAAATCCCAAATCTTTTGTTGTGATGGGAACAACTAAAGAAAAAATGCATGCACTGAATAGGTGAGGTGGATGCAGTAAGTAGGTTAGAATCTGAAAGAACTACTCACCACGATAAGTTTCAAACGTTACCACTATCTTAAGGTTTTCATTACTTGTCCCATGTATTTTCACACGGGAACTATTACTCCATCACATTCATATTTTTTTTATATGGAAAATCAGGCAACACTCCTTGTAGGAGGAAGCAAAATGCTTTCTGAATCCATGGCAAGGATGTTGTCTCAGCAGTAGCATTCCACTGTGGTAAGAAAACCGATTTGTTATCCTGTCAACTCAATTTCCCATACATGTGGTACAAATCACACACAACCATGATGGGCCATGCAACAAGTACACCAGATTTGGCTTAAATTGATCTAAAGACATCAGAAATTATTATTATAACTTGCAAAGGCTGAAGCATATTTATAATGAAAAATTAGATTGATGCATTAATAGGACTTTCAATTGGCACAAGAGATTTTAAAGATTCAGAGGTTGAAAATTGAAAAAACACGGTATTGGTAAATGGCAGGAAAGAGAAAACTAATGGTTTTTCTCATGAGTTATAAAGCAAACTTCGAATGAATGTGGAAACGGCGAACTATCCCTCAGCTCATTTATTTTTACATTTGCTCTCCCAGAAAGAAGTGGAAAATAGAAATGTTAAATGAAACTGGAACCTGATAATAATCCATAACCTCTCAGCCTAAACCTCCCATTGCAAGTTAGTGGAGAGAATTCCACCATTAATGTGGAAATGAGGAAATGCTGATTGTTGGGAGTAGAAGGAAACATGGGATAGGACATTCGTCACCCCTCATAAACTTGTCAAAATTATTTAGGTTCAGACTCGTAGCCTTTTAACAAGTCACTTCGCACTTGTCCAAGTTAAGTTCCACCTCTCATCCTTTGCTCACTTTCTCAATTGATCTAGGTCCAGTTGTGACCTTGGATAGCTTTTTTTTTAATTGTCCACCACATCAATGAGGTCAAATTCACCTTGTGCCCTGCCCTCACATACATTCTTAAAGGCATATCCATAGCCATACTCCGGTCCTCTGATTCTTCACCTGTGGCTTAACAAAACTGCAGTAAGTTACAAAAGAATTAAGAATCTTAAGGTTCCATTATTGCCACATAATACTACATTTAGTACGTAACATACATTCAACTTGTCTACCATTAGGCAGACAGAGTCGCCACTTTGCCCTAGCAAGGGACAAACTTGCAACCCTTGGTTTACAAGGCCAGTGCTCTAACCACTGAGCTATCAGTCTCCAGCTAATGCAATGGATAGATTAGGTGGTATGGTTAGTGTGGTGGTTAGAGCAAAACTGTTACAGTGCCAGTGATTAGGAGGAGGGTTCGAATCCTGCACTGTCTGTAAGGAGTTTGTACATTCTTCCTGTGTCTGCTTGGGCTTTCCCTGCGGCCTTTGGTTTCCTCCCACTAGTCAAAACATACTACATTAATTTGATAGCACAGGATCGTGGGCCAAAATGGCCTGTAACCATATTGTATGACCAAATTTAAAATTTTAAGATTCAGTGAAGGAGTTTCCATTCATGCTGTAATTTCATCCCATTCATCTCCTTGTGCAAGATCAAGTGTATAGATTTCCTCTGGATGTTTAAAATGGACAATGTATTCTGCAGTACACTATCCCAACCATCTTCTTAGTTGTTTAATTCCAGTTAGAAATATTGATAATGAGCTAACTTTAGGATTAGGATTCACCCACCCCAAGCAATACAAAGGGAAATTTGTTTTCAACAGAATGTGCATTTAATGTCAAAAATTTCATACCACCTGTTCACCAATCACACAGATGTCCACTGGAACCTTTTTTAATATTAATGGATCAACAATAAATATTAACAGATTGAGCAGCAGAGGGAGGGAATTATGTGACTTTTCAACAAAAAGGATTTGTTGTGATCTTATCTGGGCTTGGAAATTACTGATCTTTGTCTTTTAAATCTATAATCAGCCTAGAGGTGAATAATGGGCTTGGATATCTATTATTCACTCAATTGACACAGGAAATTAGATTTAGGCTGATTCCTTTCTTGCTTTTACAATTTAAGAAAAAAGGGGTGACACGGTTGGTGTAGCAGTTAGTGAAATGCCTCTACAGCGCAAGCGATCGGGACTAAGGTTCAAATCCCACACTGTCTGTAAGGAGTTTGTATATTCTCCCCACGTCCACGTGGTTTTTCCCCCCGGGACTTCTGTTTCCTCGCACTAGCCTTTTTCAGCTGCATTCTGCGCTAAGAATGCACCTCAAGCAGAAGCGGCCCTTTAAATTGCCGTTCAGGTGGCAGCATTTAGAGCACAACGCTGGCAACCTGAAAGGACAGCTGCGCCGGGATGCACATCTGAGCACATTCCGACACCTGTCCCTTGGGCTGTCAATTCAGGATGGCTGCTGTCAGCTGGGACAGCCAGAGCGGGCTATCAGCGCAGGGACATCCCGCATGGAACGTTCCCACACTGATCCCGCTTCCCCACTCACGTGGCCGGAGCAGCCGGTGGGAGAGAAGGAGGCTGGAGCGGCTGGTGGGTGAGTACACCCTCGAGTCGGGTACCGGCATTGTTTTGGTCAGTCTCCTTCTCCCCCGCCGGCCGCTCCAGCTCTGCAGTCCCCACGCTGACAGCCCAGCCCCCTTCTCCCCGCCGACCACTCTAGCCCCGCAGTTCCCATGCTGACAGCCCAGCCCTGATGTCCTGCGCTGGGAGAGGAGCGGTCAGGCTCGCCAGCTGACTGTCAACCCAATGCAGCCGCTTTTAGGCAGCTGCATTCAGATGGTTGGGGAGACCACTGCGCTGCGGCGATTATCCCTCTCGGAGTTCACTTTGCAAGCACCTCCTGCACATTCAGGTGGCCCCCCCCCCCTCCCCCAACAGCCGCATATTGTCAAAATATGCGGCTTTACAAGCCACCTGAAAGTGCCTACTGTTTGAAATCTACTAGGGGTGTAGGTTAATTGGGTGTTAATTTGGCAGCACAGACTTATAGGCCGAAATGGCCTGTTACCGTGCTGTATGTCACTGTCAACTAGGTTCAGGCACAAAAGATAAATATGATCATTCCCTTGCCTATATTTTACTTCTATTTTCTTGGAAATTTCTACTTTCTGAACTACTTAGTCTCCATGAATGAAGCATATCAGCACCTTGACTTCCTCAAAGGTTTGCAGAGGTTCAGTCTGTCAGCAGAAAACTTCTATAGATGTGCAGTGGAAAGTGTGTTGATCGGCTGCATCACAGTCTGGTACGGGGGCACCAATACCTTTGAGTGGAAAGCCCTGCAAAAGGTTGTGGACACAGCCCAGTACATCATAGGCAAAACCCTCCCCCACCATCGAGAACGTCTCCAGGGAACACTGCCGTCGCAGAGCAGCAGCAATCATCAAGGATCCACACCACCCAGGACACGCTCTGTTCTCGCTGCTGCCATCGGGAAAGAGGTCTAGGTGCCACAGGACTTGCATCACCAGTTTCAGGAACAGTTACACCCCTCGACCATCAAACTCCTCAACAACAAACTCAATTTAAGGACTCTTAATTTTCACATTTTTATTACTGAATATTTATTTCTTCTGTATTGCACAGTCAATTTGTTTTCTTTGCTTGCATTCTCTCTGCATCTTTCTTCTTAAGGACATTTCCAGTTACCAATAAGTGAAAATTCTGCCTGGCCGGCAGGCAGAATGCCAGCGTTCTATCTGATGTCATGTATGCACTCCACCAACCAATCTGAACTTTGAACTTCCCTGAAGTACAACAGGAGAGTGGAGAAGTTCCATTTGCCAGCAGTTGAGAACCCAAATCTTCTTGCTCAGCGGTGAAAACATTTTAAAGCACATGCTCTGCTTTGCACAACACAACTGGACAATTAATGAAGACCCTAACCTTCCCTCAATGCTCCTATGTCATTCCAGTGTGAAAAAGAATTGGATCACATATACACATATTAACATTGAAAATATTAAATCCAAGCATATACAAATTGCAAATTTAACCTCACTCAATGCATCTTTAAAAGCAATCATGAAAAAGCAGAAAGTGATGCAAATTTCCCCTTTTAATACCAACTCTTTTAAAATGACTCACCATTACCTGGGCAAGATTTTCAAAGTAATATGTTTTCACCCTTCTTTCTTTGGCTTGGCTTCGCGGACGAAGATTTATGGAGGGGTAAATGTTCACGTCAGCTGCAGGCTCGTTTGTGGCTGACAAGTCCGATGCGGGACAGGCAGACACGGTTGCAGCGGTTGCAAGGGAAAATTGGTGGGTTGGGGTTGGGTGTTGGGTTTTTCCTCCTTTGTCTTTTGTCAGTGAGGTGGGCTCTGCGGTCTTCTTCAGAGGAGGTTGCTGCCCGCCGAACTGTGAGGCACCAAGATGCATGGTTTGAGGTGATATCACCCATACAATAACTGGCAATCTAGTCACAGGAAATGAATCACAAGATGGAATTTGAATTTATTAGCACGCTTTAAATGTAGATGAGTCAGTTGGGATGAGATGAATTGCCGCAGGTTATATTTTAATCAGGATATATTAACACAGAGTAGATCAAGGTAGAGTGGTTTACATTAATCCTGCATTAAAATAGAAAAGCCACTTGGGTCTGGCCAAGGATTTTTCAGTCTTGTCAGTATTTCAAAAGGTCTGTTCTAGGCACAAAAGCCCTCTAATAATCAACTATACTTTTAAAAAATATATATTTGGAGTAAGGCAATCTACCATTTCCCAAGGGCATGAAAGGCACTACGTCAATACAAGTTACTCCTCTTTTCTCACAGATATTGTCTGGCTATGGATCTTTCTCTGTTAAAGTTCAGCATCGAGAGCATTTTATTTTTGATTTCAAAATGAAACCAAGTTAACAGAGAGCAGTTCGTGGCCTGGTGCAAATTTTGCATCACACTCACAACTGCAGAATGGATTTAGCTTCCAGTTCAGAAGAAGAGCTGATTTTGCTTTCACCAGGAGGATGCAGCATGCCGAGTGGGCGCACAGCGCGGATCTGTGGGCGTGCGGAACCACAATATGGACGGCTGCATTCTCATCTCATGGACTGCACGCGAGAGATACTGTGCGCCCACTCGGCCTGCTACATCCTTTTTTTGAAAAGTGCATTGTTACGGGAAGAATCTTTTCCCATTGAGTGCCCAACAGCCAGTAAAAGAGCAGTGGGAGTTTACTTTTCGCCACTAGCTCAACAGTGCTCAAACTCATTCTGCTCACCTTCCAGTGAGTGCTGTTACAATGCAAAGTGAGCTTCCCCTCACAGTTCCATTGAGCTTCAATGTTTTGTGTCCCAATTTCTTTGAAGAGCCCAGTTTTCTTAACTCATTAAACTGCAGAATGAAGTGAAATATTTGGTTTGTCAAAGTGGGTATTTATGCTGCAGGCTGGAACTAGAATAAAGAGTGAATGGGAAAATCGCAACGAATCCCAGAAAGTTTTAAGAGGAGCATAGAACTTTACAGCACAGTGCAAAGGTTGACAAATTTTCATCTCCAACAGAACTGGGTGTTAAAAAAAATGGCATGGCCCTCATAAGAACAGTGTACAGAAACAAATTATTACATGAACTAGCATTTAATAACAGTAAAATGTGACTTTAAAGTGACATTGCCTTGAAGGGGCAGACAACACAATTGTTTGACACACTGAAGGAAATGCACCGGTCCGCAACATCACAGCCTGGAGAATAATGCTCGTATTGTTAGCTCCCAAGTTACTGGCTATCAACATCCAGGTGTTTTTTTTTAAAGTTAGACGTACAGCATAATAACAGGCTCTTTTCGATCCATGGGCCTCTCATGCCCAATTGGCCTACAACCCCCGGTAAGTTTTTAAACAGTGGGAGGAAACCAATGTAGTCACGGAGAGAACGGACAAACTCCTTACAATCAGTGTGGTATTCAAACCCCGTAACAGCATTGCACTAACCCTGCCACCCATAATCGACAGACATTTCTCAAAGTTCAGATTTATTCTCAGAGTACATTCATGACATCACAGACGTGCTTGAGAATCCTTTTACTGAGGGCCAGGCAGAATTTCCAGTGCAAATAACTAATCAAGAAAAGATAGAAATGCAAAGAAATTTTAGAGCTCGAACTTCAGAGCAAAACGATTACTGTTACAAGCCAATAGAAAAATTCCTTGTGGAAAATAGAATTTGAACTATGCTGGGCTGTGCAGTAATATTGAAATTCCCCTGAAATGACCTTACCTTGAAGGGATCAAGCCCGAAACATCAGTTATGTATTTTTACCTTTACTATATAAAAGACACTTTGACCTGCTGAGTTTCCCCAGCATTGTTTTTATATTTGAACCAGGGTGTCTACAGACTTGTGTTTTACCCCCCCCCCCCATTGCCCCTTACACCACCCCAGTAGTTTTATTGTCATGTATCTTTCAAAATATTGCTCACTGTCTATAAGATGTGGTAGGAATAGAGTCAATGCACAAATGATTCATCAATATTTACAGCTGTGGTTTTGAGGGGAAATTGGATAGGCTAGGTTTACTTTTATAGGTTTACTTGGAAGGCAAGAGGATGATCCTATAGAAGTTTACAAAATTACAGGAATACAAGTTAGAATAGACCACCAAAATTTCTTTTTATTCTCAGGGCAGTAAAGTCTTGAACTTGAGTGCACAGGTTTAAGGTAGGAGTGGAGTAATGTAAAGATTTGAGGGGTAAGTTTCCCCCTCCCCCCCCATACACACACAGAAAGTGTTGAATAACTGGAATGAGTTTCAAGAGGAGGTGGTGTTGACAGACACAATACAACATTTAAAAGGCATTTAGACTAGGGGTCTACAAAGTGGTTGATATGGACCCTTGGGGGCGATGGGAACAAGCCAAGGGGTCGCTAAATGGTGGTGGGGGTTGATTCGAACTTTTGAAAACAGTACTTATGACAGGGTGGGCAAAACCTCTCACAAGAGCTGGCCTTAGTGGCCATCATGTTGCATTTGGCTTCACCCTCTTAATAGTAGAGAGTGAAGGACTGACAGAGCCAGGAAGGAGGCATGTATCCAATGTCACTGGACCCCACCACCACCACTCCAAGGATTCAATGCCTCAAAAATTCTATGCTGGGGGTGGGGGGGAAAGAGAGTGTTGATAAGTTTGTGGACCCCTGATTTAGAGAGATACTTAAATAGAAAAGGCACAGAAAGAAATGCAGGTAAATTCCCATGGGCAGTGAGAATGATCAAAGGAATTGCCTAAGCATTTACGAAACATTATTTATTTGTATATATGAATACTTGTCTTGCATATGTATTGTTATGTCTGCCTATGTATCTGTGCACATTGCGCTGAGGACCGGAAAACACAATTTCATCGGGTTATACTTGAGCAATCAGATGGCAATAAACTTGACTTTATTGTTAAATAGGCCTTAAAGATGGCAGGGACATAGTGGGCTGCAAGGACTCATTTCTGTGTGGTACATTTCTATGATGCTATTACTTGCAAACCCTGAAAGACCTTCCTCTGTGAACTCACCTCAGATAGAACGTCTTTAGCTAATATACCCACCTGACTCTCCATTATCATTATCCACAGCATCTCAAATATCAATGGATCTTAATACAATAATTTTAGGAAGCTTTCAATATTTCAGATAGTGCCATGTTTCAGGGATGGCTGGTCACTAATGAAGTAGAGTTAGACTGCCTAAGCTTGTATCTGCAGCAGTTAAGAAAATTGGGAGGGGACTCGATTGAAATAGGCAAATTTCCTCTCGTAGGAGAATCTAAAATTAGGATAACATTTTAAAAACTGCGTGTCATCCATTTAGACAGAATTAGGTTAAATTCTTTTCAGAGTCTATGGAATTCTCTTCCTCAAAGGGCAGAAAATCAGGTTTCTTGAATTTTTTGTAAATGCAAAGATAGACAGGTTTTTGATAAGCAAAGGAATTACTGTAGGTAATAGGGATGTCATCCAAAGATGACAATAAGATCAGCATGATCTTATTGCTTGCTAGCACAGGCTTGAAGAGTCAAGTGAACACCTCTTGTCCCTAATTCATGTAATTATTGCAAGATGCTGGGATATTGACCTGGGAGGAAAATGCTCATGTTGGTTTCCTTATTCTCTAGGGGAAATGAAAGGATTTTGCAAGACCACATTGGTGGAATCCCTCCACTGCTGGAAGATGCTAGCTGGAGGCAAAACACAACTCAGAAGGATATAGAAAGGCTTCCTGTTAGATCATGAACATTGTTCAGGGTTTGATGTCTTGCTCTTTAAACCTTTTTTTTTTTGCTTTCATGGCCAAATTTACGCCACTATATGGTCATTAGTGGTGAATGTCTGGTTTTGCTGAAAGGCAGCTCCCAATATATCAGAGATGGGTCATGGTGGCTTTGTTCAGTTGACATTAGGAGTCAGACATAATTCTCTCATGTTCTTCATTGAACGACTAGTCTCAAAAACATCAGCATTCTGTGATGCAATGACCTTGGTTCCAGAGTGGAAGAAGTGTCAACTATAGTTTCCCTTTTTTCACTGTGCATTAGGTTGGCTCTGTCAGAAATTTCAATTATGCTAAACTCTTTTGAGATGCTCAAAAGATGTGTTGCAACGACGATTCAGCCTTGTGCAATACCAGTTTGCACCAATCTTAGTTGGGTTGTAATATCTAGAAGGACATTTTGGAAGAACACTCCACGGTATTCTTTGGCGAGATCAAATTGACCATGTTTCATGATTATTATTAGAATGTAACATTTTGTTCTGGGTCTCATCATCACCTTTTCCCTGATCTCCATGTTGTGTCTGCAATCAAATGACCTTCCTCATTGTGTAACTGAAAACAATCAACTGAATATCCTAAGCAGAACCAACAGTCCTACAAAATGACAAGGTGTTTATGCACACATTGAAATGCAGCAGTTTACAACACAGCGCAAAGTACTAAAGTGTACAGTTCTTACCACAAGTTTCCCATTCTACAGCGATTTTAATCTGGCATAGACCCAGTCACCGACAAAAAAAAAGATTACTTTTGACATGTTACTATGTGAAAGTGTGCCTTTGAATCTAGAAGATGGGGAAAGAAGCCATTTAGTAGGAAGGTAAAAGCAAGTTATGTGATGAAGTTTCCAAGATAGCAGGCAGTGTTATTTATAGATTTTATTTTAAATTGCAAATTAATGTTTATTCATGGAATGTGGATATTGTTCCAAGTGACAACATTGTTAACTACCCACAAACTGAGAGAGTTACGAGTAAACAACATTGATATGTCTGGAGAAGAATGATAGATTTCCTTCCAGGTGGGACATCAGTGAACCAAGATGTTGTTTTTAAATAACCATCCAGCAGTTCATTTGTGCCAGATTCCTTTCCACCTGATAATGGTGGTGGTTCCTGGAAAGGCAGGAAGGTTCTGTGAAAGCAGTCATGAAGAAGGGTGGCCAGCAGTTATACTTCATGAGGAGATGCAGTATGTCACCAAAGACTCAAATTTCTACAGGAGGACCATGGAGAGCATTCTGATGGTTGCATCGCTGTCTTGTATCAAGGTGCCAAAGCATAGGAAAAAAAACTCCAGAGAGCTGCGTACTTGACCAGCAACATCACAGGCACTAGTCTTCATTCCACTGAGGCATCTATAGGAAAGTAGATTCTATCCTCAAGGACCCCCGCCACCCAGACCATGCCTTCTTCACATTGCTACCATCAGGAAAAGGGTGCAGGAGTCTGAAGACGAGCCCCCAGCAGCACAAGGCCAGTTTCTTCCCCTCTGCCATCAGATTTCTGAATGGACAACAGAATGAACCACAGACATTACCTCACATTATCCTATTTTCTTGCACTATTTATTTACTATCAAAATGGAATTTACAGCAATTTTTGCCCTGTGATGCTACCACAAAACCCAAATTTATTGACATGTTCATGACAATAAATTTTGATTCTGAATGAACCCAATTTGCCCATTATGTTAAAATGATTCTAACCCAGTTTGACTATTGCAATAATTAATCTTGTTACTGCGTTAACCAAATTGTTTTTAAATCCAAATGGCTCCAGAATGGCAACTTTATTGCTAGATGCCAGAATAGCACAAAAATGAAAACTTTACATTGCATCTTGGTTCATGTGAGAATAAACAATCAATAAAAATTAGGCACACTATTTTTGCCAATGGTACTTCATGTACTGTGTACGGTTTACAAACACACAGGCCAAAGAACCTGGAGCAAAATTATTGCGTCTTTGAGATTAAAGAGTATGAAGAAATGGAAGACTATTACTGTAAAATACAGCACTATTTCAAAATACATGCCAAAAGATAACTGAAAATAATTGGGGGACACAAAAATATGCAGTTGCTGCAATCTGGAGCAAAAGAAATCAAACTACTGGGGGACCAAGGGGATCAAGCAGCATCATCAAAAATGTGGAAGAATCCATAGTCCATTAACCCTCAAAATGGAGAAGGAGCATTCAAGGTAACAATGAAAATCTAGAGTCCATTCACCAGGCAGAAATCCAGCGAGAATGAGCACAGGCAGCACAAAAAAAAATCTCAATATAATGTGTCATATCTTTCTGCCTCCATATACGCTGCCTGATCCACCAAGTTCCACCTACAATCGTCTCTTGCAGCTGAAAAAATTCCAGATTAGATTTGCTAAGATTATTGCTTTAACAAAAATTGTTGGTGCAGACAACAAAAATTCACCCTGGAGTCATGTAGTTCATACCTGTATATCTGATACCCATCTGCTGACAGAAACTAGCAAATGCACGATTATCTCTTTGCATGTGTCTACATGCAGCTGAGAAAGTTCATGTGGGGATTCAAAGCCACAAATAGGCTCACTGCCTGCTTAATAGCATTCAAATGGTTTGAGGCTTACAAAAATGTAAAAACCACAGTAAAAGCTAAAGCAGACTCATAGAATCACTCTTTTTGTCAACATCTAAAGCCATGTTTGAACTTTCATTTGAAGTAAGGTCTTTTGCCTTCAACTTGTACAGTTTTAAGAAATTGCACCATCAAGCAAAGGCAAAAGAGGAAGAAAATATGGTAAAATAGCACAACTGAATATGCTAAAAATATTACAATTCTCAACTCTTATTTTCAGCCTTAAGCCTTCTAATGACACCATTTCACTTTCCAAATACTTTTGGTTGACTTTCACAGTTGCCAAAGCAGTTACAGTGTCAAGACCAAAATGTCTGGGGCCATCATTTGTTTTCTAATGATAAATGATTTGTAAGTTGTCATGTCCCAAATTAAGATTTTTACCTTCTAAAAGTAGTTCCTTGAAATGCTCCCCTCTTGAGCGAGCTCTTTGCTCAGGGATGGGTCTCATGCTGTTAAACGGCAGCGCAAGTGCCCTGAGGTAGGACGAGTTCCTTCTTCAGTCCTCTTGGAGCTTCAGATAACCAAGGAGAGAAGACCAGTCTTTTAAGGTATAGATAGATTGTATAGAGTTGTTTTTCAGCATTTATCATCTCCCTTTAGAAGTCAAAATAATATAGCCATCCTTGTCTTCTAGGTTTTCTTTCTAGTTTTTTTTAAATCCTTTGCTCCCTTAGCAAGGTAATAGCAGGCTTAAGAGGTACACAATATATATATATATTTATTATGCACCACCGAACTCATTCCCACTGGAAACATTATTAAAACGACAGTAAATACAAGTAACTCATTGAGATAATTCACAAATATAGAATTGAGAATAGAAATTATTAAAAGCCATTTTTAACTCAGTTACAAGGCATCATTCTAGGAATATAGAAAGACATGAATATGTGGAGGTAGTAATTAGAAGATTAGTTACAGGACTATCTTCTTCCTATCAGACAGTCCTTTGGGATTGAGGATAATTTCTTCCACTCCAGTTCTGTGGGTTAGGTGGTGGACAATGAATCCTATGTGGAAACCATCATCTCTGCTCCAGATTAATGCACAGTTTGGGAGGTGGGGAATTTTTTGTGCTGTCTGTGCTCATTCTCATTCGATTTCTGCGTGGTGAATGGACTCTAGGTTTTCATTATTATCTTCAATGCTTCTTCTCTGTTTAGAAGGTTAATAGACCATGGTTTCTTCCATGTTGGTGGGAATGCTAAATGTTTCCTAGAGACTTAGAGAAGAGCATAAAACCTCTCCGCAATGCATCCAAAGCTGACACCCGCTAGATTGCATTGTTAACCGAGCATCAGGCTGCAAAGAAGCTCTATCAACACTACCGTGGAAGGTACCAAAGACTGCCGGACAGACCACTACCCAATCTGCTCTGTTACTTCCATAAATATATCTCCAAAACAACAGCAGCAGGTTGAACATTGCTGCATTTTAAAAAAATCAATCCTGACCGACTCAAAGACCTCTTAGACCAATGCCTCGTGGAAAGAAAGATAATCTCCACCTGATAGAAGTCGCAGAGTCATCAGTGCATGAATTACTCCGATGGGCACCATAATTAGCATCTGAAAAGACAGTCTCTGCAATTTCCTTGGGGAAGGCAAGAGTGTCTTAATAATAACGACCAGGCAATTGAGGCATTAATTAATTAATTGTAAACACAAAGCTTTTTGGATTAGAAAAAGCAATCACTTTATAACATTCCCGTGGCCCAAGATTTCACAGGATGGTGAGTGTAAAAGTACAGGCCAAGCAAGTCTCTGATAACTAATGTGTGCAAATTCTTTAGCACTGTTGAGGCTATCCATGGCCCAAACACCCACGGGCCCATTCCTCTGAGAATCAAGTCTTTTTTGGCTTTGCTTCGCGGACGAAGATTTATGGAGGGGTAATGTCCATGTCAGCTGCAGGCTCGTTTGTGGCTGACAAGTCCGATGCGGGACAGGCAGACACGGTTGCAAGGGAAAATTGGTTGGTTGGGGTTGGGTGTTGGGTTTTTCCTCCTTTGCCTTTTGTCAGTGAGGTGGGCTCTGCGGTCTTCTTCAAAGGAGGTTGCTGCCCGCCGAACTGTGAGGCACCAAGATGCACGGTTGGAGGCGAGATCAGCCCACTGGCGGTGGTCAATGTGGCAGGCACCAAGAGATTTCTTTAGGCAGTCCTTGTACCTCTTCTTTGGTGCACCTCTGTCACGGTGGCCAGTGGAGAGAACACCACATTGACTACATTTCAGTGCAGATTAGATCTGCCCTATCACTACTTCTGACCAACAAGAGGTTGAGAAAGCCACGTCAACAGAAAGAAAAAGCCAAGTAACAAGCAGTCTCTTCTGAAGCTCTAAAACTAGGCAGAAAGTAATTTCAGGCATAACTTCTGCTGCCTAATTTGGGGACATGAAGAGCTTTCAAGGCAATCTCTGTTGACCATCTTCAAAGAATAAGTCTTATGATGGCAATTGCAAAGAAGGTTTCCTTGCTCTCTTCCCTGTGGGTTGTCATTACCAAAGTCCTCCTTAATTGCTTTCTCCCAACGGCTAGAAACCTGCTCCTCAAATCACAATGTAGATTCCAAGCACAAAGAAACAGTCTTCACTGTGCATCATCTATGCCAGTGGTTTTCAAACTTTTTCTTTCCACTCACATATCACTTCAATAATCCCTATGCCATTGGTGCTCTGTGATTAGTAAGGGGATTGCTTAAGGTGGCATGCGAGTAGAAAGAAAGAGGTTTGAAAACTACTGTTTTAATCGTACCTAATTGACTTGTTATGTGCACGGTTTCATAACTCCAAAGGAAATGGGCCAATGGCAATTTTTCTCAAGCAAAATTTTTCAGTAACAATTGGGTCTAGAGCAGTGATTCTCAACCCCCCCCCCCCCTCCATTCACATACCACCTTAAGTAATCCCTTACTAATCACAGAGCACCGATGGCACAGCAATTACTTAAGGTGGCACGTGAGTGGAAAGAAAAAGTTTGAAAACCAGATTACACACTACAAATGGACTGTCTGTACTAGGGCAAAAATCACTTCATTCTTGCACGAGGATAACTGAATATTATCTGTATCTTTTGTCTCTTTTTAAATTCAATTTAGGTATATTATTGTAGTCTTTTTAACAAAGTACTTGTTCAACTACAGAAAGTAAGAATTTCAGTGGATATAAACATCTTGCAATGTATAGGACAACATGCATTATGATCATAGGTTTTAAGTCATCATCTGAACTGGCACGCCTGCAGTGGTGCCTCAGAGAAGGCATGCTATGACGTGAACCAACAGGTCTGAATTCCTGGTATAGAGGGCCTAATTCAGACATTGTTAACTCCAATTTCTGTCAGGTGGAGATCATCTTTCTGCTTTTGAGGACTTAGCCAAGAAGTCTTTGAGTCAGTCAGGACTGATTTTCATCCATCAGTGTTTTCAATTACTGTTGTTGATTTGCAGATAGACTAATGGAGGTAACAGATGGGGAGTGGTCTGTCCAGCAGTCTTAAGTGTCTCCCGTGATACTAGTGATGCATCTTCTTTGCATCCTGTTGCTCAGGAACTGATGCAATCTAGCAGGTGCTATCTTTAGATGTGTTACCAGGATGTTTTATGCTCACCTGTGGTGAAACAGGGTGCTAATTCTCACAAGAACACAATCCAAAAACTTTGACAGAAGGAAGTATCTGATGGGCTGAGGCCCTAGCCCCTCTTGCTGGTGGATTGAATCCTTTCAGACAATAATATTAACATTGCACTGGACAATCAGTGTTTCTATCTCTGTTGTAGCCTAGGATTTTAAGGTTCCAAAAGGTGGTTTCCTTGGCCACTTCTGCGACTACTTGGGTTTAGTATACAAGATAATGATGATAGCATGCGCTAAAACACCAGATCAACTCATTCTTGATGGCAAAGCTCATCCATCAGGTTGTTATTCCTCTTATGGTGGGCCATGCACCATCCCGACTTTTGTCCAGGCTCCTGATTTCATACTGCTCTTCCTCAGAGCAACAGCGTCAACGTCATTCAACAAACTTTACATGCAGAGGAGAAAATTCAAACAGTTACAGTCCCAGTGTGAACTGGGATGCTTCCAAATGTAATTTTAGTAATGCAAAGAGATCAGGATGTCTGCTTTGTGAGGGGAAAAAAATTGATACCCATGCTACTTTTATAACCAGCAAAACATTTCACACAAGTTTCCTGCCATTTAACTTTAATGAATCTGGATCTGAAGTTAACTGCAATTCCTCAACAATGCAGAGTAGCTTGCTGGGTACATTGAGAGGAGTGAATCAGTTCTCTTTACAAATTCTGAATTCCAGAGTTCTAAATACCAGAGCACAATACAATTATTTCAGCCAAAGGACCACTGAACCCTCCATCACTAAAACAACCCTTTTGGCCCATATAGTCTATGCCAAATGACCTGCACCCAGACTAAATGGATGAAATGAAAACCAAGAACTCCTGCTTCAAAACTTTTTAATGTATATAACATAATAATCTACTTTTATTCAAAAAGGTTTGTTTCTGGGAGTTTTACACAGCAATTGCATTTTACTATATTTAAATTGAAACCTATTCATACCATTTTAATTCATTGCCTGGCATTCTTTCAGCCCCCCTACCCTCAATTCGCTCGATTCCATCCCTTGAATATCCATCCCACCCTCCTCCCATGGATGAATGCCTATAGTTCCCATGGACTGGAGTTTCTCTCACACCTCTTTCCCTTTCCATCTTGCTTTTTTTTTTAATTCTGAGATTCCACTCGAAACCTTTAACTCAATATTTGGTCGCTCTTTGCCGAGCTCTCCCTTGGTTGAAAATCCAATGTGCTTACGTTATCGTTAAAGCACAGAACTGTTTTTTCTGTTTCATGAATGCAACATTTCTTTTCCTGAAATGCTTTTGCTGTATGAGTGGTCCACAAGTTTTAAAGGCTTTTGCTGTGAGAATATTTCTCTTTCTAAGTGGAGTCACAACTCAGAAGAGTTTCAGAATGAGAGGTCACCAATTTAAAACAAAGATGAAGAGGAATTTCTTTTCACAGATTATGAAATTTTTGGAATTCAAAACCACAGAGCTGAAGTAATTGAATTACTGAGAGATTTTTTTTAAACTTTAGGGGATTCATGCCTTCTGGGATCTGGCAGGAAAATAGAATTGAGTTCAAGGGCAGATCAGTTTACTTGTTTTTTTTCTTGTGTTCTTATCCTACAACCCTAAGAATCTCAGTTGTTCATTTTGATTATACAAGATCTTGAAATATTTTAAACATTTGGACTCTGGCCATTTTTAACCTTTCATAATATATACCATACTCTAGACTGGGTGCATGGGTAAACCTTTACAGTATGAAAAAGCTGAGGGTTGGGTATAAAACCAGTCCCAGAAAACCGGGACACGGAATATATGAGCTTGTTGGTGGTCCCACAAAACCAGGACATGGAGTATATGAACTTGTTGGTCGTCCCTGAAATCTGGGACAGAGTCCAAAGGAAAATGGGAGAGAGAAAAAGAATCCATCCCCAAGACATGAATAACTTGTTCTTAATGTGCTTTTTTAAAAAAAATTCCAGCTGAGATCAGGCTTATTTTTAAAATTTAAAGCAAAGGAAGAGAAGTTGAAGATCAAAATTTACATGAAAACCATTGATCTGAATGTTGTCTCTTACCTACTAATTAAATTCCTACAAATATCAAATGATATCTTGACACGTGTCTGCAAGTATTGAGGAAGGAGCCAAGTGGGGATTTGAATTGGACAGTTTACATTAGAATCGCACACTCTTAAACGTCTAAATGCATGCGCAGGAGATTTTGAGTCAGGAAAGCTGGAGGAAGGAAGCACTTGTCCCACACAGGCCTTGTTCAAGCCAAGAATGAGGTAGAAATTAGTTAGTAATAAATGGGCTTGAAAAAACATAAAAATGAGCCAAAATTTATTTTTAAAAATTACATGGAAACTGGCCACTGAACCTTTGAGCAAGTGATCCGACAAAGAAAATAATCCCGAAATATCTAAACTCGGCAAAATCTGTAGTTACAGACAGCAAGTGTGATTAAAGAGTGTTACCTCACTTGGGGGGGAAAAAAAATCAACAGATTCACATAATGAAATACAAATACATGATTTATGGTTCAATCACAAATTGAAGATACGTATTGGAACACAACTGCTACTATGTAGGTTTATAGCTGTTTGCAATAAAACCTTATGAAAGGCCCCTTCAAGTTATTTTAGCCCTTGAGAGAGGTCCATCATTATGTTTTTATAGGTGTGAATTTATTGTCTTTTTGTTTGAAATAGTAAACTTGTCATGCAGCCCAAGCAACTTTAAAAAAGAGCAAAATTAAAAAGTGAGACATGCATTTATATTACACTTTTACATCCCCTCAGGATGATAATAAAGTCTTAGACAGCCAATAACATAAATTTGAAAAGCAGTTCCTATTATAAGGTATCGGGAATAAAATGATTATTTTCAAATTAAATATTACTAACTCTGAGGAAAACAAATCCCACTTCCGTTTTTAAAACAGTTTCTTCTTTTAAATTATGTCATAAGCTTACCATGGAGGCAACTCAAGATCACATTGTAATGTTAACAGCCATGTTAACAGGATGAAGGGGATTCTAGGACAAGAGGGTACAACTTCAGGGTACAAGGGCATCAGATAGAAATTTGATTAGTCAGGGCATCAAGTGTTTATGGGGAGACAGCTGGGGAGTGGGGTTGAGTGGGAAGATGGATCAGCTCATGATTAGAATGGTGGAGCAGACTCAATGGGCCGACTTCTACTCCTTTTTCTTGTGAACATGAATGCTATTATAGCCAGCCCAGCTTAGAGCCCAAAATTCCTTGAAGATAATATAGTTAGATAACATGGTTAAGAAAGCAAGTGGGACCTCATCACTCAGGGTGTTGACAAAAAGAGCAAGATTATCCACCAACTTTATTAAAAAATGGTCAACCCTCAGTTAGTGTACAGGTCTGGTCACTATAATAAAGGCCTGATAAAACTGAAGAAGGTGCAGAGAAAATTCAGCAGATTGTCCTTGAGATGGAGCATTTCAGGTCTAAGGGGAGACTGTTTGTTTTGCTTAGAACAGAGGAGATGAACAGGGGGACAGGACCAAAGTGTATAAAATTATGAATGGTTTAGATAGGGGTGACTGCAGGAAAGGTTTGCCTATGTCAGAGGACATCGATTTAAGGACAAGAAGATTTAGAGAACTTTGTCGCCCAGAGAGTGGCGTATAACTGGAATATGCTGCCCAGTTGACTGGCCTGCGTGAGCAATGAAGCAGAGTTGCTGGCAATAATTGAAGTAGTGTCTAGATAAGCCATTCTCAACATTTTTTTTTGGCTGTGGCCCCTTAGGACTGCTCAAAATTTATGGCTCCCCTTCCCTGTGAAGCAGCCAGGGAATATTGAACATTATAGCATAGTACAGGCCCTTCAGCCCTCGATGTTGTGCTGACCTATATGTTCCTACCCAAAAAAAATAAACCCTTCTTACCTCATAACTGTCTATTTTTCTTTCATCCATGTGCCTGTCTAAGAGTCTCTTAAATAGCCCCAATGTGTCAGCCTCCATCACCACACTTGACAAGGCATTACAGGCATCCACATATTATTTCTGTGTAAAAACTTTCCCCTGAGGACTCCCCTAAACTTTCCTCACTTCCTCCACTCACTGCATTTTTTTTTTGTTCAGGAGGTATTGCCCAACTTTGTTTGAAGTTGCTGTCATTTCTCTTTCGTCCACACTTGATATACATTCATGAGTGCAGATGTTTGGTATGAAACCTGACAAATTTCTACAGACGTATGGTGAAAAGTGCACTGACCAGCTGCATCACCATCTGGTACAGGGACAGCAATGCCCCTGAGCATAAAGTTTTGTAGATTATCTATTTGATGCCCTTGTATCCTGAAGTTGTACCCTTTTGTCCTAGAATCCCCTTCGTCCATACAATTAGTGGCTGTTAAACTAAAATTTTGAGGAAGTACTATCAATTTGTTTCTTTTGTACTTCTCTCCTACCGACGACAGGGGTGGCGTATGGCCCCTGTTGAGAATGGCTGGTCCAGATTAAAACTGGAATCATCTAGGTACAAGGGGCGATGGACCAAGTGCTGGAACAAAGGATTAATACAGATGGGTACCCACTGTTTGACATGGACATGGAGAGCTGAACAATCTGCTTGCATGTTGTACGACTACATGACTATGACTTTACCAAAAAGGGAGAAGGAACCATTGTTTCATTATCTCCAGTCCTCAATCAGAAATTCCTCTGCGCTTTTACACTTCCCAGTTTAAGAAGTCCATCAGATGGAAATCTTTAAACTTTTATATTAAAATGAACAGTCCAAAAGGACTGCAGCTCAAGTAATCCTAGCAGTGCATACTTTACATCATTTTCCTGCTACCTCTGTTCATTTAATCTGCCAGCATACAGTCCATCATGGAATTGGGTAGTTTTAATGAATTTCCTCAAGGTAATTTTGTCCACATCAGAAAATACACACAAAAGAAATTACATGATATGGTAATCACATCTCCATAATTTTGCATTGTATGGCATCAAAAAGACTGATAAGGAGAAACAAGTACTAAATGTGGGGAGAGCCTGAGAGAAAATGTTCTGCCATTCATAGGAGTAAACATACCTACATCAGGCATTTAACATTCCTGTATATTGTGTGAGCTCATTCATATAACAGAATATCAATCAGTTGTTTATAACCCAAGTCCCACCAGTATTCTTTGGTTGTCCTTTGTACTTTGCTACTTTTGTTATAAATCTTTCTTTGGCTTGGCTTCGCGGACGAAGATTTATGGAGGGGGTAAAAAGTCCACGTCAGCTGCAGGCTCGTTTGTGGCTGACAAGTCCGATGCGGGACAGGCAGACACGATTGCAGCGGTTGCAGGGGAAAATTATAAATACAGCATTGATATTTGACCCAAATTCTTACAACTCTTTATGCTGTTTCCATTAACCTTCGCTGGCTTTAAAATATTGCAAAGTTGCAAAATATACGTCAGTTAATTAGCTGTAGGTTACCATCTATGTAAAGAAGTAGGCATGAGTTATAACTGCAAAACCTCTGACATTTGAGATCTGTTGAACTTGATGGGTTCCAACAATTATTTGACAAAGAACAACTGTAATTAACAAATCATTCTGGAACATTCCTGCATTAAAGATGTGTTTTGCATACATCTGCCATCTCAGCTATATTATGAAGGGGCTACAATCAACTAGGAGATATTCCAAGGGTAGAAATGCTTCAAATTGTTTAACACAAAAAAATTGCTGAAGTATAAAATAGGGTGGCAAGAACTGCTGGAAATATTAATTGCATTAATATGTAATTATTCTTGATGAGATTATAAACGAGAACAAATTGGAACAGACCCCCTCAGCCCACAATGCCATTGCTAATCAAATTAAACCAAATCAGATCTTCCTGCACATGGTGTATATTCCTCCAATGCCTGCCTGTTCATGTACTCCTCTAAATGGCCTATCAAGCCCTCTGGCTGCATACTCCACATTCCTACCACATGATATGCAAAAAAAACTTGCCTTGCATATCTCTTTTAAATTTTTACCTTCCCACCTTAAATCTACAACTTCTTGAATTTGACATTTTCATTTGGGAAAATTTCTCTGGAGCAAAGCAATCCAAATTTGTCCCATCTTTTCCCCAAGGCTAATGCTCTTTCATCCAGGCAATGAACCTCACCTGGACCCACTCCTCTTGTAATGCAGCAAGCAGAACTGCAGACTCCAAATTGGTTCACACACATTTTATACAGCTGCATGCTTAATGAATAAAAATAATATTTCTTCACATTATATGAATTGTTTATTTGTCAGTATTTAGAGGCTCTAAGTTACTTAAACTACAACAGAACCTGCAATTGCTTTTATAAATGGTAGCTTTCTTGTTATATAGCATTTTCTGAGATCTTGGGCAGCTTGAAAGTGATTGTGATAACCACAAATGACCAACTAAAGTTTACAAATCAAATGCACATCTTTCTGCTTAACATTGAAGGCTCACACGTTTTCTTCTTGCTAATTGCTTTCCTTAATAAACAATAATCAAGTCTCTTCAAGCAGTCACCTTCAATAGTAGAAATATAACAGCCTTCACCCCTCTACTTTCACTTACTAGAGCACCAGTTTCAACCCAACACAGGGTGACCAAAAATAAATGACTGCTGTCCATACTCTCTGGTTCATACGAATTATTGTCTCACATTTGGAGTAAAACACAAAATTCTGCAGGCACTGTAAATGAAGTAAAAAATACAATGTTGGAGAAACTCAGCAGGTTGAAGTGTACTTTATATAGCAAAGATGCAATTCTCTGGTTTCTGCTGGTCTACTCTTACCCATTCCTCCAACTCCCCTTCAGAGCCATCTCCCCGTTTGCTGGTGTACCCTCCCACCCGTATCCAACGATTACCTCCTGGCTATGGGACTCTCTGTCACCTCCCACCACTATTTTGTTCAGGTGACTGCCGACATTTTGCTCATACCCGATGAAGGGCCTGAAACCTTGGTTATGCATCTTAATTTTTGCTATACAAAATCCACTCTTTGTACTGCTGAGTTTTTCCAGCATTGTGCTTTTTAACCTCTGTCTGATTGATGTTAATTCACCAGAGGGTGCTCACTGGCCTTTCTGACCCAACTGAGAGCTAAAGAATTATGGATCTGCTTATGCAGTGACTCAAAATCCAAATCTTCAACCACTTTTTTTTTAATGTGCAATTTTTATAACTTAATAGCAGGATTATGCTCCAGACTATCATGTGATGTGAATTAGTGGTTTCAACATGTGTTTATTTCAGTTTAATACAGCGATTTGAATGCAGGAAAGCTTCTCAGTACTTCTCAAAATAGAATTACCGGGCAAAATACAACACCAATCTGCAATTAAAAACTGCAGAAAACTGATTTTAACAAAGCAATGTAGAACACAAGACTGGATTTGAGAGAATGGACTGTAAAAGCTTCTGTAGTTAGTGATAAAGAAAAAGACAAATGCAGTGGTGCAGGAGTGGTGGTGAAAGCAAATACAATAATAGCATTTAAGTAACTTGCAGAATATGAAGGGAATTGAAGGATATCAACTAGTTGAACATCATGTTCTGCACATACACATGGGGTTAAGGGCCTGCCTGTTCCTGTTCTATGTTTTATTACCAGTAAGAATGCATATAAATATATCAATTCATGCCTTTTACCATCAATTGATCTTTTACAGATTTCATTTGTCAATTTACACAGGAAGAATGATCAGCTCCTTGAAATGGCAGGTTGCCAGAAATGAATAATTAATCAGATCCCATTATCCCTCACTACCTGCAGCAGAGAAGATGGGTTGGGCATTACATTCACGTCTCCCCCACTGTTAGATATCTAAACAGCTTGGGGAAGGCAGGCAGTCACAACAGCAAGGTAGTGCAAGATTTTGAGGCCAGAGCAATAACTAAACAATTGTTATGGTACATTTTCACTTCTTGTGTGGAGGAACTTCCAAAAACAAAATATATTTTGGCTTTCTTTTTCCCTTTTGTTCAGTAAGATATTATCTGAGCCAGGCAGGTAAGAGGAGGGGAAAATGTGTGGTGCACATTGGGTAATTCAGAGAGGTGGGGGGAGAGGCGCAGGCAAGGAGGAGGAGGAGGAGGAGGAGGAGTTGGGTGATCACTTTCCGTCCAAGTCAGTCTTGGATGGGAGGACTACCCAGACAGGTCCAAAAGAGAATATATGCAACAAGTCGACACATCTGATGTTTCCCAAGGTGTTCATTCCCATGTGCACAACCTGTTCCGTCTAAGCCCTATCTGGTTTCTGGCATTTTACATTAACATTTTAAAAGACCCACATAGACATATGCTGCAGCCCACCAGTGGGCCATGGCTCACTGGTTGAGAAACACTTCATTCAAACACAGAACAGTGCAACCAATACAGCCCCTTTGTAGCTACTGAGTAAAATGACGACACAGTTAAATAATCCACATCGGATGCTCCCCACATTTACTGATGGATGTAATATTCTCACGACCTAATACCCTGCATCCCTTCGTGTCCAAGTTCAGACATCCTTCGTGTCCAAGTTCAGACATCTTGTAGAATTACTAGTTCCCAGTTGTCACCAGCAGCTCACTTAATGAAAGGATAACATTTTTAAGAGAGAAAGAAAGAAAAAATAGGTTCAACCGTAGATGGAGTACTGCATGCAGTCCTAATTGCCTAACTGGAGGAAGGATGAACTACCTTTTGAGGCAATGTACAGGAGTTTCATCCAGGATGAGGGGGTTAGCCCATGAGGAGAGATGGAGTCATCTGGGGCTGTACTCGCTCGAATTTAGAAGAAATGAGAGATCTTATAGAAACGAATAAAATTATGGAAATCATAAAGATAGGGGTAGGCAAGTTGATCCAATTGGTGGGAGAGTCTGGAACTAGGAGACATTGTGCTCAAGATCCAGGGTGAGGAGTTTGGACAGAGATGACAGGGTGGTGAAGCTGTGGAATTTGCTGCCCATTGAAGCAGTGGAAATGTTGAATTTTTCATTTTAGGAGAATTAAGGGGGGGGGGGGGGAAGAGGTGAAGATGAACCCGTCATCAGATCAGCCACGATCTCATTGGTTGGCAGCAGGCTGGACAGGTCGACTCCAGCTCCTATTTCTTAAAATGCAACCTTGCTAACACAACGCCAACCCCAACACTGTGGACTTTTCCTGCAGTCACGTCGTGGCAATGAAACTCACTCCTGGCAAGATCTGAGTGAATGCATCATTGAGCAAATTACATCAGATCATTGGGCTAGAATCTGGAAAAGGAGGGGGGGGGGGGTATTTTGAGACACTACGTGCTGTCCCGACTATTTCGGAAAACTAAGCACACCTTTTAAAAAGTGAGCATCAGGTGGCCACCCCCGTGTCCCGGAGTGTTCTGACAAGGACAAGCGGCGACTGCAAAGACAAATAGGCTAGACCACCCATCCCCCCACCACACACACACTGATCTGCAGAGGAATTCCTTGCCGATTAAAAAAACCAGTTCGCAGCTTAGGTACAGCGAGCTGCTCGCCAAGTTCAGTCGCAATGGGCTCGCGTTTGACCTTGGGTTACAGGTGCCCCCCAACATCTCCAAGTCCAGCGCTCACCTGTCAGCCCTGAATACTGCGAGAGGGAGGGGTGCTCAATAGAGGGAAAGGAAGGGGGGGGGGGGGACATTCCTCCCACTTTCTCCCAGAGCTGTGCAAGTCTCCTGAAGCCTCTGCTCCGTAGAGTAACAACCCCCCCCCGCCCCACACAAAAAAAGTCACCTCTGCGGTAAAGTGTTGCACTTTATTCAGTCACCCCACAGGACCAAATCAAGGGAAGGGAGCCTGCCCCACATTCGGTCTGGGAGGTGGGGAACGGGGACTTCGCAACTTTTTAAGAGCTCTGACTGAACTCAAAGGAGTGCTTTCCCCCCCCCCCACGACCGCCCTGAAATAGTTCCGCGCAATCTGGGGCACCATGAGAGGGACCCATACAAGGTGCGAACACTGCAAGGAACTTCGGGGGGGGGGGGGGGGGAAGGAAAGTTTAACAAAGAACAGATCTAGTATCTACCCCCCTCCCCCAATAAAGCCGGCAACGCCTGTATGGGGCTGGGGTCTTCACAAGGGATTTGAAAGTTTGACAAACAGATCTTCTAGTATCTACCCCCCGCCCCCCAATAAAGACAGCAACGCCTGTATGGGGCTGGGGTCTTCACAAGGGATTTGAAAGTTTGACAAACAGATCTTCTAGTATCTACCCCCCGCCCCCCAATAAAGACAGCAACGCCTGTATGGGGCTGGGGTCTTCACAAGGGATTTGAAAGTTTGACAAACAGATCTTCTAGTATCTACCCCCCGCCCCCCAATAAAGACAGCAACGCCTGTATGGGGCTGGGGTCTTCACAAGGGATTTGAAAGTTTGACAAACAGATCTTCTAGTATCTACCCCCCCCGCCCCCCAATAAAGACAGCAACGCCTGTATGGGGATGGGGTCTTCACAAGGGATTTGAAAGTTTGACAAAGAACAGATCTTCTAGTATCTACCCCGCCCCCCCCCCTATAAATCTGGGGTCTTCTCTTCAAGAAACAAGGGATTTGCAAGAGCGAGCTCTCCCGACCGCTGAAATCAAGTTGCAAGCTCCCCACCGGGAAACACTGCACCCACATTTTATTGTCAAGCTGGTGGTCCCCGCTCCGGATGAACAGGGTTCAGGAATGCAACACGCCTGGACGTTGGAACCATAAGTTGCAAGAAGCCGGGTGGATTCAGCCGGCGGGGCAGTTAAAAGGAAAAGAAACCTGTTCAAATGAAAGCTCTCGGGTTCTGCCGGGTTTCACCTGTTGTTCTTTGGAAGGAGCCCGTCCCACCTGAGATCAATGCACTTACAGGTAGCGATCCTGGTCTTTCAGCTGCCGGTGCAAAGCGACCGAATATCCGAAGAAGCTGTCGGGCGGACCCTTCTTCACGATGGGGTTCGCCACGTCGATGTTAAAAGCCGAAGCTGCAGCCAGGAGTAAGTGAAGCCCAAGCCGAAAGTGAGGAGCTGCGAAAGGCGTCATGTCTATTTCGAGGGGGCTTGCGTTCGCCGCCCTGGCTCGGTGATTCTGCGAGCTCCCCCCTCCCCGCCCTGCCCTTCAAACCTGCGCTCTTCCGGATCCACGATGACCTCCCCCTCTGCACTTTGGCAGGTCCGACCGGGCGCCGCTGTTCACGCTCGGCTCATTCCCGGGGAGGCGCCCGCTCTCAGGTGGCTGGTGGGTTTCTCCTGGCGCAGCCCAGCGCATGAGAAACTGGGCGACAATCTGATTGCATTTAGTGGACAAGGATCGGATCCCCGCCCCCTTAAGTTTAGATCTTGAAATGTTAATTAAAATCACCGCCTATTTGAATGTGACAAAGATCCTTTATTTTCCCTTTCCCAGACTTTGGCTGAGAACCACATTCTGCCTTCACTCAGACTACTGCAACCTCGAATATCCTTGATTGGAGGATCTTCTCCCTCCCTTCCCCCCGCTCGTATATCCTTGGTTAGAGGATCTTCTCCCCACCCCCCACCCCTCCCAGCTCCAGAAACGCTGGCTAAATCCTGACTTCCTATTACCGTCGGTGTGGAATTGGCTTGCCCTGCCCCACATTTCTCCCACTCCTCAAAGATGTCCTGCTTGGTTTGGTCGATCAACACTGCTCTTGTAGAGTCTATGAGACTCTACAGACGATGAGTGCGTGGGAACTCATTCTACAAATTTGCTGATGGCACCAAGCAGAACCACGAGTGGCAATGAGGGAGGAAGGGAGATCAGGTCGTGGAGTGGTGTCACCCCAGCAACCTGGCACTAGACCTTACCAAAACCAAGGAAGTCAGGGGAACCGCGATCCAGTCCTCATCCAGGGCTCATCAGTTTGGGGGGGGGGGGGGGGTTCAAGGACTTCAAGTTCCTGCATCTGGAGGATCAGTCCTGATGTCTCAAGTTGATGCAAACACAAAGTAGATATACTTTGTGAGGTGTCTGAGGAGATTCACCAAAGACGCTCAGAAGCCTCTACAACTGTACCGTGGCGTGCATTCTGGCCAGTTGCATCACTGACTGATATGGAGGCACCAACGCTCAGGGCACCCAAAAAACTCCAGAGGGTTGTTAACTCGTCCCTCACCATCACAGGCACCAGGCTTCACTCCATCGAGGACATCCACAAGAGGGGGTCTGAAGAAAGCAACCTTTTTCCTCAAGGACCCACTGTCCAGGCCAGGCCCTCTTCACTGCCACCATTGAGAAAAAGGTACAGGAAGCTGAAGACGAGTACTCAGCATTGCAAGGACAGCTTCTTTCCCTCTGCCATCAGATTCCTGAATGAACATAAACCACAGAAACTGGCTGAATTTGACTTTTTCTTACACTATTTTATTTATTTTGTAAGGAGGTTTATATAAATGCTTCCATTGTACTGCTGTTGCAAAGCAATGAATTTCGTGGCGTTCAAGATAATACAAAAAAAATAGGTGTATCTGCAAGGAATTGGAAGTATTGTGCAGAGAATCAAATTAATGGAGGCTTGGCGTGTAATCAATGGGATAAAGGGGTTGCTTCCAAGTTGTATAAAATTAAATATAAATGTCAGGGCTTCGTTATCACTGAGTTTCCCTGCCAAATAACCAGGGTGACCTTTTATCTCAATATGAAATCTCACCTTCCAAAAACTAGAGAAAGACCAATTGACTTTCAGTGAATTTTTTTTAAAACACAGAAATGAAGGTCAGGCATTCAATCCTCAAAGCATCAAAAGAAAACTCTTCTGATCATTGTAATATTTAACAGTAGGTTAAAAAAAAACATAGAACAAAAAAACATAGAACAAAAAAACAGAACAAAAAAACATAGAACAAAAAAACAGAACAAAAAAACATAGAACAAAAAAACAGAACAAAAAAAATAGAACAAAAAAACATAGAACAAAAAAACAACAAAAAAACATAGAACAAAAAAACAGAACAAAAAAAAATAGAACAAAAAAAATAGAACAAAAAAACAGAACAAAAAAAAATAGAACAAAAAAACATAGAACAAAATACCTGCAGCGAAACAGCTATTGTTCTTTAGAATGGCTGTGATAGTACAGATCTATCACCAATGTATATAGTGTATATAGTTAGAGTATCTAGACTGTGCTTACAGCGATTGGCTGAGAGCTAAGCCACGCCTATTGTCTGGGCCTTAAAGGGTTGTGTCCCTAGCCAGGTCGGATCATTCCGGACTGGTCGGCCACCTGTGAAGAGCTCCGGTCTTTTGCTAATAAAAGCCTTGGATTGGATCAACAAGTCTTTGGTTCTTTCGACGAGCTCTACAATGGCCTTCCATCCAGCCTTGCTGCTTTCTGCAGTTCATTGCCACTAGTGGTTGCATTTTCTATTTGAAACACATTTTTGCAAGGTCCATGTAGCTTCCAACAGTTTGACACACAAGAGTGCACAAAGTCAAAAATTTACATGTGCAAATTACTGTGTTGTGTATTTAAAGACTAGTTCAATAGGGACTGCGCTGCCAGGTGGATACAAATACTTTTGCCACATAAAAGGATTATTATTTGAAAGACATTGTGCCACCTTTTCACATCTAATACTTTCCGTGTGACCCAATCAGACATCAGTCAGGCGATCACTGGAATTCCATTTGTCCATTAATCAAAAAGATCATTTTCATCCTTCAACTTTCACCGCTTGTTGTCAAATGTCAAAATGATCAAGTTCAAGGTTATTGAAGTCCGATATGCAGCCCACAGGCAAAACCCTTCCCACCATCGAGAACATCTAAATGGAACGCTGCTGTTGGAGAGCAACAGCAATCATCAAGGATCCATCGCATCCAGCACACGCTCTGTTCTCACTGCTACCCTCGGCAAAGAGGTATAGGTGCCACAAGACATGCTCCAGCAGGTTCAGGAACAGTTGCTACCCTTCCACCATCAGATTCCCCAACAACAAATGTAATCAGGGACTTATTTTTGCACTTTATTGGTTCTTTTCTGTATTGCATAGTCAATTCGTTTACATTTCTTTATTTGTTTACGTGCATACATATCTTCTGAAGCACAGTTTTTTACACTACCAATAAGTAGTAATTCTGCCTCGTCCGCAGGAGAAAGAATCTCAGGGTAAGTGATGTCGTGTATGTACTCTATCGATACATCTGAACTTTGGAATTACAAAGATACTGTGGACTGGATGGTAAGGGCCTTCAATGCTTATCAGAGTCCCCTAGAAGCACCATTCCCTGTAGATATTATTGATAGAGGGGAGACCTCAGTGATCTGAGCAGTTTTAGTTTTCCTGGTTCTCAGAAACTGATCACCTTTATTAAAAGCCTGTGGTTTGGAATGAGGTGTGCAGCTTCCAAGCAGTATTCTGCCTTTGCAGCCACAGCTGCTAGCATCCAATACAATGAGGATAATTTAAAAGGATTAAGTTCATTTCAAACAGAACCTTCCACCTCAGAAATTTGACCTGAATATGTTAATTAGGATACTAAAAGCTTCTGAGGAGAATAGGCCTTTCTCAGTTCAGATATTTTCCTAAATAGGAAGTAGAAATTTTACATAAGATTTCTTTGCTTCTGCCAGTATGTCTAGTTACATAACCCAATAATTTACCTGCAAGAATGCAGTCAATTTTCAACAGACTTGCATTTTTGAATGTTGGTGTAAATCCCATTCTTTGTTTATTGCATTAGGAATTATTAATATTCCTAAATGATTATAGATGAATTCCATTTTAAATCATGAACCTATCTAAATTGATATAAATCTAATAATCTCAAACTTATTAACCAGTGACACAAATGAGTACAAAATACATTATGACTGGATAGCGGATATGGCTCGTACCTTGAATGATATGATGGCTCAGTTGACAATTAATTATAAATTATTAGTAAAGTTACCATTACTATAACTAAGCAATAATTATTTAGCACTGAATGAATGCAATTAAATTTATCTAATTAAAATTCTAATACTAGTGGAGAATTGAGCTGGCTATTATTTCCCCAATGGTGACACTAAATAAATAATTGATTTATCTGCCATCATTAATTGTTCAGTCTAGATATCTTTATCACTTCTTTTCACTGTGTGCATTGAATTTTAAACTCCCTGTGCTGACAAACAACATAAATCTTACCCTTCTTTGCTCCAAAGAGAAAAGCCCTGTTAACCTTACCTCATAAGATATGTTCTCCATTCCAGGCAACATCCTGGTAAAGAAATCTCCTCTGCACCTCTATATGTTCCACATCTTTCCTATAATGAGGTGACTGGAACTGAACACAGAATTCCAAGTGTGGTCCAACCAGAGTTTTATGGAGTTGCAACATTACCTCACAACTCTTGCACACAATCCTCCAATTAATTAACTATCCTATCAACCTGCATGGTATCCTTGAGAGATCTATGAAATTGGAGCCCAAGGACCCTCTATTCTTCCACACTATTAAGAATCCTGCCATTAACCATGTACTCAGCCTTCAAGTTGACCTTCTAAAATGCATCACTTCACACATCCAGATTGAACTCCATCTTCCCCTTTTCTGCCCAACTCTGATCCTGTCTATATCCTGTGGTAATTTTTTTTTGTATATTTCATTTAAAAAATTTCCATACATGTAATAATCAAAATTGATATAATTATACAAGTTCCAGAAAAAAAAACAAATTAAGGTTACATATATAATGGTATTCACCTCTATCCCAAACCCCCCCTCAAAACAATTAACATATAAAATATAATATAGCTATAGTCCCTTTTTAATTTCAAATGTTCTTTTTCAGTTAAATGAGTTTCTTGAAGAAAGGCTACATCAGCTCCTATTTTCTTAATATTTGTTAGTCCTCTCTTTCTTTTTACAGACCCATTTAACCCATTTACATTAAGATTTACTAACTTCATTAACTTACACATCTAGGTAAGATATGGTCAAACCCCTTCCATCACCTCCCCCACCCCCCCGCAAGTCTCCTCTAATTCCAATAAGTAATAATTCATGTGCCCATACGCATCACCTCCAGCAATCCAAAAAGAAAAAGAAATACAAATAATATAGAATCCCATACTTATAACTATATTGATATATAAGAAAACCCTCCCCATAAGTGTTGTTTAAAAGTACACTACCTCTCTCCATTTTACAGGTTGAGACACAAGTCACTAGAACACAGATGATCCCATAGCAATCATCAACCCCCCCCCCCCACCCACCCCACTCCTCCCAGCTTCCTTGGTACATTTAATACATATTACTTAATTATTTAATTAGTTTACCAGAATTAAAATAGCATCTCAGAAATCAAAAGGAAAAAAGAGAAAAAAATCATTATCTGATTTCTTCCACCTCACAGACTTCCCCATTTCCAATAACAATAAAATGAAAACCAGCAAAAGGAAATAATTCATCCCATCAAAGATACAATGTCCCTTTGAGGCTGTGCTCTAGGGAGGGTATGAACAAATTCTTCTGCTTGGGCAAAGTTAGTTAAGAATTATTTTGCTCTCCAGGCACAAAAATCTTCAAAGTGATAGGGTAATAAAGAAAAAAAATTATTTTTTTTTGTCAGAGAGAACTTTCTTAACTGGGTTAAATTCTTTCAACAAATCTTCACTTAGAACAGGATAAAATAAAATTCTATCTCCTTCCCATTGCAGCTGGCCTTGTCATTCCCTCACCCCTTTTATAGCACGACTTATCTGTCCTGATAATGTAAAAATGTAATTAATATAGAACGCGGTCTTTGATTAGGAAGAAGGTTTGGTCTCAAGAAGCTCTTTCAATTTCAATTGGATTTTCAAAATTCAGGAATCTAATCTTGAAAGAAACAAATTGCATCAGGGCCATCTTTTCCTTCCAGGCCTACTATTTTATCATTATTTCTTCTGCTAAAATTCTCCAAATACATCTACTTTGTCTAGAAGCTTTTGTTTAAACCAGTAGTAGTATTTTCCACAGTAGATACCCAGTCTTCAGCATGTTGCATATCACCCTGTACACTTGTAATTTTCTCATCCATTTCTCCAACATCTAGGACTTAGTTTCTTCCTTTATTTCTTTAATTTCAACCTTCAATCCTTCTTTCATTTTCCCCTTCATTACTTTAAACTGATACGTTATCACTGTGGTTAACTAGATGTTGCCTGGACTTCAGGAACTGAGTGACAGGGAAAAGTTGAACGGGTTAGGGATTTATTCCCTGGAGTGTAGAAGAATGAGGAGAGATTTGATAAATGTATTTAAAATTATGAGGGGGACAGAGTAAATGTAGATAGGCTTTTCTCCACTGAAGGTAGGTGAGATACAAACCAGAAGACATGGGAAGAAGTGAAAGGGGAAAAGTTTAGGGGGTACATGAGGGGGAACTTCTTCACACAGAGAATGGTGGGGGTGTGGAATAAGCTTCCAGCTGAAGTGGTGAATGTGGGCTCAATTGTAACATTTAAGAGGAATTTAGACAGGTACATGGATGGAAGAGGTATGGAGGGCTATGGACTGAGGGCA
This sequence comes from Narcine bancroftii, assembly GCF_036971445.1. Lineage (NCBI taxonomy): Eukaryota > Metazoa > Chordata > Chondrichthyes > Torpediniformes > Narcinidae > Narcine > Narcine bancroftii. The sequence continues at coordinate 88,986,138 of NC_091480.1, forward strand.
GGTTAGTGGGATGGCAAAAAAAATGGTTCAGCACTGACCTGAAAGGCTGAAGAGGCCTTTTTCTGTGCTATAATGTTCTATGGTTGTAATGTCAGTATTTGTGGGAGCATTGAAGAAAAATTGAGAGATTGTGTAGAATATAGTCAACAGACTATAACCTGGATCTTACAGGCAGATAACACAAGAGAGACAAGAGAGAAACTGATAAAAAAAATGCTCATAGTTAAAATCAGAGACTAATGACAAGGAAGATGTTCATTCAACCTTCTGTAGCCATGATTAGCAGGAATCTTGTGCAACTGCATCACTGCCTGGTTTGGAAGCTGTACCACCTCGGACCTATGGAGAATAGTGAAGTCAGCAGAAAAGATCATTGGGGACTCTCTTCCTACTATGAAGTATCTACAATACTCAGTGCAGGCAAAAGGCAATAAACATTATGGACTCCAGACACCCTTCACCTAAGCTATTTTCCCTATTTGCCATCTGGTAGAGGTACCATCACAATCGGGCCCTAATGTCCAGATTGGGCAACAGTTTCCCCCCCCCCAATTTGATAGTGTACCATGGGGTTTTACGGTATACATCTTAATATTTTAATGTTTAACTTCTGTTCTAACTTATATTCTTATATTAATGTAAATATGCTCTGTGGTCCTGGAGAAACACTATCTCGTCTTTACCGTGCGAGCATAGTTTGAACAATAAATAAAGGTGATGACTTGATAATATTGGAGGAGAGTTGGATGGATGTGCAAACTAGGTAACTATGAGCACCTTGAATTTACTCTTGGCTATGGCAGGACTAAGCGGATGATTAGCTGCAATGAAGAAAATGATTATCTTTGTATCAACAATCCTAGGGAATCATAATATTTGATGTAGTGAAGCCAAACTGACATTTATTTTCAAATTTTCCCCTTTGACCTTAAATTAATGAAGGTTAGAGCCACACCACAGATTAGATTTGAGTTGACAATGACGATAATTTTACTGTAAAAACAGAATACTGGAGAAACTCAGCAGGTCACAGTATACTTTATATAGCAAAGATGAAGACACATAACCAATGTTTTGGACTTGAGCTCTCATCACAATCATTCTGTCAGGTTCAATGTAAATCATCAATCTTGCACAAGCTTAAAGAGCATTTTCCAAAAACTGGGAAATATTCTCCCATTCAGTGAATGTTAAGAACTAAATCCAGGCTTTTGGAGTTGTATTGGCTGCATCAACCACTTTTGGTCTCCAATCTCATTCGTTTCCCAACCATAACACACCCTTGCTAACCTCTTAAGAAATTTACACACTTAATAAATAATCTGTTTCTATAGTCTTAAAGTATTATACTAATAGGCTTCACCATTTTAATTTGAAGTTGTGTTACAGGTTATATGGTTATGGATAAATATGTCTTTAAAAGGGATAGATTGTGGGGGTTTAGTATAGGTCACTTCACAAAAAGAGTAACACTTCACAAATCACATCTCATTTAAAATGCAAGAGCTTTGCTGAAGCTAGACGTTGAGGCTCTGGCTGGATTTGCAGAAGCAATGAAGAATGCTGATCTATTGTGTATGAGCAAAAAAGTCCAGCCTCAAAAGTACTGATAAGATCTTTCAAAGATTGGGTTTGGAGCCTTGGCAGAGGTTTTTGTTTTTTACAAGCAGAGAGAGAAAAAAAAACAAACAGGATTCTTCTCTCAGAGAGAGAGAGCGAGTGAAGTCATTTCTACAGTAGCAGTAGTTAAGGCTGCAAAATGGCAAGCTGGCAGGCTTGTTGAAAGATCCCATTTTGAATATGGGTTGTGAGTTCTGAGTTTAGCCTGTTCAAAACCCTTGTAGACCTTATAAGAGGAAATGGCTGGCTAGAGTGTTTCTCCTGAAATAAGAGAAACAAGAGGAACTCTGTGATGACCTGGAAAAAGAGGTTATCATTTGGAAAACCCATGATGAGGCAAGACATTGAAGTGACTGATTGGGGGAGATCAGCTTGTGTGCGTCCAATGAGCAACAAATATTTCTCCGAAACTAACAAGAACCTTCATGAGCGGTGACCATTTAACAAGCACTAGAGCCTGGCGAAGATTCATAAATGTTAAATTCTGTGCACAGTATAAGAATTGTGAACTTGGACAAGTGAGAAATGAATAATTGGACTATGAAACAAAGAATTTTCCTGATCATATACACATTAAATACATCTGCACTTAGAATTAGAAGGGGGTTAAGTTAATAGTAATAAGTTAAAGTTTGATCTTATTATGTTAAAAGAAAATTAAAAGCAAATTTTGTTTAACTAACCAATTGTCTTGGTGAATTTCTATTGCTACTGAGTTTTGGGGTCCTCTGGGCTCGTAACAGTTGTCTTTGTAATTCGCACTGATTGTGCTCTACAACCTTGGAAGTTTGCGGTCAAACTGCAGCTTTAAAAATAATCAGCACTGATGACAGACTGAGAACAACGTCGAAACAATAAGGGAGATTTGCCTCTTTACAGCTTTCCTGCCAGCATATTGAGGAGTGCCATTCAAATTAATTTCCTGGAACAGACTGTTCTCACAAACCCTGCCATGTTTACCAGTATAGAAAGTTCCTTCTGGAACAAACATAGTTTTTGAATTCAGGCAGAAAGTGCCATGATTTGTTTAGAAGTTTTTGAAACAATACCCTATCTTGAAGTCAACCATTAATGGAGTTGCCAGAAAAAATGCAACCCACTCAAGCACTTTCTTAATTCATAGTACTGTTTTTTTTGGTGGAATGATGAATGTTATTCCAGAATTTTCAGATTTATTTAACCTTACTGAAATATAAATTTGGGTATACCTGCATTGTTGCAGGCCTGGAAGTGTCTTAAGTGTTTGATAAAGGAATGCCTGTCGGTATCCTAGGAATAGTTTGTGATCGCAACAATAAAAAGTTTAAATTGGCCTGTGACCTGACTGTCGGTCTTTTTTCCCTTCCAGTCACATTAGATTTTGATGCCAACTGTGTCAGTACTCGACAATTATTCCAGATAACAAAGTGCCTTTTTCAAGGTAAAATCCATCCATCCTCCATAACAAATTTGCTCAGACTAATAATAATAACTGTGGAATGAATTGATGCAGTTTTGTCTGTTGCGCTTAGTAAGCAAACTTGGGGGAGTGAAGATGTGAGATGCAATAAGAATACAAGTTGCTCCTCGTTTCAAGTCACAGCCTTCTCTGCCTTGTTTGTTCCCACTGCCCCCAACCCCCCCCCTCCCCACCACTTTCCCACCTCCTCTCCTGAAGGCAGAGATTTATTCTGGCACCTATGTCCACAGGCACTCCTGGAGGGGTTGTATGTCAATCTGCCAGTGAATGGCTTAATCTTGCAGTGCAGCAGGGCTGAAGAGCTGATTGCAGTTCCCCTCTTGATGAAGACACTGGTGTGGCTGAAAATTGTAGACAACAGGAATTGTGACTTTTCTCCTCCTTCATCTTAGAAATAGGGTGACTGCATATCATTCCCATTAATTTCCTAAATAACATCAATAAACTCAATACAGGCTGATGATTGAAATTGGGTTTCTCTCTATTTTTATTTATTTTTTCTTAAGATATAAAAGTCTAAAGTCTCAGAACAATTCCCCAATCCTATTTCTCCATGTATTTTTCCATAACCTATTCTTCTATCACAAATAACCATTTAATCTATCAATCAGTATGCATGGGAAGAAGTCAAAGCACCTGGGGAAAACCTACACAAGCATAAGGAGAACCTGCAAACTCCACATCAGAAGTCAGGTTTGAACTTGCTGGTGGGAGACATGAGGAAACAGGTTTAAATGCTTATCATGTGGGTAGTGAACTTAGGTACAACAGGTAGCAGATATGTAATTGGCTGAAAGGCCTGTTTCTTTACTGTGCAGCTCCATGTCTTTATTTGCTCCACCAGTGTAACACGGACATGGTTTGTACTGCTCAGAATCATAATGCATTCACCCTCTGAACTACTGGGGAGCTCCCGTATCTCAACCTCAATGGACCAGAGGACATAGGTAGAGGCAGGGACAACTGTAATTTTTAAAAAAAGACATCTGGACAGGTACATGGATAGGAAAAGTTTAAAGGCATTTGCGCCAAATGCAAGCAATTGGGACTAGCATGGTCAGCACAGAATAGTTGGGCTGAAGGGCCTGTTACTTCATAGTAGAACTATGACCAAGTTTAGAGCCAGCAACAACTTGTACTTTTTGTCCTTCAGATAACAGGAACAATTCAACCTCAGAACAAGGACACTGTGAACTTGCATTGTACATTTTAGAAATGTCAAGTAAGATATATATTTTTTTATATTATTTTAATTTAGAGATACAGCATGGTAACAGGCCCGCCCGGCCTACCCCCTTTCCAGTCCCCATCGAATTCTGTACGTTTTTCGAATGTGGGAGGAAAGCAGAGAAGCCGGAGGAAACTCACGCAGCCACGGGGAGAACATACAAACTCCTCATAGACAGTGCCGGATTTAATCCCGGGCCTCTGGTGCCGTAATAGCATAGCGCCAAACACTACACTAACAATGTCGCTCTAATCTGTAAATTATACTCCGATGTAATGTAGTTTTGTCTTGTATTTTATGGAACTAGTATTTGCCAGAAATGACAGGTGAACCAAACTATATTGATCTCCTGTACTTCTCACAAGCAAGACAGAGATGTAAATCTATTCAGAAAAGCAGCACGAGTAATATTTTTATTTAATTAGGGGTAAGAATAGTGAATAAGAAAGGGATGGTTATCCATGGAAGCATTTTAGTAACATCTAGGGCAGTCTTGGCATTATTAATATGAAGTGATTAATCTGCAATCATTTCTTCTCCGCAAGTATCAACAGGTCAAAACACATTGAAGTATTACTTCAATTTCCTGTGATCACATCAGACAACACAGAAAATGAACTGGCTGGAATGTAATAACGTTATTCCCTGAAAACATTTCCGATTCACAGTGGGTTGTGAAAAGCAGAGAATGGACTGGAAATTCTGAAAGATATTTACGAGAGATGTTTAAATTAGCTACTAAATCTTTACCAAGTTCATCTATCCACCTCAGTGATCTGTGCATAATTAAATAAGTTTAGAATTTTGCGCACACGACAGCTGGCAAAATCAGTAAAGGGCCTATTTATGGAGTCATGGAATTGTTAAGCTATAGGATGTCCATGAAGTGTTGAATATAGTTGAGAAATCACATCAGCTCCATTTTCCCCATTCCTTCTCCATTGCCAATAAACAATTCTGTCTCTAGCTCCTATCCAATTCCCTTATGAAGGCAATAGCTGATTCTGTTTACACCACTCTATCAAGCAATGTGTTCTGACTCCAAAACGAAAAAAAAACCTTTATTTGGTTGGTATCCTAAATTTTTTAAGCTGTGAACTCAAGTCTTTGGATTATCTACTAATAGGAATGTCCTGATCTTGTCCACTTCCTTGAAATACCTCTGCTTTGCTCCAAAGGTTGTTATGTAAAATCATCTGGTTGGCATGCTGCTTTTCCCAGCTAGTGTGCTCCAGACTGCAGAGAAGCAAAGAGATTTGTTAATAATGGGGCTTGCAAACTGCAAGCTACCTGGGTTGGGAAAGAATAATGAATCAGCCAGCCTCGTGGCTTGCTAAAAGCACAAATATAGACGTTGATGACACAGGCTTGGCTACAAAACCCCCACGGTTTAAAAAAAATCACCGAACTCACTGTTGAGAGTTATGAGTTAAACATTAAATTCAAAAATAGCTGATAGAAGGGGAAGAAAAATTTAAAAAAATAATTTCCTTCTGAGCGTTCAATGTAAATATGGCAAGACATTCTTCTTCCTGCAGCAAGATAAAAGGCTTGTCTTTGTTCACTGATGCCTTGCAGCAAATGCCAGCAGCAATGTAAACTTTTTCTCCATTATCGAACGCATTCCTATAATCCTGTCACACTGAAAGCCCTATTTTTCATCTTGAGGTTTGGCCCTTCCAATCATGCCATTGATAAATATTCTGAAATATATGTAGGCTGGGACAAAAAGATCATCTTCATATCTTCTTCAACCAAGTGAAACTTCCCAACGTTCTTTATGGAGTATCATCAAACTAAAGCAGTTGATGCTTTTGGAAATAATTATCAATTTCTGTTGTTGCCATGGAAAGAAACAATTTATTTGCCCGATTTACACTTTGACATCTGCTGTTTCTACACCAAATTTTAATGAACTCGGAATATTTTGTAATGCCTGGGAAAGGCTAACAATTTTAGACAAAATAAAATATTGATAATTTGTGCCCTATTTATATGGTGATATGGCATGAATTATGCATTGTAGTACATTAGGCCTCAAACACAATGGTCACATCGCCCCTCTTGCCTTTCCTCCTACAAATATCAGGACATTACATTTTTTGCAACTCTGTTGGATTTATTTCTGAGTGGAACAGGTCTGTGGGACATAGCCAGCTAAGGGTTCAGGTACCATCTGAACCCTCTGCTTTACACCACCAATACATAACTGGTGCAGCCTCATTCATTTATTTTTTTTCATGCTTTTAATTGATTTTTTGGCTCCTTTTAAATGTCTCTGATCACCTCTGAGAGCTGTTCACCACTTGTGCACAAGTCGTGGATTGGAGGCGCCGCCCCCCCCCCCCTCCCCCACCTGTTACACAGGTGCTGCAAGCAGGTAGATCAGCATGGCCAAGGGATTAATGTGGGCTCCACACCTGCAGGCAAGTCAGATCGATTTCAAAGCTCCTGCTCTTGGAACCTCTGATCTCGATCTCAGCTAGTTCCGAGCCCTCTGTGAAAGCAAATTTCTTTCCTCCCTGAATGATAGCAAATTTATGAAGCAGAATATCTGCTAGTTTAGCAAGTTCAATGGTGAATGAACTTCTACCCTGAATTGCCAGTTATCTGACATACATATCTGATCTATGTTGAAGAGTTGATAATGGGTGAGTGGTGTAATTCTGGGCCATAATCTTAAAAGGTGCTGGTGAATATTTTACACACTGTGGTGATACGATCACCAGCTGACTGCAGGGGGTGATCTCTGTACCTGCAGGAAGACCACCTAAGGGCAGAATCCACCTGGCCGGCTGTCAATCAGTCAACCTGAATATAGACCTGAAGAGGCCCCTCCTGAGCCAGTCACACGGGAGCCACCGAAGCATGAACTAGTGTTCAGACTTTTATCGGAATAAAGCCTGTTGTACAGTCTTTTTTGTGCTTGCTCGCTGCTACTTCAGTGCACCACAAGAAGCGCTTATAGGTTCAGAGGTAGCCCATTCGGCCCTTCAAGCCACCACTACCATTCACTGTGATCATGCCTGGCCATCCACAATCAGTACCCCGTTCCTGCCTACTCCCCATATCCCTTGACTCTGTCATCTTGATGAACTCTATCTAACTCTTTCGTGAAAGCATCCAATGTACTGATGGGAACAAATGGTGAACATAATCCCATTGAGAGAATAATAAAACTGTGGGGAAAAAAACCTGTCAATTCATAGGGAGGAGTCAGGCAAATATTTTTAATGTTGGTTGATCAGAATATTAGGCAGAAACAGAAAATGTTTCTTTTGTTTTGAAAAAGAGGACAAATATTATAGAGAGGAAAATAATAAGGGGAAAGAGCAGGAAAGTGTTCACACAGGTAGCTAGAGGGGCATTTGGTATGCTTGCCTTCATTGGGTGAGGCTTTGAATAGAAAGGTAAGGAAGTCATGTTGCAGCGATATAAAACTTTGGTTAAACTACACGTGGAATACTGTGTGCAGTTCCAGCCATCCTCTTCCATTGGAAGGCTTTGGAAAGATTACAGAAGGTGATTACCAGCATGCTGTCGACTTTAGAGCAGCCATTCACAACCTTCTTTTTGGCCATGTTCCCCCTAGGATTGCTCAAAATTTATGGGCTCCCTTCCTTATCAAGTCACATTTAGCTGGTTTCTTCTGTACTTCTCTCCTACTGACTACATAAAAACATTTAAAAAAATATATGATTTCAGTCCCTTAAATGTGCTGTAACCCCTGGAGGGGGTGGGGGCAGGGCTGTATAGACCCTGTTGAGAATATTCTCTTTCATGCAGTCCAAAAGCTCGCATGTAAAGGCAGAGATTCTCCACCCTTATGTCGGGAGACGTACCTCCATGAATGTGCAAAGCACCGACTGCAATCCCTCTCAGGGAAGGGTCAGTGGCAGAGCGCAGCTCTCCACCGCCGAGCATGAATATAAGCAGCTGGCTTGAGGCAGGGTGATGATGTCATCAGCCTGAAACACAGGAGCAGGACTTGGTGGGCGGTGCTACCGCACCAGTCGCCCCGCATCCATGGGCTCCGGACGTGCATTGGTTAACTGCATTTTTATGGACAACTGAGAATTGGCTTTAAACAGCCCAGTAGCATAAGCAGAATACTTCTATCAGCCGTGGCCGATCTCCAACACTGCCCCACTGCCGTTATGGAACCTGTCCAGGAGCCCGAGGTCCCAGCTTGGATCCCAGACACCTTCCCACCACTGTTACAGAACTTGCCTGGGAGTCTGAGGACCCTGATCCTGTCGCCGCTGCCAACCCCCCCCCCAACAGTCTGATACTGCCATCACCACTCCCACCCCCCCCCCACCCCCCCAGTCTGATGTTGCACTTATGCTCCCTGATTAGATCTGTCCTGATACCAATTCTGGGGACAACAGAGAACCAATTACAGTGGAACGTAAAGAAGAGGGTAGGGAATTACCTGAAATGAGGACAATTACCCCATACGCTATCTGGGCTGCTAATTTCTCCCATTCGCTCACTGATGTTACCAAACTGGCTCGAACAGCACATCAGAGCCCCACATGAGCAAGTCAGGTGAATTTTTATTTCAACTTGTGACGTCATGTGCCGCCAAACTTTTTTTTCGGATAACTGAGAATTTTGGTTAAGTGGTTTTCGGATTATTGTAAATGTGCAACACTTGTTTATTCTGTACACAATGACATAGAGTTTCGATAAAACTAATGGTCATTAATCCTTATTGGTGGAATTACTCAGAGCCAAAGCTATATGACTGCCAGTGAAACATTAAGTGAGAAAAATAGCATTAGTTATTCTAGATAGCAAAAAGGTATGCCTTCCTGTCTCTTTGTTCTTTGGTATTCTTGAGATTTCAGATTTATTGCCAGAGTTCATTCATGACAACACATACAACCGGCGGGCGAGGAAGAATTTCCACTAATTGGCTGTGCAAAGAGACTGTACTCAACATTCACATGTAAACTTATAATCTAAGAAATAAATACCCTCAGTTTTTTTTATGAATTTGGTGCCCATAAACCCAAATAATGGGATTAAATTTGTAAAGATATCCTCCTTATCTCTCTGGGCCTGCCGGACTCCCTTCTGTAAGTTCATATTAGATCCGATGATTTGTACTGGACGACCGACACCTTTCTCTGCAATCCAAGGAGCCCTTTTCTCTTTTTATATTTTGTATCTATAAAGTTTTTTTTTCAGTTTGTTTATCGAATCTTTGAGGGAGGTGGTTGGGTGGGAGGGAAAGGTTTTTGGGGTGGAGTGAAAACCATTATGAATGTAATCAATTTGGGTTTTTTTTAATATCTGTAGTATTGTAATAATAGTTACTGTATAGAATATTAAAAATATTCTAAAAAAAGTACACATGTAAACAAACTGATTGTGCAATACAGAAAACAATCAATAAAATGGCCAAATAAGATCCTTAAATGAGTCCCTGATGGAGTTTGATGTTGAGGAATCTGACGGTGGAGGAGGAGCAGCTGTTCCTGAACATGGCACCTCTACCTCTTTCCTGATGGTAGCAGCGAGAACAGAGCATGTGATGAGTAGTGTGGATCCTTGCTGATTGCTGCTCCTCTCCGTCAGCAAATTTCCATGAGGATGTTCTCGATTGTGGGGAGGTTTTTGCCTGGGGTGTCTTGGACTGTGTTTTCACTACCTTTTGCAGGGCTTTACTTTCAAGGATATTGGTGTCCCTGCAGCAGACCGCGATGCAGTCACTCAGCACAATGAGTAATTTGTCAACTTGCTCAACTTCTGCCACTCACCCCAACCTCACTCACAATAATCCTGAAATCCAATCCACTTCATTTAATTATAAAACATCTGAAATATAAATAAAAGATGGTTGTATTACTTATAAAAGTTATTTGGACTTTATTTGGGTAATTTAAAACCTTTCTCACTAAATCTATTTTTTGATTTTCTTTATTATTTCCCAGAATCAGTTTTATGTTTGGGAACATATGAAATGAGCTAAAAGACAACTGTGCTTCCTGTGATACTGGATCTAATTCTTTGTTACTGGCCTTTGCTTCTCTGATCCTTCGGTATTTTTTGACTGACAGAAACAAAAATAAAGATGTGGAGAGAGAAGAAGAACAAAATGACACATCTAAAGAGGTTATTCTCATCATTGATGAAGAAAATGTCATAATGGTTCCTGGTAGCAATGAAAACAACTAAATCTCACATTCCGTACGTAGAACTTGTATCATATATAGAGGCAAGATACATTGCCAGTGGCAGATGTGGTATTTTGCCAGCTGACGTTGCCCTAATATTTGCACAGACAAGATTAAGTTCAAGCTCCTGCATTGTCATTTTCTTGAAGATTATTACAAGTCTTATAGAAAGTTCTAGTGTAGAAGGACGCCAATCAATCCATCATGCATGAGCCCAGCTCCCATCAGAGAAAATCATTATTTCCAATGGCCAGCCCTTGCTTTAACAATATTGCAGCAAAGTCTTGGGCCCTTCTGGTCCACAAGCCCACACTGCCCAAATTACACCATTGTGACCAATTAACCCCTTAACCCTGCATGACTTTGGATCGTGGGAGGAAATCTATTCGGACACTGAGAGATTTGATTCCGAGTTGTTGGCAGTGTAATAACATTGAACTAACTGCTACTCTACCCATCTACCAATACCCTTACATTTCCACATCCCCTTAAATTCTTTTCTTTACTGTTTATTTATCCAGTTCCCTATTGAGGACCACAGTGGAATCTATGTCCACTGCACTTACAGGCAGAACATTTCAGATTCCAAACGCACACTGCATTAAAATAAATCTTGTTACTCTATATTTTCTTCCCAATTATTTTATACCTGTGACCTTCAGCTCTGTTTCCTTCTGCCAAAATAATCAACTTTGCACTATTCACTTTAGCTAGACCCCTGAGAATTTAATTCACTATTCAATCTCCCTCTTTAAAGGAAACAGTTCCATCTTCTCAAATCCATCCCTGTAACTCCAGCCATTGATGCACACAGCACAGAAATGGGCCATTAGCCACAATGCCCACAACGGGTTTTTCCCATCTACTCTAAACCCACAGTCCTACACAAAATTGCCATCTCTTATTCCAGGAACCATTCGTATAATCCTCCAAATATTCTCACATCCTTCCAATAATGTGGGGACTGAAATCAAGCACAATATTCCAGCCGAGGCTGGACTAGTTTTTTTTTCCCACATAGTTTAAACATGACTTTGCTCCATTTTTAATTTAATTTAAATATACATACAGCATGGTAACAGGCCATTTCAGCCCATGAGCCTAATTACACCCAATTAACTTACAGCCCCTGGTATGTTTTGAATGGTGGGAGGAAACCGGAGCCCCCAGTGAAGATCCACGCAGACACGAGGAGAACATACAAACATCTTACAGAGAGTACAGGATTTGAGCCTTGGTCCCAATCGTTGGTGCTGTAACAGCATTGCACTAACTGCCACGCTAATTTAATTTCTGTTAGAGATCCAGCTCCTTCAGTAAAGGGAATGATAGCTCAGAGGTTAAATTACTGGGCTAATAGGTGAACCTTGGGACTACTGAGCCAGAGATGAGTTCAAATCCCACCATGCATGAAGGGGAATTTGAATTCAAGTAATGAAGAAAATCTGTAATTTCTCACAACTGGCCTAATGTGTATAATTTTGGCCTATTTGCTATTGAAAAGAATGTATTTTCAATGAAGAATTGCAGTAAAGATTACTCATGCAGAAGCTTGGGCTGGCCAATCTATTCTCTGGAGATTAGAAGAGAAAGAGGATATCTTATTAATAATAAAAAAATCTTAGTGTTTGACAGGTTGGATGAGAGAAGACAGTTTCTCCTGACAAGGAATCTAGAACTGAGTTATACTTCAAAACGCGGGCTAGGCCATTTAGGACTGAAACTTCTACACTCAGAAGGCACTGAAACTTTGGAATTCAGTACCCTTGAGCTAATGGAGTCTTAGCCATTGTTTGCATTTTGAAATGAGATCAATAAATTTTTGAGTGTTAACTGAATCAAAGGATATAGGGGTCGAGTGAGCCTCTGTTTCAGGTAGAAGATCAGCCATGAATCTGTGGAATGTGGAGCAGGCCTGGGGGGGCCAAATGGGCCACTGCACATATTTCATTCACAATGGGGGAGTGGCAAGTGGGTGAGAGAGTTGAAGTTTCTCATCACCCATCATGGAATGTGAGGGTCCTGTCATTTTACAGGTGGATCCTCTAAACTGTCCTGAGGTTTGTTCTCACCGTTCCCCCTCATTTCTTGCCCAATTACCTCTTCCGCTTTCACTTGCTTGTCTGGCTACCTTATCCTTTCCATTAAATTCTGCACTGGCCTGATTGTGTCAGAACTCCCAGTCTCCAACTCAACTACTCAATTATCTACCCACACACACACACACAACAGGGAACGGGTTGGCTCTGTGAAAAGAGAGGGGAGGGGTGGAAGAGCCGGAGGAAAGAAGGCGGAGAGATAGTGAAAAGAGGGAGAACGGGGAGTTGGCGAGCCGAAAACGGAGAAACCGATGTTAATGGCATCCGCTTGGAGAATGCCCAGACGGAAAATTAGGCGTTGCTCCTCCAATTTATGGATGGTCTTGGTTTGGCAGTGAATGAGACCATAAGCAGACATGTCAGCATGTGAATGGGGTGCAGAATAGAAATGGTTGGCCACTGGGAAATCTCTGTCACTGATGCGGACAGACCGCATCAGACACACCACGTTGGGTGTGACCCATCCCAGATTAATGTCAGTTAAAGAAGTCAAATATTGGATCCCAAGGTTCACAAAATTTGAAAATAAAATACAATATTTTAACCACCTCCTTGTCAATAGTAAGCTCTACTTCAAATAAAGACTTTCTTTTGCGTAGGCTACTATTTAATGCATTAGACTAATTACCAGGTTAATGTAAGTACTTCAGAGTTGAAGCAGGAAAAGCCAAAATCTGGAACTTGATTTGCATAAGAGCAATAAAATATTTCGGCAGACCCAAGATCCCAATAATTAAATTGCTGGAGAATTTTTTTAAGTAATTATGAAATTAAACAATGATCAACCAAGATTAACCAAGTTCAAGCAAGAGGAAACATTTTTCCCCTACAGCAGCACATAGGTGGAATGAACAATCAGTGAAAGTATTTAATGCCATATTGAGCTCTAGTAAAAACGGAATAATTCTTCACATCCTGAAGAATTAGAACTGAAATTACCTACAGTAGAAAGTGAAATACAGTGAGCAACACAATATAATTGAGATTACAAACCTATAACCAGGAAAATGCCTGCTCTCGAAGAATGAACAATGTAGTACTTGGCTCATCTTCTGCCCGAATCACTGTAGGAATGGGAGAAATTAATAAACCTTGATCTTCTCTCTTATTCACTCACATCTGGTGCATTTCAAAACCTTTCAGCAATATTCTGATCTGTATGAGTATTATTGTCTATAATATAAACACTGGAGTGTTTCGTTCCCCTGATGTTTTCCCACTATTATTGGAGTATGATTTGTTTCCCTTCTTTGCAATCATGTATCCAAACTAATAACTGGTCCCAATCAAGCACATGACTTTATTCCAAGTCCCATCATTCATTCACAGTAATTGCATTTCTTAGAAATCTTTCTTTATTCAGATCACAATAGAATATCAACAGCTATGATATTCTCCTACAACACACAACAATCTAATTTCTAATTTCTAAAGTAGATTCACTGGCAGTTTTCAAAACAGAATTAGATCATTACGTTTAAAAAGACAGATTTGCAGGGCTGTGGGAGAAGAGTGGGACTAATTAGACAATGTAAGACCATAAGTCACAGGAGCAGAAATATGCTATTCATCCCATCATATTACAGCAGAGAAAATAGGCCCTCCATACTCCTATCCACTTACCTGCACCCAGTCCACTGCCCTCCATACTCCTATCCATGTACCTGTTCAATTTTTTCTTCTATGTGAAAATTGAGCCTGCATTCACCACTTCACCCATTGAGTCTGCCCTACCATTCAATCTTGAGCTGATCCATTTTCCCCACTCAACCCTTCTTCCCAGCCTTCTCCCCATAATCTTTGATGTCCTGGTTAATCAAGAATCTATCGATTCTCTCTTAAATACACCCAATGTTCTGGCCTCCACAATTGCCGGTCTATCTGAAAAAAATTCTTTTGCATCTCTGTTCTTATGCATGTTACAGTTCAATATGATTGGGGATGGAAGGGTGGAATTGGGAGTCGAGGCCATGATTGGGAGGTGAAGGCAACTGGAGAGTAAATAGGTAGGATTAGTGTGTTGAGGTTGCACAGATGCTCTGCGAAACACTTCAGAAATGTGAAGAAGATACTTCAGAGAAGCATCAGCTAATGCAGTAATTTTTGAAAGAACATTGCATTGGAAATCATGTTATGAACATCTGGTACACCCATTTCAACATTAACATCCCATTTATGCCGTTATATAGGATGACTCTTGTGTAGAACAACGCTGGAATTTCCACATCAAAAGTTGGTTTTGAGCGATACCCTTTGAAACAGATGATTTATACCCCCCTCTCACCCCCCCCCCCCACACCAAATCTGGTACTTCCCACTGACAGTGGAGGCTGTTAGAAGCAAATCACAATATATCATTTAAAGGTTTAAATCTTTTTGGATATTTTAAAATGAACCACTGTTGGGTCCTGTTTAAAAATGGACCCAGCGGAGGAGTGCTGAGACTTCGCAAATAACTAACATGGCATGCGCGAGATTGCATCGGAGCTGGCAGGAAGATGGCGGAGGTGCTTCGACTTGGTTGGCAAGGTAACAATTTTAGACTCTTTGTATAGGATGGCTCTGATTTTAAGGTGAAAATTTTAAGTTTCAAGGATCATCCTATACAACGGCATATACAGTCAGTGTAAATGATTGAAGGTTGCCAGAATTTTGTTCCATTCAGGAAATAACCAGTCTTCATTAAAATATTGCTGAAAAATATTACGGGTATATCAATTTAATGTTCTAAGAAAATGTTTGCTAAATAAGGAAAATAGTGTCTTAATGTGTACACTGATCAGATGTACAGAGGGATGGAAATACCAAGTCAATGAGCAATGATGTTAATATGTTAATAGATAATGGTAAATGGATGATCCAGTGAACTCCTTGAGATCACTTTAAACATTTATAGAATTCTCATTAGAAAATTTGTGGTATATCTCTCTGGGTTGTCCTTAGGAACATGGAACTTAGCCCACTGCAGGCCTTTTGGCCACAGTGTTGTGCCAACCTAATAACCTACTGTAACAACTGCGTAAAATTTCCCGACACCATTTTTCTCAGTTCCTGTGACAGAGCATATAGATATGTTTTTGGGAGATAAATTGGGAAAGGTTTGTTGGAGTAGGTCACATATAAACACTTTAAAAAAAGATCTTATTTGAAATACTGGAGCTCTTCCCCATGCTAGACATATTGGGGTCTCAGAGCATTTGCAAGAGCTTTGAAGAGTGCTCAAGAAACCTCACTAATGGATTGTTGTTTACAAAAGGCAACAGATGAAAGAGCATGTTGGAGCCGCTGCTGTATGGAAGAGAGCTTGCTGTTCTAAGGGGCCATGTGGTTTTGCAAGCAGAGAGAGTCAAATAAGCTTTCTCTCAGAGAAAGAGAGAGATCGAGAGAGAGAGAGACAGAGATCACTTGTACTGCGTTACAGCCAGCACACAGCAGCTGGGACTGGAACAGGACAAGCTCGCAAGCTTATAGAATGCTCCATTTTGGAAGATGCCCTGGTCAAAGTCCGTGTGGTTCATGCAAGAGGAGAGGACTGGCTGTCTAATATTTTACTTGGAATAAGAGAAACAAAAAGGGGTCCTCTGGGCTTGTAACAGTTCCATGTCCCTTTTCCTTGGTCCCAGCAGAGCTTGAAAAACTCATGCAGTTTGACATGCAGAGTTTTGCCACCAACCTCTGGGGGGATTCCATCCATATCTGCTGCTTTGCCACTTTTCAATTGTTCAATTGCCTTATATGTCTCTTCCCCAGTGAGGACCTCATCCAGCTCTAGCCTTAAGGGCTGTTGAGGGAGCTGGAGCAGGGCGGATTCTTGGACTGAGCGGTTGGCACTGAAAAGAGATTGGAAGTGTTCTGACCATCGGTTGAGGATGGAGATCTTGTCGCTGAGGAGGACTTTGCCATCTGAGCTGCGCAGCGGGCTTTGGACGGGGTGAGGGGCCGTACACAGCCTTTAGAGCCTCGTAAAAACCCCTGAAGTCGCCAATGTCCGCGCTGAGCTGGGTTCGTTTGGCGAGGCTAGTCCACCACTCATTTTGGATCTCCCGGAGTTTGCGCTGAAGATGGCTGCATGCGCGGCGGAAAGCTCGTTTCTTCTCTGGCCAGGACGGCTTTGCAAGGTGAGCCTGGTGGGCAGCTCGCTTCTTTGCCAGCAGCTCCTGGATTTCCTGGTTGTTTTTGTCGAACCAGTCCTTGTTTTTCCTGGAGGAGAAGCCCAGTACCTCTTCAGTGGATTGCAGTATGGCAGTCTTCAGCTGATCCCAGAGGGTCTCATGGGACGAGTCCGTGAGGCGGATTGCATCCTCGAGGTTTGCTTTGAGGTTTGCCTGGAAGTTTCCTCTCACTTCGTCTGACTGCAAGTTTCCAACATTGAACCTCTTTCTGGGGGCTTTACTGTTCCTGGACTTTGGCTTGAAGTGAAGGTTGAGCTTGCAGCGAACCAGCTGGTGGTCAGTGTGGCATTCTGCGCTGGGCATGACCCTGATGTGGAGCACATCTCGTTTGTCTCTTTCTTGCACCAGGACGTAGTCCAGGAGGTGCCAGTGTTTGGATTGGGGATGCATCCAGGTAGTCTTCAACGCACCCCTACAGCCGACAAGGTTGTCATCCTTGGCAACTTCAACGCTCGCGTTGGCAAAGACTCAGAAACCTGGCCAGGAATCCTGGGCAAGCATGGTGTCGGCAAGTGCAATGACAACGGGCGCCTCCTGTTGGAGCTCTGCGCAGAACAGCGGCTTGTCATTACAAACACCCTTTTTCAGCAGAGGGACAGCCTGTTGTACCTATCTAAGTGTCTCTTAAAAGATCCTATTGTTCCTGCCTCCATCGCGGTTGTCGGCAGTGCATACTATGCACCCACAACTCTCTGTGTGGAATTTAAATTTAAAAATTTACCTCTTACATCCTCTCTGGACTTAATCCCAAGCACATTAAAACTATCCCCCTCACAGCCCTGGGAAATAGCCCCTGGCTATCCACATGATCAATGCATTTCATCATCTTATACACCTCTATCAGTTCATCCCTCAGCCTCTGTTGCTCCAAAGAGAAAAGACCTCATTCAGTCAACCTGTCCTCATAAGGCATGCTCTCCAATCCAGGAAACTAAATCTTCCATGCACCCTCTCTGTAGCTTCCACCTCTTTCCTGTATTGAACATAATATTCCAAGCGGGGTCTAACCAAGATCTTATATAGCTGCAACATTACCTGATGGTTCTTGAACTCAATTCCATGTATAATGAAGGCGAACACCCCATACACCTTCTGAATGACATTAGCCCCTTTCAAATTGCAGTACCTGAGTAGCCCTTCTGAGACCCAGGTGCCATTAGTGGGGCAAAGATGCTGGAAGCCCCTTTCAAATTGCAGGGGGATCTACCCATTAAATCGCCAACCTGCAGTGAATGACGTGTCATGCACTCACCGGAAGTACAGCTGGATGTTCCAATGCTGGCTGCCTGGTGGCGCACCCAGCACTGACATCACCAGAATAAACAGGTTGGCCATTTTCCTTTTCAAATGGACAAGATCTAGGTTCATTTATCTGGGTTCTCTGACTACCTCTGAGGTCGGTCATGGAATGGTTGGGTTGACCCAGTTGGACCCTTTCAAACTTTTGCTATTCTAAGGGGTTGTGTGGTTTTGCAAACAGAGAGAGTCAAATAAGCTTTCTCTCAGAGAAAGAGAGCGATCAAGAGAGAGAGACAGAGATCACTTGTACAGTGTTACAGCCAGCACACAGCAGCTGAGACTGGAACAGGACTTGGTGCAAGGTGCCCGGTTAACCCCATTTTACACAGCCTATGATCAACACCGTACATCAGCTTAGAGTGCACTATGTGTCTCTCAATTTGTCCATATTGCTCAGAGTCCTTTCATTAACATTGGATTCTGCCTTCAAATTTGATCAACATTTGATGCTCATAATAAATTCAGCAACTTCTCATGTAATATTCTGATCAGATTGTAAATAAGGATTTAGATGTAAGTAGAAGAAAGCCCTCTTGTGACTCTTAGAAATATCCTGGGATGGAGAAAGTGAGTAATGGAAAAATAATCTTGGCACATTTATCAAGTTGAGAAAGATAAGGTGTATAAAGCACTGCTCTAAGCTAAAATGCAAAAGTTTCTGAGCATATTATTCGCTGAGATTCTCCATCAGACCTTCTTTTAGAACTATAGAACATGACAGCACAGAAAACAGGCCATTCAGCCCTTCTGGCTGCGCCAGACTATTATTCTGCCCAGTCCCCCTGACCTGCGCCTCTCCCATCCATGTACCTGTCCAAACTCTTTTTTCTAAATGTGAAAACTGAGCCCGCTTTCACCATCTCAGCTGGCAGTTCATTCCTGTGATAGTACAGACCTATCACCAATGTACATAATGTATATAGTTACTGTATCTAGACTGTGCTTACAGCGATTGGCTGAGAGCTAAGCCACACCTATTGTCTGGGCCTTAAGGGGTTGTGTCCCTAGCCAGGTCGGATCATTCCGGACTGGTCGGCCACCTGTGAAGAGCTCCGGTCTTTTGCTAATAAAAGCCTTGGTTTGGATCAACAAGTCTTTGGTTCTTTCGACAAGCTCTACACCCCTAACGTCGAGGTACTCGAGATGGCAGAGGTCGACAGCATCGAGTCCACGCTGCTGAAGATCCAGCTGCGCTGGATGGGTCACGTCTCCAGAATGGAGGACCATCGCCTTCCCAAGATCATGTTATATGGCGAGCTCTCCACTGGCCACCGTGACAGAGGTGCACCAAAGAAAAGGTACAAGGATTGCCTAAAGAAATCTCTTGGTGCCTGCCACATTGACCACCGCCAGTGGGCTGATAACGCCTCAAACCGTGCATCTTGGCGCCTCACAGTTTGGCGGGCAGCAGCCTCCTTTGAAGAAGACCGCAGAGCCCACCTCACTGACAAAAGGCAAAGGAGGAAAAACCCAACACCCAACCCCAACCAACCAATTTTCCCTTGCAACCGCTGCAATCGTGTCTGCCTGTCCCGCAACGGACTGATCAGCCACAAACGAGCCTGCAGCTGACGTGGACATTTTACCCCCTCCATAAATCTTCGTCCGCGAAGCCAAGCCAAAGAAAAACAATTCCATATTCCCACTACTCTCTGTGTGAAAAAGTTCCCCCTAATGTTGGCCCTAAATCTTTTTTATTTTTAGGCTTCTCAACTCCAATAGAAGTGATCTCACATCTCTAGTAGTACGCTGGCAAATTTACACTTCATGATTTCTACTCTTTAATTTGCTCCAAAAATTAAAGACAGTATTGTATGACAAAGCCATGTTTTGTGACTTCTTTGTAAGTACTTTTGTTTTTTAATTTACTTGGCCAGCTATCTTGCAGTATCTTGGAAAGAGAACAAAAGAAGATACTGAGAGAGCGCTCGGGAGGAAAACATACCATGACATCTGTGTGAGATCAGTCTTAACGCTGTGCAAAGGCGTGAGATAGGAAACAGTGAATCAAAATTCAATTGAAATGCAAATTGGGGGAGATTGTATAGAAAGCTGCTGATTGACGATGGCACGACTGTGGCAGAAAGCCAAGATCTAACCCAGTGA
The DNA here is from genome assembly GCF_036971445.1 of Narcine bancroftii. NCBI lineage: Eukaryota > Metazoa > Chordata > Chondrichthyes > Torpediniformes > Narcinidae > Narcine > Narcine bancroftii. The sequence goes on from NC_091480.1 coordinate 89,006,306, forward strand.
GTTGAAAGTTCCTTCTTAATATTTGGGCTCTGCTGGCTTTTACAAATAGTGCTTTTCTGGCTATTTTCAGTAGAGTTTAGAATTTGGCGTCAGTTCCTCATACTTAAAAAATCTTCGAAATTAAAATAATAAGTGAAACAAAAGTAAATTCAAGGAAAATGGTTAACATTGCATGAAATGTCACTAATTTGACAGATTCAATCACGATTCTGGGTTGCATTGAGCCATTTCATGTCAGGCCTCTACCTGGAGGCCGGCTACAAGCGTGGATCGAAAACTTAAAACTAATCTTTCAGACAGCAGCTCTAAAAGGCTGTTCCTGCATTGCATTCTTATTGAGTGGCACATTGTAGTGCCATCCGGACACAACGGAGGTGGGGCGACTGGTACAGTAGTGCCACTCGTCATAAATACGCGGCAGAGCAATGGCCGTCTTCCCTATCCATAAGCCCCCACGCAGCTGGAACTGCTCTGTGTTTCCCAGAACAGTTCCAGCTGCCTGGAGGATTATGGGTAGGGAAGACAGCCATTGCTTTTCCGCGTTTTGAGCCGCAGAGAGCGGTTTTCCCAGCCTGCACCAGCCACCCCCTGACGACTCGCGTCAGCCCCCGCTGCCCCAACGGCTCCTGCCTTGAGGGGCTCATGGAGGGAGAGGAGTGATTGGGGAGATGGGTCGCGGGCTGATGGTGTCATCAACAAGCCCCTAACCAGCCAACTGCAGCAGCTGTACATTCAGGTCAGACGGGAGAGCGCAACGCTCCGCCGATTATCCTTCCCCGAGAAGGGTTGGAATCGGCACCTCGGAGCTGGTCACAGCGCATCCAGAGAGGTAAGTCTTTAGGTGTTGGGGGGAAGAATCTCCACCTTTACAGACAGCCATTTTCCTTGCTTGAAAGGGCCCATTCTACGGTCTACCTTTGGATTACTTCAAACATAATATATCTGTTTGTTTCTCCTGACAATAAAAAAAATTGAGGATTTCAATGAACAGATTTCTATAATTCTTGTTTTTTTTACATTTCTAATCAAACGGATTATATTGCATTGATATTTTATTATAAAACAAAGAAAATATAAACCCACTACCAAGAAAAAAGATGTTTGGCTAAAAAAAGAGACAGTATTCTTATCAGTGATAAACTTCCTCATTAGTCAACATTTCTAGCTTCATAACAAATCAAAGATTCTAAAAGTAACTCAAACAGGGTCCCCACAGTGTTTCAAAATAAAAATTCAAATCAGTAAACTGAACATCTAATCTTCTCTAAATTTACACATGACATGGCGTCACGCAGCCATTGAGCATTATTAGGTGGGGTAACGTTCCTCCATCTGAGCAATACCACCCCCCCTCGCCATAAGGGAAATAAAAGCTAATACATGCAGCTCAGATGCCGCTAAAGTTATGTCACTCTCTCCAACAACAGCAAATAATGTAGTTAAGGGATTAGGTTTAAAATTAACTTTAAAAAGTGCAGAGAAAGTTGGAAATACTTTGATCCAATATTTCTCAAGATTCTGAATGTCCAGAACATTTGAATTAATGGAGCAACTCCATTGTTGCATTTAACACAACGAGGAGATACATCTGGATAAAAACAACATAGTTTGACTTTGACGTGAGCCCATAGTTCTTTTTAAGTATACGCAGCATTTCTAAATGAAGCAAATGAGGCTTACTGTATATTCATTGCCCATCTCTATTTTCTCATGAGAATGTAGTGGGAGTTACTCAAGGCCAGATCAGTCCTATTTCCTGAAGACATTCTTGAATGCGGCCATGCAAGTAGATAGGGTGGTTAAAAAAAAAGCATATGGCATGCTTGCCTTTACTAGTGAGGGCATTCTGAATAAAAGCAAGGAAGCCATGTTATAGCTCTATGAAGCTTTGTGTAGGCCGCACGGAGTATTGTGTGCTATTCTGGTTGCCCCATTGCATGAAGGATACAGAAGGTATCTATTTGGATGCTTCTTGCATTAGATTAGCTAAAAAGAGAGATTAAACAAATTTGGATTGTTTTCTCTGAAGCTTCGGAGACTGAGGGAGACCTGATGGAAGTTTATAAGCTGATCTAGTCAGAAACTATCTCACAGGATAAAAATGTCAAATACAAGAGAACATTTTTTTTATCAACGAATTAAAACAACTGTGCTGAGTCTTCAAGCTTGGAAGGTAAGGAGCTCGTGGACCTCTTTATCTTCCCAATTTGTAGGTTTTGCAAAAGAGACTCTTGGAGTTTGCCAAGGTGGAATAACGGAAGAATTCAGCCACTGAAGTTGGAATTCGAGGGCCAAACCCATCAGGACTATTGCCTGAAGAAGGCGCACAAAATCAGTGACCCGGTGCGGACTCAAAAGGCCAACATGGCCTGTTTCCGCTCCGTCAATGGTTATATGGTTATATGGTATACATTTAAGGTGAGAGTGAGAAGTTTGAAGGAGATAAGCAGCAAGTAGGTGCCTGGAATGGACTGCCATCAGTATCAGTGGAAGCTAATGGGCTAGTAGTGTTTGAGTCTTTTTGATAGACATAGTCAGTACGAATTTGCAGCAATGATTCCTCGCTAACGATCAACACAGGCATACCTCAAGGATGCGTGTATAACCCACTGCCCTACTCACTCTATACCCACGACTGTGTGGTTTGGCACAATTCAAATGCTGTCTAAAAATTTGTCGATGATACTGCGGTTGTTGGCAGGATTACAGACAACAATGAGGAAGTGTTCAGGAGGGAAATAGATGAACTAGCTGAGTGGTATTAAAACAGCAGCTTGGCACTCAATGTTAGCAAAACCAAAGGAGGACAAACCAGTTCTCAGCAAGAGTCAGTAGTGGAGAGGATCAAGAACTTCAAATTCCTGGGCATCAACATCTCTGAGGTTCTGTCCTGAGGCCTCCAGTTGATCCAATCATGAAGAAGGCTCATCAGCAGGTATATTTCAAGAGAAGTTTGAAGAAATTTGGTATGTCACCCAAAAATTTCTACATGTTTACCGTGGAGAGCATTCACTTGCTAGTATGGAGATGCCAATGCACAGAGAGTTGTTAACTTGCCCAGCGACATCTCCAGCATCAGTCTTAATTCCAGCGAGGAGATCTACAAGTGGCGATGTCTTAAGAAAGCAGCCTCGATACTCAAGAACCACCACCACCCAAGCCATGCTCCCTTCACACTGCTACCATCAGGAATGAGGTCAAGGAGCCTGAAGACGAGCACAAGGACAGTTTATTCTCCTCTGCTATCATATTTCTGAATGGACAATGAATCACGGACACTACCTCATCTTTCTTCTATTTTCTTTCATGATTTATTTTGAAATGTAACATATTTGCACTGTAATGCTGTCGCAAAACAATTAATTTCATGTCATGTCATTACAGTACATTCTGATTCAGATCCTGACATGGATACACAGGAATTTTAAAAGATGCGGATTACGTGCAGGAAGAAGTGATTAAGTTTAATTTGACATCTTGTTTGACACAGATATCGTGGGACAAAAGGCCTGATCCTGCATTTAACTGTTCTATAGATTATCCTATGAGGCAGGGAGGTTCAGGATTTAGATCCACTGATGACACATGACCAGCCACTCATCCCTGAATGTTGTCTATGTAGGTTTTACCCCATATAGAAATGACAGCTTCATTTGTTGAGGAATTGTGAATGGAATTCAACAGTGTTCTCTTCAACAAATATCCCTTGTGGAGGAAATGCCAAATAAAATTCACCAGTGAAGGTTTCTGGCCAAGATGATTGACCTCCAATAACCACAAATACCTTATTTTGTGGAAGTTATGTCTTCAGTCAATGGAGTGTTTATCTTTTGTGACTTGACTTCACTTCTAACTGGTCAGTTTGATGCCACATAATAAGCTGCTGTCTTGAAGTTAGCATGATGTCCTAGAGCTACTGGGTAGCTTTAGAGCTCAAATCAATCACCTCTTACTTTGAAGTCATATCTTTTTGCATCATCCTTTTGATACAAGATCCATGGTAAGCCTTGTCTATTTTTCCCCTCCATTTCATATTTCATGGCCTGCTTTTTCTTTTTAACCATCCAAAAGATCCGGAGACAATGGAAATTTGAAGTAAAAGCAGAATATATTAGAAACACTGGAAAGGTCAGGTAGATAGGAGTGGCAGGAAGAAGCCAAGCTTCAGGGAGAAGTGATTTCAATTAGAACTGGGAAAGAGATTATAAAAAAGTTGGTTTAAGGTTGCAGAGAGAAATAGGAGGAAGACGATAAGGCAGAGTATTAGCTCTGATAGGGCAAGGTCAGTATCGCACTGCAATAAGCTACTGATGAAGCCTGGTTGGTAGATCAATGAGGGAAAATAAAAGATAAAGCAAATATAAGCTCATTTAATGTTGTGAAGTTTCAGGTCAGAGATGCAGGAAATGTCCAACAGATCAGGGAATGTCAGCTGAGAAAGAAAAACTAAATGAATATTACAATCCACCGCAGAGCTGGCCAGTTCTGATACAAGTGGTGAAAAATTAGTTACCTGAAGCTGTTACACAACCGCTGATGACACACTGTGAGGATGGCACACTGTCTCCCATGGAAACCTGTTGATTGGGCAGCACGGGTTGGCATAGCGGTTAGTGCAATGCCTTTACAGTGCCAGTGATCAGGACCAGACCGGGATTTTAAACCTCCGCTGTCTGTTAGGAGTTTGTACGTTCTCCCCGTGTCTGTGTGTGTTTTCTCCAGGGACTCCAGTTTCAACACAGCGTTCAAAAATGGTCCGGGGAGTATAGGTTAATGGGATGTAAATTGGGTGGCACGGACTCATGGGCCGAAATTACCTGTTACCATGGTGTATGTGTAAATTTAAAATTAAAATTAGAAGTTTAAATTTAAAAACATTTAAAGATTGGCCTTTATTGATACCCAAACCTCATAAAATGAGTAGAAGAGAACAGCTCTTTTGCCCCTTGAAAACAAGGACAACTGGAGAAATTCTAGCCTATCTGGCCTGTGGAGAAACAAAATGGCTTGGTGTAGAAAGGTTTGCATGGTTTACTGAACTTCTGACTTGGAAGTTAATATTGGACAGGTAGTAAACCATTTTTATACTTAATCCCAATGGTTACCTATCAAGTGTCCTATGTAAAAATGTTCCAATAGAATTACTAGAAATATTTTTCATTCTAAAATATTGGTGACAAAGAAACAGAGCCTTTAGTTTCCATATACGACTAATTATTCCAGCTTTTGCACCATGTCCCATCGGAGCTGCAGTTGCAGAACGTTGTCAAGTCAGAAGAAGAGCGAGATAAAAAAGGGAAACATATTTCAGAGCCAGATTCCTCATCTCACATCCTGTCTCTATGATAAACGTCATGTATAAAGAATCTCATAAATAATTTTACCATGAGCTGTAAACCAAGAATAAATCAACCGATTAAAATTGTAGTTACTCAAAACCACACTGCTTGTTATCCAAGGGAACATAGACGCTCTGCTTATTATTGACACAATTAGGTTTTGCATACCTTGTCAATTGGCATCAGGAATCAAATGATTTTTCTTTGCAAACTTATCAAAGAGCGATCTTTAGCTGTCCAAAAAGATCAATAAGTAATGATTTACCATTCCTTTGAATCTAGGCATCAAGTAAATTTCTTCATGCTGCGACCGTATCTGTCAGTGAACAGGTTTGCAAGGGTAATTTATTTAGCTGCATGGCATAGTTGGAAGCTGAATGCAGTTTGAAACTAAAATCCCAACCAGGTGCAAAGGAAACTCAGTCGTCTGAGCTAGAAGTGGCAATGTTTTTTATACCTGCGTTTGAGTTTGTGGAATGCCATGAAACCGTTTCTGTATAGTGTCAATATTTAAGTTGGTTATGGATTGTTTCAGAAGCCACAAATGGTTTCTAAATGGTGTAAGAATTCCTTTCGGCAAAACTTAAAAGAGATAAAATAATTGATAATAGTTGGCACCAACTATTGTCTTTGTGCAACAAAATTAAAAAGTTCTGCCACATCGTTGGTTCTGTTTATGCAGGGACGATCACATCACTTGTAATTATCATTGTGTTAGCCTGGCTTTGATTTCCCTCAGGAGATGAGTTGTAGTGTTAAATATACTTCATAAATCACAACGAAAGAACAAATTCATAGTTTTGTAGTTTATTTTTTCTCCGTTTAGATCTTAGAGCAGAGCCAAAATAAATGTAACTGGAGTTCATGAGAAAATATTATCCATCAGTTTGTAAAGAAACATTCTGAAAAATTGAAGTCAAAGCAATGATAGAGGTGGCAGTGTGCATGAATTTGGTGTCGGGCTTAAAAATGGAATAAAATACTGTAAAAGCGAGAAATGCAATTTTCAAGCAGATTTATCAACGATCAGTGATGTGGCTGAAAACAATGTCTGTTAGCAATTAGTCACCTGGGGTGGGTAAAGATAAGATAGCTGTATCACTAGATCCAAAAAGACCTTGTAATTATCAAGGAACCTGAATGTCATCAGTAAGGTTGACAAAGATCAACAGTATCCATTCAGTAATATCAGTAATTGCTTGTTTTTAAATAATATTACAACCATAACCGAAGTGTTAATCTGGCAGCAGAGATCATAAAAATCACAATTCTTCTAGTTCCTTAAGGTAAGAGTTACCATTATAAAGATTCTTAGTTGAGGGGCTTCTCTGTAATTGGACAATTATGTTGACTTGTCTGTTTGCAAGTATCCTAACTCTGGACTCTACGCTTTAACTACAATTACATGTTGAGAAATTCAGTGATGCAGATGTTGCAATCTTGAGTAAACAATCAAGTGCTGGAGGATCCCAGTGGGTCAGATCTCATCTACGGGTAGAGAGGATCAGTCAATATTTCTGGTGAGGACCCTTTATCAGGACTGTCTCATTGTTTGCAATTACATGTTATTGGAAAATCCTGAAAATGGTGCACTTTATCAAAGACAACCTCAGTGGTGGGCTCAACAGGGGATAAAGTGCATTTGGGACACCCTCCTAGTTCAGAGAGACCATACCTTGAGAGTAGGCATGGACAACACACCCCCCAGGCCTGGCTGTGGGCATGCTGACCTTCCCTCCACACCCACCCCCCCCCCCCCCCCCCCCGCCGGGTTATTTGAGAGAGAAATAAACCAGTAATATTTTCAGGTTCCAGAAAAATAAACATTAGGGCAAGGCAACACCTCAAGTAGATGTAAACAAAGCCAGAATCACCTTGGACTGACAGACCTAGTTCTGGGAGAATGGGAGCACTCCACCTCCAGGGATCTGGGAAAGACAAATCTCAGCTCTACAAAACATGGAGGGAAGAACTTTCTGATCCATTTTAAGCTTTGAGTATCTGGGAGTGATGGATTCCAGAAACAATATAGCTTTTGATGCCCTCCTGCTTTGATCCAAGACACTAGCGTAACCATTGTCTCAAGGAGAAAATAAAGCAGTTCAAACATTTCAGAAGCTTCAAAAATCAAGATCAGAAGAAATTGCATCAACTCTAGAAGTGCATGTGGATATGCTCCTTCCATAGTCAATAGGAGGAGGAGGAGGAGAAATCGTAGTGGTAAAGAGCCTGCAAACCATGTGAATCCACACCATGTGAATCATCTCACCATGTGAATCATCAAACCATGCGAATCATCAAACCATGTGAATCATCTCATCATGTGAATCATCTCATCATGTGAATCATCAAACCATGTGAATCATCTCACCATGTGAATCATCTCACCATGTGAATCCTCAAACCATGTGAATCATCAAACCATGTGAATCATCTCACCATGTGAATCATCTCATCATGTGAATCATCAAACCATGTGAATCCTCAAACCATGTGAATCATCAAACCATGTGAATCATCTCACCATGTGAATCATCTCATCATGTGAATCATCAAACCATCTGAATCATCAAACCATGTGCATCATCTCACCATGTGAATCATCTCACCATGTGAATCCTCAAACCATGTGAATCATCAAACCATGTGAATCATCTCACCATGTGAATCATCTCATCATGTGAATCATCAAACCATCTGAATCATCAAACCATGTGCATCATCTCATCATGTGAATCATCTCATCATGTGAATCATCAAACCATCTGAATCATCAAACCATGTGAATCATCAAACCATGTGCATCATCTCATCATGTGAATCATCTCATCATGTGAATCATCAAACCATGTGAATCATCAAACCATGTGAATCATCAAACCATGTGCATCATCTCATCATGTGAATCATCAAAACCATGTGAATCATCTCACCATGTGAATCATCTCATCATGTGAATCATCAAACCATCTGAATCATCAAACCATGTGCATCATCTCATCATGTGAATCATCTCATCATGTGAATCATCTCATCATGTGAATCATCAAACCATGTGAATCATCAAAACCATGTGAATCATCTCACCATGTGAATCATCTCACCATGTGAATCATCAAACCATGTGAATCATCTCACCATGTGAATCATCTCACCATGTGAATCATCTCACCATGTGAATCATCAAACCATGTGAATCATCTCATCATGTGAATCATCTCACCATGTGAATCATCTCACCATGTGAATCATCAAACCATGTGCATCATCAAACCATGTGAATCATCTCATCATGTGAATCATCAAACCATGTGAATCATCTCATCATGTGAATCATCTCACCATGTGAATCATCAAACCATGTGAATCATCTCACCATGTGAATCATCAAACCATGTGAATCATCTCATCATGTGAATCATCAAACCATGTGTATCATCTCATCATGTGAATCATCTCACCATGTGAATCATCTCACCATGTGAATCATCTCACCATGTGAATCATCAAACCATGTGCATCATCTCACCATGTGAATCATCAAACCATGTGAATCATCTCATCATGTGAATCATCTCACCATGTGAATCATCTCATCATGTGAATCATCTCATCATATGAATCATCAAACCATGTGCATCATCTCACCATATGAATCATCTCATCATGTGAATGATCAAACCATCTGAATGATCAAACCATGTGAATCATCAAACCATGTGCATCCTCATCATTGAGGATCATCAAACCATGTGAATCATCTCATCATGTGAATCATCGCAAGTTATTCAAATGCCACTGGGATGCATTAATTCTTCAATTAACTCAATGGTTGAGAAATAGAAATGGGTGGTGACCGAAGACGATGGACGTTGGTAATTTCAATCATGGCCAGAAACAACTGAAAGTGCATTTTCCATTAATATACCACCCATATTATTAACATAAGTTCTGTTTTTCTCTTCCAGAAGATTGTCTGGATTTTATATAAATGGCTGACAGGGTGTATGTCATTTGGTACACATGGGGCTTTTTGGACAGATGGATAGGTCCATTCAAATCTCTTTTGTTCAGAAATATGTCCAGTCACATTTATTGTCATCTGATTCCTCAAGTGCAACCTGGCGAAACAGCGTTCTCTGGTCCTCAATGCAAACCACGCAACCAGACGTAACACATTACAGATAAACAATACATATCCATTACTAATATGTACAAATAAATACATAAATATTTATTGTTTTGGAAATATGAGTGTCTCGATGATTTGTGTCAGCAATTCCTTTGGTCGTTCAGCCACCTCACTGCCTGTGGGAAGAAGCTGTACCTCAGCCTGGTGGTGCTGGCTCTGATGTTCCTGCATTTATTTCCTGATGGGAGCAGCTGAAAGAGGCTGTGTGGAAGGGATCTTCAATAATTTTGCGTGCCCTCATCAGACATCAATCCCAGTCCATGGGGGGAAAGCGGCTCCAGTGATCCTCTCTCCCACTCTGATGGTCCTGCGGATTGACTTCCGATCCACTTCTCACCACACTATGATGCAGCAAGCCAGGATTCTGTGTTCCCCAAGGGTGCAGTGACAATAGATGTGCACCTATTTTTGGTGTGTTGTGTTTATTAGATTTCATCTAATGTTGTGTATTCCCTGAAGTTTTCTTCATTGGTTGCCTGGATAGGGGGGGAAATACAAACAAAAATAACACATGGAGATGTTGAGTCAGAAGAGAGTTTAGCTGGCAGGGGAGATGGGACACCGCTCCCACATGTAGTCAAAGGCACATGCAAGACTTAGTCAACAAAAATAGATCTTGCGCAACAGGCAGGAAGCGGGCTGACACCTCACTTGTGGCTAATCCTGTTACAGCAATTACGGAAATTATTCATTCAGTGTAAACGGTCCTGTATAATGGATGTGAAAGGACTTCTGGTGCTAGATGGTCTCTCCAGGCTGATTATTCATGTACTTCTTTGGTGTTGAAGGTTAACCGTGCATTCTGAAAGGTCTCAGAGATGATGCCAGCAGAGTATCGAGAGCAAAGATTGAGTGAACCCTTGAGATCAGTGCAGCTGGCAAATTGACCCAATATGCTTGGAAAAAAATTCTTCTGATCAGTGTCATATCAATGTTCATGTAAATGTCACGGTGCCTTAGCTATCCAAGTAAAAATGTCAGACATGCAACTCCAGTTTACACACAAATTTACCTGTACCCTTCTATTCTCATGGGAATGACTTTTTTAAATTTTATTTTATTTACATCATGGTAGAAGCCGATTCCAGCCATTGAAACCCATGCAACCAAATTAACCTATGGTGCTGTATGTTTTGAAGGGTGGAGGAAAATGGAGCCCCTGGAGAACTCTTTACAGTCAGCGCTGGATTCCAAGCTGGGCCACTGGCATTGTAATACCATTATGATAATTGCACGCTAACCTTGTTTACAGACTAACTGAGTGAGAGTTTCAATTCCATCGTTATTATTAGAAAGTGATAGAGAACATCATTCTGCAAAATCTTTTGAATGACACACTCTGGAAAGGAATAGATGTGTAAACTCAGCCCTGGCTCTCAAAATACCATGTAGTGAATTGAGACTTGGGAAGTAGTTATCTCCGTAGGCTGTCTTTTTGATTTTTTTTTTGCTCATTTCTTATAGGGCAGCAACCCCCTTTGAAGAAGACCGCAGAGCCCACCTCACTGACAAAAGACAAAGGAGGAAAAACCCAACACCCAACCCCAACCAACCAATTTTCCCTTGTAACCGCTGCAACCGTGTCTGCCTGTCCCGCATCGGACTTGTCAGTCACCAACGAGCCTGCAGCAGACGTGGACATTACCCCTCCATAAATCTTCGTCCTCGAAGCCAAGCCAAAGAAAGAAAGAAGAAGAAAAGAATCCAGTATGATTAAGTCATATTAATTAAAAATACTTGATTTGTCAATTAAACATAAAGAAAGACATAAGATTATATGTTAGCAGGCGAAATTTTCAGATAACATGGACAATGAAGATTTTGTTTCCTGAACACTTTTGGGTGTATTTTATGGATTTTGAACTGCTGATCACCAAAATCACCTTAAAATTCTTGTATCTTGTACCATGTTTTAGGTATAATCTATTTTTGTGATTTTCTGTCATATTTTAAACCTAGGTTAAGCATATAAAACCATGATGCGCAACACGTCATTGAAATTTCGTTTTCTGCATTCGCACTTGGACTTCTTCCCTGCTGATCTTGGTGCCGTCCGTGACGAACATAGTGAAAGGTTCTACCAGGACATTGCGACCATGGAAAAGCGGTATCAGGGCATCTGGAATCCATCAATGTGGGCTGACTATTGTTGGACACTGACACGAGAGGCATCAGGTGTTCAGTGCAAATGAAAATCGGTGGGAAAACATATTGAGGCCAGTTGAATTAACACAACATGTCCGCATTATTATGTGATTAAACATGCTAAATTTAATAAAAGTTAGTGTTTCTCCAGCTTCCTATGTGATACAACAAATCTGAAATTACCTTTGTGTTCAGCTTAAAGTTGTCTACCATAATCCTCAATTATTTTTTAGGAAGCAAACCTTTTGAAAAAATGTTTTGTCCAGTGTAATTCCACCCCTACTTTACTCAACAGCAGCACTGGATCGAAATGTTAGTCCTTGTGATTTAGTGGGACGCTTGTTTAGTTTGATTCTTTTTGATTCAGTTTGGTGTTTCAAATGCAGTTGTCAGCAAGAATCAGCGACAGTGTACACTTTGATAGTCAACTTGATTCATTATGGGATGCTTTGTTAATGGAGATTACACAGAATGTACAATCATTGTGGAAGAAAGTAGTTTTTTTCAATCCAGATGAAATGATTTTACAAAGTCAAGTTGGAAGCCATTACAGCCAAGAAATTGTTTGGCTCTAAAAGTGCACGTTGAACTGGCAGAGTGCTGGCTGTGTATTTATTCACAGACGCAGCACGACAAAATGATATTGCTCATACAGTCCAAAATCTCACTAATGGTATGACCATTATCGAATTTCACCATTATCTGCATCACCATTGAAAAGAAATTAAATTGAACTAGTTATGAAATACTTAACTTGAAGATTAGGTCAGGGACTAGTACACTGCAGCAAGTACCTTACTTTTGCCTTCCCACCAGATGAGTGGCAATCCAACAGCACCAAGAAATTTGATATCCTTCAGGATATTTGATTCAGATTCATATTTCAGATTTATTGTCTGCAGGCTCTACCCTTATTGGTAGAGCAAAAAACTGACTCATCGTACACTTCTAAACAAATAAAGAACTGTAAAGAGATAACAAATGTAAACACACTGAATGTGCCATAGAGAGAGAAGTTTAAAAATTCAATGAAGTGTAAGTCCTTAAACGTGTCTCTGATTGAGTTTGTTATTGAGGAGTCTGATGGTGTAGAGGGAGCAGCTGTGGGTGATGTGTGTCTTGTGGCACCTCTACCTCTTTCCTCATGGTAGCAGCGTGAACAGAGCATGCGCTGGGTGATGCAGATCCTTGATGGTTGCTGCTCCTCTCTGATGGCAGTGTTCTTGATGGTGGGGAGGGTTTTGCCAGTGATGTCCTGGGGTGTGTCCACTATCTTTTGGAGGGCTTTATACTCAGGGGCATTAGTCTTCCCATACCAGATTGCGATGCAGCCGGTCAGCACATTTTCCACCACACATCTGTAGAAATTTGCAAGGGTTTCTGGTATCATACCCAACCTCCACATACTCCTGAGGAAATAGAGATGCTGACATGCTTTCTTCATGATGTCATTAGTTTGTTGGGCCCAGGAAAGATCCATCAAGATGGGCTCTCACTTTACCATTCTAAAATGTCATAATGTATCATCCCATCAAGATTCTTGCATGGGAAAATGAGGAACCATTCTCCAATAGAATGGACAAGTGGATACCTACCATGGTAACCCTACTTTTGACACTTTCAGTGCAAATGTGAATTTAAGACCTTTATGCATGCCCCAAATTGTTGACATTTGTCAGTTTGTTATCCTGGATGAGGTAATATTTATTGGGATAGGATTCAAAGAGCCTAGAACATAAGGGCTGAAGAGTGAATGCTGGCGGTCGAATGCCAGGGCCACCATGGCTGCTCCAGATAGACTTTTCCTCTTTACATTGCACCCATAATTCTTGGATTCAATGAGATAGTAGCCAGGTCTGTGAGTAACTGCACAGTATCGGAAACATTGCCACTAAAAAGCTGCATCTGTCAGAATTCAATCTACTTATGACTAGCTTTAAGTGAAACAAAACCTCCCTGCATATCAAGTTAAGAAATTCAGTGTTTCATAAAATAAATTCCTGTTCTGCAGCACATCACAACCCCTCCACATAGTTCTGCTTATCTCTGCTCAGAAACCATTACATACCATGTACTATTCTGCTTGCTACTGAAAGATACTCTTGTTATTACTGTATGGAAATTAACCCCAAATAGGTTTTTAGCCCCATTTGCTTGATGTGACTGAGGGATCGTCCTGGAAGTTTAACTGATGAATGACTGGCAAAGCAATTGTTGCATCAGTAAGCCTGGGGGCTGGCTAATCAGAGAGCTGGTAGGTCTGGGTCAGCCTTGTGCTCTGGAAGAAACTCTTCCAGTCCTGCTTCCTACTTTCTCTACTGAACCCACACTTTGCAGAACTGATGAGGCCAAGTAGTGCATGATCTTTGGCAAGTCAGCAGCTGTTTTTGTCAACTTCCTGCCAGAATGAAACAGACGGGAGGCCTACCAGCACCAGGTCATTGGAGCCAGGCTATTCATGTTCGCCGTGGCCCCAAATTACCATTAAGCAGACTGGAAATTGTCTTCAGCAGTTTCCCAATGCAAGATTAAAATCGAACCCCCAAGATGGTACATTGTGTAGTTTGGTAACTGTAATACGTGCCTCTACTGCTTAAGCACTGTTCTGCAACTGCATGCGAGGTACTTTTCAAGGATTTAGTTCTCATGGTTTAAATCTGAATATAGGAAATACATGCAGACCATGACTTCAGTGTAAAGCAGAACAGTAGTTAAGGAGGGAGGAGGGTAACAACATTCCTCTGTGGTCAACATTTTTTTTAATATTCCGATTACATTTGGAATGAAATTCAGAGCAAGGTGCTGAAATTAAAACCCATAGATAATGTTAAAAGATGATCATTTTCTCACAGAAGGTCATAGTTTTCCTGGGTGCATGAGCCAAGACGGATCTTGGACAGTGTTTACAATTATTATGATGATAGGGCCACATGCAAAACTAGAATTGTGTCATTGTAATTGAAATAGAAAAATTATGTTTTCGTTCTTATAATTTTGAGGCTATTTTATTTATTCATTTAGCATTTGAACAGGGTGCTTCAAGTAACACAGTTCGGCTAATGAGAAGAAATAACAAAATGCTTGTAACATTTTATATTCTGTTATAGAGCAATTCATGGTTCTTGTGTTTAAAACATGCATCACTAACATTACTTTAAAAGGTTATTATTCTACCAAACCTAAAAGATTAATTGTTTCCAAATTTATAACTTGCATCCTTGCCGATTCAAGTCTGCTTTGAACATATGGTTTGTCAAAGAAATTCAAACCATTCTACATTTGGTTACTGGCAGGAAGTTGAGACGAACTGCAACACATTCAAAATATTTCAGCTACAAAATTTTATTTTTAGCTAATACGTTGTAAATTCAAAATTAGACTTTTAACAGAAGGATGTTAGGCTACTACCTTGGGAAGCCAACATCTAAACTTGTTCTTCTGTAGTTATTCAGACAGTATATTAAATACCCAATTTAATTCATTAAAAATTAGCCTTGTGTAGAGCTCGTCGAAAGAATCAAAGACTTGTTGATCCAAACCAAGGCTTTTATTAGCAAAAGACAGGAGCTCTTCACAGGTGGCCGACCAGTCCGGAATGATCCGACCTGGCTAGGGACACAACCCTTTAAGGCCCAGACAATAGGCGTGGCTTAGCTCTCAGCCAATCGCTGTAAGCACAGTCTAGATACAGTAACTATATACACTATGTACATTGGTGATAGATCTGTACTATCACACCTTGTTTGGTTGTTCCTATCTTTTATTTAAACAAATAATATCACTTACCAGACTCCCCTACTCTGAACCAACTAGTCTGTTTTATTACAATTAAAAATAAGGATCTTTGTGACTCAGCTCAGAATACTTAAGGTATCTACATGGTTTTTGTTAAGGTATAGGAAAAGTCTTTTGCGTTCCCACGCCATTCCCAGGATTTTGCACAGAGCCCAGAATTAGGATGGGCATGACAGGCTGGGGAAGAGTGTTGGAATTGAGAAGAACGTCAGTAAATATGAAGAATTCCTATGTTTTGATTTCCTTAGTAGTCACCTGGTCGATGGATATGAATCCTGAAAAAAACTGTAATGTTCACATTGAAAAATAAAGTTTGTCACTATGGTGTTGTATCAGCACCAGAATTACTTGAAAAAAGAACTTCACTTTGGCCTGTAGTATCATTCATAATCTTGAGATGTGTTGAAGCGTTTTACTTTTGAATAATAGAGAGGGCACAGAGACGATGCAGAAAATATCACTTGCATTGGTGGTAAAAAAAAATTCTGGACTTCGGGTAAAATTTCTGTTCTCCTTGAATTTTTGCCTAATGGATTTTTAAATCCTGGGAAGGTGGATGAAACTTTTAATGTTCAATATAAATGTTAAAAGTAATGCTCCCTCAGTCCTGCTTTGAAATATCGGTCTTGATTACTTGCTTAGTTATAAATCTTATCATTATTTGTTCTTGCAATTGCCTCTTGCTATTATAATTTTCATATTTGGTAGTTAATGACATAACATTTATTTTATACAGTAAAACCCTTGGTATACAGCACCTATGGGGAATGGTAGATGCCAGATAAGTGAATTTTCCGGTTGCTTGAGATGGCATTTTGCATGATTGGCGGCAAGGCGCGCCAATTTTAAACTTCTGCCTTTTTTTTTACTTATTTATTTTCTGCTATATTTTTTCCGATTGCTTGAGGCTGCCAGTTGCTTGAATTCTGGATAACAGGGGTTTTACTGTACTTCAAATTGACATCTTAAATATATTTATTCTGACAGGTGACTCAGTATTAAATATAATTTTGAGTTTTAAGGGGAAAAACAGAACATCTTCAACATTAGATTTAACTTTGCCTTAAAGTTCACTGTGGAATCACGTCTTTTATCCCAGTCAAGAAAGAATGATGAGAATGGGAGAATTTGGCACCAAACACTTTGCTCCTCTAACATTTACCCTTCATTCGCTAAATTGTGATTTTTTTCAAACCATGAATACTGGGGTGGGGGGGGGGGGGGGGGGCGGGAGGAAGTGGTAGTGCAATTCAGCTAACCTTACATGGGTCTCTGTATTGCACAAGGCATCATTTTGAGCTGGCCCAGTGCCTAGATTGGCCAAGAATAGCAACTGTAAAAGTTCCATTACAAGTAATTTTTTTTGTTAGCTATGAAGTTTGTCCAATGCAGAATTTACAAGTCTTTGTTTCATTTCTTTTCATTCCAGGTTGCAAACCATTCAGATGTTACTCAGATTCAGCCCAGCCCCAACCACAACACACTACCTCCACTCCTGCATAGGTTTTCTTCTCAGATTTTTCTGATTATTTCTGAAATTTGGAGCAAATGACTTGGATTCAGATTGCCCTTCCAAATGCATTTTTCAAGCAAGTTTCACTGCAGAAACGAATCTGCACAAAATAAGCCCCCACACAACAAGGTGATAATAATTTCATTGATGCTGGTTAAAGTTAATTGGAAACTTAAATCAAATTTAAAAAATAACATGCATCTGCAGGTAAAGAGCAAACTGCAATAAGCCAATAATTCATTAATGTCACCAAGAAAGAAATCTATCTTCCTTGTCCAGTCTGGTCTGTGCTCACAACTTTCTTCTTTCTTTGGCATGGCTTCGCGGACGAAGATTAATGGAGGGGTAATGTCCACGTCAGCTCCAGGCTTGTTGGTGGCTGACAAGTCCGATGTGGGACAGGCGGACACGGTTGCAGCGGTTGCAGGGGAAAATTGGTGGGTTGGGGTTGGGTGTTGGGTTTTTCCTCCTTTGTCTTTTGTCAGTGAGGTGGGCTCTGCGGTCTTCTTCAAAGGAGGTTGCTGCCCGCCGAACTGTGAGGCGCCAAGATGCACGGTTGGAGGCGATATCAGCCCACTGGCGGTGGTCAATGTGGCAGGCACCAAGAGATTTCTTTAGGCAGTCCTTGTACCTCTTCTTTGGTGCACCTCTGTCTCGGTGGCCAGTGGAGAGCTCGCCATATAACACGATCTTGGGAAGGCGATGGTCCTCCATTCTGGAGATGTGACCTACCCAGCACAGTTGGATCTTCAGCAGCATGGATTCGATGCTGTCGGCCTCTGCCATCTCGAGTACTTCGATGTTGGTGTTGAAGTCGCTCCAATGAATGTTGAGGATGGAGCGGAGACAACGCTGGTGGAAGCGTTCTAGGAGCCATAGGTGATGCCGGTAGAGGACCCATGATTCGGAGCCGAACAGGAGTGTGGGTATGACAATGGCTCTGTATACGCTTATCTTTGTGAGGTTTTTCAGTTGGTTGTTTTTCCAGACTCTTTCGTGTAGTCTTCCAAAGGCGCTATTTGCCTTGGCGAGTCTGTTGTCTATCTTGTTGTCGATCATTGCATCCGATGAAATGGTGCAGCCGAGATAGGTAAACTGGTTGACCGTTTTGAGTTTTGTGTGCCCAATGGAGATGTGGGGGGGCTGGTAGTCATGGTGGGGAGCTGGCCGATGGAGGACCTCAGTTTTCTTCAGGCTGACTTCCAGGCCAAACATTTTGGCAGTTTCCGCAAAACAGGACATCAAGCGCTAAAGAGCTGGCTCTGAATGGGCAACTAAAGCGGCATCGTCTGCAAAGAGTAGTTCACAGACAAGTTGCTCTTGTGTCTTGGTGTGAGCTTGCAGACGCCTCAGATTGAAGAGACTGCCATCCGTGTGGTACCGGATGTAAACAGCGTCTTCATTGTTGAGGTCTTTCATGGCTTGTTTCAGCATCATGCTGAAGAAGATTGAAAAGAGGGTTGGTGCGAGAACGCAGCCTTGCTTCACGCCATTGTTAATGGAGAAGGGTTCAGAGAGCTCATTGCTGTATCTGACCCGACCTTGTTGGTTTTCGTGCAGTTGGATAACCATGTTGAGGAACTTTGGGGGGCATCCGAGTGTCTTCTAAACTGGTCAAGCTGGTCTCAACGTTCTATCAGATTTCTAGGATTGTCCAATAAAAGTCACTCAGGCTTTCAATCCAGTAGTAATTAGAGACCTATAAGCTCTCCTTGACATTGTCACCTTAAACAAAGCCACTGGGAATTTCAAGGGAAATTTGAGGTTAAAATGCCAAGCTACATTAATCAAGATTCCCAGTGAGCAGTTTCACTTTCACAGTTTGGCCATCTGAGGGTGTCTCCAGGTCAAAACACAGAAAGGCTGGAGTCTCCAGATCAAAACACAGAAAGGCTGGAGTTTCCAGATCAAAACACAGAAAGGCTGGAGGAATTCTGCCAGTCTCGCAGCGTCCATAGGAGGTAAAGATAATATTACTGATGTTTCAGGTCTGAACCCTTCCTCAAGGCCTAAGCCTGGCTGCTTTTTGCTTATACTTTGAAGAAGGGCTCAGGCCCGAAATGTTGGTAATGCATCTTCACTTCCAATGGATACTGCGAGATGGACTGAGTTCCTCCTGCATTTCTGGGTTTTGACAATAATCAAAAATCTGCAGACTTTCCCGTTTCACTCCAGGTAAAAGTCACTGGCTCTGGCTTTCATCAGGGATCCTGTCTCCCAGTGGAAGCCACTAGCTCTGCTGAGATCATGGGTGGAGATCAGAATGAGTCACATCAGCTGATGCCGAAAATACAAGAAAAGCAGGTGAAGACAAGATGTTATAGAGAGTCAGTTTCATACAGCATGGAAATGGGCCTTTCATCCTGACTCATTCATGCTGCCCGTGATGGATATCTGCGCTAATCCTCCATTTTTGCCCCTTATCCCTTACCAAACCATAATCCTGACCAAGTACTTTTTAAACATCGTGATCGTACTTGCCTTTACCACCGTGGCCAGCTTATTCTGCATATCACTACAAAGCAGGAGAAACCTGCTTTTAAATATTCACCTCTCACCTTTAATCGATGTCTTCCATGGATAGGATAGGTTTGGAGTGATGTGGGCCAAATACATGCAGGTGGGACCAGTGAGGCTGGGTCATTTTGGTTAGCAGGGGAAAGTTGTGGTGAAGGGCCTGTTTTAAGTCAATCAAATAATTGATCTCATCTTAAGCCAACGTCCTCTGTGGAACGGGCTGATGGAGCAGGTGGTTGAGGAAGGTACCATTGCAAACTTTAAGAGAAAAAATGGAAGGATACATGGATAGGATAGATTTGGAGAGATTATGGGC
The DNA here is from genome assembly GCF_036971445.1 of Narcine bancroftii. Taxonomy (NCBI): domain Eukaryota; kingdom Metazoa; phylum Chordata; class Chondrichthyes; order Torpediniformes; family Narcinidae; genus Narcine; species Narcine bancroftii. Next base: position 89,026,123 of record NC_091480.1, read on the forward strand.
CAAACACAGACAGGTGGGACTAGTAAGGGTGGGCCATTTTGGTCTGCATGGGCAAAGGGCCTGTTTCCACACTGTTTGATTCTCTGACATTAAGTCAATCAAATAATTTATCTATTGTCCCCCAGAACCCTGTTAATATCAGTGGTCCTTCTGTAATTTCACCAGGTCTAAACTGGGACATCTAACGAAGTCCACTAGCACAGTACAGGAAGCCTGTTGCTGCCAGTTAAGTGTGCAGAAGATTACGCTTTTACCTGGGCCTGAGTGATTTTTCCAAATCCTAAAAGGATTTGGTACAGTTTCTGCAGTGAAATGGATTGCAGGTCAATCCACAGTGCTATAAGAGCAGCAGAGAGGATCACGGTGTCTCCCTCCCTCCATTGACATGATCTACTGGGATTGTTGTCTGAACAGGACATGCAAAATCATTGAGGACCCCTACTTCGCCACACACTCCCATCAGGGAAGAGATACAGGAGGATCAGAGCCAGCACCACCAGGCTGAGGAACAGCTTCTTCCCATGGGAGGGAGAACACTGAACGACCAAAGGAACTGCTTACGCGAACCATCCGAGACTCTCATTTTCACAAAGCAGTATTTATTTATTTGTATAGATGAATACTTGTCCTGCATATTGATTGTTTGTCTGCGCACGAGTTATGTCTGGTTGTGTGTCTGCATGTTTTACACTGAGGACCAGAGAACGCTGTTTCATCAGATTGTACTTATGCAATTGGATGATAATAAACTTGACTTGACTTGAAGAAGGTCTGCCCCATTACAAGATAAAATACCACCAGAAAAATATTCATTAATAAAATTAATAAAAATTTGCTGCATGTTTGTCAGCTTTGCATGGAATGGAACTTGGAAATGTACTTGGATTGTTGAAGTTGAGGGTATGTTGTGATGAAGAATGTCCATTTTTTTCATCATATACATGCATATGGTTTCGCTTAAGATGCATCATTTCTGAAATGATTTAAATGCCTACACACATTCATTCCTTACCTGCTTTTACTCTTCCACAGCCAATTCTTCACGCCTGGCCTCTCATGCTGCCTGGTACTGGAAGATACAGCTGTGTAATCTGCTGTCAGACTGTTCAAAAGTCTTGAAATGCCTGTTGAAATTTCCAAAGCAACCAGACATTAATCTTGTCACGGTTTTGAGAAACTCCTTTTGAGGATCCAAAGTGGCACCAGAGCTTGTGTATGACAAGCAAACTGAAGCTATTCTATTACCATAAACAATTCAGCTCCAACATATTCTGAAAATGGCTTTTTAACAGTCAGTGAGAAAAAATTGATAACATTGCAATGCTTTTAAACTATGGGTTTTCCATTCGAACTGTGTTTGGCTGAGCACCAAGTAGAATCAAATGTTGTCATTTTAAACCCTTTTATCTTAGCCTTTTTTCTGTTATAGAAAGAGGTGAGAATCAGAATTTATCGTCATGAACACGGCATGAAATTCGTTGTATTGAACCAGCGTCATAGAGCAAACATTTATTTGAACCACCTTACAAAATAAATTTTTAAAAGTGCAAGACATAGTCAAAGTTCATTGTTCATTCAGGAATTTGATGGCAGAGGGAAAGAGGCGGTCCTTGTGCTGCTGGGTGTTCGTCTTCAGGTTCCTGTACCTTTATCCCGATGGTGGCAGAGTGAAGAGGGCCTGACCTGGATGGTGGGGCTCCTTGAGGATAGAGGCTGCTTTCTTAAGACACTGCCTCTTGTAGATGCCCTCAATGGAGTGAAGACCGGTGCTCACAGGCCGAGTTAACAACTCACTGGAGTATTTTCTTGGCCTGACCGTTGCCACCTCCATACCAAGCAGTGATATATCTCCACAATACACTGTAAAAGTTTTCAAGAGTATTCGGTGACATACTGAATCTCGTCAAACTCCTCACAAAATATTGCTGCTGGTGAGCCTTTTTTTGTAATTGAATGAGGAAATTGCTCGGGTCTTGACAAAAAAAAATCTTTATATCCAGCAAAAGGCAAGGTCCCAGCAACCTCTTCACTCCATCTTCTCTCCCACTTTCCGTTTGGGATTGTCTACGTCCCAAGCTCAGCACCATTCTACAAGCCTCTCTGTTTAAACCAGGTTAACTTGAAATTATATAATATACCTTTTATATCTGTGGTGTGTGATGGCTTAAATTAACTGAGAAAAAACATGATGCAAATATTTAACTAGGACTCTGAAGCTCTTCTTCTTCTTTGGCTTGGCTTCGCGGTCGAAGATTTATGGAGGGGTAATGTCCACGTCAGCTGCAGGCTCGTTTGTGGCTGACAAGTCCGATGTGGGACAGGCAGACACGGTTGCAGCGGTTGCAAGGGAAAATTGGTTGGTTGGGGTTGGGTGTTGGGTTTTTCCTTCTTTGTCTTTTGTCAGTGAGGAGGGCTCTGCGGTCTTCTTCAAAGGAGGTTGCTGCCCGCCGAACTGTGAGGCGCCAAGATGCACGGTTTGGCGGTGGTCAATGTGGCAAGCACCAAAAGATTTCTTTAGGCAGTCCTTGTACCTCTTCTTTGGTGCACCTCTGTCACGGTGGCCAGTGGAGAGCTCACCATATAACACGATCTTGGGAAGGCGATGGTCCTCCATTCTGGAGACGTGACCTACCCAACGCAGTTGGATCTTCAGCAGCGTGGACTTTGAATCTCACTTGCTAAATATAGATACAGGTATATCTGGGGTCAAGAAAATCACAGCAAGTCATATCTGTCACACGCCAAATACATTTTGTATCAATGACGGCAATTTTCCGTTTCGCTTATTCTTATATCTTCTGAATGATAAATGATTGCAAAGTAATTTCTCAGTCCCATGTTTTCTGGGAATTGGTGCCCGAAATACGTCACAAATTTCTTTTGAGTAAAACAGGAAAGTCTGCAGACGTTGTGATTGTAGTGCAATACACAAAAGTGCTGGAGAAACTCAGCAGGGTACTGCAGTGTCCATCAGAAGCAAATTTAACCAATGTTTTGGGCCTGAGCCCTTTGTGCAGGCATGAGCAGAAATTAGGCAGGCATCTGAATAGAAAAGGAGAGGAGAGGTGGAAGAAGGGGCAGGGGAAGCAGTACAGGCTCCAAGGCCAAAGGTCACGGGTGGATATGGACAGGAGGGCTGAAGAGAAAAAAAGATGAGAAGAGATAGGAGAAGGGGGTGGTCCTGAAGAGAAGGAGACAGAGGGATAAGCTGCTTTCAGGTGCTCGGACACAGATAATGCACCGGCAGACGCAGCTGGGGGAGTGCAGCTGGGACGTTCAGGTGGCCACGGAGAAGACATATTTCTGTCACCTGAACATGCCGGCTGAAGGAGAGCCACATCTGAGCGAACGCCAGCTCCTGTGGGCTATGGCTGTAGTCCCACTGCTGCAACAGGGGATTCTCCGAGCCGGAGACTATACCTACAGGAGGAGGGTTAAGTACGTGCTCCTCCTGGCCGGCTTCTCCACTTTCAGGTGGTCACCCGACAGCTGCATTGGGGTAGAATAGGCAGCTTTACAGTCGGGTATGCTAGCCACCTGAAAGCGGCTATAGTGAAAAAGAAAAAGGAAGAGAGAGAGAGAGAGAGAGAGAGAGAGAGAGAGAGGGGGGAAGGGCCGAATGGAAAGTTGATGTTAATGCCGTCTTGTTGGAGAGTGCCCAGATGGAATAAGACAGAAGAAAACAAATTTCTGTTGCATTATAAAGACAAAGAATGAGAAAGCTAACGAAGCGATAAACCAATATCTGATTCTGAGAGATTAAAAAATGTTGCTGTGCACTGAACAGCTCTTGTGACAATTTAAAAGCATATTTAGAATATAAAGTACCCTTAATTTCTTTACTGACATTGCTTTTGATGTATTGCACTAGCTCAAACTATAAAATAACAACTTCATTAATGTTAAAAGTTTGCAGCTATTATGTGCCAATGCATAATAATAGTGTTAAATATTTTAAATCATTCTTCATAAAATTATAACCATAATTTATGTCCTCTGTTCCATTAGATCCATTTTTGGTATATTGGCAAAAGGTTACTAATAGGAATCTATTAAAAATGAGACAATTATTTGAATAATGACAGCTGGCATCAAAATATACCCTATTCAAGAATTACACCAATCTGGTAAGAATCCATGTTCCATTATATTGTCTGGGCAACATGATTTAGCATTAAGATCAAAAGGAAACTGTTATTCAATAATAATGTTTTATAATTTTCATTATAATGTCAATAGTGTGAAAGTTAAGGTTAATTTTTACAAAGCATATTGAACAAGAAAGGACTGCTTTTTTTGGATAACTACAAGTGAGGTCTTGGGCATCCTCAGTTTGAGGCAAGAAGATAAAGTAAAAGCAATATTATGGTCGAGCAAATTGGACATACAGAGGACATGGGTTAAGGGTGAAAGGGGGAAAGTTTAGGGGGAACTCTTTCACACAGAGAGTAGTGAGAGTGTGGAACGAGCTGCCAGCTGAAGTGGTGAATTCAAGCACAATTTAAATAATTAAGAACAATTTAGACAGGCATATAGATGGGAGGGGCATGGAGGCCTATGGACTGGATGCAGGTCAGTGAGCTTTGGCAGAATAATAATTTGGCACAGACTAGATGGGCCAAAGGGCCTATTTTCTGTGCTGTACTAGTTGTCTGGTAGATTGGTGGTGGATTGGTGGATGAGGATTAAGGTTGGCCGCTGGAAGGTCAGTGGTGGGGATCAACAAGAGAGAATGTTGTTGGTGTGTGTGGGCATCAGCTTTTGTTTTGAAGGGAGGGGCAACCTGTCAGGTCAATGCTGGGCGATCAGTAAACAGGAGAAATTTTGGCTGAGGTCCCTGAGCTATGAGGGTTACGAACATGAAATGGTGGGTAGGGGCTTCGGTTCCAAAATAAAGTCACCTAATGAATGAATTACACTGGACAACAAAGATTTTTGTTCCTGAACACATTTGGATGGGTTTTATGGCTTGTTACAAGATCATAAGATAAAGAAGCAGAAGTAGGCCACAAATCCACCCTGAGCTAAACTGTTCACACATCTAGTTCCAAATTCCAGCCTTTTCCCCATATCCCTTGATACCTCTCAATCTCCCCCTTAAACTCCCCAAATGATCAGGCCTCCACAGCTGTATGCGGTAACAAATTCCACAAATCGACAACCCTCTGGCTAAAGAAATTTCTCCTCATGGGTACCTTTTAATTCTAAGACTGTGCCTCTTGTCCTAGATTCACCCATCAAGGGAAACATTCACATCGACTCTCTCCAATCCTTTCAGCATTCAAAATATTTTTATAAGATCCTCTCTCAATCTTCTATATTCAAATGAATACAGTCCAAGAACCATTAAAAGTTCCTCATAAGTTAGCCCTTACATTCCAGGAATCATCCTGGTAAATCTTCTCCGTATTCTCTCCAACATCGTTACATCCCTTCTAAGATAAAGAATCCAAAATGGTGCACAGTGTTCCAAATGAGGTCTCACCAGAGCCCCATAGAGCCTCATCAACACCTCCTTACTCTCATACATTATTCCTCTTGAAATGAATGCCAACATAGCATTTGCTTTCTTTACTGCCGATCCAACCTGGTGGTTAACATTTAGGTTATCCTGCACAAGGACCCCCAAATCCCTTTGCACCTGAATTTTGAATTTTCTCCCCATCCAAATAATAATCTGTCTGTTTATTTCTTTTTCCAAAATGTAAAACCGTACATTTCTCAACATTGTACTTCATCTGGCCATTTCTTTCCCCCCTCTCCTAAGCTGTCCAAGTCTCTCTGCAACCTTTCGGTTTCTTCAGCACTTCCTGCACCCCCATCCATCTTGGTGTCATCTGAAAACTTCACCACAAAACATTCAATCCATAATCTAAATCAACAATGTACATTGTGAAAAGAACCGGCCCCAACACCGATCCCTGCAGAACACCACTAGTAACCGGCAGCCAACCAGAGCAGGATTCCTTAATTCCCACCCTTTGCTTTCTGCCTATCAGCCAATGCTCCACACAATTTAATATTTTTCCTGTAATTCCATGGGCTCTCATCTTATTAAAAGTAGCCTCTTATGTCTCTTTTCTCTTTGGCTTGGCTTCGCGGACGAAGATTTATGGAGGGGGTAAAAAAGTCCACGTCAGCTGCAGGCTCGTTTGTGGCTGACCAGTCCGATGCGGGACAGGCAGACACGATTGCAGCGGTTGCAAGGGAAAATTGGTTGGTTGGGGTTGGGTGTTGGGTTTTTCCTCCCCCACCTCACAGCCTCTTATGTGGCACCTTATCAAAGGCCTTTTTAAAACCCAACTACACAACATGCACCACCTCTCTCTTGGGCTACTGATTGTGAAAATCACCTTAAATTTTTCCTATCACGTACCATTTTTTAGATATAACCTAATTTTGTGATATCCTGTCATCTTTTAAGTCAGCTTCAAGCTACAAAACCATGAAGTGCAATGTGTCATTGAAAATTCATTTTATGCATTCGTATTTGGACTTCTTCCCTGTTGATTTTGGTGACATTAGGGACAAACTTGGTGATAGGTTTCACCAGGACATTGCGGCCGTGGAATAGCAGTATCAGGGCAACTGGAATCCATCAATGCTGGCCGATTATTGGCCAGGAGAGAGAAAAGGTGAGAATTGATTAAAGATGGAGATGGGAGTTGGCTCTGAGTGGAGAGCTGGAGTAAAGAAGGCAGAGGGAAAGGGAAGAAAGAAAGAGCTAGAGGATTGGAGACAAAGGGAAAGATGCTGGTTGGAAAGCTAACAGAAACCAGAGAAGTTGGACACTGACACAAGAGGCATCAGATGCTGAGTACAAATGAAAATCAGTGGCAAAACATTTTTAGGTCAGTTGAACTAACGCAATGTGTCAACATCATTATTCGATTAAACATGCTAAGTTCAATAAAATGTAATTTAGTGTTTCTCCAACTTCCTCTGTGATACAGCAAATCTGAAATTATCTTTGCGTTCAGCTTGAAGGTATCATAATCCTTTTTTTTAATCAGGAAGAAAAACCTTTTGTCCATTGTTATCCTTACCTCACTGGCAAGGCATGAGTTTGGGAAGATCTGTTCTGTCATGCAGCATCTGATTTCACATCTGAAGCCTGTCTCAACACGAGTGGCTTGATGGAAAAGGCCAATCAAACACTGAAAATCATTGTCTCCATTTGCATTGTTTTTTGGTCTTTGTGAGGTATTGGACAGACAAAACTGGGGAGCCTAACCCCCATCAAATCCTTGGTTTTGATGGAAATTAGATCACGCAGCACACTGAACTGTGGATGCGATCTTCAGAAAATCCAAAATGTTTGGTTTTCCCTTCATTCAAGCTTAGCCAAGAACTGTTTGCATTACTTTTAAAGTCCAGATTTGCAGGTGTGGCCCAAGTGAGGAGGAAACTGTGCTCACAGTCAAACAGTCGGCCACCACTGTTTCTTCAGTCTTCTTTGCCAAGAGTAGCCACATGAACCAATATTGGCCACTAGCACAAGAGACCAGAGCTAAGTGTTGAGCATCATGTTCAACAGAATTAAAACAAAGCAAAAAAAAAATTAAAAAGGGATTTTTAAAAAATATTACTCATAGCACTCCAAAAATGACAAAATCTCACCAAAATTATGAAGATCCTCCAGGCACTGCCCATGTTTCCTACAGTGCTTTGGATACTCAGTTGTTGGGTGTATTCTGGGTGGGAGAGGGTCGTGTAACACTGAGGGTCAATGGGAGATCTCACTGATCCAGTGTGTTTATTGTAGAGCAAGAGAGATTTGAATGACAGTGGAGATGGAAAAAAATGTCCAATACATTATTTTTCACTGAAATGCTAAAATCAGAATCTCCTTCCAGATCCCCAGATAATAATTGTGGTAGTGAAATGCTGCAGGATATCAGCAGGCCTCACAACTCCATGGGAAGTAAAGATATATAACCAATGGATTCGGGCTTGTGCCCTTTCTCAAGGTGTGAGTAAGAAGCAGGTGAGTGTCCGAATTCAAAGAAAGGGCCGGGTGGAGCACAGACCAACAGACAAAATGTGTGAATTGGATATGGAGAGGAGGCCAGGAGAGAGGAAAAATGAGAATTGATTAAGGATGGGGTTGGGAGTTTGCTCTGAATGCAGAGCTGGGGTAAAGAAGGGAAAGGGAAGAGAGAGAGAGAAAGAGCTAGAGGATTGGAGACAAAGGGAAAGATGCTGGTTGGAAGGTGGGGTGCAGAGCTAACAGAAACCAGAGAAGTTGATGCTAATGCCATCTGGTTGGTGGATACCCAGATGGAATATGAGGTGTTACTCCTCCAAATTGCAGGTCGTCTCAATCTGGCAGTACAGGAGACCTAGGACAGACATGTCAGCAAGGGAATGGGGCAGAGAATTGAAATGGATGGCCACTGGGAAATCCTTGCTATTGTGGCAGTCAGAGCTGAGGTGCTCAACAAAGCGACCTCCCAGTCTGTGTCCAGGCTTTCTGATGTAGAGGAGACCATAACGAGAGCACTGGATGCAATAGATGACCCCTGTAGATTCACAAATGAAGTAAACACACTGCTAGAGAAACTCAGCTGGTCAAACAGTGCACTTGATAGCAAAGATAAAGTTGCATAACCAACGTTTCGGGCTTGAGCCCTTCATCAAGTCATGACGAAGAGCAAGGAAGATGTGTCTAGTGGTGGGAACGGATAGTAGGTGTTGGAAATGATGGAGGATGCAGAGACTGGTGGGGTGGTAGGTGAGGACAAGGGCAATAGAGTCCTTGTTGTGCGTAAGGGAGGAGGAGTCAATGGTAGATGTGCCGGTAATGGAGGATAGACAGGTGAGGACCAAATTGATGATGGTAAAGGGAAGCCACATTGTTTGAAGAAGGAAGACATCTCAGATGATCTGTCATGGAAGACCTTTTCCTGGTAGCAGATGTGATGAAGATGGAGGAATTGAGAGAAAGTAATCGCATCCTTACAGGGAATAGGATGTGAAATGTGTAGCTGTGGGATTTAGAGCATTTGTTTAAGATGTCTGTCGGGAGTTTGATTCCTGAGATGAAGATCGAGAAAGGGGACAGCATTGCTCAAGTTGGATCAAGTGAAGTTCACGTTAGGGTGGAAGATGACAGCCAAGAGGATAAAGGTGACAAGCTCATCATTAGTCCATGAGGCATCACCAAAGTAGTCATTGATGTAGTAAAAGAAGAGTTGAGGGGCAAGTGTAGCTTGTAACATGGATTGCTCTACGTAGTCAGCAAGAAGGCAAGCATAGCTGGGGCCATGCAGGTACCTATGGCTATCCCTTTGACCCAGAGAAAGTAGGATGAGTGAAATGAGAAATATTGAGGGTGAGGACAAGTTCTGCCAGCTGGAGAAGGGTATTGCTGGAGGGGAACTTGTTGGATCCATTGTCAAGAAAGAAAAGAAGGCCCATGGTATGGGGCATGAAGGTGTATGGTGATTGGATGTCAGTGTTAAAGATGAGGCAGTGGAGCTCAGAGAACTGGAAGTTATTGAAGTGATGGAGAGCATGTGAAGTATTACAGATGGAGGTGGGGAGGAACTGGACCAGGGGGACAAAACAGTCTAGTTAAGTAGATACCAGTTCAGTGGGGCAGATATTGAAATTATGGTAACAAAACTATCATTTTGATTTTCTAAGGATGAAACTGTGATCTATTTCAATGAATGAACTAGACCTTAAATTTATATCATTTATACTCAGTACAATCATAATTCATGCCCAAAGAAATTTTTTGAAATAAACTGTTGATGATGTTATAATTTTGTGACCCATAAACACATACTGTTACAACCCCAGAGGACCCCAAAACCCAGAAGCAATAGGCATTCACCAAGACAAAAAGTTACTTAAACAAAAGTTACTTTTAATTATCTTTCAACACGAAAATAGAATCACACTTTAATTTAACTCTATTGACTTACTTAACCCCCTTCTAATTCTAAGCACATGTGTATGTAATGTGTGTGTAAGTTCAAAAAAGTTCTTTGGTCACAGTTCAATCTCACTTCTCATTCCTCCAAGTTCACAGGTTGCAGGCAATTCTTATACTGTGCACAGAATTGAACATTTATAAAGTTCACAAGGCTTTGGTGCTTGAAAGGAAAATGGTTACTTCTCAGGAAAGTTTTTGTTGGTTTTCAGTGAGATATTTGTTGTTCCAGGACATCCACAACTGATGTACTTCCATCAGTCACCTCAGTGTCTTGCTGACAAAACTTGCCCTGTTAAGGTTCTCCAGATGATAACCTCTTTCTTTCAGGTCACCACAGAGTTCCTTTTTGTTTCTCTTATTCCAGTGAAACATTAGACAGCCAGTCCTCTCCTCTTGCATGAACCACAAGGGGTTTGACCAGGCCGTCTTCCAAATGGGCTTGCCAGTCCTAGCTACTTCTGCTGGCTGTATAAGTGATCTCTGTATCTCTCTCTCTCAGAGAGAAAAGCCAGTTTGACTCTCTATGCTTGCAAAACCACTTGACCCTCATACAACAGCAAGCTCTCCTCCAGATAATATGCGGCTCCAACAAGCACTTTCACCTGTTGCCTTTTGTAAACAACAATCTATTAGTGAAGCCTGTTGAGCACTCTTCACAGCAAAAGCTGTGATATGTCTAGCATGGGGCAGAGCTCCAGTATTTCAAATAAGATCTGTTTTAAAGTGTTTGTATGTGACTTACTTTAACAAACCTTTCCCAATTTATCTCCCAAAAACATATCTATATACTCTGTCACAATACACATAGATAAATGACAGTTAATTAAGATGGAACAAAAACAGTGTAGATGCTGGAAATCCTTAATAAGAACAGAAAATGCTAGAAATACTCATCTCAGGTAAGCATCAACTACTGTATATACACATGTAATCATCAATACCGTGTAATAGTGTACTTTATTTGGTCCAAAAATCAGATGTTTTTATATTACTCATGTAAAATAAAAGTCAACCCCCCCATTTTTGGCCCTGACTGCCCACCCATCCAAACTTCCGGTGTCCCAGCCCCCCGCCCATCTGAACTCCTAGATTTTCTAGATGTCGATAGCTTTGTGCTTTTAATTTTGTGTATGTTTAAAAGAGGCATACATCAGCACTTATCCAAAATCCAATTAAGGCATTTTGACTCAAGCTGATAAATGCCTTCTTATTGCATTTTCTTTGTTCTGGGAAAAGAGCAGCATAACAGGGCAAGACATGGCAGGATGAAAAGCAATCCAACTATACGACTGAACGTAACATTATTTATGCCCAAATGAAACCACAACTTCAGGTGAGTTCATTTGTGTTCAGTACAAAATCCTGGAAACGGCCATCCCAGATTCATCATTACTTTTTGAGAAGTGCAAAATTTCTCTCTGAAGCTCTCTGTTCAAATATATGCATTGTCTGGAAGCTCCTGTACCATTGCCATGGATAGGGGTTGAATGTTCCAACCTGTCTTGGATTTAGCAAATCAATCCTGTCTGAATAACAATTTAAAGTTATGTCTCAATTTTCAGAACAAGTTTCCCTGTACTGAAAGTTAACTTTACCATAGGTAGAGCCTTATTCCTTCAAACTTCAACAATTTTTGAGATCTTTAAAAATGCTTCATTCTTATTTCTTATTTTCTTTCTCTCTTGTCTCTCCCTTAATATATCTTCCTTTTCTTGTCTTTATTTCACATTTTGAACATGGTTTGACGTTAATGTCACCATTTAAATTTAAACTTATTCGGGTAACAGTCTGAATGATTTTTAATCTGTTCAGGCAAGGTAATAAACCATGTTCATTAGAGGTCCAGATGGTCTGAATAACATGCTGTGCTCTTTGGATGTCTCTTTGACAATTATTTGGCCGGCAACCTCCAAGGGAAGGACTATAGTATAAAGCAGAATTACTCAACTTTTTTTTGGCGATGGCCCCCTGCTCAAAATTTACAGGCCCCATTCCCTGTGAAGCAGTTATGTTCCTGACCCACCTAGAGAATGATGTCTCATATGCCAGGCAGCTCTTCATTGACTTCATCTCGGCATTTAATATGATCTTTTCGCCAGAGCCTGGTGGAGAAGCTGTTTTCAATGGGACTCAGCAGCATTCTCTGTAACTGGATTTTGGTCTTCCTAATGGAAAGACCAGTCTGTCTGGGTTGGTAGCAGAAAATGGAGCACTCTGAGGACAGGTTCAGCATGGGGCTGTGTTCTAAGCTGGCTCCTATTCATCCCACAGACCCACAAAGGCATTGGAAGATCCAGCTCCAACAGAGCCAACAAGTTTGCAGATTTCAGAACAGGTAAATTGTCTCATCAGAAACAACGATGAATCGCACTACAGATAAGATGAGGAAAATCTTGTGATATGGTGCAAGAATAACAACCTGAGTCTCAATGTCGACCAGAAGAAGGATATGATCGTGGACTTCAGGAGGACCAGGAACAACCACCTTTCATTATACATTAATAACCAGTGGTGGAGTGAATCGAGAGCACCAAGTTTCTTGGAGTCCGCCTAACAAGTGACTGATTGTGGACTCACATCTCCTCACTTGTCAGGAAGGAACAACAGCAATGACCACTACATGGTACAGGCTGGCCCACCTCTGACCTTGTAACTCCTCTGCGCAAGATTCCCAATAAATGCTGATAGGCCTAGTCTCCTCCCTCCATACCAGTCTTTGATCTGGACCAGAAGCATATAGACATGCCTAACATTTCAGGTTATTAAAGCCTTTAGTCACTCACTTCGAGTCTGCTTGTGGTTATTGATCGCTCTTCAGGAGGGAAATGTAAATCTAGCATTTCAGGTCAAGACCCTTAATTAAAACTGTAGGTAGAGATGAAAAATAGCTGGTATAAAGAGAAGAGTGGGAGTGAGGAGAGGGGGGCCAGGAGGTGATTGCTGGACTGGGCAGAAATGAAGGTTGACAGATCAAAGGATCCAGGTGGGGAAGAAGGAGGAGATGGAGTTAGGATACAGGCAGGTGAGTGATTGGTGGCAGAAAATCAAGAGGGAGAAAAAAATATGGAGAAAAAAGAGTGAATAAAGAAAAAGATGGAGCTCATGGGGAGAGGAGGGTGAAGATGAATCAACTGCAAGCAGTCCTGGAATTTGATCAGTGAGGTATCCATTTGGTGAAAGGTAAATGACAGGGGAAACTAGATGGAGGAGGAGTGTAGAGCTCGTCGAAAGAACCAAAGACTTGTTGATCCAAACAAAGGCTTTTATTAGCAAAAGACAGGAGCTCTTCACAGGTGGCCGACCAGTCCGGAATGATCCGACCTGGCTAGGGACACAACCCTTTAAGGCCCAGACAATAGGTGTGGCTTAGCTCTCAGCCAATCGCTGTAAGCACAGTCTAGATACAGTAACTATATACACTATGTACATTGGTGATAGATCTGTACTATCACAAGGAGGTAGTTGGATAGAACAAATAGTGGGAAAGGGATGAAAATAGATGATTTGGGGAGGTGGGGGGGGTGGGAGATGTTGAGCTGAAGACGTGTATAGAAGAAGAAGCAAACATTAGAAAACAGGAGGAAGATTGGAAGGACAGAGAGAGAGATGGATTCACATGAGATCAGGGTTTTCTGTCATTGTTCACACCATTGGTTGTAAGCTAACCAGGTAGAGCAGGAGGAGTTTTCCCTCAAGTTTGTGTTGGCCATTACCTTTGCCAAGGATGGACAGGTCAGTGTGGGACTGGGAAAGGGAGTTGAAATGGCATGCAACTGGAATTTCAGGATGGCTGGAAGGATAAGTGATCCAATGTCAATGACTTCTCCTAGGCCAACTTCCAGGTTAAACTTTGTCATCTCCATTGGCCAACTTCCAAGTTAAACTTTGTCACCTCCATTGGCCAGACTATATCTCTCACACTCAAGACTCCGGAAGCTCTGTCAAGGGTTAAGATTTCCTGGTGGAGAGAGATTAAAATTCAAGGATGAGCTCAAAACAGGTTGAAAAAAAAAATACATTCACTCTACTGCCTTATGGGAATTTCAAGTCTGAGACATCTCAAAATTTGGGATGGTTTTGAAAACCTCACATCCATTCATTGGAAGCTCTGCTTAAGGTGTGGAAGAAGAACACCTCATCACAAACTACCCATCCGCCCACACCTACAAACACACAAAACTAGGTTGGGAATAAGCCATCCTTAGCCCTAAAGAAACCCCTGAGAAGAAGATTGACTCCCTAACACTTGTTGACAGAATCTGGTATCTACCAGATCGTGGATTTTCATCTGTTTGAAGAATAATGCAGAAATTATTTGTTCCTCTTCATTGCTGGAGGAATTCAGCTAGCCATGCAGCCGAAATTTTGCTTATATATCTTTACCTCCTCAGGATGCTACATGACCTGCAGAATTTCTACAACATTTTTGTGTTTTTGCTACAATCACAACATCTGCAGAATTTCGTGTTCCACCACAATGATTTTCAAAACCACTTTATGCACTCAATTTATACTGTGTAATTAAATATTGCCACTGTTTGTTTCAACCTCAATTTTGGTTTAGTATTCTTGGGAACTTGCTTTCTCTCACCATTTGTGGTGAACTGCTGCATTCCTGGTTACCTGGGTCGGTCCCGTCCTGTGACTGTACCTGTGGCCCCTCCCTCTTTTGACCTTGGATAAAGCCTCTAACACTTTGACCTTTCCCCAGAAAGCCCAGGTCACAGCACAGGATGAGGTCCTGGTCCATTGTGAATAAATGCCTGTAGATCAGTGACTCAGACTCAGCCTCTCGAGTTACTTACTGCATGTCACCATTTATATTTCATAGTTCCTCTTCAGCACAGAATGCTGAAACATTCGGGATACAAGTTCTTTCATGAAATCAGTGACTGTGTGCTTGATGAGATGGAAGGAGTGGAAGTGAGTAAGCAAAATGACTCAGCAGGTGCTTATTATAATTACCAATGCTGATTTATTCTCTGCTCCAAATCGCAGCAATCTACTGCAAAACTGGAAATCACAATTTGTAAATGTTTGACTAAAATTTAATCCATAGCACGTTGAACAACAATTGCTTGCATTAATTTACGAATCTTGGAAACTATATTGTGTAACCATGTAAACGTGGTGGTTCTATCAAGAGAGGCCAGAAAACCAAAGAATCATAGAGTTTTACAAGCCCCACCATTAATTCACCATCAAAATGCCAACCTTTATAACCATCTGCATCAGTCCCATTTGCCCCGTACATACTGTATTAGGACTGTATATGTGTTGCCCAAACAGTTTGGGTCTGTATTCATTGGACTAGAAGAATGAGGGCTGAATTTATTCAAACACATAAGAACCTAGGGGTACTTGTCAGGGGAGATGTCGAGCTGTTCTCACTAATCGGAGGGTCACAAACAAATGGACGCAAGTGCAAAATAATGGACTGGTCATATCAAACTAATATTTGTAAAAATGTCTTCTCTCAGAAGGCAGTGAATCTCTGGACCTCTCTGTCCCTGAGCCTGGTAAAGGACAAATAGTTAGATCTGAGGTGGAGATCAATAGATATTTGAAAGATTGAAGGTCATGGGAAATTGACCAGGAGGAGTTGAGGCCAGCATATATCAATCATTGCCTGGTGGCCTATTCCCACACCCATTTCTTTGTGTACCTCTCATTGAAGCAATTATTTGAGCAATCTTACTTTATTTAAATTGTGCTTTACCTCTGACAACCGCTCACGTTTATGTCCGTTATGTAATGAAATGCACCAAGATGCTTCATCAATACATTAGTGGATAACAGATCAAAGGCATTTTTCAAGGAGTAAGTTTTAAGAAGCTTGGAGCCCTTTAAGGAGAGAATTTCAGAACTTATGGGTTTGGTGGTTACAGACGCAACCTCCCGTAGGAATAGGTTTTCAACACACAACACCAAGAGGTTCAAGTTCAGGTTTGTTGTTACACATACCAAGATATAGTGATAGAGGTTGTCTTGCGAGCAGACCAGTTGGTTGCTTTTCCAAGGCCATGGGGGGTTTTAAATGAAGTTGATTGGGGGGGGGGGGGGGTGGGTGCTGTGTGTGATGGCCTGAGGTATATTCAGTTTCTTGTAGAGAGGTTCTCATACCAGGTAGTGAAGCACCCTGTTAGGATGCTTTCAGTGGTGCGCCAGTGCAAATTGTTAAGGGATGTTAAATTCCCTTGAGCTTCTGAGGAAGTACAGACATATTGCATCAATGTGAGTGGATTAGGACAAGTTACTGGAGGTGTTTACCCCGAGGAACCTGAAGCTGTCTACTATCTCCTGCTCAGCAGATTGAGGTGGACAGAGGAGTGAGTGCTGCCCCTCTTGAGAAAATCTGTAACCAACTCTTTGGTCTCATTGATGTTGAGGGAGAGGTGGTTGTCCTGGGAGCAAGCTACAAGGCACTCTATCTCTTCTTTGTACTGCTTTACATCATTGTTAGAGACCCTGCCTGAGATGGTGACTGTGTTTGGTGATATACAGGGAGTGCATTAGGTGTCACATTCTTGTGACACTCTGGTGTTGAGATGATTGTGGAGGATATGCTGTCATCGATCCTCACTGATTGTAGCCTGCAGAATAGAAAGTCATGCATCCAATTGCAGGGAGGGGTGTTGAGTAAAAGGTCACATAGCTTGGGCATTCATTTGTTTAATACAATTGTGTTAAAAGCAGAGCTGCAGTCAATAGATAAAAGCCTGATGTTGTCCTTGTGTTCCAGGGCTGTGCAGAGCCAGAGAGAGAGCATCTGGTGTGGACCAATTATGATGGTACAGAAACTGGAGTGAATCAAGGGTGGCTGGATGGTTGGAGTTAATGAAGAAGCACTCTATGAAGGGGGAATGTCAGAGTCACTGGTCAAAAGTCATTTAGGCCCCTCAGTATATTCTTCCTGGTCCCTGGAATGATCGTGGCCTTCTGGAAGCAGGTGTATATTTCAGGTTGCTGAAGAGAGACCTTGAGAATGTCATACAGGTGGCTGAGGGCCTGCAGAGGCCATATCCAGGGACTCTGACTGATCCAGTCACTTTTTGCGGGTTCACTCTCCAAATCTTTGATAAGACCGCGCAGAATATTGAGTTCAATTTTGGACACCTGATTAAAGGAAGGATGTGGAAGCTATAGACAGAGTGAAGCAGAGATTTACCAGGATGTTGTCTGGATTGGAACATGTCTTATGGGGCGGTTAGCAGAGCTGGGGCTTTTCTCCTTGCACCATAGAAGGATGAGAGGTGACTTAATAGAGGTCTACAAGACTCTGAGGGGCCTGCCTCCCCTCCTAGGTCGGTCCATACTGCCTCCAGCCCGGTCCATACTGCCTCCAGCCCGGGTAAGAAACCTGCATAGGAGAAGGCCACTCCGATATAAAACCTACGACCCAAGGACCTCGTTGCCACGTCCCAGCTTGCTTGGCCACGGCACACGAACCATGGGTGTAAAGGGTGGGGCCAGTACTGCGCGCACTGCACTCCACCTAAAAGCTCCTTTGCGCAGGCCCGAGGACAGGTCCACGTCCTCCCCCTCCACGTCCTCCCCCTCCACGTCCTCCCCCTCCACGTCCTCCCCCTCCACGTCCTCCCCCTCCACGTCCTCCCCCTCAAAAGATGCTCACAAACTCAAGCTAGCATGCTGGAACATCAGAACCATGCTAGACAAGGCTGACAGCCACCGACCTGAACGTCGGTCTGCCCTCATTGCACATGAACTCCTCAGACTTGACATCGACATAGCCGCTCTCAGTGAAGTCCGCCTGGCAGATGTAGGCAGCCTCCAAGAACGCGGCGCGGGCTACACACTGTACTGGTCTGGCAAGCCTTTGGATGAACGACGCCTATCTGGTGTAGGCTTCATGGTCAAGAGCTTCATTGCCTCCAAACTCGAAAACCTTCCGACAGGCCTCTCGGACCGAATCATGTCCATGCGACTCCCCCTTCAAAACAAGCGTCACATCACCCTCATCAGTGTCTATGCTCCAACCCTCCAGGCGGAACCAGCAGAAAAGGACAAGTTCTACACCGACCTGCGCAACCTCATCCAACGCACCTCTACAGCCGACAAGGTTGTCATCCTGGGCGACTTCAACGCTCGTGTCGGCAAAGACTCAGAAACCTGGCCAGGAATCCTGGGCAAGCATGGCATCGGCAAGTGCAACGACAATGGGCGCCTCCTGTTGGAGCTCTGCGCAGAACAGCGGCTTGTCATTACAAACACCCTTTTTCAGCAGAGGGACAGCCTTAAGACCACCTGGATGCATCCCCGATCCAAACACTGGCACCTCCTGGACTACATCCTGGTGCGAGAAAGTGACAAACGAGATGTGCTCCACACCAGGGTCATGCCTAGCGCGGAATGCCACACTGACCACCGGCTGGTTCGCTGCAAGCTCAACCTTCACTTCAAGCCAAAGCCCAGGAACAATAAAGCCCCCAGAAAGAGGTTCAATGTTGGAAACCTGCAGTCAGACGAAGTGAGAGGAAACTTCCAGGCAAACCTCAAAGCAAAGCTCGACGATGCAACCCGCCTCACGGACCCATCCCCTGAAACCCTCTGGGATCAGTTGAAGACTACCATACTGCAATCCACTGAAGAGGTACTGGGCTTCTCCTCCAGGAAAAACAAGGATTGGTTTGACGAAAACAGCCAGGAAATCCAGGAGCTGCTGGCAAAGAAGCGAACTGCCCACCAGGCTCACCTTACAAAGCCGTCCTGTCCAGAGAAGAAACAAGCCTTCCGTCGCGCATGCAGCCATCTTCAGCGCAAACTCCGGGAGATCCAAAATGAGTGGTGGACTAGCCTCGCCAAACGAACCCAGCTCAGCGCGGACATTGGCGACTTCAGGGGTTTCTACGAGGCTCTAAAGGCTGTGTATGGCCCCTCACCCCAAGTCCAAAGCCCGCTGCGCAGCTCAGACGGCAAAGTCCTCCTCAGCGACAAGATCTCCATCCTCAACCGATGGTCAGAACACTTCCAATCTCTTTTCAGTGCCAACCGCTCAGTCCAAATTCCGCCCTGCTCCAGCTCCCTCAACAGCCCCTAAGGCTAGAGCTGGATGAGGTTCTCACCCTAGATGAGACATATAAGGCAATCGAACAACTGAAAAGTGGCAAAGCAGCAGGTATGGATGGAATCCCCCCAGAAGTCTGGAAGGCTGGCGGCAAAACTCTGCATGCCAAACTGCATGAGTTTTTCAAGCTTTGTTGGGACCAAGAAACTGCCTCAGGATCTTCGTGATGCCACCATCATCACCCTGTACAAAAACAAAGGCGAGAAATCAGACTGCTCAAACTACAGGGGAATCACGTTGCTCTCCATTGCAGGCAAAATCTTCGCTAGGATTCTACTAAATAGAATAATACCTAGTGTCGCCGAGAATATTCTCCCAGAATCACAGTGTGGCTTTCGCGCAAACAGAGGAACTACTGACATGGTCTTTGCCCTCAGACAGCTCCAAGAAAAGTGCAGAGAACAAAACAAAGGACTCTACATCACCTTTGTTGACCTCACCAAAGCCTTCGACACCGTGAGCAGGAAAGGGCTTTGGCAAATACTAGAGCGCATCGGATGTCCCCCAAAGTTCCTCAACATGATTATCAAACTGCACGAAAACCAACAAGGTCGGGTCAGATACAGCAATGAGCTCTCTGAACCCTTCTCCATTAACAATGGCGTGAAGCAAGGCTGTGTTCTCGCACCAACCCTCTTTTCAATCTTCTTCAGCATGATGCTGAACCAAGCCATGAAAGACCCCAACAATGAAGACGCTGTTTACATCCGGTACCGCACGGATGGCAGTCTCTTCAATCTGAGGCGCCTGCAAGCTCACACCAAGACACAAGAGAAACTTGTCCGTGAACTACTCTTTGCAGACGATGCCGCTTTAGTTGCCCATTCAGAGCCAGCTCTTCAGCGCTTGACGTCCTGCTTTGCGGAAACTGCCAAAATGTTTGGCCTGGAAGTCAGCCTGAAGAAAACTGAGGTCCTCCATCAGCCAGCTCCCCACCATGATTACCAGCCCCCCCACATCTCCATCGGGTACACAAAACTCAAAACGGTCAACCAGTTTACCTATCTCGGCTGCACCATTTCATCACATGCAAGGATCGACAATGAGATTAGACAACAGACTCACCAAGGCAAATAGCGCCTTTGGAAGACTACACAAAAGAGTCTGGAAAAACAACCAACTGAAAAACCTCACAAAGATAAGCGTATACAGAGCCGTTGTCATACCCACACTCCTGTTCGGCTCCGAATCATGGGTCCTCTACCGGCACCACCTACGGCTCCTAGAACGCTTCCACCAGCGTTGTCTCCGCTCCATCCTCAACATCCATTGGAGCGCTTACATCCCTAACGTCGAAGTACTCGAGATGGCAGAGGTCGACAGCATCGAGTCCACGCTGCTGAAGATCCAGCTGCGCTGGATGGGTCACGTCTCCAGAATGGAGGACCATCGCCTTCCCAAGATCGTGTTATATGGCGAGCTCTCCACTGGCCACCGTGACAGAGGTGCACCAAAGAAAAGGTACAAGGACTGCCTAAAGAAATCTCTTGGTGCCTGCCACATTGACCACCGCCAGTGGGCTGATAACGCCTCAAACCGTGCATCTTGGCGCCTCACAGTTTGGCGGGCAGCAACCTCCTTTGAAGAAGACCGCAGAGCCCACCTCACTGACAAAAGGCAAAGGAGGAAAAACCCAACACCCAACCCCAACCAACCAATTTTCCCCTGCAACCGTGTCTGCCTGTCCCGCATCGGACTTGTCAGCCACAAACGAGCCTGCAGCTGACGTGGACTTTTTACCCCCTCCATAAATCTTCGTCCGCGAAGCCAAGCCAAAGACAAGACTCTGATAGGCATAGATAAGGTAGACAGCCAGCACTTTTTTCCAAGGATGGGCGTAATAAACACTAGAGGACATCAATAGAAAGTGAAGGGGTAAGTTTTTTTTTTAAACAGAGAGTTGTGGGTGCCTGGAATGGTGTGGTAGTGGAGGCTGGACAGGAACATGGATGAAAGGAAAGTAGAGGGTAACGAGGAAGGGAGGGTTAGTTTTTTATTTAATCGGTAAAATATACAGGTCGGCACAACATCGAGGGCTGAAGGGCCTGTACTGTGTCCCATATTCTATGTTCAAAGGCTGATCTGACAGTAGCAGCCGTAACTGCTGTGTGCTCAAAGCTGCTTTGTGGCTGAGTATTTCTAGCATTTTATTTTAGCATCTGCAGTTTTTTTTAGTTAATTTACAATTAAAAATAATATATTTTGGTTAAATTAGTTTGTGCCTCCAATTTGACTCCAACAGCTGTAAAGCTCTGATTAAACTAATTTCCTAAACTTTGTCTATAGCAGAATAGATAACAAAATTGCTTGCATTAGGTTAAGCGTTTTGGAGACTATTTGTGCTGAAGCCCTAAGCTGGAGGCACATTTTTCTTTTCTTTATCTTTAATATCAAAACACTTATTGCTTATTCTGAAGATACTATTTCTATTACCTCCTGTTGGCTATAAATTCTTTCCATTTCAATGAACTGAACATTAATTCTATTCCTTGTAAGTGTACCTTGACAGGATGTGGTACTAAACTATAGTTAGCCCACAGCACATCTGAGAGGTTTTCAGCATTATTACAAAACCTAAGATCTTTTTGTGCTATTCCATCCAATATGTAAAATCAATGGACAAAGCAAGTACTCAGAGAATGGCGTTGAAATAATCGTGGATAAAATTAAAAGAAATCTGCGTGTAACACAACACTTATCATATCCAATCTCTGCACATTGTTAATGAAAAAGGGGAAGAATGATCATTGAATCAGTTGAGTACAGATCAAGTGACAGATGAGCCATTGGTTCACATCCATGGGGGGTAAGATGTAGCTGAGTCTTGGTTTTGGCCACCATCCAATGAAACTGCACTCTTTGGTTCCCTGACAGGCCCAAGGATTTTTCTCTCTGAGAGTTTCCACAATCGATATACTGATTAATAATCCAAATGAATTCTTTCTTGGAATGTTTTATGTACAGATCTATGTACCCATTTCTTCTCCATGGATTGTCACCTTATCGTGGTGGAAAAGCTTGTGTGGCCCTGTGATCCCAAGAGCTATGCCATCTGGAGCTGTTCTCCTGGTAGGGTCACCCATGGCAGTGAGGTCCCTGACAGAATAATCCAACCAATTCCTCAGTGGCGGAACAGGCGGATGAAGTCACTCTGAACTCAATGGCTGTGAAGCCAGACGAAGGCTGCAACAGATCCATCTGCTCCAATCGTCATGATTTCCATGCAATTGGAATTAGTTGGTTGATTGGTGAAGTATCGTGTGCTTCTTGGAGTGCAACATCAAGTACACTTTAAACAAATACATGTAGGTGTCTTCACTCTGTGGATCAATGGTACAAAAGCCATCATCCTCTACCTCAAGGGTAGACACGATGATGGCGACTTACCCATTTCCATTTGCACATTTTGACTCAAGCCCCTCCATTCACCAATCACCCAGGTTCTTCTTTTATCTCCCTGATCCGAGACTCTAATAATTTACTGAACAATATTTATGTATTTATTTTATATATGATTACTTGTCCTGCATATTGTTTGTCTGTATATGTGTTATGTCTGGGTGTGTGTCTGTATAA
Source organism: Narcine bancroftii (assembly GCF_036971445.1). Lineage (NCBI taxonomy): Eukaryota > Metazoa > Chordata > Chondrichthyes > Torpediniformes > Narcinidae > Narcine > Narcine bancroftii. The sequence continues at coordinate 89,048,727 of NC_091480.1, forward strand.
TTTGCACTGAGGACCGGAGAACGCTGTTTCATTGGGTTATACTTGTGCAATTGGATGATAACAAACTTGCTAACTGAGATGAATATCAACATTTTCTCATTCTAACTAACTCTAGTTCCTCCACATTTCAATCACTGGCTTTTCTACTTGTTTCTTGTCTTGTTGCTGTCATTCAAGATCTCACTCTGCTACCTGGTGCATTCCCCCATTTCTGCCTTCAACATTCTCCACCACCCACAATCCGATTGCCATTATGACTGCATGAATGCAGATTTTCCTGCCTTTTATTCTTTTGCGGCCTCGCTACCTTTATAGTGAAGGGTAATCCACTCCGTGGGCTTCTCCACATTTGTATTCATGTCACTTGCAATGCCCGGAATATCTGCAGTTTTGTCCTTCTACAGAATATTATACATCTTTCTTTTGTACATTCAAAAAACAAAGCATTCCATCCATTAATGCTTGAGCCTTCTTTTCCAATAAATCACGATGTTTTTTGCAAAGATATCTTGCCTGAAAGTGTTTCAGAACTATAAATTGAGTGAGTCAGGCTCACTCTGTTCACTGTATTCTGTGCTTCTCAGAACTCACCCTTGAGAGTATACAGAAATCGCTGACTGCCGATTATTGGCAGCGCTTTCACGAAGCATTTCAGTTTGTAGCTTCACAATTACCTGAAAAAGCCACTGGAGTCAGGATTAACATTATAAACAGCAAAAATTACTAAAAACAATACCGTATTTCCCATAAACTTGGATGAAGAGTCCAAAGCTTAATGATCTAAATCTGATACCATTTCTCTTTGCTGTCTCCGTATCTATTCCCAAACTCTGCTCCCCTCAAGTTTCCATACATTTTAATAGGCAAATTGAAAATAAGTGAACATTGATTTACCACTGATGAAAAAGAAATAGAAATTGTGGAAGCCATCAGCAAGACTGATAGAGAAGCAGGGCTAGAGTTTTAGGTTAATGATTTCTCATCAGGAGTGGTAAAATGAGAAACAAGCTGGCTTCAGATACAGAGCAAAGAGGGACAGAAGTCGAAATCGAAAGGGGTGTTTAGGAAGGTGGAGAAGGCAATGGAGAATAAATGATAAATATTGTCATTTAAAATAACATGGCAATGGGACTAGGAAAAAAGGTCAGTGTGGAAGAGGGAAGAGCAAAATTATCAAAATTATAATTAATGCTCTAAATCTGAAGTAAAAATGCTAGAAATAGTTAGCAGAAACTATTGAACACGTAGTTAAGTCTGGAATATCAGAGGATGAAATGTAAATCCTTGCGATTTGTTGAGATAGGGAGTGAAGCTTTTACTCATGAAGTGACTTACTCAAATGACTCTCATTTTGCACATTATTATTTTTTGTATTGCACAGTCAGTTTGTTTACATTTCTCTTTTGTATATGCACCTTTTCTTGAGTTTTCTGCACTTCCGACAAGTGGACATCCTGCCTGTCCCACAGGATAAACAATCTCAGGATTGTATGTGATGTTATCGATGTACTGACAATAAATCTGAATTGAATGTTTAACAGAGAAATCGGAGAAGGGGTGGGAAAGAAGAAAGGAGTGCTGGCTGACTCTTAATCTGGGTTTTAGCTTGTAGTTTGAATGGACTTTAACCAATCTCTACACCATGTGCCAAAGGAAGAAGTTGCTGCAGACCTAATGATTCAAATCAATGACTATCCCTTTGCCTCCACAGATTCTGCTCAATCCATCAAATTTCTCCTGGAGTTTGCAAGTTTTTGCACCTGATTATAACACCCACAATCTCTTGTGCTCAAAGGATGGCTCTTCTGAGAAGAGTAATGCCACTTCTCATTCCACTTTTTAAATTTCCATTGTCCACTGATCATGGAAAGGTTTCAGGTTAATAATTTTCAATAACGTAAAATTATAATTATATTCATAAATGTATGAACATGTGAAAGAAACCAATAAACCTGTGAATAGTCATGAGAGAAAGTTCTTTAAAGGCCTCGAATGATACTTATTTTCTGTCAATAGCTATGATTTTTTTTATATATTGGAGATTCATGTTGCTTGTCCACACACATTGCTGATGAACACAGTCAGAATTATAAGCTTGTCAGCTTCCACTGAAGAAGGTACAGCTCCTGAACTTGTGTGAGCTAGTCTCAGCATTAATATCATCCCTCTTCCTGCCCCTGCCCCCCACCAAGGAATTTTTGAGGTCTGATCCAGTTATTCATCAATGAATAAGATGGAAGAAGTCATTAACTCATGATGTCTTTGCTCTGCGAAAATAAGATGGGCTCTACTCCTGATTGTGGAATCATATTATTGCACAGTTTATATTGCACAATAAAATTTAATTTCACTTTGTAAACTATTTATTTGCAAACTTCACTGTTTACAAGAAATTGCACATTTGAATAATACGATTCAATTGTGCCTTAAATACACTTAACTAAGTGGCTTGAAAGGTGGAGAAAATATTAATTCTTTGCCTAAATTCCAAATTTTAACATTCCCTTAACCGTGCGGCATGGCAATTAGTGCAACACTGTTAATAGTACGAGTGCCCTGTGTTAGAATCCGGAGCTGTCTATAAGGAGTTTGTACGTTCACCCTGCGACTGCCTGGGTTTCCTCTGGGTGCTCCAGTTTCCTCCCACGTTTTAAAATGTACTGGGATTTTAGGATAATTGGGCAGCATGGGCTTGTGGGCTTAGAGCAGAAACTTCTTTAGCCAGAGGGTGGTAAATCAGTGGAATTTGTAGCCACAGGTAGTTGTGGGGGCCAGGTCACTGTACGTATTTAAAGCAGAGATTGATAGGTTCTTGATTAGCCAGGGCATCAAAGGATATGGAGAGAAGGCTGGGCAATGGGGCCAAGGGCAGACTCGATGGGCTGAGTGGGAAAATGGGCAGAATCGATGGGCTGAACAACCCATTTCTGTTCCTATGTCTTATGGCATTATGGCCTTATGGACTGAAGAAGCAGCACTCTGTCATGAATAATGCAGTGAATACCTGTATTTTGAGGAAGGCCAGAATTCTAGCAAACCATTGTGCCACCTGCTCCTGTGGATTGCAGACAAAGTAGATGAGCCTTTCTCTCCTTGGATATGGAAATTATAATTCAGCAATGAGTAGAAAATCTAGCAATAGTTTAATTTGGGATAATGCTTGGTGCAGATATTGTGGGCAGAAAGGCTTAATCTTGTGGTGTTCTGCTCTATGCTTTAGTGCGACAGCAACCCAGAATGGAATCTTCCACTGTCCGACAGGGGTTTATATGTCATCCTCGTGTCTGCGTAGGTTTCCTCTGGGTGCTCTGGTTTCCTCTCACCTTAAAAAAAGGTAAATTTGAGTGCAATTGGGCAGCATGGGGGTGTAAATGGTCAGATTCAGCTTCTAAAAATTAAAAATTTCAAAAATGTAAAGGGGATCAGTGGCAACATGCAGGAATGGCCCCGGGGGCTCAGAATATATGAATAACCCTGATCTTGAATTCTAAAGACAAAGCAGTAAAGGCACATGTATGAACTTATATTTGAGGTAGCAAGAGGTGAGGGTTCCCAGAGAAGACAAAGAATGCTGTTGGAATATTGACCCTTCACATAAGTAGGAGTGCTGTTTCACAGACCAGTGAGGTTGACGTCACGTCAGAAAATGTGTTGTACATTGCTAACATTTGAAAGAGTTTTGTGAGAGAAATATTTTCTAGTATGCTAACAAAATTCCTAAAAGGCAAAGGTCAAATTTTGGACTGAGTGTTGAAATGTCTGTTATACTTCTCCATCTGAGATAAATCCAATTTGCAACTGTACTCATTGTTTTTTTTCCCAGAGCTTTGTGAAAGAATTTCTAGGCCCCCGCACAAGATGCGGACTTCTGTCAGCATGCTGTAGGGGTTGCATATACCAGGCAAAATGAGGCGGCGGGCTGTGGTGGGAGGAGGTGGGGGGGGAGTAATGATGGTCGAGAATTTGGGGGATTTTAGGGGACCAGTCCGGGGTGAGTAAGGAGCCCAGGGGAGAGCTGAAAATTTTCAAACTGAAAGAGAAAGTTTCTAATTTGAGTTTCCCTGCATCTGCCTGGAAACTGCTCAGCCTTTAAGTTAAGCTAAAGCAAGGTTCATGTGCTGTGCACACCAGACCCAATTAAAATTCCAGGACCAGCCTTCTGGCATGTTCCTGGACACTACCCCATATATGGGGGATTCAATGTGCATCGGTTCCATGGTGAGCCCAGAACAAATCATCCAGACTTCATGCAAGTCGCAGACAGCCCTCGTTTCCTTTTGTGTTTTTTTTGGTCATCACCCAATAATATACAGATAATTCCTCTCCCAACTATGTTCATCCGATTGTGAAAAACTAATGTGTATTTTTGTTTTGAAATATATGCTATTTTGCCTTCTCTGTTACTGTACTATATTCTTGTTGTTAAAGAGTGATTTATGAAATTCACCAGGCACTGCCTCAACTAGTTTGGACATGAAATCCTGCACATTCTCCTTATAAATAAATAAATAAAAGTCTTAGAAATATCTCATTCAAGGTTTGCACAGTTTTGGCATTTGATGACCATTAGAAAATGTTTGCACTCTTAAACCTGAAAATTACTCGGATGATCGATTTATTTGAAGAAGAAACAAATACCTGCCAGATTACTCTGAAGACAGTGCAGGCCATTACCAAGCCCACATTCCTTCCTCACAGAGTTCATTCAAGTTCTGACACATTCCTCAACAGCAACACTCTGTGGTGTGGAAATCCTCTCCCCGAGGCTGCAGGTGTGAAGCATCGAGTGGCTGACAGAAGTTCAACAGAAATCTCTAACCCGAGGGGCCTGTTTTTCGAGCAATGAAAAGGATCTTCTGGAGCACCACTGAAGTTTAAAAAGAAATAATGAGCACAAGATTGAGGAACAGAGGTTCGACAGAGACTTGGTTCCGGTTGTATTATGGAGGCTATGGGGAACCCTCATCCTATGGATGGGAACAACAAATTAACCCTTTCCTCATTACAAAGTTGTGAGACAGTTATTTATTTACTATTGACAACAACTTCCTGCCCACTGAAGACATCTATACGAGGTGCTCCCTCAAAAAAGGCTGCCGACATTATTCAGGATCCCCATCACCCTGGTATGATAACTGTTGGGACCAAACTATGAGTTTACTTCAAAGAGATGAGCTGAGATAAAAAGGTTTGCCATGATCATATTGGATGGTGGAGCAGACATGAGGTGCCAAATGGCCTTATTTCTACTTCTCGCTTTCGTGCTCTTAAATAAAATGAAGAACAGAGGCAGCCTATTTCGGCAGGCAATTTTTAAATGTTATGAAGCAACAAGGAAGTTATTTAAATTAAAATATAATTCTGGGATTTTGTGCCAGGTGAACTCCAGAGGGGAATGGTATGATATTTCCTGGTTATGTTCAACACTGCATTAGAGATAACTCCAAAACAGAGCCAAAGCAGGATTTGAAACCCACTTGGAGGATTCGATTTACTCTGCATCCTGAGTTCAGTGGTTAAACATAGAAACATAGAAGATAGGAGCAGGAGTAGGTCATTCGACCCTTCGAGCCTGCTCTGCCATTCAACGAGATCATGGCTGATCTTAAAGTTCAGTACCCCGTCCCCGCCTTCTCTCCGTAACCTTTAATACCCTTATACTGAAGAAATAGATCTAATTCCCTCTTAAATATATTTAATGAACCTGCCTCTACTGCCCTCTGTGGCAATGAATTCCACAGATTCACCACCCTCTGGGTCAAGAAATTCCTCCTCATCTCGGTCCTAAATGGTATTCCTATTATCCTCAAACCATGGCCCCGGGTTCTGGATTTTCCCGTCTTTGGAAACATCCCATCTGCATCCATTCTGTCCAGTCCTGCCAGAATTTTATAGGTCTCTATGAGATCCCCTCTCAATCTTCTAAACTCCAGCAAGTACAATCCCAATTTGCGTAATCTTTCCTCATAAGTCATTCCTGCCATTCCAGGTATCAGCCTGGTGAATCGCCTCTGCACTCCCTCCATTGCAAGAACATCCTTCCTTAGATAAGGTGACCAAAACTGCACACAATACTCCAGGTGGGGTCTCACCAAGGCCCTGTACAGCTGCAGTAAGGTATCCTTGTTCCTATACTCAAACCCTCTTGATATGAAGGCCAACATACCATTTGCCTTTTTAACCGCCTGCTGTACCTGCATGCTCGCCTTCAGAGACTGGTGTACAAGTACCGCTAGGTCTCTCTGCACTTCCCCATCTCTTAATCTACTGCCATTCAAATAGTAATCTGCCCTCCGGTTTGTATTACCAAAGTGGATAACCTCACATTTTTCCACATTGTAGTGCATTTGCCATGTATCTGCCCAGTCCCTCAATTTATCCAAATCACACTGGAGCTTTCTGACCACCTCTTCCGTGCACACAATCCCTCCTAGCTTAGTGTCATCTGCAAATTTGGAGATATTACATCCAATCCCCTCATCCAGATCATTAATGTAAATTGTGAACAGCTGGGGTCCCAGTACAGATCCCTGTGGCACCCCACTGGTCACCGCCTGCCACTCAGAAAATGAGCCATTTATCCCAACTCCCTGTCTTCTACCTGCCAGCCAGTTCTTAATCCACATCAATACTTTGCCCCCAATCCCATTTGCCTTGATTTAGGAAGCCAGTCGTTTATGCGGGACCTTATCGAAGGCCTTTTGGAAGTCCAGATACACCACATCCACTGGTTCTCACCCATCTATTTTACCTGTCACCATCTCAAAGAATTCCAATAGATTTGTCAAGCACGATTTACCTTTTGTAAATCCATGTTGACTCCGTCCGATCCCTTCTCTGCTAGTCATATGGTCCGCTATTACATCCTTAATAATGGATTCCATCATTTTGCCCACTACTGATGTAAGGCTCACCGGCCTATAATTCCCCACTTTTTCTCTACCCCCCTTTTTAAATAGTGGGGTAACATTAGCTAACCTCCAATCCATGGGTACTGATCCTGAGTCTATCGAGTTCTGGAAAATAATTCTTAAAGCATCTGCTATCTGAATGGTTACTTCCTTAAGTACCCTAGGATGTAGATTATCAGGCCCTTGGGATTTATCTGCCTTCAATCCCATCAATTTTCCCAAGACCATGTCCTTAGAGATACTGATTTCTTTCAGTTCCTCCCTTGCATTAGTCTCTATGTTTCCCAACGTCCTTGGGAGGTTATTTGTATCCTCTCTTTTCTCTTTTCTATGAATAAAAATAAGAGGGTTGAATTTATTCAGATATTTAATAACAAATGTGCAGCAAGTTTCCCAAGCTATTGGGACTGATTAACATGAAGAATCATGTTGAGAAAAGCTATCTACTGCTTCTTAAATTACTTATGAATAATAAAAAGAAAATGGGGAAAGATCCTAGCTTCTCCCATGTGATTATAATTTATGTCAATTGTTAACCCGACTCAAAAATATATGATCTTTGGGATTCAGAACTGTGGAGAACTCATTCACAATTCCTAGTTCTACTGACATTCAATGCCAGACTTTGGGTGTGTTTCTTACTAAGCACGGTGCACCCTGGAATATAGAACTGATTCACGTTGACAGCCAGTTTCTACAACTTCCTGGATGTATTCCAACATCAAATTTGTGTTTGATGAAACATACACTTAATTTTTTTATCTTGATTAAAATGTATTCCTTGCATAATATGTCACAAGATCAACAAATAATGTGCTGTTTAACAAACTAGGTTTGTAGAATTAATGTAATCCTAAATGAACAGTTTTTTAAGTCTTTATTTTCATATTTCTATAAATCGAACTGGTGCATTTTGATCTTGATATTACTCAGGACTGTGAAGACTTCTTAAGTAAAACACAAAAATATTCTCCGTCTCCGCTGCATCTGATCCCAAGGTGAGGTCTTCCAGTCCGGATCTTCCAAAATGCCTGCCTTTTTCCACAAACATGTCTTCCCCTCCAACATCATCAACTCAGCCCTCACCCGCATCTCCTCCATTTCCTCCTCATCTGCCCTGGCTCCTTTTCCCCCAGATGCAACAAACACAGAATCCTCCTTGTCCTCACCTACCACTCCACCAGCTTCCACATTCAACACATTCTCCTCCAGAATTTCCAGCACTTACCAGATACATCTTCCCTTCTCCTCCCTTCTCTGCCTTCTGTAAGGACCGCTCCCCCCACGACCACCTTGTGCACTCATCCCTCCCCACCAATCACCACAAATCCCCCGCCCACCAACACCTTCCCCGTGGCCACAGGAGGTGCCACATTTGCACCTTTACCTCCTCTCTCACTGCTGTTAGAGGCCCAAAACAGGCCTTTCAAATGAAACAACACCACTTGTATGTCCAGAGGATTGACTTACTACATCCGGTGCTCCTTTTGTAGCCTTCGGTATATCAGAGAGACTGGGCGCAGATTGTGAGATCTCTTTGCAGAGCATCTTCACTCCACCTGCACCAGTGATAGTGATGGAGACCTCCCAGTAGCCATTCATTTCTGTTCTGTATCATAACTCCCATACTCGCATGTCTGTCCATGGCCTTATGTACTATCCCACCAAGACCTCCTGCAAATTGGAGGAACAACACCTGATTTTCCAGATGGCAATAACATTGGCTTTTGCTGTTTCTGCTAAACTGCTCTCATCTCCCCCCCCCCTCTATTCACCAAACCGTCTCTTCTATATCCTCCCCCCCTTATCCACCTATCACCTCCTGCCTTTGCGACCATGTCTTCCTCCCCCCACCCTCCCCCCGACTCTTTCATAACCATATAACAATTACAGTACAGAAACAGGCCATATCAACCCTCCCATCTACCTGCTCCTTGCCCATAAGCCTTCAACCCCCTCACATCCATGTATTCATCCAACCTCCTCTTAAATGACAAAATTGACCCTGCTGGAACCACCTCTTCCGGAAGGTCATTCCACTCAGCCACCACTCTCTGAGTGAAGAAGCTTCCTCTTGTGTTACTTCTAAAGTTTTGCCCCCTAACCCTTAACTTATGACCCCTCGTTCCAATCTCTCCCACCCTCAGGGGAAGAGCCTATTCTATTCCCTCATAATTTTATATGCCGCTATCAAATCCCCTCTCAACCTTCTGCGCTCCAATGAATAAAGACCCAGTCTACTCAATTTTTCTCTGTATTCTAGATACTGCAATCCAGGCAACATTTTAGCAAATCTTCTCTGCATCCTCTCTACCTTATTGATATCTTTTCTATAATTTGGAGACCAGAACTGCTGACATACCTTGGCAAAGGGCTCAAGCCTGAAATGTCAGTCATGTATTTTTACTTTTGCTATATAAAGGACACCGTTTCACCTGCCGAGTTTCTACTGTGAAGAGTTCTTGGTTGACTTTGTAATGTATTCAGAAGTGAAAATTACAGTATGTACAGAGTTTCATGTTCCCCACAGGTATTAACAATAATATAACTGGTTGCAGGTTACCAACAATAGCAAGGTCTGGTTGCAGGTTGGACACATGTTCATCCCAGTGTAAGATGAAAGGTGTAACAAAATTTTATAGAAACTACAAGGAAAAGAAATGTGCTGCTCATGCCACACCAATGTTCACATTTTTGCTGACAAAACTTGATTGTTTTGTCTGGTTCTGGACTCATCAGTGAACACAGCAGCAGACGATTAGTTCAGTAAAGGAAAATCAAGCTACTCCGAGTCAGCTATAGAGCAAAGAATTAGGTGACTTGGTCCAACATGTTGATGCCAACAATTTTGCTCATCCATGTAAATCCCATTTGCCTATATAAGGTTCATATCCTTCTCTGCCACGCCTATGTAATCAGCCATTGTCAATGAGGGCCCTACGGCACAGACACCCCCCCCCCCCCCCACCACCTCCCCAACCACCGAGGGCCACAGCGCATTTCAGTAGAAGTCGTGTTTTCTTTTCACCTCAGGTAGCATAATTTTTTTTTGTAGTCGGTAGGAAAGAAGTGTGGAAGAGACCAAAAGTTGCCTGATTCACAGGGCCCATAAACTTTGAGCAGATTCCTAATGGGGCCATAGCCAAAAAAAGATTGAGAATAACTGGTCTCTTAATTCACTAAGTATATCAGCTCACTACCACTTCTGGCAGGATATTTCAGACGTCTGCCACACTCAGTGCAAAAAGCTCATGCATTGGGTTCTTTTTAAAACTCCTTGCTTAGGGGAAGGGGTTTTGACATGTATTTCTTTTATTATATAACCATTGCAGCATGGAAACAGGCCGTTACAGCCCTTTTTGTCCATGCCGAAACATTTACACTCTCCTAGTCCCACTGACCTGCAATCTGCCTATAACCCTCTATACCTTTTACGTCCATGTATCTATCCAAGTTTTTCTTAAAAGATAATATTTTACCTGCCTCCACGACCTCCACTGGAAGCTCGTTCCACACAGACACCCCTCTCTGAGTAAAGAAGCTTCGCCTTGTGTGGCACTAAACTCAAATTCACGGAGGGCCAAAATTAAAAACTTGGACTAAGTCGAGGGCCGAACTAAATATTTATTGAAAATTTTCAACAACATCTGCATGTTTTCTCTTCTTTCAACATATGTAATATTAAACTTTTTCTTATTAAAATAAATGTTTAATAATAGTTTTGGATAAACTCTTTCCAGAAGCATTAACAAATGAGAAATAAAATATTCAATAAATAATATTTCTCTACAGAGGGTTTGTCAAATGTTGCTAGTGTGCTGTCGAATAGTAAAATCTGAGGGCTATTGAGAATGTGGGAGAATAACGTGATTCCTGAAACAATCAAATGGGGTGACTGATTATGGGCATGAACTCTAGCAGGGTTATTTGCCATGCTCTTTTTCCATTGGTACAGATATCCTTTGATTTACACACTTTTCAAGTTTTATGCCTAATGAGCTAGTATCCAGGTGCAGGACCATTTTTAACCAGGAATATATTTATCACTGTGACATGAAACTATTGGAAGATCGCTTTATCCTGAGTTTAAAGTTCATAATACTTACTCAGGCCCGTGTGTGGGAGGGCGGGGTTTGCGGGCGATCGGGTTGGACAACGACAGTGCGGCTCTCGCTGCAGGGCGGCATCTCGGCGGATCAGCGGCCCCATCACCGTGAGTCGCGGGTCGGCCTGCGGCAGGGAGGGGGAGTGGGCAACGGTCCTGGCGAGGTCAGGCCCAAGGCCTCCGGTTCTGGGCGCTGGGAAGCGGCCTTGGCTTCCCCTGACACCGGCCAGGCCGCGCTGCGGTGTGGGGGAAGGCGGGGGGACATGACAGTGCGGGGGCATCTCGGCGGATCAGCGGCCCTGTCACCGTGAGTCGCGGGTCGGCCTGCAGCAGGGAGGGCGAGTGGGCAACGGTCCTGGCGAGGTCAGGCCCGAGGCCTCCGGTTCCGGGCGCTGGGAAGCGGCCTTGGCTTCCCCTGACACCGGCCAGGCCCCAAAACCAGAGTCCACGGTGAGACCCTGCAACGTAAACAGAGGAGGTGGGGGCGATTAGCAGGCTGGATTCTGGGATTTATAGTATTAACTGTGCATGCGCTATACTGGCGCGGCGGCCAGCGGGCCACCTCTAATACATTTTTGAAATGATCTTGCGGGCCAAATATAATTATATCGTGGGCCAAATTTGGCCCGCGGGTAGAGTTTGACATGTGTGCACTAAACTTCTGCCCGCTAACCCTAAACTCATGTTCTCTATTTTATTATTATAATTGTGTTTTGGAACTTGTACTTAGGATCATTACTTGAACTTGTACTTAGGATCATTATTGGTCTCTCTCCCCCCTCTCTTTTCCCCCACTCTCCCTCTCTCTCCCCACCCACTCTCCCTCTCTCTCCCCCTCTCTCTTCCTCTCTCTCCCCTCTCTCTCTCTCCTCCCTCTTCCCCCTCTCTCTCTCCCCTCTCTCTCTCTCTTCCTCTCTCTCTCCCCTCTCTCTCTCCCCTCCCTCTCCCTCTCCCCTCTCTCTCTCCCCTCTCTCTCTCCCCTCTCTCTCTCCCCTCTCTCTCTCCCCTCTCTCTCTCCCCTCTCTCTCTCCCCTCTCTCTCTCCCCTCTCTCTCTCCCCTCTCTCTCTCCCCTCTCTCTCTCCCCTCTCTCTCTCCCCTCTCTCTCTCCCCTCTCTCTCTCTCCTGTGCTGCCTGGCATTGACTTGGCCCTTATAGAGGAGAGACATTGATGTCCTGAGCTTCCATACCCAGGATAAGGGGGAAAAAATTAACACAATGGGCAGCTGTTACCCAGACCATGGTATCATTTTAATCTTCAGATTTGGTGACTGCCTTCAAGTTTGGATCTAACTGTTTTTAAACCCCATTTCATGAAGTCAAGTTCATTGTGTAATCCGAAGTGGGTGACTGGAACAAACACAGAGCAAAGCAGAATTGGTCTTTCTGTTCAATGTAGACAAGGGGTCTCCCTCCTTGTGGAGAAACCCCACTAGCTGGTGATTGGTGTCCCTTTGTACTTGGAAAATTATAAGCTCCTCGTGCGAGGCAACTAGATATCCAATGAGGGACTTAACCTGCCCACAAATTGCTTCTTGCTGCTCCATGAGAACAATAGTCAACCACTGGCAACATTTCCTTCTTCCTCAAAAGGTTCCTATTACGCCTGTCAGATCACTACCTGTATCAGTGTAAGAATCCATGGGAAAAGAAAGATGCCAGGCTTTTTCCATCTGTGCTCTTCAGCAGCTCTCACCAGAACCAATGGGAAGAGTATCACAGGATTGTCGCCAAAAGGCTGAAAAGTTGTATACATCTCTCTCATGGGGTCAGACCACCATGCTCCTTGTCCTCTGCTCCATATAAATTACTTAAGGCTGACAACATGCTAACTGTATCACCTCTGCCATGAAATCATCCTCAACATAATTCTCATCTGTTGCCTGGTATTCCTCCTGAAGGTATGTGCATCTCCAACCTATTTTACCCATTTCTTATGGTGCTGGTCTTTGAAGTGGAGTTGTGGGGCTTTAAATACACTAATGAACTAAGCTCATCGTCAGTAATGGCAACAGCATTATTATCATCTTCCCCTGTTCATTCTTCTCCATCTAGTTTGACTCCTCTTGATCCTCCTGTTCTGGGTATGGCAGTCTGAAGACAACTCATCAGGTTGAGCATTTTTCACAAATAAACAAGGACAGCCACTTGGATTTGAAAGAAAGGGGAATGGGCACCTAACAGCTAAAATATAGCCAAATGGGGTTCACCACAATTTTATTTTAGACATTCAGCATGATAACAAGCCCTTTCGGCCCACGAGCTCGTGACACCCAATTACACCCAATTGACCTAGCAGTATGTTTTAGAAAGGTGGAAGAAAACTGAAGCACCCAGAAGACATGGAGAACATACAAATTCCTTACAGACAGTGCCGGATTCAAATCCGAGTCACTGGCTCTGTAACAATGTGGTGATAAAGGCTACACTAACCATGTCACCCATCATGTTGCCCTAAACTGCCAAATTCTACCGACATGGTGTGAGTGAAATAGGTATGTTCTTTAGTGCCACATATTTCAGACAACAAATAGGTACGACCTCCGACGTAAAAAAACAATCCCCAGCCAGGAACTCGTCTTCCCTGTTCACGGTGCTCCTGTGGTCAGCCTCCAGTATGCTTGACACGTGCCATAACACAGATATTGTTATTGGTGATAAAGTACATATTCTGCACCTTTACATTTGATTTGTCTGAATGTATCTCTCAGGACAATTATATTAACCTGCTGCACAAATTAATTATATACTAAGAGTGTTTTATTCAAATTTCCATAATTTGAAGACTTATTCCTTGCTTGTTGATTTAATTACAGGACTAGCTGTGTATTTACAGTTATGGTCTGGATACATAAAGTTTAAAAGTTTTGCCATTGTGTGTGTTTTTTTATTATTGAAGTTAGGGTAACAAGCTGAACAGTCTTATCTATCATCATGTCTTGCAGTGAATGCTTCGTTGCTGTTGTACAATTGCTAGGTGTGGGTTGAATTTCCTAATGTTTCATGATATAAACAAAAACAATAGTGTATTTTTCAGTTACAAAAGCTTGATTATTGAGTCTGCCTTCTCTTTTATCCCATAAACTTACTGACACCAACACAACTTCAGAATATGTGCTCTGCTGGTGCGCAAGGTGTTTCAGTGGTTACCTTCCTCTGTGCTAAACTGTTGAGTAAGTTGCCTCAGTGCTAGATCAGTGAGTAAGTTGCCTCTTCATTTAACTAGTCGGTAAGTTGCCTCAGTACAATACCGGTGTGATAGTACAGATTCTATCACCAATGTGTATATGTATAGATGGTAGTGTAGGATGACTGTGATTGGCTGAGAGTGTAGCCACACCTACTGGCAGGTCTTCAAGGATTGTTCCTAGCCAGACCAGGTCATTCTGGACTGGTCGACCTACTTGTGATATGCTCCAGTCTTTTGGTTCATAAAAGCCTTGGTTTGGATCAATAAGTCTTTGGTTCTTTCGACGCGCATTACAACCGGTAAATAAGATGTTGCTATGCTTTGCCAGTGAGTTTGTGGCCTCAGTATTACACTCCAATTTAGTTCCTGAAATTAGGTAAGTTAATTGTAAAAATTGACATTTCGCAGCTGTATTACCTGCAGGGCCATCTGCAAAATTGCAACTTAAAGCAATCACGTTGGAAATAATTTTGGCACCAAATAAATGTTTCTCACAGTAGTTTGCTCAACACTAACTATAATAACAAAAGTAAATAGCACCTCCCTAAGGTCCAAAGTGCAGATTAGCAGCCAAATAAATTCAAGCTTTCAGCGCTGCTGTAGTTCAACCTGCCCTTATAATTGCACTACATCTGATTTACCTTCCGAATCTGACCATGTCTATTAACTACATCAATCAATTGAATTGATACATCCATTCTTTCTGTTCAGCAGCATGGTTTAAATGGATTCCCTCATCTCTGATATGATACACCCATTGCTAGTCGGGTGTACATCATGTTTTAAGGTCAAATAAATCTTTTATTTACAGTTAACAGATGAACTCATTGTTGGAAAATCTGATGAACCATGTTAGTGTGCCATCTATATATGCAACCCAGGATTTTAAATTACATTGCAGATAGCGCCACACATTTTTATTACAATATTATTTTCTTGCTCAATATTGAAATTGAAGTATTTTTTATTTCTGAAGAAAAGTGTGGGCCTAGACCCCTGTGGTGCCCGAGTAAAACAATGTTTTTATAATTTCAAAGCAAAGACAAAGCTTCCAGTATCATTCCCCACCCTTAATCGGTCAAATTACCCCCAGCCACCACTAAAAGAAAGATATTGGACCTTTCACAACTCAGATTGTTCAGAGTCTTTTTACATAGAACAGTACAGCACAGAAACAGGCTTATCAGTCCACAATACCTGTGCTACCATGATATTCATTTAAACCAGCCATTCTCAATAGGGGCTCTGTTCCCCCACCCCGGGGACCACAGCACATTTAAGTAAAAGCTGGATTTCTTATAACCTCAATATTTTTTGTGCTTTTATGTAGTTGGTAGAAGTACAGAAGAAACCAAAACTTGATTGCTTCACAGAGAAAGGGGCCCATATACTTTGAGCAGAGTCCTAGAAGGGCAATAGCCAGAAAAAAAAGGATGAGAAAGGCTAAAAAAAATCTAATCTGCTCACATGTCATCGTTTATATCACTTCATTTGCTGTCTGATCGTGTGTGTGTGTGTGTGTGTGTGTGTGTGTGTGTGTGTGTGTGTGTTGTGTGTGTGTGAGAATCACTATTAAATGTTGTGTATTGTATCTGCTTTCACCAACTTCCCTGGCAATGGCAGAATAGGTTTTTGTACTCAAATTTCCAGAATATGGATTGAATCTAGACACATGGATTAAAAAGAGGGATATTGATGTAAAGAAGGATTAGATTGTTGTGGAGTAGGTTTACACAGGTTGGCACCACATTGTGGGCTGAAGGGCCTGTACTGTTATGTTCTATGTTCTAACCTTTAACCCAGAGTGCCTAAAGATGATCCTGAACTTATACCTGACCTCAAAAGTGGAAATGAACTGGGATCTAGCAAAAGAGTAAAATTAATGGCTGGAAGCATAATATTTTGGAATCAGCATCATGTTTGAGTTAAATGTAGAAGCCATTGCAAAACTAAATAAGAGATGAAAAAGGAAATAGAGGGCCAAAGAATTATATAAAAGATTTCTATTATTCCCAGTTAATGAGGAATAGACATGGCGTTCATCTATTCTCTGGAATTGGAGATCTCAAAGGCAAACAAAGCAGTAACAAATTGCAGAGCTCACAGGCAAACAAAGCTGGTGGCCTTCAGGGAAGACAGGAGAAGCTCGGATTTTTTTCTCCTTAGATCATGGGAGGCCAAGGAGTCACCTTACAGATTTGTACAAGACCATGAAAGGCACATTTTAGGTGAATGGTCACAGTCTAGGGGAATCTAAAATGATAGATTTAAGGTGAGAGGGCAAAGATTTGAAAGTGTGCTGAGAGGCAACTTTTTCATACAGAGGGTGGTGAGTAAAAGGAACAAAGCTGCCGGAGGAATTGGTGGAGTGAGTAAAATTATGACATTTAAAAGGCATTTAGACATATTCAAGGATAGGAATGGTTCATGAGTCCAATGCAATTTCATGAGAGAATTCTGGTTGGTGATTTGTTCAACATGGAGAATTTGAGTCGATGGGCTTACTGTTACCTCAGAAATAACTCAAACAGATAAAACTAACCTCAGTGTCTTTGTAAGTTAATGAAAAACAACAATGGATGTTGGAAATCTAAATTGAGTGGAAAAGCAAATTGTTCAGAGGATACAGAGAGATATAGATAGATTGCATGAGTCGGCAAGGGTCTGGCAGATGGAGTACAATGTTGGCAAATGTCATTATCCACTTCAGAAGAAAAAATGAAAGATCAAAATATTATTAAAGTGGCAAGCAATTGCAGCACGCTGCTATGCAGAAGGACTTGGGAGTGCTTGTGCACGAATTGCAGAAGGTTGGTCTGCAGGTGCAGCGGGCTATCAAGAAGGCAAATGGAATGTTGTCTTTCATTGCTGGAAGGATTGAATTTAGGAGCAGGGAGGTTATGCTACAAATGTACAGGGTATTGATGAGTATTGTGTGTAGTTCTGGTCTCCTAACTTGAAGAAGGGTGTACTGGTTTTGGAAGCGGTGCAGAGGAGGTTCACCAGGTGATGAAGGGGTTGGCCTATGAGGAGTCTGGGACTGAACTCGCTGGAATTTAGAAGAATGAGAGGGGATCTTATAGAACCAAATAAAATTATGAAAGGTATAGATATGATAGAGATAGGTGAGTTGTTTAATTTGGTAGGGGAGACCAGAAATAGGGGACATAGCCTCAAAATTCAGGGTAGTAAATTTAGGACAGAGATGAGGAAGAACTGTTTTTTTTCCCCAGATGGTGATGAATCTGTGGAATTCGCTGCCCATTGAATCAGTGGAGGTGACCTACCTCAGCGAATATATTTGAGACAAGGTTGGATATATTCCTACATAGTAAGGGAATTGATGGATATGGGGGGAATATGCAGGTAGGTGGAGATGAACCGATCACATTGAATGGCAGAGCAGGCTCGACGGGCCGGATGGCCAACTCCTGCTCCTCTTTCTTATGTTCTTATAAAACTGTGGTGCGGTATCAAACAGAAGCAAACTCACAAAAAATAAAGTCTGTTCTACAGGCTTCATTCAACTTAAACCTTCACCACACTTGATGTGAGAATACTGGTGCAAGCTCTGAGACTGAATCTGAAAGGGCTGGACCCAGCTTATATCCCAGAGGGTGACTGACAGCCAACCAGGTGGAGCTTGTCCATTCAGGTCTGCTGATTGACAGCCGGCCAGGGGTTGCCCTGTCCTCCCGTGTTCTTCTGCAGGTACAGAGGTCACCCCCTGCAGTCGGCTGGTGGTGTACCAACACAAAAACAAAAGGAGAAATGTTGTAAACACTAAGCAGGTCAGTTGTGGAAAATAAAAACAGTCAAATTTGTGGTCAAAGGCCCTTGATCAAGGTTTATGATCTAATTCCCTTCCACCATTTTTTCTTTTCGGCCCAGAGGTGTTTAATTTTGGCAAAGTAGTGGTAATATATTTTGCAGGCTATTTCATCATTATATCAATGTTTATTTATTAAAACTAATATAATTGATGGATTTTGCTCACGTTACAAGTTTCTGCAAGGAATAAACACAATGGACAAGTCTACTATGTTCAGTAAAAAGGCCAAGCAAACAAAAATCCTCATCACCTAAACTCCTTGCCAGTGTTGGTGTCCACAGTTTATTCATAATCTGTTTTCACATAGGAACGTGTGTCAATATCAGAGTATTTGGGGTTCACTTGGAAATATCAGGGGATAAAAATGATATATGTGCTATGTTCACAAACAGAAAAACAGTCAACTGACTAGAGATTTGATCATGTAGTAGTGTTCTTGTTTCCGTGCTATATGTGTGGTCATTGATATGTCTGCAGGGTTGATCGTGATTGCTATGGGCTTAGCGTCCAATTGCATCATGGTGGAAATTTAACCAGAAACCTCTGATGACTTTTGCAAGCTGATAACAGGATTCCGCAGCATCATTCTTACATAATTACTCATGCTCCACTAGATCCTGAGGTGCATCAGGCATTAGCAGATCTCAGTCCAGATAGTCTTTTTCATTGTGCTTGCTCCCTTTTAATTTATTTACTTAATTTCTTTCCTAAGGACTCTGCATCCATAATTCCAGCCCTATCTTATCCAAAATGCAATGTTTTTCAAGGCCCTTCCTCCTCAATACACCAAGCCCCATAATCATTTTCTGACTCTTGACCACAATGTCCCTGACTTAAAGATATCCATCCACTCTCTTCCAAGAGAATGACATCAAACCAACCTCAATTTAGCAATCTCCGATTTCATCCAATCCCACTGATTTCCATACACCAGGCAATAAACCCTGCCACATCCAGCTCCCAACCAAAGACTGTGGACTCCAACTCCCCTGGTCAGTGGTTATTCCATTCTGATCCCAAACCCCTTTGCAGCCAGCAACACACCGTAACTCTTCCAGTCACCAGTCCAAGGTTTTCTTTGCACCTCAGCCCTGGGAAAGAACAAAAAGAGCAAACTCCTTCAATAAATGACCAGCACCTTGTTCTTTGGCACAACTGATTTTTTTTATCGTCAAGCACAAGGCTAAACAGATGATCACATGGGTCCTGTTGACAATGGGCCTCTGCAGGGACCTTGCATTCTCTGTTGTGAAAGTGGGTTTCCAGACATTGTGTATATTCAAGAGGGAAATGTTTGTGTGTATTTTGGTTAATATGGTTCATAGTGTGAAAAATAAAAAATTAAAAATTAAAAAGTGGGTTTCCAGGAGGACCACTGGAAAGGGTCTATAGATGGGGTGGAGAGGAGCAGCCTGAAGTGGGGAGAGGGATGGTGAGACTAACAGCATGATTTTAATGAGGCGGTGGAATCAAAGCATAGATCGGTGGGAATGGATGTTGTCTGGGTGAGAGAAATACGTGACTTTCAAGGGTGGCAGTTGGTTTGCTGTTCTATGACTTGGGCATAAGGTAGAATATCAAAACCCGCAGCTGGTACTAAAACCAAACATAGAGGTGCCAATATAGTGGGACACTGACAGAATGAAATTAATGGGGTTTACTGTGAGTTACAACCTAATGTATTTGAAAGTAACAGAAGAAATGAAATGAAAGTTTGATGATCAAATAGATTTCTCCCTTTTTCCCTGAGCTGTTTATCCTAATTAGTCCATTTCCTTTTATAATATTTTGTGGGTTCTTCATTTAATTTTAAAGATTAATCTCAACTTTTACCTCCATGGTATTCTCATTTTCTTTATTTTCTTTTAGCACGATTTAATTTTATCAGATTCCTTCCATTTGGAATAATTTTAAACAAAAGTACATGGGAAGCTGCAAAATTGGAGATGATTTTAAAGACAAACATGCTACTGCTGGTTGCAAACCTCCTAACTTCTGGTTTTAACAGAAGATCCTTTGGTTATATTTTGCTACATTGCAAACCCCTGGAGAGTAGTACATTTCCTAATAACATTTGGTAATCATTCAATTCAATTTTCTAAGTGTGGTTTGCATTTGATGGAGATGGAAATCATCCAATATTTTCAAATGGAAAATAATCTTAACCAGGTTTCCTAGCAGCCTTTGGAAAATGTATTCAGTCATCAATCTTGGTAGCACAGCAGTCTAAAAATATGCATGCTTCATGGATAACAGGTGCAAACTAGTCAATGAATAGGCAAGAAGTAAATCACAAAAATCTCTAGACATCGTGGTTGAAATAAAAACACAAAATGCTGGAGAAGCTCAACGGGCCAAACAGTGACCTTTATGTAGCAAAGGTAAAAAATACAGAACCGACGTTTCAGGCTTTAGCCCTTTATTAAGGTACGGGAGAATGCCAGCAGGCGTCTGAACAAAAAGATGGGGGGGGGGTGGGTGGCAAAGGTAGGAGATGATAGGTGAAGAGAGGATGGAGCAGTGAGGGGGAGGAGGGATGGCAGAGCAAGGAAGGGGAAGGTGGGGAGAACTGAAAAAGGGGGAAGGGAAAGAAAAGGCGAGCAGGTTTAGCAGAAAGCAGAGAAGTGAATGTTAAGGCTGGATAGTGCCCAGATGGAAAATAAGGTGTTCCTCCAATCGGCGGGTGGTCATGGCAGGATAGTACATAAGGCCATGGACAGACATGTGAGCATGGGAATGTGACTCAGCATTGAAATGGTTGGCCGCTGGGAGATCACTGTTGTTGCAGACGGAGAGGAGGTGCTGAGCAAAGTGATCTCCCAATCAACGACTGGTTTCTCTGATGAAGAGAAGGACACAAAGGGAGCACCAGTTGCAGTAAATAAGTCCTGTGGATGTACAAGTGAAGTGTTGCTTCATTTAAAAGGCCTGCATGGAGCCTCGAACCATGGGGAGGGAGGAAGTGTGGACACAGCATTGCACCTCCTGCAGCCACAGTGGAAGGTGATGGTGGTGGTGGGGGGGGGGGGGGAAATGAGGGATGAATGCATGAAAGAATCACAGAGGGAGCAGTCCCTGTGGAAGGCCAAGAGGAGAAGAGAAGGAAAAATGTGTCTGGTGGTGGGATCCTGTAGTAATTGGGGGAAATTCCATTTGAATAATAAATAGGCAAGTGCCAACAGCCAGCCTATATGTTTTATTGTCTCTATTTTGTTACAGTGATAATATTATACACAATCAGATGTTAAGGAAAAGGCTAAAATTTAACTGAACCCTCATATCCAAAGTGTAGATTGAAAAAAAAAACCAATAAATTTCATTCTTTGTTAGATTCTAAATATGAATCAAGGAACCAGGGTAGAGTTCAAGTAACCAACCAACCAACCAAGTTCTCTGATAAATCAAATTCAAAATGACCTACATTTCCTCCCTTTTGACTGTGGATGCTCCTCAATGCTATATGGCATGTAATACTCAGGAGAATCATGACATTTTCTGCTCTCCCAATATAAACTTCATGAAAATTCTGCATTGCTACATTGTTGGGAACATTTACAGACCTTAAATTACACTGGACAACAATTCTTTACAAAAGATTTTCTTCCTGAAGAAAAACTTTGGGATGATGATAGACAAGTTCAACCTGAACCCAACAACAATTTCAAAACTACTGCATCGTGTAGGCAGTTGGAGAAACATTAAATTAACTTTCATTGACTTTAGCACGTTCAATCGGATAATGATACTGACACATTGCGTTAGAAAATTTTTGCCGCTGATTTTTGTTTGTACTTAGCATCTGATGCCTCTTGTGTCAGTGACCAGTATTGATGGATTCCAGTTGCCCTAATACGGCTTTTCCATGGTCGCAATGTTTTGGTGAAACCTTTCACCATGTTCATCACTGACTGCACCAAGATCAGTGGGGAGGAAGTCCGAGTGCGAATGCAGGAAATGAATTGCACTTCATGGTTTTGTATGCTTGAATATGCATTCAATCTATATTAATGTATATTATTGTATATGCAAGCTCTTTTTAAAGCCCGTCTGCATCTATCCTGATGAAGCATGCCCAAGCCTAAGACAACATTTGCATAGCATCTGCATTGAGTGCATGCCCAGGAATGCTTAGACTGACCAAAACAACTTGGTTTGTAGGCAATATACTAGTAGTCTTAAAATATAACAGAAAATGGGTAATATATAACAAAGCGGTACATAATAAAAAGATTTTACGGTGATTTTCGTGTCATCCCTCCCTGTGGCATCAAGAGATCAACTGCTTAAAGGGTTGTTACAGAAGTGGGGGAAAACACAAGGAAGGGGTTCATGCTAAGCTTCAGGGTGTTTGGTCATCCCTGCCTTGATGATATAGTCTCAGGGTATTCCATCCTGCCAGTAGCCCCACACCACTGAAGAATGATCAGAGATTGTGGTATGAAGCACAAAAACAATGAATCTCCCATTATTTTGTACATTGCATGGTGAGGCTAGTAGATGCTTTGTGCAATACATTGACTCAAAATGCAGACACTTTAGTTCTCTTTATCATTGCAAGGGTGGAATTATAATTTTGTTTGGTTGAGGTTGCAACAAGCTGATTTTTCTGAGATTCACATGCACACCTGAAGCCAGGAAAATCTCAGATGCACTTGGCATGGATCACGTTCAGAAGAATTCAGCTGAATTTTGCAAAAGTCGTGGTTTCAGATGGGAGATTATGGCTCACCCCAGGTAAATTCTGTTCTGCTTAGCCTGGCACAAAAAAAAATATGCGCAATGTGATGTGCTCTAAATCTGAAAAATTTGTATGCAAACAATGAAAAGAATCTAAAGTTGTATGTACGATTTCCAAAGTTGGAACAAATCTTTGCTGACATATTTCAGATGTTGTTGATGGGAGCCCCCCAGCACAGAAATGCAAGTTTACAGATACAAGTTCCAAGCAGATTTTCCACTACAAAACCCAAATACAGTACAGGATTTACTTTGTAGAATCAGTAGGTTTTTTTTAAAAATTCACAGAAACACAAAGAATTCTTGCCCCTTAGATTCCTAAAGGAATCTCAGATTACCTACATTGGTTAACCACAGTCCCATGGGTAGAATCCCTGAAAGCGCAAACTGAGCAACAATTGGGAACAGTGCCACATTAAACTGGAGGTCTCAATTTGTGCACGGATTTCAGCCCACATGCATCAGTCACTTTTGACTGGATAGTCATTTCATCGGATTGTTTTTCTTGATTTTAAATTAAATTCTAATTTTAATATTTAGACATACTGTACAGTAACAGGCCCTTCTGGTCCATGAGCCCATGCTGTCCAAATACCACCAACCTCTAAAGGTTTTGAATGATGGGAAGAAACCAGAGCACCCGGAGGAAACCTACAGCGTCAGATTCAAAGTTGTGTCACTGGCACTGTAACAGCATTACACTAACTGCTACACAAATCGTTTGTGGCATTCCTCCCAATTTCCAGTTTATTTTATTTGTGTGGGACTGTCCTTTTAAGAGACCAGATTTAGCAAAAGCCTGCAGGTTTGGAAAGTGACTGTGAACTAGCAGCAGGTTTTGGAGACAGCATGTTCTTCACTTGAGACATTTTGCACAGTGAAGGAGAAGCCCTGAACCAGAGACCATGTGATCAGCTTCTTAAAAAGACAGTTCACATTTTGTTCAAGAGGCCATTTGTTGGGCACTACCAGTTGCCCCATAATTACAAGGACAAAGACTGAGGGGAACGACAGGCTTTATTGTACAGAAGACTTGAGCTGGCCCGGATCCAAGCTAAGGAAGTGTAGGGAAGGGAGAGGTGGCCCGACCTTTATGGCCTGGATCCCAGGGGAGGAGTCCAGGTGAGAGTGTCATCAGGGGGCAGTCCAGCCCGAGTCTTTACTGGCCAATTAGTACATACAATCCATACCATTCAAATGGTGTAATTTTAAGAAGGCAGCACAAAGGTCAACATCTCTTCGACCTCTTTTTGTGGGATTGAGAAACCCACTTGGCCTCATTGTGTGGTACAGACAGAATTGGCCTCATTGTGTGGTACAGACAGAATTGTCAGATTAAAAAAAACCTTTTGCGTATACAGGGATGAGAAACCACTTCAACTAACACCAGAAAAGGGTTTTTAAAGTTCCAGAAGAAATACTGCACTCTTCTCAACTGACCCGCGAAAAAGGTTCTCTATTGGCAGAAAAAAATACTGCCCTCCAATTCGACTGACCCGTAAAAGGAGTTCTAATTGCTGAAGAAGGCCCTCGTCTAAAATGGACATTTCTCTGAAGTACCAGAACAAGGGTTTTGATGAGTTAATCAACCTTCTGTCACCTACCCCCAGTCCCTTTCACCCACTTCATGAACTGCTCCTTCCATCTAAGTGCATGTCTCACCATTTTAGGCCTGTGTGTCTCAACCAATTAAAGCCTGCGTGCTTCAACTATTTAAGGCCTGCGTGTTTCACCATTCATCTAAGGTCTGGGTGGCTCAACCACCTAAAGCCTGCATGTCGAATCAATCTCAAGCCCATGTATTGTCACCGAATTTCTGTACTTTGAACTTGGAACTGCCTTCCCAGAACTGAGCCTTCAGCTGTAGGGGCTTTGGGTATTCCACACATGCAAATATATTTGCGTATAGTTAAAGTTTAAGTTAGATAATTGTCTATAACTTTAGTTATGTTTAGATAAGTTAGTTAAATTAGAGTAGGTATAAATGTTGATTAATAATTAGAAATATTAAATATAACACCATCTGGGCTAAAGTTTAACGCTGCTGCTGTTTACGTCGCACTGTGCCGCCTATAGTTTGTATTTTAAAAATTTTGTATCATAAATGGGATTAGGGTTTCTGGTCATATATAAACAAATATAATGGAACCTGGAAGCTAATCATGATCAGGCTGTAGTTTATGACCAAGTTAATACAAACAGATAGTTAAAATTATTTCAGAAAAGTGTATGCTGGAAAGAGAAAGAAGACTCCAAATATTTTAAAGCCACTTCCATTTCAGTTTGCTGTGATTTTGGAAAATCTTTCTGAAAGCATTTATCGAGGGAAAAATAACATGCAGGTAACATTATTTTTGAATCAGGGAAGCAAGTAGGCAAGAAAGGTCTTCCAATAGCCAGGTCGACAATATAATCCCTCATGCCATCCGTCAAGTATAAACCTCCCTCTTTTGAGACTGCTCAAAAATAAAAGATGTTGCAAAATGTCCAATATGATACACATTGGGTCTCTATTGTAAAGTAAGATATGGATAACAAGGGAAATTAGAGACAGCATTAGGTCCAAAGAGAGAGCATATCAATTGGCCAAAAAAAGTACCACACCCGAAGACTGGGAGCAGTTCAAGATGCACCAAAGGAGGACAAAGGGATTAATCAAGAGAGCAAAACTATATTACGAAAGTAAGCTTGCGGCAAATATAAAAACCGACTGCAAAAGCTTTTATAAATATGTCAAGAGGAAAAGATTGGTGAAATCCAGACTAGGTCCCTTGCAGTCGGAATCAGGGGAATATATAATGGGGAATAAGGAAATGGCAGACCAATTAAATTCTTACTTTAATTCTGTTTTTACAAGAGAGGATACAAATAACCTCCCAAGGATGTTGGGAAACAGAGACTAATGCAAGGGAGGAACTGAAAGAAATAAGTATCTCTAAGGACATGGTCTTGGGAAAATTGATGGGATCAAAGGCAGATAAATCCCAAGGGCCTGATAATCTACATCCTAGGGTACTCAAGGAAGTGGCCATTCAGATAGCAGATGCTTTAAGAATTATTTTCCAGAACTCGATAGACTCAGGATCAGTAACCATGGATTGGAGGGTAGCTAATGTTACCCCAGTATTTAAAAAGGGGGTAGAGAAAAAGTGGGGAATTATAGGCCGGTAAGCCTTACATCAGTAGTGGGCAAAATGATGGAATCCATTATTAAGGATGTAATAGCGGAGCATATGACTAGCAGAGAAGGGATCGGACGGAGTCAACGTGGATTTACAAAAGGTAAATCGTGCTTGACAAATCTATTGGAATTCTTTGAGATGGTGACAGGTAAAATAGATGGGTGAGAACCAGTGGATGTGGTGTACCTGGACTTCCAAAAGGCCTTCGATAAGGTCCCGCATAAACGACTGGCTTCCTAAATCAAGGCAAATGGGATTGGGGGCAAAGTATTGATGTGGATTAAGAACTGGCTGGCAGGTAGAAGACAGGGAGTTGGGATAAATGGCTCATTTTCTGAGTGGCAGGTGCCACAGGGATCTGTACTGGGACCCCAACTGTTCACAATTTACATTAATGATCTGGATGAGGGGATTGGATGTAATATCTCCAAATTTGCAGATGACACTAAGCTAGGAGGGGTTGTGTGCATGGAAGAGGGGGGTCAGGAAGCTCCAGTGTGATTTGGATAAATTGAGGGACTGGGCAAATGCACTACAATGTGGATAAATGTGAGGTTATCCACTTTGGTAATACAAACTGGAGGACAGATTACCATTTGAATGGCAATAGATTAAGAGATGGAGAAGGGCAGAGAGACCTAGGGGTACTTGTACACCAGTCTCTGAAGGCGAGCATGCAGGTACAGCAGGCGGTTAAAAAGGAAAATGGTATGTTGGCCTTCATATCAAGAGGGTTTGAGTATAGGAACAAGGATACCTTACTGCGGCTGTACAGGGCTTTGGTGAGACCCCACCTAGAGTATTGTGTGCAGTTTTGGTCACCTTATCTAAGGAAGGATGTTCTTGCAATGGAGGGAGTGCAGAGGCGATTCACCAGGCTGAAACCTGGAATGGCAGGAATGACTTATGAGGGAAGGTTGCGCAAATTGGGATTGTACTCGCTGGAGTTTAGAAGATTGAGAGGGGATCTCATAGAGATTGGATGTTTCCAATCATGAGAAAATCCAGAACCCGTTTAGAAGATTGAGAGGGGATCTCATAGAGATTGGATGTTTCCAATCATGGGAAAATCCAGAACCCGGGGCCATGGTTTGAGGATAATAGGCAAACCATTTAGGACCGAGAGGAGGAGTAATTTCTTTACCCAGAGGGTGGTGAATCTGTGGAATTCATTGCCACAGAGGGCAGTAGAAGCAGGTTCATTAAATCTATTTAAGAGGGAATTAGATCTATTTCTTCAGTATAAGGGTATTAAAGGTTACGGAGAGAAGGCAGGGACGGGGTACTGAACTTTAAGATCAGCCATGATCTCGTTGAATGGCGGAGCAGGCTCGAAGGGTTCAATGACCTATTCCTGCTCCTATCTTCTATATTTCTATGAACATAAGCTGCTGTTATCATTATCATTTTCAGAACATGGATAAATTAATAGAGCAAGAGCAGGATACAACACCACCCAATAAAATATTGAGTCAGTTGATGATTTTCAAAAGTGTATAGCCTTTTCACTTCCAATTATCCAGGTTCTCAGAACATAAATCATTAATTATGAATGAAAATGTTAATTTAAAAAAAAAAATCACAATTATTTAATCATAACCTTTTATCATTTGGTTTGAGCAGAGAAACATTGTTGATAAATTAGTGGCTGATGCATTCACACATCATCATATGTTACAACTCCATGTGACAACTGATTCTGTCTGTTACTAATGCATTTAGATGGTTTGCTCTTGAAAACTCCCAAGTTGAACAATCTGTATGAATCAGTTGTTGGCTCAGTTTTGGAATTCTCACAAGGTTGTGAGAATTTGCATTGTATTCCAGAAACGTCAGTATTAAATCGACGCTGTCTCAAGTTGTATGAGGACTGTCAGGGGCAACATCCTTTTGAAGGCAACATTTTGGTTTGACTCAACTCTCCCACTGAAATAAATGATTTCACACCACTATTATGAAGTAAAAAATTATGTACTAGCTCAATTTTCTAGCCTGTAAAATGGAGGATGATGCTCCATAAATGGACAAAGTGAATAGTAGGTTTTGATGCTTTTCTTTCCTTTTGTCAGAATCAGAATGTATTTATTGTCATAACGAAGTTGAACAATGTTGGTTTAATGTGCAGTGATATTGCAGAACATATTAGGAAAAAACAGGTTAAAGACGCACATCACCCATCCAATCCCTTCATATGGATAAAATACATTTAAAGCAACCTGCCCCCTGCTCCCTGCAACATTTCTTTTCAACATGTTGGTGGAAGGCAAGAAAGCTCACCTGTCACAGATTGTTTTCTTTCCTATTGCAGCACTGCTCCTCTCCCCAGGGTGCTGTTGTGTGACTGACAACCGTAACGGTGAAAGGCAAAGGTCAGTGGAATCATGGCACCTGTCATACCCCTACAAACCTTCAAAGTGGTTGGTGTCAGAGGGAGGGTTGTTTGCTCACTTCTGATTGACAAGACTGTTATTGCCAATAAACAAATAATAAAACTGGCTAGATTCATAAAGTTCCAGTTTTTCATGAGATCTTTGGCACATCAAGATTCATCTTTCTGAATTTTTATTTATCATATGGG
The DNA here is from genome assembly GCF_036971445.1 of Narcine bancroftii. NCBI lineage: Eukaryota > Metazoa > Chordata > Chondrichthyes > Torpediniformes > Narcinidae > Narcine > Narcine bancroftii. The sequence continues at coordinate 89,077,260 of NC_091480.1, forward strand.
GAGGTGGGGGGGGGGGCTGTGCTCTTTTTAGGTCCTTATTGCAGAAGCCCATTCCAATGTACCTATGAACCCTGGTTCTACATGACAAGTTCAGGGGGTTATGGCTCGATATTAGGTGCCTGATTCCGGTGAATACCTCTGCAAATGTTTGACTCACTACCTTTCCTTCAAATCCTCACCCTTCTCCTCGTCTGCTATATGTGGATTGTGGAGGAACACGTGGCCTCCCTGTCTGTCTGGAATCTTGTGGATTGTGGTCAGTTACGTGGCCTCCCTGTCAGAAACTTATTCAGAAATTGGATCACTGCCAATCAAGGTTGGACTCTGGCCACCCATTAGTGCACACCTTGCCATTGGATCATTTAAATTACTTAGGAACATCATTGGTTAGACGCCTCGATCAGAGCTGTATAAAACATCAATGAATAACTCAGCTCTTTCTCTCTGTTCATTGTCCAAGACCCAGACGTCGCTCCATGGACATTGCTGGAAGAGTCGCTGGTAAGGCGTGCACTACAGTTAAGCTGAGCTGTAGTATTGTGATAGATCAGTGCTTGCAGAGAGTCACACCCCTGTTTATACAGGGAACCGGGAGTGAATTTGAAAATACCTGCCTGTAGAGTGTGTACATGTACATGAGCGTGTAGAAGATAGGCAGCCACTGGTATCAGAGTCCAAACTGAGTCCAATGTGAATGTCTATATAGTTGTTGAGTACTAGAGCAATTAAGTATTGTTTGACGTGCTCCCCTGTTTGTCTCCTATGTTTTCAATAAAGTTACCTGTAATTGTAACACTTGTGTTCAGACTCATCTCTCTCTGTGAACCCACCGAACCTGATACTCTTCCAAACACAACACCATCATTACTAGTGCCCACACCCCTTCCACGTCATGACTCTTGCTGACCCAGTTCTCTTCACTCACCTTCCTCCTCTGGGCACCTGACCACATTGTTTTCATCCCCATTCACTGAGCACCTTATGTGACCATTTTTACCCATTCACCAAATTTCAGATTTATTGTCAGAGTACATACATGGCACACATACAACTGAAATTCTTCTTCCTGTGGATGAGGAAGAAGTATTTAAAAAAAAAACTAACGTACACATGTTAACAAGAAATGTAAACTGACTGTGCAATACAGAGAGAAAATAAAAATCAATAAAGTGCACAAGTATGAGTCCTTAAATAAGTCCCTGATTGAGTTAGTAGTTGCGGAGTCTGATGGTGAAGGGATAACAGCTGTTCCTGAACCTAGTGGTGCGAGTCTTGTGGCACCTCGACCTCTTTCCTGATAGCAGCAGCAATAACCAAGCACATGCTGTGTGCTGTGAATCCTTGATGATTGCTGCTGCTCTGTGAGAGCAGCGTTCCCAGTGAATATTCTTGATGGTGGGAGGGATTTGCCTGTGATGTCCTTGGCCGCGTCCTCCACCTTTTGCAGGGCTTTATGCTCAGCAGTATTGGTGTCCCCATACCAGACCGCAGTGCTGCCAGTCAGCACACTTTCCACCGCATCATCTGGAGAAATTTGCCAGAGTTTCCGATGTCATACCAAACCTCCACAAACCCCTAAGGAAGCAGAGGTACTGACGTGCTTTCTTCTTGATACCATTAGTGTTTTGGGTCCAGAAAAGATCCTCTGACTCCCAAGAACTTAAATTTTCCTCACCCTCTCCACCTCTGTACCTACAGCTCTACCTCTTCCACAACTTAAATAGTCCAACATAGATTCTCACTCAACTTTACAGTTTAACTTATAATTTTCACTCTGAGTTCAAGAAGAAATTTTCCCACCTGGTATTGCACTCAATGAATGTGTTGCGTTTACATCTCCTGCTGGGCAGAATTGACAGTATTCTCTGCGTTATAAACTATCTTTGGTTTGGAAGATTCCTGGTCCAACTGCTTAGACAGCTCCAACTGTAAATGGTGTTGATGTCGGTCAGAGCACCAAACGGCTGATATTGTATCAACTCCTGATAAATTCCACATTGGAAATAAGATGTAGGCAGGTCAACAAACAACCCCCTGTCAGTGTTACATCAGTGATCTGGTCGCTAGATTTATTGAGTTTCAGCTGGCTGCTTTCTTCTATCTACTGCACTGCTCCTCATCCCTCAATCACTTTCCATAACCTCCCTAACTGAGCCTCGGGCTGAGGGCTAATGTGATTTTTTTTTTGCATTCTGCACTGTATCTGATAGCTTAACTTGGGTGCTATTACTTTCCAAGGGTGTGCCCATGACCAAAATTGTCAATGAATCACCACAAAACAAACATACACCTCTTTGCAGGCGCTGCGAAAATTGTAAGGCAGTGTATTTTGTGGTTAGTTAACCTTTCAGCCATTGGGAAGGGGAACGCGATTTAGTCATCTTCTTTACTAAATGATTTAGGGTAAGGTGTAAAACCCTAATTAAAAACAGTGACTTTTGTGGAACAAGAGAGTTTGCTCCAACGTTAGATTGCCTGCACAGTTCTCCAGGAGTCAATGCAAAGTACAGCTGAAAATAACGTCAATCATTTGGTTCTTTAAGCTGCACAAATATTTTACATTGTTATTCAACAGTGAACGACATCAACCAGCTCTTCATCCTCAGGAATGCCATTTTATTCAATCACAACTTTATTCAAGCACATGCCTCGAGCAAAGCACAATGAAGGCACTCCTATGTTTGAATATTTGCTCCCATCTTCCCAAAAGGTATATATGTGTTGCTTCAGAGAACATTTACAATTTTAAACTTTTATTTAAAATTTTATTTATTTATCAAATTATGCATGTGTTTATTTATTTTCCTCTCCCCCCCTCCCCCAATTTTGCCAGTTGCATGAGGACAGCAGGGGTTTTACTCTACGTCCTTTTAGATTAGATGTCAAGAAATGTTTGCCCTTACAGATGAATGTGAATGGTACAATGGCAGATCTTCAAAATAGACCAGAGTAGTAATCCTCAATATCCTGCCCAATAGAGGTCCCTCAAGGAAAATCTCAAAAGCTGGACACGTAGAAAGCATAGAATCAAGAACAGAGAGGTCATGCCAAAAATATATAAAAGCTGAAAAGAACATAATTAAATAATGTCCAATACTGGTCAGCACTCTCAAGGAAACATGTGAAAGTATTAGAATGGATGCAGAGGAAATTTAAAAGGATGTTGATAGGGTTGGGGAATTAATATTATCAGGAGTGACAGTATAGCTGATGTAGTTTCTTCTGAAAGAAAAGGAGTCTAAGAGGATATTAAAGTGTAGCATTCAAAATTATGAGAGCTCAAGACAAGATTAACAGGAAGGACATATTTCCCTTAATATGGAGGGCATCCCACCAATAGAAGAACTGCCTGAAAGGATGATGGCAGCAAAATCCTGGAGAGGATTTTAGGTGTAGCAAATCAAATAATAAATTATATGCAGTAAAACACCTTGTATCCAGAATTCAAGCAACTGGCAGCCTCAAGCAATTGGCAAAAAAATTGAGGATTTTTTTTTTTAAATAGTTTAAAATCGTAAAAGTAACATGTAAACCTTGGTGAAGATGGGAGTAAGTATTTAGTCAGCGGAGAGTCTTGGTCGTATTTTGCTTGCAGCAGTTGTTTTGAATAAAGTTGTGTTTGAATAGTTTCACCCAGGATGGGTTGATGCTGCTCGCCATTGGGGTGACTCTCTTAAAGTGTCTCCTTATCGCTGTTTTGCAAGAGTTGCCTCAGTCAGAGGATTTATTTGTAAACCTGGAGAAGGGGGTTGTTAATTCTCTTTAACATTATTGTTCATCCCCCTCTGTGGAGGGGGAGGATGCTGCAAATCCAGCAATGTTTAAAAGTTTTCTAAGAACGCACTGAAAATAAAGCAAGTTCATATATTCAAGCAAATGAAGTTTGTTCAGTGTAGATACGGTACAGTATTTTTGTCTTTTAAACTGTTCGTTCTTAAAGCAGGTATATTAGTTAGGCATTCAAGCAAATGGAAATTGGACCAATCATTCACCAATCCCCATGAGTGGGAATTTTTCCCCAGGGGTTTTACTGTAATGGCATATCTAGATTAATTATAAGATGTATATTGCAAAGGAAGTGTTTAAAATAAATTTGTTGTGCAGGTTAAACCAATGGCTTTTTACTGTTTGTATACAGGCTTTTTAGCAAATTTTAAAAAGCAAATGTTGGAATGGTGAACACAACGAAACGGGTTTAAACAAGAAAGTCTGGAGAAGGAGGTATGAAACATAACACTGTTCTTTCAATATATAATTGGGAACAATGCTCAGTCCCATGTCCAATGGTGAGTTGCTACTTGCTTCTTGGAAATATCTGCTCTTATAAAGGAGCAACATTTATTGTCCCTAAAGGTTTGATGTAACTATAGTGAAATAGTTAAATGAAGAATCTGTGGTTGAAAACTATACATTAAGATTTCAATTTCAGGATATTAGATCACATCTGTGAAATAAGTTTGCTTCAGAAGGGTTGAAGGGTCGATGAAAACTCGAGTTGTGCAGCAACAATAACCTGGATTGGATTAAATGCATTCTGCATCACTTCTAGTAGGATTGGCCGTCTACACCAGCCAGAACAAAAAGATAAACATAATCGTTTGCTAACCATCATGTGCATGTGTGCATTGATGTGGCACGCTTGCTCGCTCTCTATTTATTTATCGTAGTCCATAGGAATGGAGTCCATGGGGTCATTAATCATTTTGCAGCTTCTGCTACTCCCAACACAGAACGAGCATCAGCTGAGCTGCAGCTCAGTGTTTGTTGCTACAGTTTGATGGCATCCTGCCGGTGCTGGGAGGACAGTCCCAACCCTTGTCTTTCTGCCCTTACAGAAGCAGCTGGCTGTCAGTCAGCGTTTCGACGCAATGGGATGACTGAGTTAAACAAACTGTTATGTTGGCCATGGCAACTTTCTCCTCAACACCATGCAATCTGATGTGTCACCTTTCATCAGGCTCCAGCCCAGCATCAAAGAAAAAAAGCCCCAATGAACAACAACTTCTAACATTACATCTCTTTCAAGAACTAATCCAGTCAGACAGCAGGCTTGTATTCCATATTGACTGTGATGAATTGGTAAATAATCCATTCCGGCAGCTCAATTAAATATGTGCCATAAGAAATTACATTGACGACCAATGCCTTGCAACAAGTTTTCCCTTACTTGTGAATTATATACATCTTATGTGCGCACACACACACACACACACACACACACACACACACACACACACACACACACACACACACACACACACACACACACAACTGCCAACAATTTTGTAAGTGAACAATTAAGAATACTTGGATTGATTGATAAGTTAAGGTATGGAATACAAGAGCGAGGACTCGTGCCAGAATTGTTTAAAATATGCGTGAGCTCTAGTTGCAGTATAGATCTGGTTATCTCATTACAGGAAGGATGTGATATCACTGGAGAGCGCAGAGGAGATTTACGAGCTGGAGAATTACTGTTGTTAGCTGAGATGTCTGTCCTTGGAACAAAGGAGGATGAGGGGAGGCTGTATAAAATTGTATACTGAACAATGCATAAAATTGTAAGAGGCTGAGATTTAGTTGCTGAGAAAACCTAATCCATTTTGTTGAACTACTAATAATTTGAGCCCATAAATTTAATGATTATGATAGAGGATCAGAGGGAGGTTTTTTTTTGTCTCGCGAACTGTGGTGCAGTTTATTGAATAATAAAACATCTTGGCAGGGAGAGAGGCTTAATGATACATAGTGCATTATGCAGTACCATTTCCTCTAATATATTAAAAAAAAGAGATATGTAATCTTTAAATATGAACATTGTTGAGGCAAGCTCCTTTTAACCAGCAAAGATATTTCCCCAGTATTTTAAATTCAGACATACATACAGCACAGTAACTGGCCCTTTCTACCCTAGCCAGTGCTGCCGAATTAGACCTGTTACAGAGTTCTGTGATGTGTATTGGCCTATGTGTCGTGTGATTTTATGTTAAAAAGTGACTGTTTGCCTTTGCGGTTTTATGTTAAAAAGTGACCATTTGCCTTAGAGAGCCAAGGTGAAGGTGGACTACTGAGAGAGTGGGAGATGGACTGAGCATATGCAGAAGATGATCTAAAAATTTCTGGACTTGGATGAAGGCACAGAGCATGAGTCCTGGTGTGGAGGACAGTTTAGAATGTTGGGCATTTTAAAAGGGATGAACATTCCGAAGGCAGCCAGGAGGATCCGGACCAAGTCAGTAGTTCCACCCTCTGCAAGCAACACAAGACCACTTCGAATTTTGTGCTCTCTCTCTCTCTCTCTAAGATCTTTTGGCTTCAGTTTACCAAACAAACTGAATTTTGTTTATGATCTTTGCTTCAGTTGAGATCGAAGTTTTGTGTGTTTTATGTCTAAGTTTTTCTGTGGGCTGGTTGGAAATATAACTTAGACTTTGATTACGTATGTTATATTTAGGCTGGGGAATTTATTAGTTTTACACTGTTATGGAGATTTGCATAGTAACCAGTGGGCATTGTTATAAAAGGGGGGTTGGGATTTTGAATTAAAGTTTGAAGGTGAATTTTTTGTTAATAAAGTAATTGTTCATCTTTACCCCTGTGTGATCTGCCTTCTTTGTGGTTGCTGGTTTGATCTTGTAACACACCCAATTGACCTACACCCCTGGTACATTTTGAACAGTGGGAGGAAACCAGGAGGAAACTCACATGGACAAGTGGAGAGCGTTCAAACTCTTTACAGACAGCATTGGATGCGAACCCAGGTCACTGGTGCTGTAACAGTGTTGCATTAACTGCTATGCTGACCGTGTCGCCCTTTTCCCATTGTTTCTGTGATGTAATTAGAGTGTTGTGCATGCAGAAGGAACAATTAATTATATTTTCACAACAAGAAATGATTGGTAAAAATAACAAACTAATTATTCTTCAGTGTCTGCGTGACAACATCATAACTCAGTGGAGGCATTATGGTCTTTATCTGCATTGCTGGATTAAAAAGCCAAGAGAATAAGTGATTAATAAAGAAGCATTCAAAAACCTTAAATCCCTGTTTCCTTGTGAACCATGCACAATTAAATTATTTCTATCAGTGATATTGAAATACAGAGAAAGCTTGCATATTCACCACACAGACATACAAGTGGATCATCCACATGTTTTGTGCCAGAATTCTATAAAGGTCGAGATGGATCAATCTCGATAGTCACCTGCTGACGAAATAAATTCTTTTTCATTCATCTGGATGCTGCATATGGCTGGGGAATGCGGATAATGAATCACACCAAGCAAGAACAAGACTGGATGAGTATCTGCTTGCACAAGTGATAGTACCACTATATCGTCTGTATGCAGTCGCATTTTGGTCAGATGACTCTTTCTTGAGTCAGAGGACAAATTGCAAACTACGTCACACAATTATCCTTGTGTATTAATATTCATGTGGTTTAGAGTAGATGAAGAATGAATTAATTATACAGTAAAACCTCTTGTGCCCTGCATCTATTGAGATTTATAGATGCCGGATAAGTTTTTTTTCTGGTAGACTGAAGTTGTGCATTGGTGATTGGAAAACTATCCATGAAGTTCCAAATGTTAAACACTTTTTTTTTAACCTGTTCATTTTCCTCAATGTTTTTGACAGATGCTTAAGGCTGCCACTTGCTTGAATCCGGATAACAAGGGTTTTACTGTACTACAAAAGCCAGCTCAAGTCTAAGGGCAGACTGCATAGACTTATAGGTCTTTTATTTTAAACGTCTGTGCATGTTGAGCAACAGTTTTTCCATATTTCCAGTGAATTCCAAGAAACACCTAGTGAGAGGCATTCAGTAATTTCGGCATGGCACAAGAATGTTGACACCAGATTTTATTATAATGTGGTAAAACATTGGCACATTGAAATTAAGTTTTGCTGTTAATCAGCAAGCTTCATTCATAACACAAGTACAGTTAAAGATAAAGAAATGTAGTCCATATATATGTTGTTCAGAATCAAAATTTATTATGAACAAGTCACAAAATTTGTTGTTTTGCTGCAACATCTTAATGTAAACATTCCTATAAATTCTATTTCAAAAATAGTGCAAGAAAAATAGGATAAAATGAGTTAGAACCTGTGGTTCATTGTCCATTCAGAAATCTGATGGCAGAGGGGAAGAAGCTGTCATTTTGCCATTGAGTGCTCGACTTCCGGCTCCTGTACCTCCTTCCTGATGGTAGCAGTGTGAAGAGGGCATGATGAGTAGAGGGGTCCTTGAGGATGGAGGCCGATTTCTTCAGACACCACCTCTTATTGATATCCTCGACAGAGTGAAGACTAGTGCCCATGATGTCGCAGGCCGAGGTAACAACCCTCTGGAGTCTTTTTTTCTTCTGTCCTGTGCATGGCACTTCCGTACCAATGATGCAAGCCGACAGAATGCTCTCCACAGTAAACCTGTAGAGATTTTCGAGTTTTTGGTGACATGTCAAATCTCTTCAAACTCATACTTAATAAAGCTAATCGCCAGCCTTCTTCATGAAGGCGTCGACATGGAGGCCAGGCCGTAGGACAGATCCTCAGAGATGTTGACACCCAGGAATTTGAAGTTCTTGACCAATATTTCTGTACTGACCTCAGTTTGCCTGCTGTAATGTAAATCAGTTGAGTGAAAATGCTGTTCTATTTTCAAATCTATCTTAAGAATTTTTTTTATGCTGAAGCTTTGCTATCATTTTTTAGGCAGCTATAACCATTTTTGATGTTCTGGAGGTAAAAAAAAAAGAAGGATTTTGAATGCTAATTGTTAAAAATATTGAACATACTCATTAGAAATTTGCTGATCTCTCGATGATGACCGGCTCTTGCTCTCCTGATTGTCTCCTGAAGTCCATAAATCACCTTCTTGGTTTTGCCAGCGTTGTGTGCAGGGTTGTTGTGGTGTTACCACTCAACAAGCTGATCTACCTCCCTCCTGTACACTTCCTCATTGTTTACTATATTGAGGAAAATTAATAATAATGGATCATTTGGCACCCAGAGTGAAGTGCAAGCTGTGATAGGGATATAACACTGGGGCCATACCTCTAGCATCAATTCTGCCATCAAGGAAAACTTTCCATTGAAAACAAAGGCTCCAAACATAACATGATTGCAGGAGGAATGCTCTCGAATTTTCACACTGTAGTGACATGAAATCATTACCCAATAGAACACATTCTATTTCCAGTTCAGATGTCTAGGAACATGCGACAGATAGTGAAGTGCAGACTCCAATCAGTCTTTGATGAAGGTAAGCCCAATAAACTAATCATTATAAGAGACCCAAGTGTAATGCCAATCTACAATAAGTTATTAATGTTCAAGCTTAGCTGCCAATTTTTAATGAATCCAGCCACTGTACTTATCTATTCTTCACTAACGTCGCAGACTCGTGTTTTTTTTTCTCTCTCTGAACTCTCTGTGTGGTTCATTTCTTCTCAGGACATATAAATAAAATACTACTATGTGGCCTACAGTGGGATGTCTGCTCACGATCTGCAAACGCTGACAGATTGAGAGGAGTATTATATCATCAAGATATACGACTGGGAATTAAAATGAAAATACATCAGGCCCAATGACAAAAAATACTCCTGTTTAATTTGGTGCAGATATCGGAATGGCTCTGCAGAGGGTTTTATTTTTAGAAATAATTCAATCAGGTGTGTTTTTTTTAATTTATTCCTGTGATTGATTGATGGCATTTGTTGCACAGAAAAAAAAGGAATCCAAATGGCTCCATTCCAACTTGCAATGGAGAGATGGCTTCTTTTTGTGTGATGAACATTATGCTTTTTATTCAATGATTAGTAAAATTAAGCGACGGTATAGTTTCAGAGGTAATACAAAGAAATAAAAATGAGCAAAAGAATAAACTTCTGGAGAAGTTATGAGGGTTGGCTAGCAGGCTTGGAGGCAAAGGGATGGTCAATGCTTCAGGCTGATGCTGTGTATCAGGACTAAAATGTAAAGGTGTTATACAGCAGAAAGAGGCAAGAGGGAGAGTGACAAGCAGGATCTGGCAATTGATAGGTGGATTGAAGTGATTAGGGATTGATATGCAGATGGACGAAGGTGGCAACAGAGGCTGGGAGGTGATCATTGAAGACAGGAAAGCGCTGCATGTTATTTAGTCCAATACAAATAGAGGATGATGAATGGGAGGGAAGGTGAGCAGATGGGAACAGTAGGGGAAGGGGATAGAATGCTCATTGGGTTGAGTTAATAAGCAAATGGAATCATGGGGAAGGGGAAAAGAAGTGGGTTGCATGGAAGAGGGGATTGGAAAGTGTGTGCATGAGAGGACCTGGCTGGATCAGAAGAAAAAAGTTGGGGGGGGTGGGGGGTGAGGACCTGAAATTGGTTTTCAGTGTTCATGTCACTGGGTTGAGGACTATCCAGGCAGAACGGAAGGTGCCATTCCTCTTGTTTGCATTTGGCCTTGCATTGGCTGTAGAGGAGACGGAGGACAAACAGGTCATTGCGGGAAAGGGAAATGGAGTTGGTGATAGGCTCTATCAATAACCACAACGTTGAGAGCTGGGGAAAGATAGGCTTTAATAAACAAGACTTTGGCTGGCCCAGATCCAGGTACAGGAATGCCGGAAAGGGGGGCGGGGGGAGGGAGGTCGACCTTTATTGCCAGGTCATAAGGGGAGGAGACATAGGAGATGAGTCACTAGTGGGCGAGCCAGTCTCATGCATACAGCAGCACACAGGAAGAAGGAGAAATCGTATCACTACAGTTGGAATAGCTTACAACCAGATGCTTAGGATGTCCAAAGGTGGTGGGCAAAGCTGTCACCTTGATCTCACCGATGCAGAGAGCATATTGAGAGCAATGGATACAATAGGTGTGGTTAGAGGAGGTGCATGTGAATCTCTGCCTCACCTGTAAGGGCTGTATTGGTCCCTGGATGGTGATAGAGGAGGAGGAGATGTGTTGCAGGGGACAGAAAATCCTGCTAGCAATCTCAAAGATTAGCAGAGTGGATAGCGCAACGCTGTTACAGCGCCGGCAACCCAGGTTCAAATCTGGTGCTGTCTGTGAGGAGTTTGTATGTCCTCCCCATGTCAGTGTGGGTTTACTCCCACCTTTCAATATGTATGGGGATTGTAGGTTAATGAGGTGTCATTGGGTGGCCCAGGAAGGGCCTGTTGTATGTATGTCTAAGTATATATTTTTTAAAAGTTCAAATTTAAAATTGAAATTTCAAGTAATTTTATCTATGATGCTCAAGACCCAATAGTTTGTGCATTGAACAAAAATGTAAGCAGCAGTTTATTCCAAAAGATTATCTGAAGTTAGTTGACTAAAACTGTTCAAATTGATTTATTCTCCTATGAGCTAAGCAAATGTTTGTGAGTTGAAACGCATCCACTACTGACTTTGTCACCTTTTGGGCGCCACTGAAATTTTCTTTATAATCTCAACTATTTCCTCTTTCACACTCAAATTCATTTTTAATTTCCCTGCAGTGATTTATTCTTCATCTATATTCTTGGTAATAATCCAGTTTAAAAAATGTCTTTCAGATTGAGAAGGTGAAATGGTCTAGAACTCTATGGCTGGTATAATTAGCAACCCTGGTTGAAATCCAGTGCTGTCTATAAGGAGTTTGCATGTTCTCCTCAGAGATGTCTGAGCGGGTTTCGTCCAGATACCTCCCACCTTTCATTAGGGGTTGTAGGTGAATTGGGATATTTCGGTAGCACAGTCTTGTGGGCCAGAAGGGGCTGTTACCATGTTGCATGTCTCAATTAAAAAAAAATTAAATGTAAACAAACGTATTGCCAAAAGAGATTTTAAGGCTTTTTTTAAAAACAATGAAAAGTGGCAAAAACATTGTTTTCACCCTATTTACTTTATTTAATTATTTCCTGATGTGTTTTCATATTTAAACTGCCATAAAAAAATGTTTTATCAAGCCACAGAATAATTTACATTTCCTATGTGTTTGTGGCGATTTGGTTTATTTTTTATAACTTTTTCTTTCCACAACACTATCTATGCAAGAATTTGGCTTGCAAGAATACTTAGGGGAATCTTAAAACAAACAGAGCAACGCTGATATTTGCTGTGCATTGGCAAATACACTGCTTTTATAGACAGAGCAGAGAAGCTAACGTCAGCACATTGTCAGTCAAACAAATGTGGAAGAGATTAGTTGAATACCACTGAACCTTTGTCAAGTGGGGCAGGGGATGTCAGTCTGATCTTAATTTATCCTTGTTAAGGATGTGAGGGAGTTGTGGAAGATTATCTTGGGAAGACATGTCATCTCAATCATCAGGTTTAGGAACCATTGAAAATGAGGGAGGGAGCTTAGTGTTGCAAATTAGTATTATTCAAAATGGAAGAAGGATTTCTCAAAGATAATACTTTCTTAAGATCTTAATACACAGGCATACACAGTTATACTGAGGGAAGGCCAGAACTAGACATAGCCTCAAGACTCAGGGTAGTAGATTTAGGACAGAGATGAGAACAAAATGCTTTTTCCAGAGGTGGTGAATCTGTGGAATTCGCTGCCCATTGAAGCAGGGGAGACTACCTCAGTAAATATATTTGACAAGGTTGGATAGATAAGGAAATTAAGGGATATGGGGAAAAGAGAGGTAGGTGGAGATGTGCCTATCAACAGATCAGCCATGATCTCATTGAAAGGCGGAGCAGGCTCGACAGGCCGGATGGCCGACTCCTGCTCCTATTTCTTTTGTTCTTTTTATCAAATAAGAAAACCAGAAATCTGAATGTACTGGCTCGAATGAGGAGAACAGGTTGGGATTTGGTGTCATGTTGCAGAATAGTGTGTGCTGTTTAAGTAGTTTATGGTTGTGGAATGAATAGACAGAAAATACATTTCATAACAGGAACTTCACAAATGATGATGGCATGTATATTTGGTGTTCTGTTACATTTTTTATGCAAGGCTGGATAGGTTTTGGTCATCTAGCTAGAGGAAGAAAATGATCAAGTTGAATGGGGCACAGAAGAGATTTATGAATTATTGCCAAGATTATGGAAAATGGGTTATTGTGAGAAACTGGAAAATCTAGGCTGGTTTTCCTTGGAGCAAAGGTGGATGAGAGTCTACAAAACCATGAGGGTTGTTGACAAGGTGAGTAACGGTATGCCGAAACGGATGCAGAGATTCAAAGTTCTATTCCTTTGGGGGAAAAAATTACACATAGTTTGAGAAATAAATTTGTTTGTGCAAATTTGGTACCCGTATGCCCAAATTTTAGGCTTAAATTTGTAATAATGTCCTTTCTGTCTCTCTAGACCTGCCAGATTCTCCTCCACATTGTAATGAAGATTTTTATTTGTGTGTTAGATGACATCTCTCTGTGCAATCCTGAAATTTTTTTTTCTACATCTATATCTTTTATATTGACCGATTATTTTGAGGGAGGGAGGAGGATGAAAACCATCATGTAGGTAACTTCTGATTTTTTTTAACAATTTATATTACTATATTAATTTAGATACTGCATGTATGGAGAAAATTTTAAATAAAATATTCTAAAAAAGCTAAGGTGAATAGTGACAATCTCTTTCATACAGTAGGAGAATCTAAAACAAGAGGGCATAACCATTAGGTGAGAGGGATGAGGAGGGATTTAAAGGGGGCATAAAGGGACAATTCTCTCAGATGGTGGTGGGCTTATGGAACGAGCTGCTAGACCAAGTGATGGAGGAAGGTACATTAGCTTCCTTCAAGAAATGCTTGGATAACTAAAGAGATGAAAGGGGATTGGAGGGGGATGGGCTTAATGCAGGCAAGTGAGACCAAAGCAGGAGGGCAAATTGTTCAGCATGGACAAGTTGAGCCTGTTTCCATGCAGTAAGAATATATGACTGTAATTATTCTATTGCACTAAAAAAAACAGCATCATGAAACTAAGTTTTTCTTTGCATTGAGAAACATCCCTCGATGCAATTATTGCAGGCTAAAAATAGATAGATTTTGGATCATTAAGTATAATAATTTCCTGAGAAAGGGCAACAATTCCTGTGCTAATGCCAATGCCCAGAGTTTCCTGTGAAGTGTTTGCCAGCATTTTCTCAACAGTGTTCTAATTTTGGAATTCACATCGTGTCCAAGGACAGAGCCCCAAACACTTGCATCTTCCCAGCGTTCACAATGGGAAATTCCTCTGTGAAATTGACCTTCCTGAGATTCAATAACTGTATTCATTTCAATAAAAAGTAACTACTACAAAGGAGCAAGTCTTGAGTCATTTTTAAATTAAATGATCATTCAATTAATTGTTTACCTGCTTTAATTTGTTATTAATAATTATACTTTGATTAATATTTATTAGTTATTGAATATTAAAGTCATTGCCAATGTTGACATACTCTTGTACTTTGACTGCTGCTTCAATCTTTTGTGTTGTTCAAGTAGCTGCTGTAGAGCTCGTCGAAAGAACCAAAGACTTGTTGATCCAAACCAAGGCTTTTATTAGCAAAAGACCGGAGCTCTTCACAGGTGGTCGACCAGTCCGGAATGATCCGACCTGGCTAGGGACACAACCCTTTAAGGCCCAGACAATACGTGTGGCTTAGCTCTCAGCCAATCGCTGTAAGCACAGTCTAGATACAGTAACTATATACTCTATGTACATTGGTGATAGATCTGTACTATCACAGCTGCCACATTATTGCTGTGGGTAAGCGTTTCTTCAGTCCCCACTGTTAGATAGTGTGTCTGGACTGAAAACCTGATCAGCAAAATCTTGCAAACCTGCTTGAAGCCAACTTGCAGATGAATTTCCCGCCCGAGCATCTGTACATGGTTCATTCATTTCTTTTTTTATTTTAAAATTTAAATGTAAAATTTAAAAATTTAAATTTAGACATACAGCACAGTAACAGGCCCTTTCAGCCCATGAGTCCGTGCCATCCGATTGACCTACTATCCCGGTATGATTTAAAGAGTGGGATGAAACCGTTAGCACCTGGAGGAAACCCGCACAGGGGAGAACATATAAACTTCTTACAGACAGTACCGGATTCCAACCCTCGTAACACTGTAACAGTGTTGCGCTAACCGCTACACTAACTGTGCCAGCCAAAATATGAAAATATGGAATTTTTTGACCAAGATCACAGTATGATTGACAAATAATTACAGATGACAGTATCTATCTAGATTCATGCAAGAAGGAAACTAGATAAAACTTGGACTATTCATCAAGACATTAAATGATTTGTTTATCTCCATTTAGATTTAACACCAACTTTGAGCATAAAATTTACTGTAAAACAAATTGTATTTAATCAAACTTTCAGCATCTTCCATGTAGCAACAAGCAAATCAAAATCACTGAACAAGGCTGAACTAGATGCAAATACAATATGTTTCACTCATTTAATCATAGAATCTAGTGATAAAGTCTAAATGAAAATAGTACAAAACTATTTCTGAACTTTGACAATGACAACCCACAGCATTTGCTTTACATTGTGTGCCTCTTGTCATATTATTTACTCGACCACGAAAGGTCTTCATCCATTTAGTTCACAAATATTGAACGCCATGATTTCCATTGTAGCATGATGAGCTGTGAGTCAAATAATTCATCAATATCAAACAACATTATCAAAATAATGACCAGAATGGCTTCATCACACACATTTGAGAAATTTATATCTCAATTAAAAAGCGCAATGCTGGAGAAACTCAGCAGGTCAAACAATGTACTTTATATAGAACTACTACACGCTCATTAATCTGGCTCCGCCCCATTCTGTGACTGAACCTGAGGCTCCTCCCTCTAGACTTTTGAGTTATTGATAGTGGATCAATACATAGCCAATGTTTTGGGCTTGAGCCCTTCATCAATGTATGAACAAAATGTAGCCAGGCACCCAAACAAAATGATGGGGGAGGAGGAGCAAGGGGGGGGAGAGCAAAGTCCTATAGGCAAAGGGTAATAGGTGGATAAGGGAGGAAGGGCACAGTAGCAAATGGGAGATGGCTTTCTGAATGGAGAGGGAAGGGGGTATGGAGACCTGGAGGGAATAAGACAGAGGGAGAAAGGGAGAATGGGGAGTAGCCTAGCAGATGTTAATGCCATCTGGCTGGAGAGTGCCCAGATGGAAAATTAAGAGTTTTACTCCTCTATATCTTAAGTGCTGAGGCAAAGCCTACCAAAATTCATTACTTCATGCTAGTAAGGTACTTCTTCTCCCTCTCTAAATACAAATGAGATGGACCATCACATTCTAATTTCTTGTAGACATGGGGACATAGAGAAAAACAATCATCTGTGAGTTTTGCTTCAGATTCCAGCATCTACAGTTCTCAATATGATGTACAGTATTTGTACAATCCCACTCAGAAGCCTTAAGTATTGGTTGTGAGAAAAAAAATTTACATTGCTAAACGAAATGCATCGAAGCCCAAGTCCCTGCCTTTATTGCACTACAAAGTTAGCAATTTCAAGCTCAAAGCAAAGTTTGATCTCTGGAGGCTACTGAGATTTTGCCTCAGTATGGGTAATACAACAGAAATTGCATTCAATTGCTGAAACCATCACATTGTGTCTCAACGCATTCCATTGAGATTCCTTTAAATGACCCTTCAGCATTTTCAATCAGGTGCCAATCTGTGCATTTGTATTAGCACATTGGGATATGCTCAATGCTTCGCAGGAAATCAAACAATGAAGAGCAGATGTTGGTCTGCATAAATGAAGCGGGCTATTTTTCTCACTATAGTTCATGATGAGAGCCTCACAATTCACAATAGGAACAGAATTAAAAGCTGGTTAGAGTTAGTATCCATTACTCCCAATTTGAACTTTAATTTTAAAAAAGCTGAAACAGACCATTTATAAAGGGAAATATCCCAATTTACCTGCACAATGTTCAATACGGACTTGAGTATCCAAACTAAGTGTGCAGGAATAGTTACCTAGTTAGCAAAAAGATATGTTATACAGTCCTGAATTTATATTTGGTCATGATCCTGAGCTCTTATTTTCATCAGACCAGTAGGTGTTATGAACGTCAAATAGAAAGGGAAAATGGCCAATATTCACTAGCCATTTCCCAGCTCTGTGAATTATATTTTTTCCTTATTCAGCTGAACTGCATTTTGAAATAAATTAAAAGATCTACTTGTTTATTCTATAATTACAATTTTTTTTTCTGTGATGCAAGTACATTATTGAATAATGAAAACAATTAATGGTGTTAAATGAATCTACCACCTCATCAATAAAGTTCATTTTCCAATCTAAATCTATCTTGTGTAAATAGAAATAAATGACATGTGGCTGTTTTAATATTCCAAAATTGCTATCTAATAAAGGTGAGGTCACTTTAAATCTTTGGTATAAATTAAAGGGATGCATTCCAAAGATGAAGGCAGTGGATAAAATAGTCATGAGAATTTATTCCTAATATTAAAAGTTTGCATTATAGGAGGTTTTTTTTCCCAGAATTCAACGTGCCATCTCTCCATCCCTAAATCCGTCTCTGATTTCCAAGTAATGACTGTGCATTTCCTACCTTGTAGTGATTTTCAACTTAATAGTATGGTGTGTGGAAATATTACTTTAATTTGTGCAAGCAAGAAAAGGTTAAAAAAAAGTTAAAAAAAAAACAAATACCTGTATAGGACTTTTATTGTGGACTCTTTTTCATGTGGTGAGTGACTGCTATACGACTGAACACCAAAGCAGTATAGGAAATATGCAGTAGCTTGACAAACCATTGGATGCTGCAATTGTCAAATGAAGCCTTCTCCGAGGTGGATTAGATAAAATGGCCTTCCAGATCTGTAACTGCATTGTCTTCTCAAATTATTTTATTAGCTATGATTATTGACTTACCCTCACATTTTTGGGCAGAAGATGACAGAAACTGAAAGAGGAATCCAAATCAAGTGTTGATTTATAGAAACAACAGATGAGTCACATCCTGATAGAGTGCTCATATTGAAAGTAAAAGTGGGCAACCTGCACTATGAAGGATGTAAACCTTGCTTTCTATGAGGTTAAATTATTTAGTTTGGCTGAGGGAAACAGCACTCAAAATGTCAAGTCACTACATGCAACAATCAAAGAAGAAAAATTTGAAATTACATAGATAAATGACAGTTTACATCACAGAAAATACCACAGTAAAACAGAGTCGTTCACTCTCTTTCATCAGTCTTCCCTAATAATTCAGAGAACTGTGAAGGGAAAATGGATCATTCAAATACAGACAAGAACAGCTTTTAATTAAAAAAAAATTAAATTTAGACATACAGCAGAACAACAGCCCACGAGCCCATGCCACCCAATTAAACCACAACCCCAAACATTTTTGGAGGGTGGGCAGAAACCGGAGTACCTGGAGGAAATCCATGCAGACACAGGGAGAATTTACAAACTCCTTACAAAGAGCACCTGGGTCACTCGTGCTGTAACAGCATTGTGCCATCTGCTACACTAACCAGGCTGCCCTTGTAGAGTTCTGTAACCATTAAGAATAGAGATGGCTGGTTAAAATTTCTTTCATTTAACCCAATATTTTGTACATAAATTTTACCTGAAACCCAATCTCCATTAGTCATTGAGCTAGTACATTCCCAAAAGTTCTATCTGGAGATTGATAAATGTACTGAGGTGGACAAACATACACAGCCACGTCAAATACCATTTCACATTAGGTACGTACATTTCTTTTACTTAATTAAGGGTTGAGGCTAACGTGACTGTGAGCCCCATCTGATGATTCACAGGTGAACTTGATGTGTCAATCTCATTTGAGAAGGTCCTCCACGTTTTTATCCGCCTTCATCTTCTATCCTCGTTTAAGATATACATGCCCCCCAGCAACCAACCAGATTCTGCGACTTCCCCTTTACCCCCTGGACCGATCATGTGTCTGATTCACAAACACCTGACATATATTATCTCTCCACCCAAATGCCTTTTTTTTGTCTGATGCTGCTCCATTCCCCAGAAACCCTGAATTTAGGCATGATCCTCCTTATCCAATCCCTCTCCCTCCAAAATATTCACTGCATGGTGTGTGACATGGCTGGGCATGCTAGCCCACCTCAGTGCATTCATCAATCTATAGATAGAACTTTTGGGAATGTGCTGTGGCTCTAATTAATGGAGATTGGGTTTCAGGTTTCAAAATATCCTACTACCATGATCAGTGGCCAACCCAAATTTCTTCACCAGCTGTACAGTAAGAAATGATGGAAAAAAGGACCACTGTGAAGTGATATGTAATTACATCACTAGGTCACCAGGGGTCATCCCGGTGACCTTGTATATAAAGCAGTCCAGAGCTACAGTCTAGCCTTCGAGGTTCGTTTTGCAGAGAGACAAGACCTCTTAGTGTACATATTAGTTTATTAAAGCTGTCTTATACTCGCACTGCTGGTGTGGTTATTGTCCGTACATAATTGCACCATTGGGCCACCAGGGGTCATCCCGGTGACCTTGTCTATAAAGCAGTCCAGAGCTACAGTCTAGTCTTCCAGGTTCGTCTTGCAGAGACAAGACCTCTTAGTGTACATATTAGTTTATAAAATTATACTCGCACTGCTGGTGTGGTTATTGTCCGTACATAATTGCACCATTGGGCCACCAGGGGTCATCCCGGTGACCTTGTCTATAAAGCAGTCCAGAGCTACAGTCTAGCCTTCCAGGTTCGTTTTGCAGAGACAAGACCTCTTCGTGTACATGTTAGGTTATTAAAGCTGTCTTATACTCGTACTGCTGGTGTGGTTATTGTCCGTACACACTGTGCACACTTATTGATGCAAATCCTATTCTCCTGAATACTGTGCTTTGGTTCTTATGTTGAGTAGAAGCTGTCAAGGGAGCTTTGCACAAAAACTTTTGTTCATTTATTGTTTCTTTGATGTCCATTTTGAGGTGCAGAATTATTTTTAGGCAGCTAAACCCAGCACATGTATTCAAAGCCAAGACATGGTTCGAAAGAACTGCTGAAAGCCAAATATATGAATAAGACCAAGCCATGTGTTATCATATTGCCACCTAACTTTAAATTTTAAAAAAATATTTAGACAAACAGCACAGTACCAGGCCCTTTCGGCCATGAGCCTGGGCTGCCCAATTACACTGTGGGGCGCTGTTATCCAGAATCAGACACACACAAAGATAAAGACTGTACAACAGGCTTTAATCCACAAAGACTTCCACAGAGCCAGGCTGGCTGTGGCTGCAGCAACTCTGAGTAAGGCCTCGGGAGGCGCAGGCTTATATCCCGGAGGGTGATCGACACCCAACCAGGTGGGGCTTGATCCATTCAGGCCGACTGATTGACAGCCGGCCAGGTGTAGTCCTGTCCCCTTACACTCCTGCAGGTACAGAGGTTGCCCCCTGCAGTAGGCCGGTGATGTACCACCACATATACCCAATTGACCGACACAACCCCAGTACATTTTTGCAGAGTGAGACTAAACCGGAGGAAACCCACGGGGAGAATGTACAAACTGCCTACAGATAATGTTGCACTAACATCAGTTAACCGCCCTGCCCTTGTTATTATTATTTTGTTGAAGGTTATGTATTAATAAACACATGTGGTTAAATTTATTGATGATATGCCACATGGCAATTGTTGATTGAGCAAAGATCTGTCTGCCATGCTGCAAGATGTTACCATATAACCATATACAGCACAGAACAGGCCAGTTTGGCCCTACTAGTCCATGCCGGAACAAATCCCCACCCTCCTAGTCCCACTGACCAGCACCTGGTCCATACCATCCTATAAACCTACAAATTTGATGAATTGTCCTTGCACTTTATTAGGGACTTCAAGGTTCAGATGTTAAATTACCAAACTGGATTCTGCAAGTTAACAGCTTCAAATTTAACTGAACAACAAACTTTGGCAAAGTTATTTATTCATTTTTATTAATGGGTTGCATGATAATTGGTTTTAGAAATGGAGCAAAGTGGTCTTCAGTAGGAAGATCGAGCAAATAATTGTATGCTCAGGACTGTAGGTGATCAGGAGTTGTAGGAGAAATGCATTTCATTGCCCACCAACTCAGGCCAACATGTGTGAAGTCTCACTCCATAAAAAGACATTATTTAAAACTGTTGATCGACACCACATACATCATCTCCACCACTCAGGCACATTGTTTTCCTCTTTTTAAAAAAAAGTTCATATAAAAAGCTTTGAAAACAAATACCAATCATGATTTATACATTTATGACCTTCTCTCAATTTTTTTCAAGGAAGTATGGATTGTTTGTATACAGTCACAAAATGGCATCTGTGCTCCTAAAATCACATTTTTTAAATGTAGACTTGTCAGTAAACACTGATCATTGGGATCAAACGCTGTTGTTGTACTGAGATGGACTACATGAAAAGTGCACACTTATTTGAATGCAATTTCCAGTTGGAAACAATGCACGGTACAGGTAAGGTCTGTTCCAAAGTCTGTTTCTAAATCAAATTTGTAGGTAAGTCGGAACAGGTACATTTAGCATCAGCTAGTCAAATGTTTGTCTCAGTATATAGTATGCAATTTACCTTTCAATGCATATAAAACTACTGGAGTCAATTTCTTGAAGTAGGCCGCAAGGGAGACAACGTGATCCGACTTAAAATGGCAGATGGTGTTCTCCTTCCTGAAGCCGACGAACCGCTGAAGCCACGCGTAGTCCGTTCATAAGTATGAGTCGAACATTCTTAACCCGGGACTGCCTGTGTTTTGCAGCGTAACTCAGAATAGTCTGTGATTGCTAACAGAAATAAACGACAAGAGGAAACTTGTTCTGCTTTCATGCTCTCAACAGAATCCCTTCATATATTCTCTCTCAAAGTATTTTCTGCCTATGACCTTCCGTCACTAGGCCTGACTCACACATCACCATTTCTTTGAATTTCCCACAGCCTCAAATTTATAATTCTTATGTGAGAGTTTAAATTTCAAACACTGACTGTCTTCAAGCCCAGGATCATTGATCACTCTAAGTTTATGCTTTCCAATTTCCTGACCTCCACTCCACCCAATGTACCTGGTCTCCATACTTTGGGGGTGTGAATTTTAATGTGTTTACTTAATTAATGTGCAGATTAACTAACCATAAATCAAATCTCAAAACTCATCTCTGACAAAGTATGGTCCTCTTCTCTAAATATGTGACTAGAGATGTATGTTATTTTGATAATTCACTTGGAAACATTTATTAAATTCTGCCTTCAAATTCCTTCCTACAACTTCAGTGGGATGATCTTCCGTGGCAGATTTTCATGTGCTGTTTGAATGGTTTGACACGACTGGCAGAGAATGTGATCATCATTAGACCCTTTTTTGGGGCAAACAACATGGTAACAATCCCTTTTGGCCCATGAGCCCATGCTGCACAATTACACCCCATTGAACTACAGCCCCTGTATGTTCTGAAGGGTGGGTGGAAACTGGAACACCTGGAGGAAACCCCCACAGTCACAAGGAGTATATAGAAACTCCTGTACAGACAGCGCCTGGTCCCAGCTGCTAGCACTGTAACAGCGTTGCGCCATCCACTACACTAACCAGGCTGCCCTTAACCATAACCATTTACAGAGAGGAAACAGGCCATGTTGGCCTTTCAAGTCCGCACCGGTTCACTGATTTTGTGCGCCCTCTTCAGGCATTGGTGATTTTAAGTGTTGATCAACAGTTTTCTATATGAATTATAAATCAAGGGTGCTTTGGCATGTTTCCCCAGAATTGAAAATGTTGAATAACTGAGTTTTTAAGTACAACTGAATTTAAAAACTAAGCAGGATGCTGAAGGACAATAAATTGGTAAAATAACATTGAAAATACCTAAACTGATGACAAAACCAGTGGATGTTCATTTGGATTGCCCTGCAAAATATGTGAAGGGATGTTGATGGGCAATTAAACTTTATTTAGTCAAACAGGTGTAGAGCAATGCACCAAATTGATCTTTCCCACTAATTCCCATGACTCTCATGTCCAACGTAAACCATACTATGTACTGTACAAGTAGAAAAGCAGGATAGATGGTCATTCCCCATGGGGGAAAGGTCAAATACCAGAGGGCAATAGATTTAAAGTGATACAGCAGAAGTTTAAAGGAGGTGTGTGAAGCAAATGGTATGTGCATGGAACTTGCTCCCAGAGGATGTGGTGGAAGCAGATACAACAGCAGCATTTAAGGGGCATTGATATAACCATATGAACAGGGAGAAGATGGTGGGATGTAGACCATCTGCAGGCAGATCATCTTAAATAAATTGACATTATGGTCGGCACATACTGTGGTGGTAAAAACCATTGTACTGGTTGGCCAGCCCCGATATTGTAACTCCTCCCCCTCCAGGATCTCTGATGTTGAGAATGGATCCGTAAATGCGTAATTTTTATATTTACATACATTTTTAACTAAAAATTTGATCGTATGTACAGTTGGCCATCAGTCACATAGGTTGTAAGTGGGGGTCTTCGTGTATTCCAATGAGGAATTATTTGGTCTCTGTTCACTCAGCACAGTCAAGCACTTCATGTGAAGTTTAAGATACAGTGGCACCTTTTTTCCAAGTCCATTTTTTTTTCCCCCAGAGACAAAGCATTTAACAAGCACTGGTTCTAACAGAGCAGCTACAATTTTTTTTTAACCGACATGTTGATTTTCAAGATGTAAATCAAAATAAATCCCATTGGACATCACAGGGATTAAAGGAAAATTGGAATTTGTACTCTGTTGCCTGGTAACTGCTATAATCTCAGAAGATTTTAAACACCTGGTTATCAGATCTTCATGGTTAAAATACAAGGCTGAAACTTAACATATAATTACAATTAATTCCAAGACCCCTGTGACCCAAACCATTGCCACAGTAATTTCCTTGTGTACAGGGGTAATTCATCTCCTTGCTGAATTTATTTTGCATCAGAAAATGAAACAACACAAGAGATTTGAAAGACTATGACATCAATGTGCAAATAAAGAATAATGTTGCATGCAAGCTTGGACTCTTTTCTCAGAGGTTATAAATATGCCAAGAATTAAGTCTTAGGTTCCAATACAATATTAAATTTCCCTGTAAAATTTTAATTGCTTTTGAGAATGTTAAGCAGTTCTCCATGTTTAAAAACTTCCCTTAGATTAGAGATGATGCTGTTTTAATTGTTCTTTTAATTGCAGCATGGTAACAGGACTTTCTGGGACATGAGCCCATGTTTCACAAATGTACCATTTAATCTACAAACCCTGTACATTTTGAGGAGTGAATGGAAACCAGAGAACGCAGAGAGAAATCCATACAAACATTTAAACTCCTTACAGACAGTGTCAGATTTAAAACTGGGTTGCTGGAAATAGCGTTGCCCTAACTATGTTTAATTGATAAAAAGATGAGGACCATCATCGCAGCAAATGATTGCATTTACAGTACTGAGTACTGTAAATTTAGAGCTCTAATTTTTTTTTTCTCAAAAAAAGCTATAACTATTGGGATTCTTTTCTATTCAATATGGCCCTGAGAATCAGTCGCAAAGTCAAACTGAAAGCATTCATTGTCATTCTATTTCATTCTGACCTGCCTCAAGTGCAAGTAGCAGAAAATGCACCTTGCAACTAACAATCCAACCATTGGGTGGAAAAACCCACCGAATCTTCAAGAAGCCAAAAATACTCCAGCCAAATAGTACAAATTTGGACTTCAGTGTTCTCTAAAGGGGCTTCCCCTGAACCAACTTTCAAAATTCATCCACCAGGTGACAATCAGCTGACTGACAAGGGGCTGAGCAGTCAGAGGACTGCTCAGGCTGTGGGCTTCAGGAGATCGGCTCATGGAAACCGCGTACCAGGAGCAGGATTCACGAGGGTGGCAACCATGGCTCTTCTAGCATTGACAGCTTCTTAATTATATTGTGGGAGGGGGGAAGGGGGGGTTCAGAACCAGGGTTTGGGTGCCTGGAGCTCGGGTTCTGAAATTGATGAGAAACCTTGTGACTATGAATGAGCAGTCGCATTGAAGGAGGTGGAAAGATCCACAGACACTCTCAAGAGACTCGCTTTTGCTCCACTTGATCGGGACATTGGACTAATGACGTCTCATTGCATGCTTTCTGAGTATTTACATTCATGATCATGAACCTTGAACTTTACCAGAAATCCATTTAAAGAAAGTAATGTGTATGCAACCAGTGAAAGTGAAAAATGGGACAAAAAATATAATTATTAACATCAAGTGACAGCTGTGAACGCGGCTCACTCCAGAAAGAATAAGCTCAGACTTAATGTTTTCACATGCTTGACAATATTAGTAATATCTCCACTCGAGTGAAATAATAATGATTCCAAAATTTGCAGTTACTTATGTCACATGCCCATAACAGCAATGACAAGTTAATGACAGGAGTAGCAGGCATTGAGAGCTGCCTTGGGTTCACTGAATATGTTTGAAATATGCAGCTTTCAAAAAATTCAATACAATATTTTAGGTGCCTATCCAGGTGATTGTTAAGTCTTGTCTCTCTATTCTGATCTGTACATCGTGTAATTGTAACATCACCCACAACTGATCAGCTCTTCCCTGCTTCAACAAGAAAAACCTTGTAGATGCTGGAAAACTCGAGCAACTAAATGCTGGAGGAACTCCATAGGTCAGGAGGCATCCATGAAATGGATGTTTTAGTTTGAAGTTTCTTTTGTCGGCCTGACCTGTAGAGTTCCTCTGGCATTTAGTAGGTTTTTGAAGTTCAAATTGACTTTCAGAGGACAGAGATGATATTACATACAATTCTTAGATTCTTTTTCTTGCAGAATTTCTTTTCATCAGTAAATGTACACTGCACTCAAAAAAATTCATATGCAAAAGGGAGGAATATAAGCAAAGAAATGTAAACAAACTAACAGCACAATACAGCAAAATATAGATATTTAGTAATAATTAACATGCAAAGCAAGTCCTTAAGTGAGTCTCTTGTTTAGGAGTCTGAAGGTGGAAGCATAGCAACTGTTCCTTAACCTTGAGGTACAAGTATTATACCCCTTTCCTGATGGCAACAGTGAGAACAGAGCATGTCCTGGGCGGTGTGGATCCTGGATGAATTCTACTGCTCCCTGATGATAAAGTTCCACGCAGATTTTCTTGGGCAGAGTTTTGTCTGTGATGTACCTTTTGCAAGGCTTTCTGCTCAGAAGTATTGGTGCCCCAGACCATGATGCAGCTGGACAGCACACTTTCCACTGGACATCTGTAGAAATTTGCCAGGGGTTTTCGATGCCATACTGCACCTCCGCGAACTCCTGAGGATGTAGTGGTGCTTATGTTCTTTATTCACGACGACACAAGTACGCTGAGTCCAGGAAATGTCCTCCAAGGTAGTAACTCCCAGGAATTTAAATTTGCTCACCCTCTCCACCTCGGATTTCCCCAATGATCAGTGGATCATGCATCTCTGGTTTTTCTTTCTTGAAGTCCACAATCAGCTTCTTGGTTTCGGTAACATTGAGTGCAAGGGTATTATTCGTCCACCATTCAACCAAGTTTT
The DNA here is from genome assembly GCF_036971445.1 of Narcine bancroftii. Lineage (NCBI taxonomy): Eukaryota > Metazoa > Chordata > Chondrichthyes > Torpediniformes > Narcinidae > Narcine > Narcine bancroftii. The sequence continues at coordinate 89,103,798 of NC_091480.1, forward strand.
CAATTTCCGTCCTATATGCTGACTCAGCACCTTTCTTTATACAACCCACTATAGGCCTGTGGCTGCAGAAGGCAAATTTGAATGGAACTCAGAGAGGACCTGATATGCTTCAATACCAGCCTCTCAAAACACTTCATCATTGTGGATTTGAGTGCTATTGGATAGTAGTTTTTTTAAGCACACTTCTTATGCACTGTTACGACTGAGACCAGTTTGAAAAAGATGGGTAAACACACCCTATTAGAGTGAGATGTTTAAGATATCCATGAAACCATTGGCCTGTTGGTCAGCACAGGTTTTGAGCACTCGGCCAAGTATTTTCCTTCGATTCTCTCTCTTGAAGGTAGCCTCCATGACACCCTCAGATACTGACAGAAGAGTTGCATAAGAGGACGTGGGGGTGAGCAATGGTTCTTCCTTGTTCTGGTAGTCAACTCGGGTGCAGAAGGCATTGCGTGATCTGGGAGTGAAGTTTTGCCATCTCCTATTACACTAGATTTGATTTTGTAGCAAGTTATGCCATGTAAACCCTGCCACAGCAGTTGGGTTTCCATTCTCACCCAGAATCTCCACTTCATCCAGGAGACAGCTTTCTGTAGGTTGTACCTGCTCCTTGTGTAGTGTTCTGGATCTCCAGACTTTAATACCTGCAATCCTGCTCTCAGTAAGTTCTGGGTTTCATTGTTCATCCAGTGATTTTGCTTGGGGGAAAACCCTGAATGATTTGGTGGGTCACACTCATCTGCAGCTATTTCGATAAAGTCTGTAATGGCCCCGGTCCAATCATAGAGATTCTCAGCTGAGTTCTTGAACACCTACCAATCCACTGACTCTTCAATCTCCAGCACTTTCCTCCTTGTTGTCTTGGTGTTCATGGGAAGAATGGCTAATATACTGATGGGGTGACAATAGACAATGACTTCAGGAAGTGAGAAGAAAAACTTCACATCGAAGGAAATCTACTTCAGCTTGTTGGAGCAATGTTTAAGGTGAATCCTTGACATGGATGCAAAAATTATAACAGCCAAAGGCTCTTCTTTCATGTAGTGATACAAACTACAAATGGCTGAATCCTCATTTCAAGCTTATTTTTCTAACATTTTATTAATGAACTAGTCTATGTAATGATTTGAGTTTAATAAATAATGCTATGTGAATGTTGGATATTTAATTAATGACTATCAATGGAATAGTAGCAAAGGAAATAAATCTATTTAATGATTTAAATTATGATTGCTGTAAACTTTATAACAAGTCCATGCTGTCCAATTAACCTATACCCCCCAATATGTACTAGAGGGCCAAAATGGCCTTTTACCATGCCGTACGTTTAAATTAAAAATTAAAATGTTGCCCACCTTGGAAGGATTACTTGCTATAAATTAAAGTTTGCCAATCATCTTTGGTTTGTGGCTGCTCACTTTATATAGTTGAGGTGTTCATTGGAGCACTAATGCAGGTTTAACAGAGTTCTTCGAGATTTTAGATAGTATGTCTGGTGACATATGACCCTGGTCAATAAGTATTGCTAATGGGAGATGTACTTACTACAACCGAATCTAACAATGGATATCTTACTGAAATGTGGATACTCAGGCATATACTTCTGTTAGACCAAGTCCTCAAAACCAGAGCAACTGCTAAGGATAATCTGCAGGACCACAGCAGTTTTACATGCTAACTAGGCATATTTTGCATGTATAAAAGGCAAAATATTCATAGCAACAAACATTTTGATACTTCTAATGAGTAAAATTACATTTCCTGCTGAGTTCCCACGTGTTTCCCTATTTTTTTCCTCATCCAACAACTCTGACTTAAAGGAATAAAAATAATTTTTAATTCAAATTTAAATTCCAGTGTGATTCCTGAGACATCTTTCAGAGAAAAGTTGTATTCTTCGACAAAGATGCTTTGTACCATTCATAGACCTTAAATGTCATCCCAAAGATGTGTAGGTTGTTTCTCATTCTGTACTTATTGCCTACTAGATATTTTAGCATGGATTCTTCAAATTCTCCAACACAATCCAAACAGAAGACTTTGGACCTGCATTCAAGGCAGAGGAATGTGAGATTGTTTTATGGTGTTACTGCAAACCATTTTCTGAGTTCAGTTCATTAGCGTATGGATCATAGAGGTTGACCATAAATGGACAATGGCCCTTTCCTTCATAGTAAAGGATCCCACTGGTCACACTTCTATCCACAAGGAGTGGCTGTTCACTAGAATAAGGAAGTTCGTCCAATCCCATCAGGCAATAATCCAAGACCATTTGGAATGGTCTTAGAGTCATGGCTGAAGTGGCAAACAAAGAGGTAGGAATCTTAAAGTCTTGGTGGATTAAAAATGCATTGATATGTTGCTCTGCTCCATGCCAGTAAATATATCCAACTGCTGTCAGCTGCTTACGTGCAATGCCTTGCCACTGGGCATGGAGCAGATTTACGATGTGCCCTTGCACTCTGGGTATAATTACATAGTCTCTTCTTAACACACCTTTGATTTGTGGACAATTCTTTTTATCTGCAATGGAAAGGTCCTTTGCCCTATATGTAGTTCAAGCTGACTGATACGTTTCAGAGGAGATTATTAATTTCTCGACACAAAGGGGTAGGCTGGGGAGAGCCAGATGAAGAGATTTACAAAATATACAACAAGCTCAAAGGGCTGAATGCTCTCCCCTTCCTCCTATTCGTCTATGTTTAAATGTTTATTCCTAAATGATTAGCTAGGATTTGTGGTCAGGCCGAGCAAGATCCAATGAAAACAAGTAATGCAAAGTTGATGTGTCCTGAATTTTCATCAACAGATAGGCATGTGGCTTAGATCCAGAGCAAGAGTGCCATCAGCTCCAATTCTGCAAATGGATTTTTCACATAAAAATCTCCTTTTTGCTTATGAAATAGTAGATCAAGAATATCTTGGTGCTCACCTATATTGACTCTTACCAATTAACCACTGCGGCAGCTGAAGCCCAGCTTCCATCCTTCCTAAGCTACTGGTGAAGAAGCTTTAACACTGTCGCAACATCTGGGAGGCAGCTGCCTTTGGCACAAGGAGACAAGATCTACGTTGTTTTCTGATCTGTAGGCATTTGACACTGCTACCATTTCTCCCTGACGTACTGCAACCCATTCTCATAACGTTGGCCCAAGATTCACAATAGCTTTTGCCAGGAAATCAAATGCACACTGTGTCCATGGAACAGCTAGACAGGGCCTTTAAGCATCCCAATTTGCAGTAGCAACCAGTAGGTTTTATTGATTACAGAGGGAAAATAATCAGGTCCATGGGTGTTCATTAGGGGCCAATTTTACCCATGTAATAATTTTGTGTATACCAATGTATTCATAATTAAAACACACTCAGTAACTTGTTTGACCCACATAGAGTTGGCCATGCATACAAGACAAGTTATGTTTCTGAAGATAAACTATATTCTAGGATATAGTTGGGGGACATTGTTCACCATTGATTGTTCAGTTACACCTGATCACCACAGACATGTACAGCAGGGTGGGTTCCAAGTGGGGGAATTTGTCGGCATTGTCCCCCCCCCCCCCGTGAGACATTGTAAACCCCCCCATCTGCAGCCCTAGTGTCACTATGTCATTAGTGTCACTAGCATCTAGTCACTCATCTCCGTGCAATATAAGCAGCGTGTTTGTTCATTACGCCGGAGGGAGAGGGAGGTATACAGAGGAGATTCATGGTAGGTAGGTAGGCGGGACAAGAAACATCTCCAGAGAGTTGTTAACTCTGCCTGCGACATCACAGGCACCAGACATCGCTCCATCGAGGACATCTACAAGAGGTGATGTCTTAAAAAAAAGTAGACTCTGTCCGCAAGGACCCCCACCACCGAGGCCGTGCCCTCTCCACTCTGCTACCATCGTGATAAAGGTACAGGAGCCTAAAGATGAGCACTCAGTGGCACAAGGCCCCGCTGCCAAGAGATTCCGGAATAACCACAGACACGGCCTCACTTTTCATGCCCTATTTTGTTTTCTTTTTAATTTATTGTTAGAAAAGTGATTTATATGAAAGTTTTCTCTATGTTGTTGCTGCAAAACCCTGAATTTCATGACTTGTTCATAACAATAAATCCTGATTTTAATTCTGATTCTGGGATCTTGCTATGCTTCAGTCCATGACAAAGTAATTTGCTAATTTTTAAAATTTGGCTTTTTAATGTTGATTGCGTCCTTGAAGTTGTTATTCTTTTTGTTTCTTAATTGTAGCATAACTACTACTTACAATTCGTCTTCATTCATTTCAATAGTTGGCTGAGCACTCTTCCTTGCCATTCTGTCTGCATATATTCTGCTTTGCCTGCCTTTGCAAACTCATCTCTCCGCACTTCACAAATTTTCTTCTGGGGTTCCCAAAACCACTCAGTTTCACCTTCCGAGCTTTATATCCCTCAATTCTCATTGCCAACAGTGTATTTGCATTTTCCATTTAATTGCAGAATAAAATATTGAACAGACAAGAATCAGGGGTTACAGCCAAAGTGGCCACTTATTCCATAAGTACAATAGAACCATAGAACAGTATGGCACACAAAGCAAGCCTTTTGGCCCTTCTAGGCTGTGCCAAACTATTATTGTCTAGTCCCACTTACCCATCCCATAGCCCTGCATGCCCCTCCTATTCACATACTTATCCAAATTTATCTTAAATGTAAAAATTGAGCTCACATTCACTATTTCAGCTGGCAGCTCGTTCCACACTCCCAGTGTGAAGAAGTTCCCCCGAGAGGAAGTGGTTTCTCCAGGACCATCTCTGGACTCTTCTCCAAATGATCTTAAACTGTCACTTGGGACTGAGGATGACTTGCTCCCACTTTGGTTTTGTGGGTGACTGATGAGGCAAAAGTGGGAATGACCAACTCTTCCACAGATGGGTGGTTAGTTTGTGAAGTGGTGAGCTCCTTTTGCTGTTTATGGAGGGATCTTGTCTATTCTTGATACATGGACTCAATGTTCCCAACATAATCCCAAATGCTCCTTTTCCCCCTCTTCGAGCTTTCATGTGACAGGGATCAGCAAGTAATTTTGCATTTTTTCAAGAACGCTTTGAACACTTTTTTTTAAATCTTCTGTCCATCCAGTAATGTCTGCCTGTGACCAAGGTCAACATAGAATGTTGGTTTTAAAAATGTCTCATGTTCTACACTTCAAACAATATCGTCAGTCAAACAGAAGAGGTGACACTGTTGAAGCAAAAGCTGTGTAAACTCGGATGCTGTCTGTTTATCATCTACTTTAAAAATAACCTTGTTATCAGGTCACAATCTGACCAACCCTGGACAATCACATTCTGATTCATGCTGCAAAAGAATATTTAATAAACTGCATGGTCCTGCAAGTTTAATTCTCCAGAAAATATCTCTTACATTTGCGATAAAAAGCTGTGAATTTCATTGCAGATTAAGATAGGCATCATATTCTCCACACTCTGCATTGTGGGCTAACCCTTTAAATTAGGTAGATTTTTTTTATAAAGCAGGGGAATGAATGGACATGGGGAAAAAGGCAAGTAGGTTGTGGGGGATGAGCCCATCATCAGATCAGCCACGATCTCATTGAATGGTGGAGAAGACTCGACGGGCCGGACAGCCGACTCCGGCTCCTATCTCTTATGTTTTCAGGTTCTTAACATTAATAATTGGTAAGGCTCTGAAAGTTAATTGAAGACAGAAGATATTTTTAACACTCATCTCCCCTGCTATAGATAAGAAATTTTTTAAAAAGAGAAAAGATAGCAAATGGGTAAGCAGAGGAAGAAAGAGAATGAAAACCCCCACCGTTTCCATTATGCACTGTTCGAACTTAGAGTGAGACGCAAGTGCCTTTTGACATTGTTTTGCTCTGCACAAACAGGGAAAATTGCAAATATGTGTGTAACAACTTTAAATGCAAATCATTAGATCTGTTTTATTATAAAAGCTGTCATCATTCATATTTCTGACATTTAATCATTACTAATTACACACTCAGCCAAACTGAATTATGACATTTCTTTGTCATTTATTTCCATAAGCTTCAACTTTTCTTTTGAAAGGATCTGCCAAATGAATTACTGAACAGTCAGGAAAATGACTGTTACTTCTGGATTTATTTTCATGTTTAAGAATAGATTTTCACAGTGGGTTTACTGAGGTAATAATGATGCTGAATAAGCCTAGAACAACGCTGTCACAATTACAAAAGCCCTTTCTGTGAATTTCTGAACAAAGTCCAGCGACGTATCAGCTTGTTTAGGAGTTTATTTCAAGATGAATGACTCTTGTAATATTCGGCACTCAAGCTAATAATGAGATTATTGCTTCCATCAAGCAAAGCTCCAACTAGGGTAGCATTTGTGATACCATTTAATTTAAAGTTTTGAAAAATCAACCAATGCAGAGGTGATTGGTGTGTGTGTGTGTGTGTGTGTGTGTGTGTGTGTGTGTGTGTGTGTGTGTGTGTGTGTGTGTGTGTGTGTGTGTGTGGGGGGGGGGGGGGGGGGCACGCGCCTTAGGGATGGCCACCATCCCAAAGTGTCCAACCTGAACACCATCCCAAAGTGTCCAACCTGAACACCATCCCAAAGTGTCCAACCTGAACACCATCCCAAAGTGTCCAACCTGAACACCATCCCAAAGTGTCCAACCTGAACACCATCCCAAAGTGTCCAACCTGAACACCATCCCAAAGTGTCCAACCTGAACACTTTGGAGCAGAATTCAGCCCATCGAGACTGCTCCACCATTCAAATCCTGGCTGATTTAGGTTTTTCCTTTCAAACCCATTCTCCTGCTTTATCCCCATAACCTTTGGCACCCTTACAAATCAAGAACACATCACCCTCTGCTTTAAATATCCCCAATGACTTAGTCTCCACAGCTGTATGTAGGAATGAATTTAACAGATTTTCCACCTTTGACTAAGGAAATTTCTCCTGTTCTAAGGGATGTCCTTTTCTTCTGAGGCTATGCCGCCTGGTCATAAACTCTCCCATCACTGCAAGCATCTTTTTCATGTGCATTCTATCCAGCTCATTCAATTTTCAGAATGATTCACCCCCCCCCCCCCCCCAACCCATCTTTCTAAACTCCATCGATACAGGTCAAAGAGCCATCAAATGCTCCTCATACATTAACCCTTCCATCCCTGGGATTATACTCATCAATCTTCCCTGGAAACTCCAACGCCAGCACATCCTTCCTCGAATAAAGAACCCAATACTACTTACAATAGTCCAATCATGTCAAGTTCAACTACGTTCCAAAGCTATGTTTTATACAGCAAAATAACAATAACATTTCAATCGACAAGGGTAACCTGAACCACTCTGAACAGAGGGTCTTAGTTAAAGTGTATTGGTCGGATGGAAACATTATGAACATCAGTACATTAGGGTCTCTTCCAAATGTTGGTGAAGGCAAGTACTGGAGTTCTATTCAGTGAAAAATTATAGATTTTGACCCAATGCCGATGAAGGAACTCTGATTTATTTTCATGCCGTGATGCTGTGTGTTCGATGTGAACCTACAGACTGGAGCTTAACACTTGCCTATTCCAAACCAAACACAAGTGGCTTTAACCAAAACTAAATGCAGAAAACTGACTGTACAGTAGTTTGAAACCTTAAGAAGGAAGAACTGTGGTCAATGTAGTTTAAATGAGGAACATAAGTACGTCAGACAGTGTGAAGTTGAAAGCTTATTACACAGAAGTCTCACACCAGGAAGCATCCTCACTTAAAACACTAAAAGGTGCTATCTATCTAAGAATGTTTTCGTCTTTGGTTAGCACATCGGTTGGGGGGCATTGTTGGTGTAGCACATACATGTCAAACTCAGGCCCGTGGGCCAAATTTGGCCCGTGATATAATTATATTTGGCCCGCAAGATCATATCAAATATGTATTAGAGCTGGCCCGCTCAGTATAGCGCATGCACAGCTAATACTACAAATCCCAGAATGCTTTGCAAATGCGTTGGCGCCAGCCCGTCAGCCCGCTAATCGCTCCCACCTCCTCTCTTTACTTTCGTTAGCATCTGCGACCTGTCGCCTAACTCACATATAATAAACCCCTTACGAAAAATGGCCAAACGAAAGACAGAAAACAGGACCTTTCAAGGCAGGTGGGAGGCAAACTCTGACCCCAGAGTTTGATGAACTTGCATCTAAGAAGAGATGCCAAGTATCTGGTTTAGACCCAGGTGCATCAGAGTAAATCACAATGGAGCAAGCTAAGCTTGGATTCATATTTTCTTTGGTTAACTTTGGACTGTTCATAGTTGAAAGATTGGATTTTCATTGAAGCAAGTTGTTATTTTTTTGACTTGTTGGCTTGTGAAAAAAAATACATTTAAAAGGAGCTTAAAGGCTATAGAGAAATATTATTTATTGAATATTTTATTTCTCATTTGTTAATGCTTCTTCTGGAAAGAGTTTAACCAAAACTATTATTAAACATTTATTTTAATAAGAAAAAGTTTAACATTACATATGTTGAAAGAAGAGAAAACATGCAGATGTTGTTGAAAATTTTCAATAAATATTTAGTTCGACCCTCGACTTAGCCCAGGTTTTTAATTTTGGCCCTCTGTGAATTTGAGTTTGACACCCCTGGTGTAGCGGTTAGTGTCAAATCCCATGCTGTCTGTAAAGAATTTGTACGTTCTCCCTACGTCTGTGAGGATTTTTCCTGGGGGCTCCGGTTTCTTCCCACTGTTCTAAATGTACCGGGGTTGTAGGTTAATTGAGTGTAAATTGGGTAGCACAAGCTCATGGGACGAAATGGCCTGTTACTATGCTATATGTCTAAATTTAAATTTATAATATAAATAATGATCTGATGAACCAAATTTTCCTATTCCACCATCTGTCTTCCCTCATCGGTCATCAGATCTCCTCTTCTCTCTGAACAATCACAGTAAGGAATATGTTATATCCTTCTTTTACTTTTCATCATCATTTGGCCTGGGTTTCCCCAGCAAAGTTGCACAAAGGAATAATTGTTGCTTTCCTGTGTCCATCAACAACACTACCACCTCCAAACTACTGCAGTAGAGTTTTCAACCCAAATGCGCCCAAGACCTTCAATCATGCATCAGCTTCATTCATTCATGACCAGTTTCATGGACCTCCTCAGTCAATACCACTGGCTGAACCAGATAATTTACAGCACTGTATCATACTTACCCTTTGAGTTGAGCTCCTGACCCCATGAACCTTTCCAACCTTTTCCATCCTTACCATTCCTTTAAACCTGTCTGTTGAAATTCTCATCCATGTTCTAGGTCTGGTGATCTCCCAATGTCATCCTCTTCTCCATCCAACATAAACTTTATGAAACAGGAGTTCGACCACACTGGTTTCCACATCATAGGAAGGATGTGCTTGTGCTGAGCAGTGAAAAGGACATTCATGAGGATATTTAAGGGATTCGAGGGTTTTGGTTATGGAGTGAGATTGGATTGGCTGGGTTTGTTTTCTCTGGAGTGAAGGAAGCTGAGGGGTGACGAATGGAGTTCAGCGATGGTCTGTCCTGGGACCCTTGCTCTGTGATTTCTGTAAATATCATGGATGAAGATGTGGCAGGATGGCAGGCACATGAATGAAAGAAAAATGGAGAGTTATGAGATAGGGAAGATCTTGTTTTTTTTGTAAAGATAGGTCGGTGCAACATCATAGGCTGAAGGACCTGTACAGTGCTGCAATGTTCTATGCTCCAATTATGAGAGGTAGAGTCAGGGTAGGGAGTCATGTTCTTTTTCCATTTAAGGTATTTCAAAAATAGAGAACATTGGTACATGGTGAAAGCAAGTTTTGAGGAGTTTGTTTCTTTTTTTTTTAAAAACACTGGGAGTGATTAATACCTGGAAGTTGCTGACAGAGGAGGTGGAACCAGATACATGCACTATGTTTAAGAGATGTTTAGATGTGCACCTGAACAGGCGAGGTGTAGAATGAGATAGACCTAATGTGGGCAAATTAAATTAATCAATGACCAAAAAGGTTGGCATGGACATGGATGCGCTTCCGCGCAGTGTGGCACAGCAGAGGGCACGCATCCGCGCAGTGTGGCGCAGCAGAGGGTGCGGTTCTGTGCTGTACAACTCTAAGTTCTCTCCTAGTTCCCATTTCACAAGTCCATTCTCCCATCAACCTTGCTCACTGGTCCACATTAGCTCCCAAGACAAACAAAATCTCAAATGTGAATTGTTTTGCTCTATTCCATCTCCAAAGAATCTTCTCTTTTCTTCCCAATGACCCCGACTCCTTATGCATCCACAATATCTGCACGCCACCATGTGTCAACATACCTTCATGGCCCTGCCCCATATTCATTCTTTGTTCCTCCATACACAAATGCAACTCTTAGTCACTCCTCCTTCTCTGGTTAACGGCTTTGACTGTACTCTTGTAGGTGAGAGGGTGCCAAGGCTTCCTGCTCATTCAGAGGGGTGCATCCGGAGTGCGGATTGCTAATGGTTTGGACTGAAGGCTGCAGAGACTGTGGGATAGCTGGGGGCGAAGCCATGGACACTCAGCGACTCTGAGGGAATTCCCTTTTGCTTCCCTTTCTCTGACAGCAAGGAGCACCAGTCAATTTCTGTTGATGCCAAATCTTTGTCTGCCTTCCAGTAGCATCTCTTTTTTGACAACAAAAATGTTTTTTTTTCTAAAGTATGACTTAAAATTTCACTCACTGTCAGTTGCACTGAAAGGTAATGTTAGTAGTTTGCAATCTGTTGCAGTCAATAGAATAAATGTTGTTGGCAGATGATTGGCATTGTAGCTTGCTTAATGTTACTGACCAAGGAAAGGCATGAAAATTGCTGCAGGGAAATGGTGACTTAAGCAAGCATGGATTGTCTGGACTTTACCCCCATCTGCTGTTCAGAATAGGTATAACATGACTGGATTATTTGTTGTGGGAACAAATGCCACAAAATCTTGGTTGTCATTCATTACAAAATAGTATAACCGTGCAACTTACTTACTGCAGCACAAATAGTGCAGTCAGTTTAAAGTATGTGAGAACTTGTTTACCTTTGAATGCATTGACAAACAGTAAGAAAGTAAAATAAATGGAGTCTCAAAAAAATGACCTCTAACCTCAATGACCCTCATCATCCAGGGAACCAGCGGTTCTCAACCTTTTTTTTCCAATCTAAGGCCCACCTGGCTTCTGGCCTAACATGCCATGGCCCACTAGTGGTGACTGAGCAATATTTTCAAGTCAAAGGCATCTCTGTAAGAAATACATCTTTGTCTAATATGAAGTATTTTATTAAACATTTTTAAAGAAGTCTCTGTAATCTATAGCCCTCTAGTTGGGAACCACTGATCAGGTCAAGCCCTCGTCATCCTGAAGACAAGCACTGAATGGTATAAAAACAGCTTCTTCCCCTCTGGCCTCAGATTTCTGAATAGACAAACCATGGTCACAACGTCACCTCTCTTATTTTTGGACTAATTTATTCATTTTTTTTTTTTTTTAAATATGATTTATAATGTTTGCATTGTGATGTTGCCACAAAACAACAAATTTTGTGACGTGTTCATTACAATAAATTCTGATTCTGAAAGCAAACAAACAGAACGAATCAATCAACAGTAGGAAAGTTAACCAACAGACAGAATTGACAAGCAAACATCCCAGATGTGTGGAGAGCAGAGCATCAAATAATGGCCACATTTGAAATATTTTGAACTTTTGATATTTCAGGAAAAGATGGAAATTGAGAACCAATTCTTCTAAAGGGTAAAGTCAGCATTTTCACTGTTCAGTGAAAATGCTAAAGCTGGTGTTTCTAACCTACTGTGCCTTGGAAATAGACAAGAGAAAGATTTTGTGTCTTCACTTTACTGTAAAAATTTGGGATGCCAAGTCAAGTCACCTTTATTTGTCGTTTATACATGGTATACATGGTAAAGACAAGATAGCGTTTCTCCAGGACCACAGAGCAGATTTACATAAATACAAGTTAAAATATTAAGACGTGTACAATAAAAGTTCACATAGGTTCTGGAAATTCAGGAGATTGATGGCTTGAGGGGGAAAAAAAAACCTGTTGTCCAAACTGAATGCTAGGGCCTGACTGCTATGGTATCACCTACCAGATGGCAGAAAGAAGTTTACTTGAGGGGTGTGTGAAGTCCTTCACTATGTTTATTGCTTTCTGCATGCATCATGTGTTGTAGGTGTCCGTCATGGGAAGGAAAGAGCCCCCAGTGATCTTTTCTGCTGATTTCGCTTTCGTCTGACGGTTGGAGGTGGTACAGCTTCCAAACCAGGTGGTGATGCAATTGCTCAGAATGTCAATTGATGGTTCTGTAGGTTCACAGGATTGTTTATACAAGTGCATTACAATGACATCAGTGCTTGCTGGCTAATACCCCAACCTTCTCTGCTGCTGAGGTTTAAAACAATGATATTGGGGTTGGGATGATGTTTCAGCATTCTTGTTCTTGGAAATTTAATTGCGATGGAGTTGCTGAACCAACACACAAAATCAACCAAAATATATTAAAAATCAAATGAGTGAAACATTCATTCTACTTGGGTCTTCCATTGCTTTCCACGTGAGCCCAGGAGTCAAATTGGTCCCGAAAAGGGCCCACGTGCAAAATTGGCCAAATTCCAGGTCTGAGTGGGGAGATTCTACTACTGTTTTGGAAAGTTCTTCAAATTGTGCTATATTCTTTCACATAGGGGAATGAAAAGGCATGGCTTTCTACCTCTATTCATTTTTTAAAATCCATTAATCAACTGAGAAAGTGACAAATGTACTTCAGTGAACTTAAGTGGTTTTGTAAAGATTCATTTAAAAAGTTGCTAAAAATCAGTTGTCAGCCTGAACAACCACATTAAAAATATATATTTTTGTTAATGAAAGTCAATAAAAAATGTCTGAGGCCAATATATTGACCAATATATTTTCTATTAAATTGAATTTTTTTTTAAAATGATCACGTCACATTATTCTGCCTGGTTAACACTAGTTCAAGGAAAGTTTTAAGACTGTAATTATGCAAATCAGGTTTAATGGAAGCTTAAGCTGCATTTTGGGACCAATTTCCTAATTATGGCCAAAGTGGAAATTCTATCCCAAAATACACAAATAAATGTCTGTGTTTTCCAGTCTACATTACTTCAGTTCTGGCAGAAGCCCGCACCATAAATTCCAAGTAATTATTGTACTTGCGTCACATTTGGGTCATTGAAAATATCCCTCAATACTGCACGTACAAAAGCAAATAAATCATTTCAGGTTAGATGCTGCAGGTATCCATCACTCAATTATGGTGAAACGTGTAAAGCACATCAGCACACTTGTATAAAATGGTGTCCCCTTCCCACTCCCCTCTTCCAATTCTCATCACGCAAGGATAGAATGCAAGAGTCCCAACAAAGCTAATAGAGTAAAAAAAACCTCTGGGTATCTGGAACCTATGGGGGATTAGTAGATGCCGGATAAGAGCATTTTCCGGTTGCTTGAGATTTATTCTTACATTGCCTGACTAATACACCTGCATGAATACTAAACAGTTTAAAAGACCAAAAAAAAAACATGATATTGTACTTACACTGAACAAACTTCATGAATATATAGACCCTTAAAACATTTTACTTTATTTCAGTCACATTCTTTGAAAATATTTAACCGTCACTGCATCTCCCCCTGAACGGAGCAGCTCAAAAGATGAACATTATAGATAATTAACCCTCCCTCCCCAAAGTTTACAGATAAAACCTCTGACTGGGGCTACTAAGCAGGGATAAGGAGACACTTAAAGAGTCACCCCCCCCTAATTTTTTTTTTAATAATTTTTTTTAATGTAATCCTATATGTTATTCATGTTATAAAATTTTAAATAAAGTTTAAAAAAAAAATAAAAAAAAAAAGAGTCACCCCAACGGTATGCAACATCAACCAGCTCTTCATTTTATTCAAATACAACATTATTCAAACTTTTTTTTTTCAAGCAGGTGTCATGAGCAAAGCTCGACCAAAGCACTCCGCTGGCTAAATATTGGCTTCCACCTTCACTAAAGGTTCACATGTTGCTTCAGAGAACATTCATTTTTACAATTTTAAACTTAAATAAGAATAAAATAGGTTAAAAAATGTATTTTAATTTTTTTAATTTATTTTCCACCATTTTTTTCCCAGTTGCTCAGATTCCGGATATCAGTGGTTTTACTGTAGACAGGGGGGTTGTGTTGAAAATGGCTCAAAAAGCTAAATTCAATCCCCTAGGACCTTATTGTAAAGCTTTTCCATATGCAGCTGGCCTTGAAGTCATTGTAAAGCCCATATTCTGCCTGGTACCTATTGCAGATGGCCACCATTGTGGCTTGGGCATCAACATTGGGCTTAATTTTTTTGGAATCAATTTCATGGCCGTCCTTGATGACTTAAATTTTCCCGTAATATTCTCATGCACCATGCACAGAAATGTTCCTCCACAAAATGGAATTTCTAGGCCATTGGAATAAGGGCTTTTCATTAATTTAATTTTCTTTTCAACTGTTCAGCACATTGATATATTCTGCAATCTTTAGTGAATTTTCTGTTTAACTAAAAAAAATTCAGTTTGATTGGCTTCTCCATGAGTTAAGAGCTATTGCCCGCGTAGACCATGAAGTTTCCTCCACTCCACGAGACATCACTAAAGGGAATGATGGATGAAATGTGAAGGGAAAGTTTGGACTTTTACAGAAGCCACTTGTAATCTTAGGATGTTGCAAGATAACTACAGGAGCAATGAAGTCGTTTTGAAATGATGATACTCTTAAAATGAAGAGAATCCTCATAAACGCGGATGTTTTTTCCCCTGAAATGATTAGAGAATAAAGGTTGGCCAGAATAGCAAGGAAAATTCCGTGGGAATGGTGAAGTTGGGCAACTTACCTTCATCTAAAGGAGGCGGCCATGACATTTCATTCTTGTGATGCGCCATCAAGGAGAAAAGCAGACACAAAGCAAAGAATGTTGAACAGGCTTTATTCCACACAAACTTCCACAGAGCTGGGTGTGAGAGTAGCTGTGCTGGCTCTGAGACTGACCATGAGGGGCCAGAAGTAGTTTATATCCTGGAGGGTGATTGGCAGCCGACCGGGTGGGGCTTGGTCCATTCAGGTCAGCTGATTGACAGCCAGCCAGGTGTTGCCTTGTCCTCCAGTGCTCTTCCTGCAGGGACACAGGTCGCCGCCCCCTGCAGTCGGCATAGGTGCATCACCACAGTCCTTGAACTTGGATGTCATCAAACCTGCATAAAGTTTGATTTCACCTGGAGCAGAATGCATGAATAAATATTTCCAGTAGAAACTGAGCCAATTGCAAAATTAGACCAGGAGCTTCCAAACATGATTCACATTAGCAGGGTTGATCTTTTCTCAAGTACAGAAATCAGTATTTTCACAACAACCAATTCTACATAATCGCACTGAACGTGTCAATCCATGGCCATTGTGAAGCAATCTCAATTAAACTAGGGACGTGTATAATTTAAAAGGACATTGCACTCTGCTAACATTAGGTGAACTTTCGAAATGACTGCAGACTTTACAGACAGCTTCCCTTATCAGTGTGATTGAGCTAACAGGGTGGTACATTGCAGAGATGCACAAGTTCACCTATTACCAAAAACTACTGTTCAAGTTCCCAACATGTCAGTAAGTCATGCTGCAAAGCTCACACATCTTGTATTACAGTTCTCCAAATGCATAAATGCCTAGTACTCAATAATAATGTATCTGAAACACCACGTGGCTTTGTGTCACAATATCATTCTCCTGTGACCTTGATATACTATTGAATCCAGTATGGTTATGCGCAAGAACATTTCTATGCTGTTATTAGAATAGTTCTATAGCTCAACATGAAAGTTCCCTGGAGGCAACCATTACACCTGCTGAAATACCATGTTTATTGTCAACAGTTCCAGTTTAACATCATTCTTTGACATTGCTTCTGGTTTTAGTTAAAGAGAGAGGAAAATGAAGGGTAATCGTGTTATTCCTGATCTAATTGATATTTGCGTGGCCCTAAAGGTTGTCATAGCCGAAGGGTGGTAGTGGGGACAAGCTCCCACTGCTACATAAATGCTCTTCATGGCATGCGTCTCAAACAGCCTCGGACTAATTTGTTGCCCCTGGTAATAAAGCACCGACACAGCAACACCTGCATTGGTGCTGGCACCAAACTCTATTGACCTTAGTCTTTCCTTTGGACCTATAATCAGCATGGTGGGGGGAGGGGGGGTTCCAATGCATCTCCACATCAACTCTACTCTGGCTTGTGCCCTGGAGAGGACACTCCAGCCAGGATCAGCCTCAACAGCCACAGATGATACTGCTCAACTAATCTGTAAGGGTTAAAATAAACTGTAAGTATCAAGTAGCCAGTAGACGATGACATATTTCATCCTGTCTCCTAGTAACAGCCAGCTTCAAAGTTATAGCTAGGCAGGGTCAGTGCCATGGCAAAGGGGGTCATTAGGGTAACTGGGGGCACAGCCTAATGCTCGAAAACTCGCTCACCAGGGTGGGGGAGGGGGGTGGGGGGAGTGTGCTCTGTCCCTCCAATGTAGCAGACGAATACACTGCTTGTAATACGTGGAGAGTCTCTGGCATCACTAACATGTGTCAAGCATCACTAGCGGCTAGTGATGCTTGATGCATGCTAGTGACTCAGGCCGGAGTGAGTCCGAGTGTAATCAGTTGCTGTGAATGGGTCTGACAGTGGTCTGGGGTCGCGGGAAGATACAACACCACATTTGGGGAGGGAGGTAATGGCCGTGAGTTTGTGGGATGGGTCACCATAGCTTATTTGGGGGTGGGAAATGCCATGGATTCCCCCCCAACCCTCCGGCATTAATCCTGCAGTTCTTGAGATTAACGCTACTTTTTACTTCTTTTGTGAAGATGGAAGGACTTGAATAGGTACAAAAAACATTTATTGACCATTTTAAGCATCATTTAATTTTTTACCATAGTTTTAGTACTGTATAACAAAGTTGTAATAATTAGTAACTGATATTAAGTTTAATAAACCATGGAAAACTCAACTTTAGTACGTACATTTTCTTGAATGAGTCATAAACAATGACACTCTAGTCTTTCCAAGGAAGATCGTCACAACAAAACCAGTGACTACCAGAGGAATAGTAAGGGTAGTGTGCAAATACGCATGGGAGGTAAGGGTAGTGTGCAAATACGCATGGGAGGTAAGGGTAGTGTGCAAATACGCATGGGAGGTAAGGGTAGTGTGCAAACACGCATGGGAGGTAAGGGTAGTGTGCAAACACGCATGGGAGGTAAGGGTAGTGTGCAAACACGCATGGGAGGTAAGGGTAGTGTGCAAACACGCATGGGAGGTAAGGGTAGTGTGCAAACACGCATGGGAGGTAAGGGTAGTGTGCAAACACGCATGGGAGGTAAGGGTAGTGTGCAAACACGCATGGGAGGTAAGGGTAGTGTGCAAACACGCATGGGAGGTAAGGGTAGTGTGCAAACACGCATGGGAGGTAAGGGTAGTGTGCAAACACGCATGGGAGGTAAGGGTAGTGTGCAAACACGCATGGGAGGTAAGGGTAGTGTGCAAACACGCATGGGAGGTAAGGGTAGTGTGCAAACACGCATGGGAGGTAAGGGTAGTGTGCAAACACGCATGGGAGGTAAGGGTAGTGTGCAAACACGCATGGGAGGTAAGGGTAGTGTGCAAACACGCATGGGAGGTAAGGGTAGTGTGCAAACACGCATGGGAGGTAAGGGTAGTGTGCAAACACGCATGGGAGGTAAGGGTAGTGTGCAAACACGCATGGGAGGTAAGGGTAGTGTGCAAACACGCATGGGAGGTAAGGGTAGTGTGCAAACACGCATGGGAGGTAAGGGTAGTGTGCAAACACGCATGGGAGGTAAGGGTAGTGTGCAAACACGCATGGGAGGTAAGGGTAGTGTGCAAACACGCATGGGAGGTAAGGGTAGTGTGCAAACACGCATGGGAGGTAAGGGTAGTGTGCAAACACGCATGGGAGGTAAGGGTAGTGTGCAAACACGCATGGGAGGTAAGGGTAGTGTGCAAACACGCATGGGAGGTAAGGGTAGTGTGCAAACACGCATGGGAGGTAAGGGTAGTGTGCAAATACGCATGGGAGGTAAGGGTAGTGTGCAAATACGCATGGGAGGTAAGGGTAGTGTGCAAATACGCATGGGAGGTAAGGGTAGTGTGCAAATACGCATGGGAGGTAAGGGTAGTGTGCAAATACGCATGGGAGGTAAGGGTAGTGTGCAAATACGCATGGGAGGTAAGGGTAGTGTGCAAATACGCATGGGAGGTAAGGGTAGTGTGCAAATACGCATGGGAGGTAAGGGTAGTGTGCAAATACGCATGGGAGGTAAGGGTAGTGTGCAAATACGCATGGGAGGTAAGGGTAGTGTGCAAATACGCATGGGAGGTAAGGGTAGTGTGCAAATACGCATGGGAGGTAAGGGTAGTGTGCAAATACGCATGGGAGGTAAGGGTAGTGTGCAAATACGCATGGGAGGTAAGGGTAGTGTGCAAATACGCATGGGAGGTAAGGGTAGTGTGCAAATACGCATGGGAGGTAAGGGTAGTGTGCAAATACGCATGGGAGGTAAGGGTAGTGTGCAAATACGCATGGGAGGTAAGGGTAGTGTGCAAATACGCATGGGAGGTAAGGGTAGTGTGCAAATACACATATATAGCATCGTTATATATGACGTGGACTTTTTACCCCCTCCATAAATCTTCGTCCGCGAAGCCAAGCCAAAGATTTCAGGATGTACAAGAATTATTTCAACAATGGTTAATTTTTAGTTGTCTTTTTTTTACATAGTGCTTTACAAAATTTCGTTGCAACTAATGAAGAAAATGTTGCAGATAAGATTATTCCTATGGGCAATGTAAAGTACTCCTAGAAGTATTTATGGAGCAGGATTTATTTGACTTTGCTGGAAAGTGTTGGTAGTTTAGTAGAACATAAAATTGATGTGGTTGCCAGAGAGTGGCAAATACTTCATTCCAAGCATTTAAAGGCTACGTAACTAAACATACAGACAAATAGGCAAAAATACACGCATGTATACACAGATTTACAGACACAACCCTATGCCTGTCCTTTGACAATTATTCACAGTTCATCCCATTAAATAATATTTCAACAGGTACAGAGGCTTTTAAAAATTTCTTTAACCAGAACAACTAAATATATTAGAACAAGGTTTTTAATTCCCAAATGCTCCCTTCTGGAAATAGCTGGGAATAATTTAATTTCAATGTGCATTCATTGAAAAAAAAATTGAGATCCTATGACAGAAGGATTGAATCAATTATCTACTCTGTAGGTTTGTATTAATTCAAATTGCATACCTCTGAACCCCCCCCCCCCCCAAGGATCAGGTTACGTGTGAATAGAGAAGTAATTAGACCGGCATCGTTGGGTGAATTGGATCCAGGAATCAAAATTTTCAGCTTCTCAACATTTGAAGTTGAACTTTGCATTCCTTCATGTTCTGACCATTTTCTTAGTGCTTTGTAATAACAAAATCTGATCTGAACTTACCTTCACAAACCAGGGGTATTCTTTTAGATTTCAAAACAACAAAACCCAAGCAGACATAAACATGCTGAAATCAATTTGAAATATTTCTCTCTTCCCCACCCCCTCTCTTTCTTACACACAAACAGACTGCACGGGAATTGTAATGTTACTTTTGTAATGGGCTTGTAATGTTACATTTATAATGTCACATTTATAACATTTGTATTGTCACATTACAATGTAATTTTATATTTGTTATAGGCTTGCATAGCGCATAGAAAAAGGAAATGTCTCTGGGAATTGTTTTCCAGCATTTATTTCTTCCCTGTAGAAAGCAAAATTACACAACCATTGCCTTCTGGTTTTTCATCCTTTTTTGCCCCTTTGCAAGTTATCAAGCAGTATGTTAATTATTTTCCTCAACTATAGTTAGACATTTTATTTTAACATTTCAATATGTACTCAACTCAGTGTACACAGTAATAGCCAAGAGTTTTTAAGTTATGCCAGGAAAACATTTCACACTTTAAAGTCTTTTCAAACTATATAAAAAGGCAATATATAGAAAGTGAAAAACAGTGACATCTGGTGGGCATGTAAAAAACTGCATAGAGAAACTAACTGGCCAAAAATCATACATTTAATGAGGAAAATTTGTACCTGATTTTTCATCCTTTTCTGCCCCTTTGCTCCTAAGCATACAAAAATAACAAATTTACACTGTGAAATCTCAACAATGCTACACAGTTCATATAATCAACCCATGGTAATAACACCTGAACACAAGTTAGATAAAAAAACATTAATGGTTAAAATAATACAAAACCAACTATAAAACATAATAATATTAGCAATGAACAATATAAATTAAGACTGATAACATAAACAATTCATTTTCAAAAAATACATTAAAATAGCCCAGCAGTCATCTTCTCTCACACTTACCCTTAGCAGGTAACTAGCAGCATGAGGAACAGGAAGGGAGGGAATTAAAAGGTGCACAAGGGGTGTGCACCACCAAACTCATTCCCACCAGAAACATTATTAAAATAACATTAAATACAAATAACAATGAGATAAAATTCACAAATACAGAATTGAGAACAAAATTTATTTTAAAATGTATTTTAACTCTGTTACACATTCCAATAATATTGTTTTTCAATATGTGCAGTAAATAATGCAGAAATTATTATTATATTTAATAATATTATTTCACCATGGGAAATGATCTCTTGTAATATCTTTTCATACAAGGCATGCTGGATTGTCCAAATTGATCTATTAACTCATATTCTGATTCTGAGTGTATTGTAATTTAGTCTCAGTGATTTATTTTTCTCATACCTGTTTCTGCAAAAAAGCTGCAGTAACACAGATTTGGTCTGCATCAAGAGTTGATATAAATCTGGTTCCAATACCTAATTCTGATATAGTAAAAATGAGTTAAACAATAAATACTGCAAACATTGTGATTGTAGTTTAATACACAAAAGTACTGGAGAAACTTAACAGGTCACACAGCCTTTCTTATGGCCAAGATACTTAACCAAACTTTCAGGCCTGAGCACTTTATCAAAGTATGAGTGAAAAGCAGACAGGCACCTGAATTAAATGGTGGGGGAAGGGGCAGGGGGATGAGCACAGGTCCACAGGAAAGAGGTCATAGGTGGATATGGGTAGTGGGCAGAAGATGAAAAAGCTGGACTTATACATTAGAGTTGGGGTGACGTGTTAGCATGGATAGTGGATTGGTTAACCAATAGAAAGTGGAGAGTTGGGATACAGGTGTGTTTTTCTGGTTGGCTATCAGTGGTGAATGAGGTGTCGCAAGGGTCAATGCTGGGCCTGCAAATGTTCATGATATATAGAAATAATCAGGAAGACGGGACAGAGGGTAGTGTATGATACTAAATTGAGTAGAAAAGCAAATTGTGCAGAGAATATGGAGAGTGCAGAAAGATATAGATAGGTAGGGTCTGGCAGATGGAGTACAATATTGGTAAATGTTTGGAAGGAAAAATGGAAGATCAGATTATTATTTAAATGGCAAGTGTTTGTTGCATGCTGCCGTGCAGAAGGTCTTGGAGTGCTTGTTCATGAATTGCAAATGTTGGTTTGCAGGTGCAGCAGGCCATCAAGAAGCCACCCCCCCACCCCCCCCCCCTCATCCATTTTAGGTATACAATCTAGGTTGCATTAAGCCAGTCAGACAATGTTGTCATTCAACAAAAATACACCAGAAATTCTACTGAGTCCATTCTTTTCTTTCCTTCTCCTTCCATCAACTTAGGTAATGTTTGTTCCCGGTAGGTTTTCGCTATTGTATTTAATGTAAGGCTCCCATACTTGTTCGAATATTTCAATATTATTTCTTAAACTATATGTTATTTTTTCTAATGGAATACATTTATTCATTTCTATATACCATTGTTGTATTTTCAAATTATCTTCCAATTTCCAGGTTGACATAATACATTTTTTTGCTACGGCTAGGGCTATCTTAACAAATCTTTTTTGTGCATCCTCCAAATCAATTCCAAATTCTTTGTTTTTTGTGTTGGAGGGAGGGGGGGGGGAGAAAAAGTCACTGTATATGTGTGAAAAAGTGTATATCATGGCTAATGTGATTTATGGTGTGAAAAATAAAAAATTAAAAAATAAAAAAAAAACTTGAAAAAAAAAGAAGCTAAATGGAATGTTTGCCTTCATTGCTAGAGAGATTGAATTTAGGATCAGGGAGGTTATGCTGCAACTGTACAAGGTACTGGTGAGGTTGCATATGGAGTACTGTGTGCAGTTCAGGTCTCCTTACTTGAGGAAGGATGTACTGGCTTTGGAGAGAGTCCAGAGGAGGTTCACCAGGTTGATTCTAGAGATGAGGGGATTAGCCTATGAGGAGAGATTGAATTGTCTGGGACTGTACTTGCTGGAATTTAGAATGAGATGAGATCTTAAATAAACATTTGAAATTATGAAAGGTGCAGATAAGATAGAGTTAGGTGAGTTATTACCATTGGTGGGGGAGACTAGAACAAGGGGACATGGTCTCAAGATCTAGGTTGGTCAATTTAGAATGGAGGGTGGTAAATCTGTGGAATTCGCTGCCCAGTGAAGCAGTGGAGGCCACCTGAGCCAATATATTTAGGACAAGGGTGGGTAATTTTTTACATAGTAGGGTAATTAAAGGATATGGGAGAAAATGCAGGGAAGTGGAGATGAGTCTATTATCAGATCAGCCATGATCTCATTGAATGTGGAGCAGGCTAGACGGGCCGGATGGCCGACTCCTGCTCCTATTTCTTAAATTCTTATACGTTATGTGTCAAAAAAATTCCACAATATTGCCGGTTTTCAGAAGATAGGGAATATCAATCAGTGATCAAATTTATTTATGATTAAAGAAAGATTTTCAGAAAACAATTAAAACACTTCCAACTGGAAGGCATATGAGGGTTGTTAAAGAACTTCTGCACTACTGCAGGTGGAGGTGTAGAAATTGAGGAGAGAGGGGATAATAGGGGAGAAGTGGAAATCAGGTTAAGTGATGAGGCCCCTCACATAGGTGAAGCCCATTAAACCCCAATGCATGATCACATGACTGCTGGAGTGATAATTGTGACCACAGAGGGAAGCCTTTGATACAATCAATGCTGCCTGGCTGCAAGAGTGCAATAAATGTAATTCCATGCAAGGGAGTTAATGAAAGTAGAATCCACACCCCAGTATGGATGTCACATTGCACAGAGACTTCCAACCTTTCTCTGTGACGTGGTTACTTTGAGTGAAAATTTAAGATTATAAATCATGACCCTTTGATATAATCACATTTGGTAAGTCTGAAATATTTGCCGAACATGTTGCTGATGTTGTCACGTGATCAGAACACAGTGAGGATATCATGTATGCACCAGGATGAATTCTAACACCAAGCATTGATCCTGTGGATGAGCCTTCTTCTGCAAACCAGATTTTTCTCCCAGGTGAACAGCCTAGCATTGGAGCCTCAATTCACTACATGGGAAGAGATCATGAGAAGAGGTCATGTTGTGGACAGATGAACACACAAACCTGGAGCACAAGGAAGTCACCTTCAAGCCAGAAGAACTACCTAACATGATAAGCTAAGTTGTGCTCCAAGTACTGTCAGGATTCACCCAAATGCAGGTGCCAAGGGCCTAGGGGAATCATGAGGGAAAGTGCCTGGTCCAATGTCCCACCATTCCATCAGAAAAGGATGCAAACACTTCAAAGCAATCTGTAACTCAATGAGGCACAATCCTCCAAGCTGAGGAACCACATGTTAAGTGAATGGGCTGCCTATCTCATTTTGAAAGGTAAATGTGAGTAAGTAATTTAGTTTGTTTTATATTTTGGGAAACTTGTTTTGTTAATTTTTAAATGTATTTATTTATCAAGCTATTTATTAATGTCTTTACTGATGAGAACACTTAAAATCATCTGAAAGGCCCCTGATGAAAATGGGTTCATATATGGTGGCACAGTTGGTGTAGCAGTTAGGACAACATCTTTACAACACCAGTGATCAGGACCAGACCTGGGTTAGAATCCTACACTGTCTGTAAGGAGTTTGTACGCTCTCCCTGTGTCTGCGTTTCCTCCCACCCTTCAAAAATATAGATTAATGGGGTGTAAAATGAGCGGCACGGACTTGTATTGACCTGTTACTGTCTAATTTTTTTTTAAATTAAAAGATGGTCAGGCAGGTCCATATGGAGCCTGATGATCTCCTACCAGATCCTGTTTTCCACTTGTCCTATGGGATAGCCATGGCAATGAGACATCCAGAGTAATTTGACAGAAGGGAACAAAGAGTAAGTATTATTGAATATACAGGGTATGAGTCTGTGAAGCAGGCTGGATTAAGTGCAATCTGTACAATGTATTCTGATTAAACGAGGTACATATTGTTGTGCAGTTGAGATAATTGTGGGCTATTTGTTGTGGGAACATTGACGGCAAAACTTGCTCATTTGTTTGCCTTTATTATTATGCCTTCACTGGGATTTCTGAAATGTAACGTGAAATTCGAAAGTCGCTTTTGGTAATTCTGATTGACCAGAGAGTGTACTTTAATTTCCCCTGTCAAAAAAACTCATATTCAAAGGACGGGGATGACTTTCTATTTGAGTTTTAAACGGCTTGCAGATTGTGCTTCAGTCTTAGAAATTATTTAATTTTTCATTGGAAAATTAATTCCTCCATGAAAAATCATTTATTGCATTGTTTTTGTGGAGGAGTTGGGGCCAAGGGTAAATCTTTCATTATCGTAGTAAATGACTTGATGGCCTGATTGGTCTCTTCCTGCCCCTATTTCCTTATGATTGCAATACAACTGGTTATGTATATCTGATGCAGGAAGGTTCAGTAGGTTCTCAGATGACGCTGTGGTTATTAGCCTGAGGATGGGAATTCTACGTCAGAGCAGCTATTGTGAGATCAGGAAATGGAGGAGAATGGGTTTCCCGGATGTCCTCCAAAATTCGATGGTGGTACAATTCCTTTGTCGGATTCCTGACGGCTTCACAGGCTGGTGGCTTTTTGGAGTGGAAGCCATTGTTAGAGCACAAAATTTCACCGCAGAAGCAGGGAGAGAACGCGGGGGGGGGGGGGGGGCAGTAGAAGGGCAGCTGATGGAAGAGACAATGAGAGGAGGGTGGCTAAATCATATGGTGGGGAGAGATATACAAAGGTGGCGGATGGATGGTGAGTGCCCTGATCAAAGATGGAATAGTGTTTAAGAGTGGTCTGGTGTTGAGAAAGCAACATTGCATAGAAGATTTATTAGAGCAGAGTGTATTTATTGACAACACTATTAGAGCCAATAAGATTGAAGTGGGTACTGTATATTGTCCAATTGAAAACATGCAGCAAGGGCTTTAAAAAGGGAATTGGGCAGTACTCTGGAGAAAGACCAGGAGGATTGGGCTGGTGAAATTGGATGGACCAAATTACACCTTCTGTGCTGTTACAATAAGAATTAGAATCAGAATTTATTGTCATGAACACGACACAAAATTCATTGCTTTGCAGTAGCCTCACAGGTATAAATATTTCTATAACTTACATTTAAAAATAAATGAATTAGTGCAAATGAAGAAAAAGTGAGGTTAGGTCTATAATTCATTGTCTATTCAGAAATATAATCGCTGAGGGGTAGAAGCTGTGTTTGTGCCTCTGGGTGTTCATCTTCAAGCTACTGTACCTACTTCCTGATGTTAGCATTGTGACCTGGGTGGTGAGGGTCCTTGAGGATAGATGCTATTTTCTTGACGCCACCTCTTGTAGATGTCCTCGATAGAGTGAACACTTTTCCTGTCCCGTGCATTGGCACCTCCATACCAGACAGTGAAACATGTGGTCGGAATGCTCTCCACGGTACACCTGTTTAAATTTGCAAGAGTGACATGCCAAATCTCCTCGAACTCCTCATGAAGTATAGCCATTGACAAGCCCTCTTCATTATTTGCATATGTTACATTGTTAACACTTTAAGTAAGAAAATGTAACCGTTGAAAAGAATTTAAGATACAAGCTTGTGTGCACTAAAAGTGTGCGTACTGACAATAACCACACCAGCAGTGCGAGTATAAGACAGCTTTAATAAACTAACATGTACACGAAGAGGTCTTGTCTCTCTGCAAGACAAACCTGGAAGGCTAGACTAGCTCTGGACTGCTTTATAGACAAGGTCACCGGGATGACCCCTGGTGGCCCAATGGTGCAATTATGTACGGACAATAACCACACCAGCAGTGCGAGTATAAGACAGCTTTAATAAACTAACATGTACACGAAGAGGTCTTGTCTCTGCAAAACGAACCTCGAAGGCTAGACTGTAGTTCTGGACTGCTTTATAGACAAGGTCACCGGGATGACTCCTGGTGACCTCGTGGTGTAATTACATATCACCACAGTGTGTATTTGCATATAAATGAAAATATTAATGTGCTCACTCAAGTAAAAGTATTTCTTAAGGTCACTACTGGCAGAACATTCATTCATCTAAATTTCACTTAGATTCAAACAACTGTTATTGAATCTAAGTGAAATTTCAAGCATGGGGGTGTGTTGTCCATAGTCTTTAGTTAATAATCCCTTTAGATTGCAGGTCCAGATTCATCCAATATCACAAAGAAAAAAATAACATTCAACTGTTTTCAAAATAAATCATATTCATCGAGATAAGCCAGAAAGTCTGCAGACACTGTTCGTGGCAGGTTGATTTTAACACAAGCATTTTGACCATCTTCAGTGTCAACATTTTAATTGCTAACGACTGAAAGCATTCTGGTACTCCTCACCCCTGTACTTGAATTTGTCAAAAGACAACTAAGAGCAAGTTCCATCCCTCGGCAGCAGAAGAAAAGGAATTGATCAAACTGCAACAAAATAAAAGCTGAGCCAAAATGTTAATGTAATCAGAATAAACCTGACGGTAATGGTTGAGTAAAGGAAGCCTTCTCTGAATTGTATTAGGAATCAGGGAAATATCTAGCTTATGTGATACCAAACCTTGGGCATTAACAGCAGATGGAAACATTTCCTTATCCTGTAACATTACTATCTAAATCAATCATCATCCATTTTCAATCATCTTCCAGAAAGAGAAATTTCAGGATTAAGCAATCTCTTGATAGTAAGATTGAATCGACAAGGTGCTACTGAAGCACTACTATCCCAATTAAGTTTTGTTTTTACAAAGATACACTGAATAACATATACCATCTTATCTGCCACTCATCTCTTGGTGTAAATGTGAATCTCTGTTCATTCGAAATGGAATTCCCAGCTTAGAAATAGTTTAATTAAATCCAGTAAATAAAAGTTGTTCTTCTTTACTTAAATTTTTAAAATTTTAATCACAAGCCATCGGAGCAGTATTAGACCCATTGAGTCTGCTCAGCCATTCTAATCAAGAGCTGGTCCATCCTCCCACTCAGCCCCACTCCCTGGCTTTCTCCCCATAATCCTTGATCCCCTGACTAAACAATTGCATGTCAATCTCTGCCAAATACACCCAATGACCTCGCTTCAGTTCTACAGACTCATGGCCCTCTGGCTGAAGAAGCTTTTCCGCATCTCTGTTTTAAATTGGACCCCTTTTATCCTGAGGTTGTTCCTTCTGGTCCTTTACTCCCCAACCATGGGAAACGAATCTTTAAAAAGTATTTCGATATGTTTCAATGATCTTTAATTTCTTTATGTTTTAAGTTTTGATTATTCAAATCAATCTCACTGGCTTTTCAAATACCTCTGTATTTCATGGTCAATCTTGTCAGCTGAGGATTCTACCCAATCATTGTCTCCTGACAAAGGCCATGAGGGCATTTCATTATGAAACCAGGTGGTCTCTCCCTGCTGCTGAGTCTTGGCCTTTAAGTCCAGCAGGTGAGCACGTTCAGCCTCAGCATCTAGCTAGGTAATTGTAGGCAGGCAAGACCTGAAGACTGTGAGTCTGGTAGCCCCTGCTCAATTCAGCCTGTAATGACAAGAAATTTATTGTCATATACAGTATACAGTCCTGTACGCTCAAAAATGGTTACTGATAGAGTTACAAAACTGAGCAAGTATATTGTAAATTTGTCAGCAATGAGACTAAAAATCAGCAACATTGAGCAAATTATTTTCATCCATTTCTGTTCTTACTTCAGATCTCTATTGTGCTTTGGAAACAGGCTCTTTGATCCACCATTCCTATACTCATCATATTTTATTCCCCCACTCTCTCTAGTTTCTACCACTCACCTCCACCATGAGGGGAATTTACAGAAACAACTCACATATCATTGGGAGGAAACCACAGCGGACAAAGACAATCCATGAAGTCACCAGAGGTCATGATGAACCTGGGTCTCTGGAGCTGTAAGGCAGTGTGATGGTACAGATCTATCACCAACGTACATAGTGTATATAGTTACTGTATCTAGACTGTGCTTACAGCGATTGGCTGAGAGCTAAGCCACACCTATTGTCTGGGCCTTAAAGGGTTGTGTCCCTAGCCAGGTCGGATCATTCCGGACTGGTCGGCCACCTGTGAAGAGCTCCTGTCTTTTGCTAATAAAATTGTAGAGCTCGTCGAAAGAACCAAAGACTTGTTGATCCAAACCAAGGCTTTTATTAGCAAAAGACCGGAGCTCTTCACAGGTGGCCGACCAGTCCGGAATGATCCGACCTGGCTAGGGACACAACCCTTTAAGGCCCAGACAATAGGTGTGGCTTAGCTCTCAGCCAATCACTGTAAGCACAGTCTAGATACAGTAACTATATACATTATGTACATTGGTGATAGGTCTGTACTATCGCAGTCAGCAATTCTACTAACTACAGGCCATTGCAAGGACACAAACAGCTTCAATTTTTACAGACGCGCGCAAGTTGATTTTGTCCAAAAAGTTGGAATGTACACAAAAAATACTTACCTCCACAGTATGGAGCTGAATGAAATCAAAAGCCGTGTAACCGATAAGACCAGTTATTAAAATTAGAGAGAGGAAACTCCCTAGAAGAAAACATATGTGCTAACATTGATCTTTTTTGAAAAATTTAATAATGCAGAAGATGATTGAGGATAGGCTCTTTGGTAATTGTTCTGACTGGCTTCCAGTGTAGGCAGGTACAATATTATCTTTTAAGAAAAAATTGGATGGTGATATGGATGGAATGGTATGGAGGATTATGGGCCGAGAGCAGGTCAGTGGGACGAGGAGAGTGTAAGAGTTTCGGCACGGACTAGAAGGGACATAATGGCCTGTTTCCGTGCTGTAATTGTTATATGGTTATATGGTTATATAATGGTTATATGGTTATATGGTTATATATAATGGATGGCAGTCTCTTCAATCTGAGGCGCCTGCAAGCTCACACCAAGACACAAGAGAAACTTGTCCGTGAACTACTCTTTTCAGACGATGCCGCTTTAGTTGCCCATTCAGAGCCAGCTCTTCAGCGCTTGACGTCCTGCTTTGCGGAAACTGCCAAAATGTTTGGCCTGGAAGTCAGCCTGAAGAAAACTGAGGTCCTCCATCAGCCAGCTCCCCACCATGACTACCAGCCCCCCCACATCTCCATCGGGCACATAAAACTCAAAACGGTCAACCAGTTTACCTATCTCGGCTGCACCATTTCATCAGATGCAAGGATCGACAATGAGATAGACAACAGACTCACCAAGGCAAATAGTGCCTTTGGAAGACTACACAAGAGAGTCTGGAAAAACAACCAACTGAAAAACCTCACAAAGATAAGCGTATACAGAGCCGTTGTCATACCCACACTCCTGTTCGGCTCCGAATCATGGGTCCTCTACCGGCACCACCTACGGCTCCTAGAACGCTTCCACCAGCGTTGTCTCCGCTCCATCCTCAACATCCATTGGAACGCTTTCATCCCTAACGTCGAAGTACTCGAGATGGCAGAGGTCGACAGCATCGAGTCCACGCTGCTGAAGATCCAGCTGCGCTGGATGGGTCACATCTCCAGAATGGAGGACCATCGCCTTCCCAAGATCGTGTTCTATGGCGAGCTCTCCACTGGCCACCGTGACAGAGGTGCACCAAAGAAAAGGTACAAGGACTGCCTAAAGAAATCTCTTGGTGCCTGCCACATTGACCACCGCCAGTGGGCTGATAACGCCTCAAACCGTGCATCTTGGCGCCTCACAGTTTTGCGGGCAGCAACCTCCTTTGAAGAAGACTGCAGAGCCCACCTCACTGACAAAAGGCAAAGGAGGAAAAACCCAACACCCAACCCCAACCAACCAATTTTCCCCTGCCACCGCTGCAACCGTGTCTGCCTGTCCCGCATCGGACTTGTCAGCCACAAACGAGCCTGCAGCTGACGTGGACTTTTTACCCCCTCCATAAATCTTCGTCCGCGAAGCCAAGCCAAAGAATATGGTTATAGGAGCTCATCCATATGTAGGGGTCTCCACGGTTGGGACTTGCCTGTATGCCACTGTGCCAAAGTTGCTTCTGTGCCATTCTAAGATTAAGAAAGTGAAGGGGAACATTGTACTTGAACATTCAGAAGTCAAGTGGATGGAATCAATGGAACATAAATATAGAATCTTTTTACAAAACTTGACAAACTTAAAAGATTATTCAACCTGCATGCTCCTCTGTCCTCCTGAGAGGTTCAGACAAATATTGGCCAGAGAACAATTATGTGCTTTTCGTCACTTTGGTCTTCTGGGATTCAGTTGAGGTTGCTTGAACATAGCTGAAATCTAACCTTTTATTTAAAAAAAAACGGTTCAGGAAAGCAATCTGAGCCTTGCAAATCCAGCCTCAGTCACACAATCTTCGAATACTGTTTTGTTTTGCTTTTTTCAAATTATATATATTTTTTGATTCTTGGATGGATAACTCCTGCAGTGCAAAACAGAATGGCAGCATGGATTATTACTGTATGTTCTACCCTGGGGGTGTTTTCTTTTAAAAGATAAAATTTGGGGAATGCACTTTTTACTTCCCTTGGAACAATTACCAGAATATATAGCAACTTGACCTTAATCCCCAAACATGGTTTTGAACCATTATTACTTAGTTCTATTTAACATTGAATGTAAATTGCTTCCTCTGTGGCTGTCTAAGTAGCATGGGACATAAATCCCTATAATGTGTGCCATAATGATAGATAATGTAAGCTATTATAAGGGATTTAAATTCTTTCGAGTCAAAAAAGTAAATGATATTGCAGAGTTAAAATGAAGGTTTGTTAACCAGGTTTTGAGTTTTGCTCTTAATTTTAGTCAATTCTAAATGAAACAAAAGAGTAAATTCTATCAGGTTATTGACACGTCTCCTTTTCGCAGTTCTATTGATTTTTTTTTTATGAGAAGCTGTGTGCAAGATAATTTCCCAGAAGGAATCCTCGTCTGCGATGCCATTCTTCTTGTTGCCTCTCATCTAAAAATGTGCCTACTTCTGTCATTTGTGTATTTTGCTGTTGGAGGCTGGACTGTGACTATGCTATATCACGGAGAATCACGTATGAATAATGGATATGTACAGCTCACAAGGCATGCAAGAAACAGTAATGCATTTTGACATGGATAACAGCTTCTGAATCAATGCGCTGTGGATTCAAGAACAAGGACATATAATTTAAGGCGACTCTGCAACATAGCAGTGAGGAATTGTTTCATTACTGGATGGATAAGAGCTACTTGTTAAATAAATACTAGTTTGGCCAGGTACAAGACTTAAAATGTTAATGCAATCATGGTGTTATGACCCACCAGAGGGAGCTAGATTGTTCCTATTTCTTTAAAATGTGCTCTGTTCATTTCCATAACCAGGTAACACAGAAACTTATTTGGAGCACAGTCCTATCATATTTCCCAGAGCTTGTGTATACAAATAGGATCGGACAAACCACTGAAATTGCAATGCCAAAGAGAGATGTGAGATGCAAAAGCCTAAAGAAAATGTCAAGAGAAGCATTTGAAAAATATATCATAAATCTCATAAGACAATATTAAAAATCAAACTTCATAAAAGTTAAAATTTTTAATGGAAACAGAGAATAATCAGGAGGTTCAGGCAACATCAATGAAAAAATAAAATAGTCAACATGTCACATTTAAAGCACTTCTCAGAGTTCATGTTAAAACTGGTAAGTTTTTAATGTTAATTTGCCGCAAAATACCAAGTTCAGTGACAAGGGTTCTTCTATGAGCAGTCTAATAGGTTACAACTAACATTCACACAAATAGAGAGGGTAGGGTTGAAAAATGAAAATAAATTAGCACCAAGCAATGGGGTTCATTCAAGAGCCTGATGACTGCGGGAAGAAACTATCCCTGGGCAAGTTGGTGTCTGCTTTCACTCTCTTAAACCTTCTTCTCAATGGGAGGAGGAAAAAGAGAGTGTGTCTGGGGTATGATGGGCTCTTCAATATGTTGATTGCTTTTCTTGTGCAATGGGAGATGTAGAGAGGGGAAGGAAGTTTTCATTATATTCTGAGCAGTGGCAGATTAACTACTCTTGGGCCCCTAGGCTGAGGTTTAGTAAGCCAGCCCCCACCCATCTGAACTTGCTGCCCTGCCCCACCATTCATTGAATAGATAAAAGTGATGTCCAAAGTGGTCAATATCAATGCCTGGGAGTTGTGACTATTCAAGAGGTCAGAAATTACTAGAGGGTCAAAAATGGGGGAGGGGGTGGTGATAAATGCCAGGGGTCAATTGAACTTTTGGAGTTGAAAGAATTGTAGAGCTCAAGGTCCCACTCCTGCCGGGAGCCCAGCGTCTCCCCTCCTGCTGGGAGCCCGAGATCCCCATTCCTGCTGGGAGCCTGAGGTCTCCATTCCTGCTGGGAGCCTGAGGGTCCTCATTCCTGCTGGGAGCCCAAGGTCCCCACTCCTGCTGGGAGCCCAAGGTCCCTATTTCTGCTGAGAGCCCAAGTTCTCCACTCCTGCCAGGTGCCTGTGGTTCCACTCCTGCCAGGAGCCCAAGGTCCTGCTACTGCCCGGAACCCCTTCCCTTCCGGACCCCTTGGCTTGAGCCTACTCAGCCTAATGATTAATCCACCACTGGTTCTTAGCTGCATTCGCAACCTTCTTCAAATCTTGAGCCGAGCAGCTCCCATACCACACTGTGACGCATTCAAGCAAGTATAATTTTAATAGTGCATTTGATGGAAGATGTTGAGGGACAAGGGGGCCATTCCAAATTTACTTAATCTTCTGTGAAAGTAAAAGCACTGTTGGATTTTCTTGACTGTTGCATTACTGTGTTTGTCCCAGATGAGGTCATTACTTCAAAAGCTTTGAACAAAAGAGAATATATCATTAAACTGATTTTATAGAGGGGCTTCACTTCTATTAAGGATCTAGGCAGTCAGTGAACTCAAAACAAAAAGGGCTCATTGAACTCAGTTACATTCCTTCTTTTCTTCTTAAACAGAAAGTTTTAAAGTCACGGCAAACACAAGTTTCTTATTTCCAGCAGAGCTTTTGTGATCAATTCTGCCAAAAAATATATTGGATGTGGTTCAGAATTTACAATGGTTGCAGATTGAAAAAACTTGGTAAGTATATATTCCAATGTTTATTTAACAATTGTACAGAAGTAAAAGGTAAAAAGGCTTTGAACAAAAGATAGTACATCTCTAAACTGTGGTTATCCCAACGTGCACTTGGAAGTGGCTCTAAAGGTTGTCGTAGCCGAAGGGAGGTAGTGGGGATGAGCTCCCCCTGCTGCACAAATGCATGCAGTGCATCCCAAACAGCCTCTGACAACCAAGTCGAACTCCTGGCCTTCACGTGTGGCAGAGTTCTTATGCCAGGCAGAGCTGTTCTCACTGACAGGAGAAGGGGTAAAGGCCACTGATGCCTTGAAACCAGTTGCTCTGGGCAGATGGAGCTCATTAACCTTGGATGGTAACTTATCTAGGAGAGGGAAAATACCGGTTTCAAACCTCCACTGCCTTGTGGCTATACCCACTCATGGGAAAGACTTTGGAATAAACCCCGACTTTGGAATAAATCCAGAATCGAAATCGCGAAGGTGGTTGACTGCTGTACCCAGCAACAGCACGGCCACTCCTGCTATGCTGCTGGTTCCAAACTGTATTGACTTTCATCATTCCTTTGGACTTGGTGGGGGGGGGGGAGGGTCCCACTGCATGGTCAACATGGACTCCATATCAACTCTGCTCTGGTTTGTGCCCTGGAGAGGCCACTCCAGCTGCACTTTATAGCGTCAAACAAACCAGTGACTACCAGAGATGCACTACCCATGGTCGACCACGACCAGCAGAGACCAAGAAAATGTAGATCATACTGAGCTCAATATAATGAAATAAAGAAAGCATTTTGCGCCATTTCTTTTCTGAAAAATCATGTAAGTGTTCTTATTGTGTCCCAGATTGACTTGACATATACAAATGAACTTTTCTTTAAAACCTATAATATAATATAATAATATAATAAAACCTATCCCCCCAGAGGTCTGGAAGGCTGGCGGAAAAACTCTGCATGTCAAACTGCATGAGTTTTTCAAGCTTTGTTGGGTCCAAGGAAAACTGCCTCAGGACCTTCGTGATGCCGCCATCATCACCCTGTACAAAAACAAAGGCGAGAAATCAGACTGCTCAAACTACAGGGGAATCACGCTGCTCTCCATTGCAGGCAAAATCTTCGCTAGGATTCTCCTAAATAGAATAATACCTAGTGTCACCGAGAATATTCTCCCAGAATCACAGTGCGGCTTTCGTACAAACAGAGGAACTACTGACATGGTCTTTGCCCTCAGACAGCTCCAAGAAAAGTGCAGAGAACAAAACAAAGGACTCTACATCACCTTTGTTGACCTCACCAAAGCCTTCGACACCGTGAGCAGGAAAGGGCTTGGGCAAATACTAGAGCGCATCGGATGCCCCCCAAAGTTCCTCAACATGATTATCCAACTGCACGAAAACCAACAAGGTCGGGTCAGATACAGCAATGAGCTCTCTGAACCCTTCTCCATTAACAATGGCGTGAAGCAAGGCTGTGTTCTCGCACCAACCCTCTTTTCAATCTTCTTCAGCATGATGCTGAACCAAGCCATGAAAGACCTCAACAATGAAGACGCTGTTTACATCCGGTACCGCATGGATGGCAGTCTCTTCAATCTGAGGCGCCTGCAAGCTCACACCAAGACACAAGAGAAACTTGTCCGTGAACTACTCTTTGCAGACGATGCCGCTTTAGTTGCCCATTCAGAGCCAGCTCTTCAGCGCTTGACGTCCTGTTTTGCGGAAACTGCCAAAATGTTTGGCCTGGAAGTCAGCCTGAAGAAAACTGAGGTCCTCCATCAGCCAGCTCCCCACCATGACTACCAGCCCCCCCACATCTCCATCGGACACACAAAACTCAAAACGGTCAACCAGTTTACCTATCTCGGCTGCACCATTTTATCAGATGCAAGGATCGACAACGAGATAGACAACAGACTCGCCAAGGCAAATAGCGCCTTTGGAAGACTACACAAAAGAGTCTGGAAAAACAACCAACTGAAAAACCTCACAAAGATAAGCGTATACAGAGCCGTTGTCATACCCACACTCCTGTTCGGCTCCGAATCATGGGTCCTCTACCGGCATCACCTACAGCTCCTAGAACGCTTCCACCAGCGTTGTCTCCGCTCCATCCTCAACATCCATTGGAGCGCTTTCATCCCTAACGTCGAAGTACTCGAGATGGCAGAGGTCGACAGCATCGAGTCCACGCTGCTGAAGATCCAGCTGCACTGGATGGGTCACGTCTCCAGAATGGAGGACCATCGCCTTCCCAAGATCGTGTTATATGGCGAGCTCTCCACTGGCCACCGTGACAGAGGTGCACCAAAGAAAAGGTACAAGGACGGCCTAAAGAAATCTCTTGGTGCCTGCCACATTGACCACCGCCAGTGGGCTGATATCGCCTCAAACCATGCATCTTGGCGCCTCACAGTTGGCGGGCAGCAACCTCCTTTGAAGAAGATCGCAGAGCCCACCTCACTGACAAAAGGCAAAGGAGGAAAAACCCAACACCCAACCCCAACCAACCAATTTTCCCCTGCAACCGCTGCAACCGTGTCTGCCTGTCCCGCATCGGACTTGTCAGCCACAAACGAGCCTGCAGCTGACGTGTACATTTACCCCCTCCATAAATCTTCGTCCGCGAAGCCAAGCCAAAGAGAAGATAATAGAATTGACAGGACAGTAGTGATAAAGGTTTTCAGTTCTGGTCGAGAGAGTGTAGTTCTGAAGTGAACCATGGAGAATAAAAGGGAATAAAACAAGCAGTTCCTTACATTCAAATCCTACCTCAGTTCTGATAAAAAGATGTTTAAAAATTAGACACCTGGTTAGAATTTATGAGATCCAACGAGAAAACCTTGGGTGATAACACTTAGGTGGGAAAGTGGGGAGGACATGAGCACATTGTAAGAGGATGCAGGCTGACAAAGTGGCTGGGTAGGATAAAATTATTCACTTCATAGGATAATAGAAGGGCCCAGAAGTTCACTTGCTTCCAAATGGAAATGTTAAAACAGCCTTGGTTTTTTTTTGCAAAAGATGCCAAAAGGTTTCAATTGAAGGGTTGGCTTATGGAAACTGGTTCATCAAATGAAAGCCTCCAGTGCAAGTTTTGGCAGCTGCCAGCAGTTAGTCATGGTGCTGTGACATTGTGATTTTGGCACTTAAAAGGACCATACAAACTCACACTCACCACTGCTATAAAAGTCACCTTTATTGTCATCTGGTTGCACAAGTACAGCCAGACGAAACAGCGTTCTTGGTGCAAAACACGCAGACGCAAAGCCAGCTCTAATACTCGTATAGACAAACAATACACATGCCGAACAAGTCGTCACATATACAAATAAATATTGTTTCATGAATAGGAGAGTCTCCGGTGGTTAGTGCGAGCAGTTCCTTTGTTCATTCAGCATTCTCACTGCCCGTGGGAAGAAGCTGCTCCTCAGCCTGGTGGTGCTGGCTCCAATCCTCCTGTATCTCTTTCCCAATGGGTTCAGCTGAAAGATGATGTGTGCGGGGTGGAAGGGGCCCTCGATGATTTTGCACATTCTCTTCAGGCAACGATCCCAGTAGATCACGCTGATGGGGGGGGGGGGGGGGGGGAGGGGCCAAGGGAGAACCCAGTGATCCTCTCTGCCATTCTTATGGTCCTGTGGATCGTCCTCCTATCCATTTCTCTGCAGCAACCATGCCAAAAGGCAAAAATAGTTAGCAGAACGACAAAATATAGGAGTGAGCAAGACTCAAACAATAAAGATGCTGGAAGGATCAAACAACTTGTAGCTGGAAGAACTCGGTGGTTCAGGTAGCATCTGTGGAAGGAAAGAGACAGTCAATGTTTCAGGGATCTCAGCCCAAAGTATTGACTAAATAAGTGAGACCCTTGCTTCCTGGATGGAAAACATGAAAGTAGATCATGTTGAGCACAACACGATGCAATAAGAAAAGCATTTTGCTTGCCTGAAATTCATATATACATTCTTATCGTGCCCCCTGTTTTTGACATCTATTAATGAAAAAATACATACACATTTATTAAAAAAATGAAGGAATAAGAAAATTTATGATTCTGAGAAATGCAGAGTAGTTATTGTTGAAGATGTCTGGTTCTGATCCAAGCAGGGCAGTGCAGTGTTGGTAAAGTTAAAACAGGGGAATTCCAGACAAAGTTACGATGGAGATTAGGTAAATATCTTGAAAGACATTATCGTCTACTTGTGCTCTATTTCTTCTGTCCTACATCTTGCTCAGATCAATTTCAACTGCGACATTGGGCCAGGGTCTCAATCGTTCTCCCCCCCGCACCCCCCCCCCCAACACCATGCCCTAATCCCCTCCTCTACAGTTTGCCTCACTCAAGGACTAGCAGCCACGTTGACAAATTACAGAATAATCCCTGTTATCTGGAATTCAAACAACCAGCCAAAATAAATCACAGAAAAGGAATAGGTAAAAAAAATGAAAATTTAACCCTTTGGGAGCCATGTCCCTGTTTTCAGGGATTACCAACAAGCATGTATACCCCATGTCCTCGCTTTCTGGGACTGGTTTTATACCCAACCGCCAGCTGGTTCATACTGCAGTTTACCCATGGACCTGAACCAGAGTAAATATAAAGAAATGTGAAAAATAGCTGGAGTCCAAAGGGTTAAAATTGGTACGTCTCACCACTATATTGCCAATCGCACAACCTGCAATCTCAAGCAACCGGAAATTTCACATATGGCATCTATCAATCCCAGTGGGTGCCGAATACCAGGGGTTTTACTGTATAAAGCATTACAATTCTCTCCAGAAATTGCCTCTCTTCTTCTCTCTCCTTCTAATTAATTCTAATATCACTGTGGCT
Source organism: Narcine bancroftii (assembly GCF_036971445.1). NCBI lineage: Eukaryota > Metazoa > Chordata > Chondrichthyes > Torpediniformes > Narcinidae > Narcine > Narcine bancroftii. The sequence continues at coordinate 89,142,257 of NC_091480.1, forward strand.
AATTGTGTCTGTAAACACCTTCACTAAATTATTTGGATGATTTTGGTGGTGTGTATATGCACCCAACTAGCTATTCCTTTGCATTTCACTTCCATTCATGCAGGCTCCACATTAACTACACTTCACCACAAAAAGTTTTGCTCCATTTTGTGCAAATAGATCTTCGGTGTGTGATATTTGTAGAAATGTGTGGTTAGAAAACAGAGAGCAACAGTAAATACTTGGAAGTCTCAGGATATGTAAAATGTATCTTTATTGTTTCAGAATATGTAAAATGTAAAATGCATCTTTATCATTTGTCCAATTGTGTTTGGTGGGGGCCCGCTGACCAGCTGGGGCTCCAGGTGCAGGGTGCAAGAGCTGCAGGTCGCCCTGCGGGTTCTGAACTGCCCCCACGAGTTCCTTACTTGAGAGTTGGAGGTACCGGTACCTCACGGTTACACCTGGTACTGCACGGATGGCAGTCTCTTCAATCTGAGGTGCTTGAAAGCTCACACCAAGACACAAGAGCAACTTGTCCGTGAACTACTCTTTGCAGACGATGCCGCTTTAGTTGCCCATTCAGAACCAGCTCTCCTGCGCATGACATCCTGTTTTGCGGAAACTGCCAAAATGTTTGGCCTGGAAGTTAGCCTGAAGAAAACTGAGGTCCTCCATCAGCCAGCTCTCCACCATGAAAGAAGAATTTGTACAATTATTTGTTTTAATATTGATACTGTTAACAATCTAGCTTGGAAAAGAGTCACCATTTTCGTTTCAGTTAAATAGTACTCAAAAGCTCCTGCTGGCTTTGACAATCTTACAAACCCACTTGTCTGGTCTGGATCTAACAATAAATCAGAATCGGAATTAGAATTTATTGTCATGGACAAGTCATGAAATTCAGTGTTTGCGGCAGCGTCATGGAGCAAACATTCATATTCTAACCATCTTACAAAATTACTATATCTTCTTTGGCTTGGCTTCGCGGATGAAGATTTATGGAGGGGTATGTCCACGTCTGCTGCAGGCTCGTTGGTGACTGACAAGTCCGATGCGGGACAGGCAGGCACAGTTGCAGCGGTTGCAGGGGAAAATTGGTTGGTTGGGGTTGGGTGTTGGGGTTTTCCTCCTTTGTCTTTTGTCAGTGAGGTGGGCTCTGCGGTCTTCTTCAAAGGAGGTTGCTTCCCGCTGAACTGTGAGGCACCAAGATGTACGGTTGGAGGCGATATCAGCCCACTGGTGGTAGTCAATGTGGCAGGCACCAAGAGATTTCTTTAAGCAGTCCTTGTACCTCTTCTTTGGTGAACCTCTGTCTCGGAGGCCAGTGGAGAGCTCGCCATATAACACGATCTTGGGAAGGTGATGGTCCACCATTCTGGAGACGTGACCCACCCAGCATAGTTGGGTCTTCAGCAGCATGGATTCGATGCTTGCAGACTCTGCCAGCTCGAGTACTTCAATGTTGGTGATGAAGTCATTCCAATGAATGTTGAGGATGGAGCGGAGACAGCGCTGATGGAAGCGTTCTAGGAGCCGTAGGTGATGCCGGTAGAGGACCCATGATTTGGAGCCAAACAGGAGCGTGGGTATGACAATGGCTCTGTACACGCTGATCTTTGTGTGTTTCTTCAGGTGGTTGTTTTTTCAGACTCTTTTGTGTTGTCTTCACCATTCAAAGTTAGGTAGTGCCTTTAGTTTATTGATCATTCAGGAATCTAATGGCAGAGGAGAAAAAGCTGTCCTCATGTTGAGTGCTCGTCTTTAGGCTCCTGAACCCTTTTCCCGATAGTAGCAGAATGAAGAGGGCATGGCCTGGGTGCTGGGGGTCTTTGAGGAGAGATGCTGCTTTCTTAAGACACCACCTCATATAGATGACCTCGATGGAGTGTAGTCTGATGTCTGTGATGTTGCAGGCCTAGTTAAAAACCAGGCAGTGATGCAACCAGCCAGAATGCTCTCCACGGTACACCTGTAGAAGATTACGAGAGTCTTCGGTGACATACCGAATCTCCTCAGACACCTTGCAAAGCATAGCCGATGGTGAGCCTTCTTAGTGATTGCATCAACATGGAGGCTCCAGGACCCCTGTTAAAACCTCTGCTAGCTGTAATTCAAGCAACTGCCAAAAACATCAAGGAAAATAAATAAATAGAATTAAATATGAATAAATAAAAATGTAATAAAAGTTTAAGATTGTAGAAGTAAATGTTCTCTGAAGTACCACATAAACCTTTGGTGAAGATGGAAGCAGATATTCAGTCCGAGGAGTGCATTGATCGTGCTTTGCTCGTTCTTGAATAAAGTTTGAATAAAGTTGTGTTTATGGTGTCGCCCAGGATGAAAAGCTGGTTGATGCTGTTCACTGTTGGAGTGACTCTCTTAAAGGGTCTCCCTTTTCCCTGCTTGGTAGGAGTCTCTATATTTATCAGCATGTTATAAAGTATATTCGTAAACTTTGGGTGGGGGGGGAATGTTAATTACAAAGGCAGCACAGTTAGGATAGCAATTAGTTCAACCTTGTTACAGCGCCAGCAACTGGGGTTAAAATTTTAATTGTACCTTTGTAAATTACAGGAATTACCTGATTAAAGTAAACTTTACATAATTAAGGACAACAATATTGATTTTTTTTTTTCAAATTACTTTGCATTTTGTATTGTCTTTTAAACTGTTATTCTTAATGAAGGTGTATTGTATTCTCAGGCAACCAGAGAATTTGCATATCCGGCATCTACTAGTCCCCAGAGATGCCACTTCCAGAAAGTTAGCTGTTATGATTGATTGTGTAGGCCTAAAGATCCAAAACTCCCACATATAGACTTTATTCACCCAGCTGCTGTAAAGTGCCTCCAAATTCTTCAAAGAAGAATAGGGAAACCCCTGCTCTCCTCCCTCACCTAAAAACAACCAGGATTAAAATAGTGTCTTGACCTGGTATCACCATGTGCTGTGTTAAATTGCAGTGGAATCCCACAGAAATTAGGCCGGAAGTTTGTTGTTGATTTTCAGCACCTAAATCTTTAGCTTGTCTTATTATGAAGGAAGAGTATATAAATTCCAAAAAACTGTAAATTTCATCAACTTCATAATGGAAATCTAATGAAATACTGTGGAAAATTTATATTAGACATGGAATTCTAAGGTGGTGGAAATAACTGGATCAAAAACAAAGTATAGAATAATTTTTACAAAAAGTTCATGGTGTTGAAAAGGAGCTGACTCATGCAGCTGTAGATTTGATCTTAATTTAGAGCGTAGGTTTAAAACAATGGTACTCAACCTTTTTTTTCCACTCACATATCACTAAGTATTCCCTATGCCATATTCTGTGATCAGTAAGGGATTGCTTAAGATGGTATGTGGGAGGAAAGAAAATGTTTGAAAACCACAGTTTTAATCGTACCTAATTGACTCGTTATGTGCACAGTTTCAGAACTCCAAAGGAAATGGGCCAATGACAATTTTTCTCAAGGAAAATATTTCAGTAACAATTGGGTCTAGAGCAGTGATTCTCAGCCTTCCCTTCCCACTCAAATACCACCCTAAGCAATCCCTTACTAATCACAGAGCCTAGGGATGGTATAGAGATTTCTTAAAGTGATATGTGAGTGTCCCGCATCGGACTTGTCAGCCACAAACGAGCCTGCGGCTGACGTGGACATTTACCCCTCCATAAATCTTCGTCATCGAAGCCAAGCCAAAGAGATGTGAGTGGAAAGAAAATGGTTGAGAACATTGGTTTAAAGCATTATTTCTGATGGTTGTTAATAATTTTAGATTTTCAAATTTTAGATTTATTGTTAGAATACATATATTCCATCACCTACAACCCTGAGATTCTTTTACCTGCGGGCACGGCAAAATTACAATTAATTGGTAGTGCAAAATAAGACTGTTACACAGCATAAACATGTAAACAAATAAAGAACTATAAACAGATAACAAATGTAAACAAACTGGCTGTGCAATACAGAGAGAACAAAAATAAAGTGCACAAGTAAGAGTCCTTAAAATGGTCTCTGATTGAGTTTGTCATTGAGGAGTCTGCTTGTGGAGGGGTAACATCTGTTCCTGAACCTGGTGGTGTGAATCTTGTGGCACCTAGACCTCTTTCTTGGTGGAAGTAGTGGGAACAGGGCGTATGCTGGGTGGTGTTGCCTTAGATGATTGTTGCTGCACTCCGATGGCAGAGTTCCCAGTAGATGTTCTCGGTAGTGGGGAGGGTTTTGCCTGTGATGTCCTGGGCTGAGTCCACTGCCTTTTGGAGGGCTTTATGCACAGTGGTATTGGTGTCCCCATGTCAGACCATGATGCAGCTGGTCAGCACAATTTTCTCCACACCTCTGTAGAAATTTGCCAGTGTTTCTGGTATCATACCAAACCTCTGCAAAACCCTGAGGATATGGAGGTGCTAACGTGTCTAATTTTAGCCATGTCATATTAGATTTAGTATGTAATGCTTAACTTAGAGTTTGTATTTCTGGCTTCAAAGAGATCCCAAAGGATGACATTCTCTGGAAGAAACCTTTAAGTATTGATCGAACAGTGTGCAAATCATGGCTACTCATACATATGTTTTAGATTGAAGCAAAGTGGTGAAATGAAGTGGCCGTTCCCCTTGTGTTCATGACATAAATAGTGAGATCAAACTTAATAACCCACTTCAAATAAAAAAAAATTGACAGTCTGCTCACATCACAACGTGCAAACCAACCATCAAATTCTTTGGTCTCCACAAAGCAAACACAGAAAATGCTGGGAACATTCTGTGGGTCGAGAGAGCACAAGTCAGTTTGCATCAAGCGTCAATTCTCTTTTAATAGATCTCTTGCTGAAACATATTAGCTCAAATCTCACTACCTGTGGTCCTCAGGCATCTGAAATTTCAGTGGAATGGTGAAGGGACCTCTGCCATGTCATTGAGTAGTCCCTAACCCCAATGCTTCGTTAACCAGCAAAGTCCCTCACTGTCTTTGCCACTTATAAATATTTTGAATTTTAATATTTCTCTAAACAATCAGATTTGAATTAAATAATTTCATAAATTTGATCATGAATTTACATGCAAACTACAGGTAATATAAAATGCCTGAATACATATAAAATTAATCCATCCATCCATGGCCCATCCCTTCGCAAGCAAAGATGAACACGATGCCTTGTAACTTTTCAGCTTTAGGCACCGTGTGTCAGGGCAAGGACTTGGAGGCGAGTGCTTATAAAATTAATATAGAGCATTAAACAAAGCAAAATAAACAAAATGAAATGACCTTTTCTAAAAAAAAAACTAAAAATTATAAATAGTATAAAAACTTTCACTTAAAACTGGCAAGTGTAAAATCAGCATTGAACTCAACAGAAATTATTGGGAACATTTAGCAAGTCAGATGGCATCTAGGAAGGGAGAGGCAGAGTTAATATTTTACGTTGGAGACACAACGAGTCTGAGGCTGCTCCATCTGTTTCTCTTTCCACAGGTACAGCCCAACTCTGCAGATCTATCTCTGCACTAAGGCAGGTGGATTTCTTCAAGCTGTCGGATCCGCGAGGTGATTTGCCAGTGTGCAGCTGGTCATTTTCATTCAGGCTGGCCGCCAACATTGGACTCCAGAGGGAGAGTGAACTAGTAGATTCAGCTTTGTCAATGTGTAAGAAGAGCTCATGCCTCAACATTTTCTTTTTAAAATATTTTTATTGACTTCTATGTAATAATTCCATGTGCATTTTGCATTAATATAACAGAAAAAATATCATAAATATATACATATATATAACTGGTAAAAATGCACTCATTAACAATTTCCAATTTTAATTAATATTTATTGATTAATATTGTTAAAATTAAAAATGAAAATTACTTGAATTACATTATAACCATTCTGCTCATAACTTGGTATAAAATCAGATAATGTTATGGTCCATATATAAACCCTAATTAATCAGCTTATTTTAACAAAAATGAGAAAAAGAAAAGAAACTAAACTAACGCTAATCTAACCCCTCCCTCTACTCAAGGTTACTAATAAATGCAAACAAAGAACAATGAAAATGGACCAACATTTTGCACACTATGTATGAAAGTCCCAGACATGACTTCTCAAAGCCAGTGATGCCTTTTACATCAAGGTCCAAAGAAAGCAAAATATTTTGTGTTGGTTATTAATCTAATTGGGCAAGAATACTCCACATAGATAAATTCAAAGTTAAAATTATAGAACTGAAAAATAACATACCGGTACAGTAAAAACCTCTGGTATCTGGCACCTATGGGGATTGGTAGATCCCGGATAAGTGTACAAGTTGAGATTGTGTGTTGCTTGATTGGCAAGCTAACCAATATGGGGTGCCAAATTTTAACTTTCTTTTTATTTAACCTATTTATTTTCCCTGATTTTTTTTTTGTCAGCTGCTTGAGGCTGCTGGTTGCTTGACTTCCAGATAAGGGATTTTACTGTATTTTGTGAGTTTGAATCCTTGTATTGATTTGGACCATCTGCTATTCCAACAACGGTAAAGCCAAATGGTCTGACTAGTTATTCAGTTAGATAATGCACGCTGATTACCAAATAAAAATATGTTAAAAATAGTCACAGAGTCAGATTTACTTATTATTTATTGACAATTTCCAAGTCATGGTTTCTTGAAGGTGGTGGTGAGAGACTTTCTTAAGCCATTGCATTCCTTTGGGTGAAGATCTTTTCTTGGTGATGTGGGGGTGGTGTGGCAGCATCTAGAGATTAAAGTCTTCCCACGAACCTAAACCCATTTTTCTTTTCGTGGTGATGATCGCAGATTTGGGAGGTGCCATCTGAATAATCTCTCGAAGTAAATGCAGTGCACATTGTATATTGTGCACTCTGCAGCTATATACATATGGTAGAGGGAATGAATTTGTAGCATTGTAGATGAAGTACCAATCAAGCATGATAGTGTAAAAAAACAGTGCAGGATTAACTCAGTAGGGTCAGACAGTGTACTTGCTGTGTATGTACTTGAGATCCTTGTGAGGGCCAAACTGGGAGGCCTGGAATCAGAGCTGGAAGCCACAAGGCACAAGATGGCGGTGGAGGCGTGAGGAAGGCCACGTGGCTGTGAAAGCCCTACAAGTACCCTATTCCTGTTTTCTTCCCATATTCCTTGATTGGTTTAGTTTTACAGTGATGTCTAACCCTACCTTTAATATTTAAGTGATTTGGCTTCATCTGTCTTTTGTGGAATAAATTCCACTCTTTGACTGAAGAAATTGCTTATGACATGACCACCAGTTCTGGGGATTCCCATCATCGTTTACATCCTTACTGCATCTAGTTTTAACCACCCTGGTGCGATATCACAGGTTTTCATGAGGTCCAATATAAGCCCAATTATCCAATTGTCTCAATCTACCTTCATGAATTAGTCCTGGCAACCTAGGAATCAATCTGGTGATTTTTTTTTCTGCATTCTCCCTCCATAGAGGTAGATAGAGCATTGGTCTTGTGAACCAGGGGTTCATCCCTCGCTGGGGCCTCCCCCCTATGAGGGGCGCTGGACAAAGTGGCGACTCTCTTCCTTACGGAATGATGGCGACTAACATCAAATCACACATAGCAGAGTCCAGGTAAAACGCTAGTTTTAATAGACTAATATATACAGCTAGGTCTTGCCTCTGTGCAGTCCTAGCCCAGAATAAGGGGGGATGGGTCTCCACCAGTTTATATATGCAAGATCACCAGGTGAGTCATACCACCACACGGTAGACAAAGCTAAAGAATTTCAACTTTTAAATGTAGTATTACTTGACAATAATGGAACCTTTAGCAAAAACATTCTTCCTCAGTGGAAGAGATCAAAACTGATCACATTACCAAGGAGGATCTGTTCACCTGCAGTATGACATCCCTTAAGATCTCTCAAGACAAAGTCAAAAGACCATGCTCATTGCATCTGAATGCCTACTTTTCTCAATTAGTGGTCATGCACAACAAGTTATTATTGCATTTCTTCTTTCTATTAGTTATTTAATTATTCATTGCCATTTATGAATTGATGTGATAGGAGTGCAGGGTATCTGATCATTGAAAATCGTTAAGGTCCCCTAGCATCCCACACACAGCATCTTTCAGCTACTCCACTCGGGAAAGAGATACTGGAGGATCAGAGCCAGCACCATGAGGCTGAGGAACAGCTTCTTCCCATGGGCAGTGAGACTGCTGAACAATTAAATGAAACTCCTCACACTAACCCTTTGAGATGCTAACATTTATTAAGCAATATTTATTTATTCATATACAAGTATATTTGTACTGCATATGTGTGTTATGTCTGGTTGTGTGTCCACATGTTTTTGCACTGAGGACTGGAGAACACCCTTTTGTTGGTCTGTACTTGCACAATCAGATGATAATAAACTTGAACTTGATCCATTGGTTGCAAGATCACATAAGTTTGCCTTCTGCATGCCCTTTTTTTGCTTGTTAACTGGCATATTGTCCCGTGTTGTAGTTTTGCTGGGTTGGCATGTCATTTATAAATATCCCTGATGCTACTCCTGCCATACCACTCTTCACTTCTCATTCTGAATATTGATATATCTGCAAGATACTTGCTATTTCAAAATTCAACTAAATTATTTGTTTCGTTATGCAAGGGAGGCTGTTAATGCTTCAGTGAACATAGGAACATAGGAAGTAGGAACATGAGTAGGCCAAAGATGGCCCATCGAGCCTGCTCCGCCATTCAATACGATCATGGCTGATCTAATTTATGACCTAACTCCACCTACCTGCCTTCTCCCCTATCCCCTAATTCCTCTATCATGTAAAAATTTATCTAACCGAATTTTAAAGTTGCAGAAAAGAATGAAGTCTTTTATCCAATTAATTTACATTGCACCATATTCTAACATTTTCCTGCATAATGGATTGCTAAGCGTTAATCTGGGTTGCCAGCTTGAGGACAAGGCCATTGAAATTTACTAAGAAGTGTTAGTGGGTGTTTAGAAGATTTCCCTGTGGGAGGTTCAATTCCTTTGGCAGCAAGCCACCAGTTGATCGAACAGATAATCTGTTCAGCCTTCTTTAAAAATTACACTTAATTTCTGCAAAAGAAATTATTATGTTCAAAGGGATTGTTTTTTGTTTATTGTGCAACTAAAGAAAGATGATGGATGAGCTTTACAGTGTTTCTGGCATTGAGTCATTTGAGCATAGTTTTGTCCTTATTTTGACCTTTCCTTGTGTACATTTAATTTAACTCCAATACAAGAGCTTTGAGCAGGTGAGCAGGTTACAGGCGCCTCTATTGGTTTGGGAGCTTTGCTGAATTGGTAGCTAGAAGCACACACAAAAAGAAAATCAGTCCTGAAGTCAGTCCTTAACAATGAAACTATTCCAACCACCATGGTTTAAAGCAAACACCTGTGAATGCTGTCCAGTTACTCTTCAACATTTAAAAGGAAAAAGAATCTCAGGGTTGTATATGATATCATGTATGTACTCTGACAATAAATCTGAAATATAGCATTTGAAATTTGGTTTAAGATTAATTGAATGCAGGTATTTATTTGTAGTGTTACCAGTAGTCAATTATGAACTTCGCCATTTCTCAAAAAAAGCCACAACTTTTAAAGACCTGAAAAATATATCAAGCTGGTTAAAGTGCATTAAACGCCTTGTGGTCAAAGCAACTTTTGTACGAGGGCTTTCTCACACTGCAGGTAGAGGGAGAATGTGGTTAGAAGGGGTTGAGAAGGGATGGACAACTTGGATTGTCAGTCATTAGGAGTGGGTGAAATGGATATTATTAAAACATAGATGATTCTGAAGAGAATTGTTGGGAAATCAGAATGAGAGGACATTTTTTCAGAAAAGGTTCACCCCCTAAGGATGATTTTTTTTCTGAAGGTCGTGAATGTTTGAAATTTTCCACCTGGAGGAACAGTGGAATTTGAGTCCATATGAACATATTCAAGATTTTTGAACTAATGTACGGGAGAAATCAAGAATAATGGGAAGCAGCCAGGAAAGTTGAAGCCAAAATCAGATTTTAAGAACTTAAGAAATAGAAGCAGGAATCGGCCATCTGTCCCATCGAGCCTCCTCCACCATTCAGTGACGTCATGGCTAATCTGATGAAAGGTTCTCCTCCACCTGCCTTTTCCCCATATCCCTTAATTCCCCGACTATGTAAAAATCTGTCCAGCCTTGTCTTAAATATATTCACTGAAGTTGTCTCCACTGCTTCAATAGGGTGCGAATTCCACAGATTCACTGCCCTCTGGGAATGGCCGTTCCTCCTCATCTCCATCCTAAATCTACTACCCTGAATCTTGAGGCTGTCCCCTAGTTCTTGTCCCCCTCACCCCTGGAAACAACTTTCCTACCTCTATCTTATCTATGCCTTTTATAATTTTATGTGTTTCTATAAGATCCCCTCTCGTTCTTCTAAATTCCAGTGAGTACAGTCCCAGACAACATCATAGCAGAACTTTTGGGTCCAAATCATTTCACTCAGTGCAAAGTGGTTTCTAACTTCTAGTTTTTACCTTTGTGTCAGGTTGGACAGATGGAATCGCTCAGATGCAGAACTAATAAAGCAGAGAAGCATGGCTCTGTGTCTAATGCTGGGAGCTAAAGTCTTCCTGCCTTTGCATTGGCTGTGATTCTCCTCTTCCAATCTGTTTGACAATTCTTTGGTGTATCTGGGCCATTGGCTGATAGGAGACAACTGACTGATTGAGATTCAATGTAGGATTATGACTCAGTCTGAGAACTGGGCTTAGAGCAAGGATAAATCCAAAAAATTAGCTACGTGTCAGATCAAAATAGCATCATCTACAAAGTATTATAATTAACTGCACTACAGTATATGTCAACGTATAAGATGGTATTTGAACCTTAAAACTGTCACCCCAAAACCAGGATTTGTCTTATGCACCAAAACTTAATATCTTGTGGTTTCGTGTCTCCCATGGCAATGGAGAACACCATAAAACCCTCGCATAACCCTTATGATGCTCCCACTAAATATTTTTTGACTGAAACTTACGTTTGTGAAGCTGGGTTAATAGTAATGTTATATTAAAACAATAAAACTGTAATATAAACCTGTCTAACATACCTTAAAATAACAGTGCAGCAAATGAAGCTAACAGTCGCCATTTGCAACAACTAGAGAACAGTGAGCAATCAGCCAGGGTCCCAGGTTGCGTTCTGTTTACACTGCCTCGCAGATCAATCACAATAAATCTTACAGTGACCAGTAACCATATACCCAGCAAGAAATGTGCAATGAGAGGAGGCACTGCACACTGGCCAATTCTCGATAAGCATGTAGAAGACATGGACAGTAAAAGCTCTCAGCTGTAAGTGATAGACTTAGATAGCAAGTATAGATCAAAACCTACATCTTGAAATTCTGGGGGTCGTCTTATACACTTATATGGGTAGGTTTTTTTTTGTTCAACCCATCTCTTTTGATTGAAGCAAGACCTCTGCTGTGTGCTACACTACCTCCATTTGTTTTAATAGTTCAGACAGCTGCAACCAATTGACAATTACAGCTGCAGCCAAATTCCAATGGCCAATGCCATTTACTTCCAATAGCAAGTATGGAGACTGTGTGACTGGCTCTTTTGGTCAAGTATTGTAAACTAATGATGGCAGAGTTTATGAACAGAAAAATTTTCCACTCTGAAAGCAATCACTAATATCACTTCAGGAACCATGAGAGTCCCTTCAGAGTGACTCAGTATTATCTGTGGATTTGCCTCCAGTGCTCCCACAGCCTCTGCAGCCACAGAGACTCCTGTTCATTTCATCGGCAACCTAAGCCCCAGATCCAAACCTCCGATACCATCAGGAAGCCTTCAGTGCCCAAGGCCCCGCATGAACCCGTCTTGCCCTCAGCACCCACCCAAATCCCAGAAAAAGTTTGAAAACCAGTTTTAATCATACTAATTATGTTCACGGTTTCATAACTCCAAAAGAAATGGGCCCAATGACAATTTTTCTCAAGCAAAATATTTCAGTAACAATTGGGTCAATGGTCCTCAACCTTTTTTCCCCACTCACATACCACCTTAAGTAATCTCTTACTAATCAGAGAGCACCTATGGCATAGGAATAAGGTTGTATGTGAGTGGAAAGTTTGAAAACCACTGGTTTAAAGAATGCTTTCCTATGATATTCAATCAATCCATCTTCCCAACACATACCTCCCTGGGATTGACTGCTGGCATTCTGATATCATCGGTTATATTTATCTCTTGCACTGCACCATAGCCTCCAGTCTTTGTCAGTATGTTTGGATTTTGATAGTTACTAGGCCATTATCCACTGGGATAATTCAACCACTGGATAGCAAATTGGGGCTGGAAGCAAATGGTTGTTTCTGTTTCTTCATCTAAGCATTTTTTTTAAACTTTATTGATTCACTCAAGATACAGGTAATAAGTAACATATCATGAACATTATATTTTATATAAAAGAAAAAAGAGAGAAAAAAAAGAGAACCCCCCCCTTCAGCCAACTCTCCTAAGGAGAGCCGTGAAAAAAATAAAGAAAAATGAAGCATACTTATTAAAATCTAATCAATGTAAATCAAAATGTAAATATTCTGAATATAACAACCATTTATGAAGAAAAAAAATTATAATTACCATGCAAAACATGTGTAATTTTTTCCATTGTTAAACAATATTCTTTGTTCTTTGGCTTGGCTTCGCGGACGAAGATTTATGAAGGGGGTAAAAAGTCCACGTCAGCTGCAGGCTCGTTTGTGGCTGACAAGTCCGATGCGGGACAGGCAGACATGATTGCAGCGGTTGCAGGGGAAAATTGGTTGGTTGGGGTTGGGTGTTGGGTTTTTCCTCCTTTGCCTTTTGTCAGTGAGGTGGGCTCTGCGGTCTTCTTCAAAGGAGGTTGCTGCCCGCCAAACTGTGAGGCGCCAAGATGCACGATTTGAGGCGATATCGGCCCACTGGCGGTGGTCAATGTGGCAGGCACCAAGAGATTTCTTTAGGCAGTCCTTGTACCTTTTCTTTGGTGCACCTCTGTCACGGTGGCCAGTGGAGAGCTCGCCATATAACACGATCTTGGGAAGGCGATGGTCCTCCATTCTGGAGATGTGACCCATCCAGCGCAGCTGGATCTTCAGCAGCGTGGACTCGATGCTGTCGACCTCTGCCATCTCGAGTACTTCGACGTTAGGGATGAAAGCGCTCCAATGGATGTTGAGGATGGAGCGGAGACAACGCTGGTGGAAGCATTCTAGGAGCCGTAGGTGATGCCGGTAGAGGACCCATGATTCGGAGCCGAACAGGAGTGTGGGTATGACAACGGCTCTGTATACGCTTATCTTTGTGAGGTTTTTCAGTTGGTTGTTTTTCCAGACTCTTTTGTGTAGTCTTCCAAAGGCGCTATTTGCCTTGGCGAGTCTGTTGTCTATCTCATTGTCGATCCTTGCATCTGATGAAATGGTGCAGCCGAGATAGGTAAACTGGTTGACCGTTTTGAGTTTTGTGTGTCCGATGGAGATGTGGGGGGGCTGGTAGTCATGGTGGGGAGCTGGCTGATGGAGGATGGCTCATTATGCCATCTATTAATATCAATCATATTCATATCCTTCCATGTACTAGCAATACATTTTTTTGCTACAGATAATGCTAAATATACAACATCTAAGCATTTTGAGAAAAAAAAAATCATCACACTTCTTAAAATCAGATCAGCCCAGTTAAGGAATGAGCCCAAGCTCCTTCTGTCTCACCTACTCAGTGTTGTAGCTATTGCATAAGGCCTGAACGGTAGCAGCTAACTATGAAGTGGTGGCAAGATTGTGTGTTCATAGCACTTAACTGTTACTGAGAATGTGAGTCCTAAAGTGGTGAAAAAAAAGTAGAAAAGAAGAGAATATTCCATTCTATATATTGATAATTCAGCAAGGCTAAAGGTGATTGTGAAGAACAAAAATAATTGCATATTTGACAAAGACAGTAAAAGACTTTTAACCATTGGATAAAGGAAATGACCTGGTATAACGAATCCTGAGAAACATCTTAAAAAGCATGTACTTATATGGAAAAGTCTGTTCAGAAGTTCTGGAAAATTAGATGTTTGTCTGGTCAAACATGCAACTTGTGAGCCACATGGCAGACTCCCTTAACGACGAGACGAGCTGCCTATGCCAATGCTTCTTGCTGTAACAGAGTTCTCACGCTTGGTAAAGCAACACTAAAGAAGGGTGAAATTTGTAACCATATTTGCATAGTTTTACAAGTAAACTCAGGTCTATCTTCACATTACTGACTGATCATGTCACTTCCACTGGACCCAGCAGTATCCAGATCACCATCTCCTGCACATGCACAACACGACCAAGTTATTTTTAAACCGATGATCTCAGTCAGTCCACTGACTTACAAATGCTTTTCCATGAGGTGCAGAAGGTGCAAACCACTGTTCCTTCTAAGCTACGCACATGTGCGCGGACGCACACATTTTGCAATCAGCGTAGAAAAGGAAATTCAGGTGCGCACAAAAGATTAGCTACCTAAAATAATGTTGTAATTAATAATTATATTTATTGAAAATAATCTCTTGGCTAACTCTTTCTGTTAACTAGTTAGTCGGTTTTTCAAATATCACATTTGTACATCACTCATTTATGTCACCGCCCCTTTCCTGTCCCGGTTTGTGCATTTACACAAGCGTTCAGTGCGCACATACTTTTGCCACAGGAAAAAAAATTGCACAACGAAAGATTTTTGCACACACTGACTCCTAAACGTTAGAGGGAACATTGGTGCAAACCAGACAGTAGAAGTCTGGAAAAATATTTTATTCCACGTGTGAGGGTAGAGTATAATCTGGGCAAATGCAAAATTTTCAAAAAACTGTGGCAAAATGTTTTCCCTTACTCTCTGTGCAAAGATTGTGAATCTGCATTGGTCTTCTTTGTTAAATTCATTCATCTAATGCTCCTTTATTAAATGCCAAATGGCTTATTAACACACCCTCCTCTTGACCCATGCTACCAATGAACTTTGTTGTCTACATTCAACGCTCCATGGTTCCATTTGATTTTCCACAAACACAACATCTCACTGCACCTTTATTGTGTTTAATAAACACCAGTCCCTCTGATGATTTAGGTAGAAAGTTAAGTGCAAAGTATGAATAACGGCAGCTTTTACTGTGTTGAACAATCTCATCAACGACTGGAAATTAGCATGACCCTCAATAGTAGAAAAATCAGCCAGGCATCTCTGCTGGAAAATGTGAATGTGTAAAGTCACTTGACAACAGTATCAAGGACGTTGTGATTTCCTCATGACATAAATTAGCTTTTAATTAGTCTCTGATTACAAAAAAATTATCTGATTTAAGTCCATTGATGTGGAAAGTTAAATACCTTGGCACTTTTCAGAACAAGGCCCAAGGATGTCCAAAGCTAGAATGACTCATCCCTTAAGTCTCCTCCCCTTTTGCCTTGGCTATAAAGGTCACATTACCTCCCCCTTTCCTGCAGTCCTGTACCTAAATCCAGGCCAGCCAAAGTCTTGTGTGCATTAAAGCCTGTTGTTCCTGCAGCCTTATGACTCTGTGATTATTGATAGAGCCAATCAATTCATGAACATGGAGTTAGATAGAAACACCATGGAATGGAAGGAGAAGGGAGGCACATATCCTACTCTTCAACATTAATAGACCTTGTGGGCTTAGCCTTGGAGAACAAATTTCATGCTCATCAATACTGATGCAAACTCTTAATTTTTATTATTCCTTTTTAAAATATTTTTATTGAGTTGAACAAAAACCCTTTACACAAGGTAAACTAATGATAACATAAATCAAATCATATCATATACATATCACATATCAATTGTAAATTAGAAGCAGACCATAATTATTACATAACTTATTTCATTTGGAACAACAAATTCTATAATTATAATATTTAAACAATTAAGTCATGACTTGTACAATGTCCAAAAATAATATTGAATACAAAAATTATAGAAATAATACACGTAAAATTCCATTATATAAGATATTTTATAATTGTCTAATGGGATCATTTTGTTCTGTGATATGATTGATGATCTATAGTTAAACCCCCCCTTTACTTATTAGTCTTAATAATAAAAAGGAAAACAAGGGGGCTGTTATTTGATTCATATTTACAATATATACAGATAACCTTGTTTAGGGGGAGGGGTAGATTGGTAGGGATAATTTTTTTTCCATTTGTTATTATTCCAGTTAAACTTTATTTGTAACTAACCTTTTAAATACATTATTATTCCTTCGCATATACATTTCAAAATACAACCTTACAATTAAAAAATAGTTCATTCACGATAGTTTTTTCTACATGTGAATATTCCAATCTTTATTTAAAGATTATTATTTATGAGTTTACAAACTCATAAAAACACGTATTTTTATTTCCCATATTTAAGAATTCTTTAACATGAGAAGACGTTCAGCCAACTTAATGACAGGTCAGCCAGTGATGCCATGGATCCACATTGAACAGACAGCCGACAGAAGTTGGTGTCTGAAAAGGGAATCACCCACTGAGATTGTAATAACATTGCAGGCAGCTTTTGTCAATGTCAGTAGTGAGTGTAACCTTAATCTTAAACTTTGAAGGACGTATCTATTGCCCTTCATTTCAATTTTAATTGCTATAACTGTGGATGAATGATATAATAATACTGAGGAGTAAAATGTGTGAAATGTAAGGATTCCGAATTTCCTGCCAGCAACGCACCAGCTGTAATACCTTGCGACCAAACCATTATGACTTCAGCAGATTTACCAGTGGCCGTGTCCTCCATAAAGCCAACTCCTACCTGCCAAGTACAGCTTCTATCACAAAAGATGACTTGAGCCCCAAAAGCAAAATTGTCCACAACTAACTTACCTGCTGAAATAGTCAAAAACCCGTGTATCCTTTTGAGAAGTACCTGGGCCTCATTCTAGGGACTTCAGTGCAAGTGGCTACAGAGATGTTGGATGCTGAAGAGGTTCCAGGGGATTGAGAAAACTTCAAGAACGGATGGAGTCAAAATATTGGAAACTGTGGGCCAGTTAAACTGACATCAGTCTTTGGGAAGATCCTGGAAACCATTCTTGAGGAGGTAAAAGTAAGGCACTTAGAAAATCATAGGACAATTGAACAGAGTCAATGAGGTTTTAGAAAAGGAAAATTATGTTTGACAAATTTACAATAGTTCTTTGAAGATGTGGATGGATAAAAGAGAATCAGTTAATGTAGTGCATTTGGATTTCCAAAAGCATTCAATAAAATGGCAGATTACCAAGGGACTGAGACTAATATATTGGCGTGGATAACGGTAAATTGAACTAATACAGCAAAATCCCAATTCTACGGAATTCAAGCAACCCATCAAAATAAAATTGTGGAAAATAAATAGGTGAAAAATACAGAAATTTAAAATTGGCTCCTCCTAGTGGTTACTTTGCCAATCGGTAGCATGCTGTTTCAAGCAACCGAAAAATTCACTGATTCGGCATCTACCAATTCCTAAAGTTGCCGGATAACGGTGGTTTTACTGTAGTAAACAGAAAGTTGGGGAAATGAGATGTGTTTGGATTGCTAATCATTAGTTAGTGGAATTGCATGGAGATTAGTGCTGGGACCGCAATTATCTATATTAATGACTTGGATGAAAGATACTGTAAACTAACGCTGATTACATAAAGAAAGGTGGGTCAGCAGACTATGAAAACAGACAAAAGGTTTGCAAGAGGATGCAAAATGGTGAAGTGCATGGGCAAGGCGTTGACAGATGGGAAAAGTGAGTTTATCCACTTTGGAAGAAAAAAATGAAAGGGCAAATTATTAATTAAATTGAGTAAGACTACAAAGGGAGTACAAATGGTTTATAGGGGTTCCTAATGCATGAAAGCTGCCATGAAAATTTACCAGGAAGACTCGAGGGATGTTTGGTTTCAAAGGTAAAGGGGTTTTGATGAAAATTTCCAGAGCACAGGTAAGATCACACCTCAAGTATTGAATACAATTTGGGTCTCCATATTTTAAGGAAGGATATTTTACATTACAGTTGATGTAAAAAAAGGTTGATTTCTTGGGTCAAGGGATTGACATGTGAGAAAAAGGCTGAACAAGTTGGTTGTGTAGTCAGTGGAGTTTAGAACAAGAGGTGGTGTTGTTGAAATATAAAAGATACTGAGGGAGATTGACAGGATGGATGCTGAAAGGATGTTTCCCCAGTGATGGAATAATATCAGAATAAAGAGTAGTCCACTTAAAATGGAGATAAAGGAGAACCGATTCTCTAAGAGGGGCTTGAAATATTTAGACTTT
The DNA here is from genome assembly GCF_036971445.1 of Narcine bancroftii. Classification (NCBI taxonomy): domain Eukaryota; kingdom Metazoa; phylum Chordata; class Chondrichthyes; order Torpediniformes; family Narcinidae; genus Narcine; species Narcine bancroftii. The sequence continues at coordinate 89,160,578 of NC_091480.1, forward strand.
TCTATCGCAACGGTCTTTGAATATATTCAGGACAAATGTTGCCGGAGATTGATACCGCATGGAATACTGAGAGAGAGTAGACAAGTGGTGTTGCATCCAAGAGTGGATCAGGAGTGATCTTATTGAATGTCAGAGCAGGCTCGAGGGGTCAGGTAACCTACTCCCATTTCTTCTGTTTCTTGTGCTCTTACGCTGTGAATCTTATTAAATAACTAATTACTAATAAAAAAAATTATAAGGACAAATCCAAATTTATAGAAAAGCTCATTGCTTAAGATTGTGTAACAATATAAAAACTTAAACTTGATTGCTTGAAAAAATATGAACCATTTATTATTCAGATTTCTAATTTCAGATTTATTGCCAGAGTATATGCATGACATCAAATACAACCCTGAGAATCTTTTTCCTGCAGGCGAGACAGAATCACCACTTCCTGGTGGTGCAATAAGACTAAGATTATGCATTTACCTTAGTCCTTTGAACCTCGTTTCTGCATTTCAATTAATAAAGGCAAAATGTCTCTGCTGTCTCTACCTCAAAACTGCAGGTGGATATCCCAGCATAAATGTGGAGAAATCAAAACAGATGTTTAATTTTTCAATTTCATTTTCATTTTTTGGAGTTCAGTGGTGGGAGTGCAGTTGAAAGTACAGGAGCAAGTAAATATCAGCCAGGAAATTTGGAACATCCATATTTGTGCACTCGGGAACTTTCAGGTAGAAGTACAGATGCTCCTCTACTTCGATGGTCCGATTTACAATTTTTCAAAGTTTACAATGCTCATTATAGTTAAATTTTATGATTAAAATTTGTTTTTTTTTTCAGTGTGGAATTATTCAATATTTAATTATAAAATAGGCTTTGTTTTCGATAAATTTGCCCGGCTGTAGGTTACGCTAAGTGTTCTGAGCACATTTAAGCTGGGTTAGGCTGTGATGTTTGGTAGGTGCAGTGCTGAATTCTTTTATGACTTGAGATTTTTCCACTTACGATAGGCTTATCAGAAGGTAACCCCCCCCCCCATCGTAAGTCGAGGAGCACCTGTACCTAAAATTCCACATTAAAATTACAGGACGATTTAATTTTTTTGTATCTACAGTTGACTTCTACTGTATATTGAAAAAACATAATAAATTGCTAAACATACATATAAGGTCAAAATCCAAGAGAGAAAGAAAGGAACTATCCTCAAAGGTCCTCAGCTCTGTAAAATATTTTATTATCTTAAATTGATTCAATGAAATCAGTGCAACAAATAAGGAGCATGTGTTCCACAAGTTTGCAACTGTCATACATCATCATCGGTACATAGAAATTACAATCAAACATTTTTATCATCCCAGAATAAATATGGAAGTCATCGCCAGGTCAGGGAGAAAAAAAACAACAAAATTAATATTTCATTGAGATTGGAAAAATATTTTAAGATGTCGAGAAAAAACGATGGAAAGGAAGAATAAAACAGATCAATAACAATTAGATGTTTAATGACCAAAAAAATGATAATATGTCTGAGTCCAGAAGACAGAGGGCAGAGGGTCAAAATAAAAGCTCAGCACATGACGGTAAGGGACATTACGTCAGAATCAAATGTCAACCAACCGAGATAATGATTTAAGAAAAATTTGTTTATTCAGGCAAGGTTAGCATGGTAGTTAGTGCAATGCTGTTACAGTGCCAGCGATCCGGGTTCGAATCGGCGCTGTCTATAAGGAGTTTGTATGTTCTCTCCGCATCTGCGCAGGTTTCCTTCGGATGCTCCGATTTCCTCCCACCCCTCAAAAATGAATGGGGGTTGTGGGTTAATTGGGTGTAATTGGGTGGCACGGGCTCGTGGGCCAGAAGGGCCTGTTACTGTGCTGTACGTCTAAATTTAAAATTTAAAACACCTTCCTCCAGGGATCAGTGATGACTCCATCATCAAATCTCATTAAGGCTAAGAAATATTTGCTTTTGGACACAAGGATATATTGGGATGAGCTGAGAGAATGGACTGAAGATCAGTCATAAACTTATTAGAGGCTGGGCCAGAGACAAAGAGTCAGATGGCCTATCCCTATTTCTATTTAGAGTGTTCTTCTGTTACATTTAGATTAGATTTTAACATCAAATACTTAAGGTGTTCCTTTTAGCATTCTGTCAATGCTATGGAAAATTTAAATGAAGACAGTTAATAAGAATTCACAACTAAAATTATCCATCCTTATTAAGCAAGTAGTCAGCTTTCAAACGGAACATTTCCTTCAATTGAGCGAGTGTGGAATAACTACATTATGTTGCTTACATTATTAGCATTATTTTTCAAAGTAAAACTTTAATGTTCTTCTCACCTGCCAGATTGTGTTTGAAAAGCACAATAGAATAACCTAAAATCCTCCCAAAAAGGGGAAATCATTGTCTCTAGTGGTTTAAGTTAAAAAAAATTGCAAGATACACTTTGTGATTTTAAAAAAGCCTTGCATTCCACTGCAACGACATAAAAGGCCAAATCTGAAATGCCATCTGCAGAAAGTAATATTCTTCAACCTATATGTTTGGTGCCAGTTGAAGTAGGAATTTATTCTGAGTTATTCAGATCATCTTTCCATATGTCTCAGAAATTATTATGGTTCTCTATATTGATAGGAATATAATGTTCCATTACAAGTTACACCTTGCCTCCTTCCTATTTGATGTTCTGTGTCTATTTACCTACACATCTCTGGATCAGGAAAATAGATTAACGTATGACCAAGGTTCACACATGAAGGACTGTTGCATGGGGACTGAGGATTGAGTGTGATTGAGGAGATACTGTTTTCCATGTGCGGATGGTCCCCCCGATCGGGAGTGCAGAACTCGGGCTACAACTTCGAGCTAATGGGCATGCCATTTAAGACTAAGATGAGAGGAAGTCTGTTTTCTCAGAGGAGTGATAATCTGTCCTTGAGCGTTGTGTAGAGTGAGTCATTACCTGAAGCTGAAGAGGAGAAATTAAATGGAAATGGCGAGGTATGCGGATCAATGAGACAGTGGAATAGGACCAAAGATCAAATCAGCCATAATTGTCATAAAATACAGGGTTATCTCAGGGGACTGGAGGTCACACTCCTGGTCCTATTCTTTAAATTCTTAAAATAGTAGGAACATGTAATTAAGAAAAAAAACTCCCCTGTGCAAAACTAGTCACTCACATGCAAAGACTTATTTTGACTTGAATGCACTTGTCTTTATGCACTGGTTGCATTTCAGTGGTGGAAAGCTGTTCACATAATTATATATGGTTTTAAAATGTCTCAAGTAAACAGACAGTAGATTGTGTTACAGACCAGGCAGAGAGAGAGAGACCTATGCCTTGAAGAAAGCTGCTAACCTGCTATAACCCTGTCTCGAAGACTCAAAACATAGACAGCAATGCTTTATTTTTTTATACGTTCCCAGGGACTGACAAGTTGATTCTTTCAATATGGGCTTCATCTGGCTAAGATCTGAAGGGTCTCATCTGACCTCGCATGAATATTTGTCACCATGAGAGGGAGCTTGAAGTTTACACTTTTGGGATCAGTATCGCTTTAAATAAATGTCAACCATGACCAGCAAGTTAATTTTCCATATGGTTAAAATGCACATTTGCAACTGCTGGGGATTTCAGGGGTGATTTTCAATTACTGACTGTCTGTTTCTTGCCTGATAAATGGGCAGCTGGCAATTGCAAGTGGGGAGAGGGTTGGGGGTGGGTGGAGGGGGGTGGGGAGCGGAAACACCTTGGCCACTCTATTAAAACCCAAGGACTGCCGGTTACAATTTCCAGCCGGCTCTTTAAGAGTTTGAGAAACAGGACGATCTGAAACAGGGGAGTAGCTGCTCAAATGTGCAAACCAGGTGTCTACAGCGCATGCGAGGCTCTGACTGCAATTTTCAGGTACCAGCGGGTAAAATGTGTTCCCTCCACTTTAAAATTTAAAACACCTTCCTCCAGGAATCAGTGATGACTCCATCATCAAATCTCATTAAGGCTGGTCTTGAGGATAGGACATAAATATAGACCATGGCCAGATCAGCCTTGAATTTATTGAATAGTGGAGCAGATTTGATGGGCCAGATTACCTACTCCTGCTCCTATTTCTTAGGTTCCTATGTCAGGTATCGATGGAGAAAGAAACAATGTTTATGGCCCAAATGTGCTGCATAAGAAAGGGCAGCAATTCCACAATTCGGAATATGCAGAAGTTCACAAACATTCAAGATTCTTGACGGCTGTTTCAGTGCGGAGATGTGGCTATCTGGCTGTCAGAGTATTTCTGTGGATTGCCGATCAGCCAGTGAGCTACTTAGCTCAGTGTCAGATTCATGTTAAAGTGCTTCACCAGGTAACAACAGCAGGTTCAGCAATCAATGGTTCTGTAGAAATTCTAAGCCCCTATTTGGGCTGAAAATCTTTGCCTTTTTCTTTGTGGGTGAGATTTGTCCCATTAACTATTTCCAGCCCTTTCGGTTTGCATGTGCGAATTCCAGCATCGACAGTATTGTGCTTCAGTCCATTAGTTCTCATTGTATTGTGGAAATCGCTGTGAAATGCTTATGAAGTATCGACCAGGTCATTCCTATTTTGTTTCTGATGGGGTCTAGTGCAATGGGATATTTAATGACATACTGCTGATTGTATCTATCCCACAGGATCATGACTCCGTTTGCCCTCTGTGAAAGTCCAACCGGTAGCCTGGTTCTGCAAAGGAATCAAAAGGTCTCCCACTTCTCTGCAACTAGCAATCTTTAAACAGATGAGATCAAGGGCTCAAAATGGCAAAGTGTATATTTCGAGCTGCATCGAAGGTTGCTTCCATTAGGCTTAAGACCCGCTTGCAGCTGACAATGGGATACTTCCCAGCGAATTACTTGTTGAGCTCTCAGCGCTGGGATCATGAGAACTGTGAATGCCATCAAACTCATAGGATTCTTGCTGTTGACAGAATGCCTTGGAGTCACTCATACAGCACCTCAATGCTCACAGGTTCAACAGAAACAGGCAGATTCGACAGCCGGATGAAAAAAAAAATAATGGCTAATGCAAAGCATATTTTCTGAAAGATCCTTTAGCATTTTGAATGTGTGCGATACAAACCGGGTCGAATTCCTTCCACTAGTTATGTTATCCAGAATGATGATCTTTCAAAAGGAATGTCTTGTGCACAAATCAAGGTTATTTTTCATAAAACTACTGACAGGAGGTATTTCATTCCAATGTAATTTTATAAAATAACCTAAAGATGGAATTTAAGTTAAACAGGAAAGTCAGGAGAACTTCTTCAGGGTAGGCAATCCCAAAGATGGAATTTGATCTATTCATTTTTAAATTGTAAATGCATAGGAAAATTGTTCTACATAGGAATAACCTCTCACATCAAATTAGTGTTAGTCATTATTTGGATCAAATGATGAAAGGAGACATCCACTGACAGGGGGTGTTGATTCACTTCCATAATACATTCAGATAGATTTTGGTTAAATTATTTTGGATTGGATTATGTTGCTTACCAGTTGGTAGAGTTAAAAGAAAGTCCATTTCTGACCTGCTGCGCTTGCTCTTTACAATGCGAAAGACAGGAACTAGCTGAGAGTCAGATGTCAGTCCCACTGGCCTTTCAGTTCAATGCCAGCCCTTTGTTCGAAAGAGGTCGTTGAAAAGGGAAGTGGAAGGAAAAGATAAAGTGGAGGTAAAAGTGCACATCATTTTATTTTTCTTTTCATTATATATTTTTTAATTATTTTCTGTCACTTAAATGTGTTTTTTTTTTGCTTTAACAAAGCTTGATTTAATTATTAAAATCCTTTGAACTGTTTTTGAGTCTGATAGCCTTTAACAACAGCAATCCATCAGTCCAGTCTGGGGTCTGTGTTTCTGGATCAGCAACCTCTGGCCTCTTCGCTGCTCGAAGTCCGGGTGTCTTCTGGGCCAGGAGGTGTTTGAACCTTCAGGGCTGCAAAAAGGTGCTGCCGGAGCAACAGCTGGTGGTGGGGGGGGGCTTAGAGGAACGCCAGTGTGTGTTCAGGAAGCAGGCTGGGTGGAGCTTGGTTGAGAAAGAGCGAGACCCAACCCATTGCCACTGTTATAAGATGTGAATGGTGAAGTTCACAAGTTTTTACAAAATGATTTTATTTGCTCACATAATGATAAAGTGAACCCATCTGAAACAGGCTTTCTGTTTATTTGCAATAAATATATTATTCCCATTGGAATGAATAACTCATTTATTTTATTGTATTTTTCCTTATGTGAAAGAATCTTTATGTTTATTGGATCAAGAGCTCGTTAAATCTCAAATTACTATATTCATTTAATTACCTTTTTTTTAAGTTTGCTACACTATTTTAAATAGGCAATCCCGGTGACCAGGTTTCATGTATAGCACATAAAGGAAATAAATTATTTCTTTCCAGCATTGATCAAGACCAAGTTCCGCTCTTCTTCCAGTCACATTGAAGAGCCTTCTATGCCCTCTTTAACAAATGGCCAAAGCCCACCATCATTTAATAAATAGCATTACTGACAATAGAGTCCATCCTTGTACTAGAGCAGTATTTAACAAATACTGTGGTCTGCAGATCACTTCTGACCTATTGCTTTATCATAATTGACACAGTGAAGGCAAACATCAATTCAGATTTCAGATCAGATTTTAGATTTGTTGTCAGAGTACATACATGACACCACATGCAACACTGAGATGCTTTCTCCTGTGGGCCAGGCAGAATTTCCACTTATTGGTAGTGCAAGAATAAAGCTTTACACAACCTACACGTAAAGAAATGTAAACGAACTGACTGTGCAATACAGAGAAAAGCAATAAATTGCAAAAGCGAGAGTCCTTAAATGAGTCCCTGATTGAGTTCGTTGTCGAGGAGCTGATGGTGGAGGGGTAGCATTTGTTCCTGAACTTGGTGGTGCGAGTCTTGTGGCACCGAGACCTCTTTCCTGATGGCAGCAGCGAGAATGGAATATGTGGTGGGTGGTGTGGATCCCTGATGCTTGCTGCTGCTCTCCGACGGCAGCGTTCCCTGTAGATGTTCTCGATAATGGGGAAGGGTTTTTACCTGTTGTGTTCTGGGCTTTGTGCTCAGGGGTGTTGTTGTCCCCAGATTGTGATGCAGCACACTTTCCACCACAGAATACAGAAGTATTTCATAAAACAGGGTTGCAAATTTCATGGAAAAAAAATTTAACATTCTCAAAAAATGTTCCCATCAAAACTAAAATACCATTGGTGGTTTGGGAAAGGCTCAAATCACCTCTCCCCTCCTTGGCCCATAGGTTTGTTCTGCGGGTGCATGTTGAGTAAAGAAATACTTCAAGTCATCTGTGGGTGAGAAAAGGTTAAGAAGCTTTATTCTCTTTCTTTTTAAGTTATTTTTTATTGAGGTTTACAAAAAAATACAAAAATTAAACAGTACAATTATGTAAGGAAAACAAATTGTAATAAAAAGGGATAAAAAACATAATTCAGAACCCTACCACTCTACAAGGTTAGGAAAAAAAGAACTAGCGGTGGATATCAAGTGAGTTCAACCTGGAAATACAGTAGGCAGCACAGCATCGAAGGGCATGACAACCCTTTAATGGTCCATAAAAGGGTCCCATGTCTTTATTAATGAGTATTTTAATCTTTAATGGCATATCTATTTTTTTATAAACTTAAACAAGAAATAATATAATTTAACCATTTTGTGTGTGTATGTGTGTGTGTGTGTGTGTGTGTGTCTGTGTGTGTGTGTGTGTGTGTGTGCGTTTGTGTGTGTGTGTGTGTCTGTGTGTGCGTGTGTGTTTCTGTGTGTGTGTGTGTGTGTGTGCGCGTGCATGTGTGTTTCTGTGTGTGCGCGTGTGTGTGTGTGGGTGTGTGTCTGTGTGTGCGTGTGTGTGTGTGTGTATGTGTCTCTGTGTGTGCGTGGGTGTGTGTGTGGGTGTGTGTCTCTGTGTGTGTGTCTGTGTGTGTGTGTGTGTATGTGTGTGTCTGTGTGTGTGTGTGTCCCTGTGTGTGTGTGTCTCTGTGTGTGTGCGTGTGTGTGGGTGTCTCTCTGTGTGTGTGTGCATATGTCTGTGTGTGTGTGTGTGTGTGTGTGTGTGTGTCTCTGTGTGTGTGCGTGTGTGTGTGTCTGTGTGGGTGTGTGGGTGTGTGCCTCTGTGTGTGCGTGCGTGTGTGTGTCTCTGTTTGTGCATGTGTGTGTCTGTGTGTGTGTGTCTCTGTGTGTGTGCGTGTGTGTGTATGTGTGTGTCTGTGTGTGTGTGTCCCTGTGTGTGTGTGTGTGTCTCTGTGTGTGCGTGCGTGTGTGTGTGTGTGTGTGTGTCTGTATGTGTGTGTGTGTGTATGTGTGTGTATGTGGGTGTGTATCTCTGTGTGTGCGTGTGTGTCTCTGTGTGTGCGTGTGTGCGTGTGTGTCTCTGTGTGTGCGTGCGTGTGTGTGTCTCTGTGTGTGCGTGTGTGTGTGTCTGTTTGTGTGCGTGTGTGTGTGTGTCTGTGTGTGTGTGTGTGTGGAGGTATGTGTCTCTGTGTGTGCGTGTGTGTGTGACTCTGTGTGTGCATGTGTGTGTGTGTGTGTGCGTGTGTGTGTGTCTCTGTGTGTACATGTGTGTGTGTGTGTTTGTGTGTGTGTCTGTGTGTGTGTGGATGTGTATCTCTGTGTGTGCATGCATGTGTGTGTGTGTGTGTGTGTATCTGTGTGTGCGTGCGTGTGTGTGTGTGTGTGTGTGTGTGTGTATGTGTGTGTGTGTGTGTGTGTGTGTGTATGGGTGGGCGGAGTGTTATCTTTCAATTTAATTAAAACTGCACTTCTGGCTATCAATGATGTAAAATATAAAATTCAATTTTGAATTAAGTCAGTCAAACATCATCATCTTGAAATGACCAACTAAAGGGCAAGGTTTCAAATTAATGTTAAAAAACACTGATAATGTTTGAAAAATGTCTTTCCAAATTTTTTTATAAACTAGGGCAAGTACAAAACATGTGGATTAAAAAGCCTCAGAAATTTAACATTTAGAGATAAGTATTCAAAGATGGCATGATTAATTGAAATCATGTATTTAGTTTGAAAAAATAACATATAGTTTACATTATAAGCATATTTGAAATGTATGGATCTGAGTATATGTTAATTTTATATATATATATATATATATATGTAATGCAGAGGCACTAATCTATTTATGTAAAAGGCTCCGTTTTTAGGTCGAGATAGGGGTAGATTGGTTTTTTTAAGTCAGGTGGTTGGGTGGGGGGAGGGGTAGTATACTAATTTACTAATTTATTACTTTGTATTTTATTAATGAAGAATTGTAATAGGAGTATTTTATATATACATTCTTGTATTTTATATATTATAAATAAAGTTTTAAAAAATTATATTTATCACATAGAGGGTTCATATCAGACATAATTAACTTTGGACATATGTACTCTATGGACCACTTTAAATTGCAATAAGCAATGTTGTGCACAAAAGGAGGCCATATTAATCAAATTACAAATGGAATCCCAAAACCTCATCAGAGAATGAAAGATTCAAATCCTGATCCCAGTGTCTCATGATCTTAACTTATGAGGCTATTCTTAAATCAAGCAAAATGTTTAAAAAAAAAGAGATATTGAACCTTTATGAGAAAGTTGTCAATCAAGAATATTTGCCTCAGGAATTGCAGAAAGTCAGAGATCCGAACAAAAGGTCTAACTTGTAATTTTTTTTTCAAACGCGTTGATCGGTCCACAGAAGTCCACACAGTAATCATAATGAGACAATGGTCAAACTGGGATTTTAGTGTTTAAACATAACAAAGCAAATTCGATTTTGGGGGTGAGATTTAGTAAACATGTAATATTCAAGTAAAATTTCATCAGATGCAAGGATCGACAATGAGATAGACAACAGACTCGCCAAGGCAAATAGCGCCTTTGGAAGACTACACAAAAGAGTCTGGAAAAACAACCAACTGAAAAACCTCACAAAGATAAACGTATACAGAGCCGTTGTCATACCCACACTCCTGTTCGGCTCCGAATCATGGGTCCTCTACCGGCATCACCTACGGCTCCTAGAACGCTTCCACCAGCGTTGTTTCCGCTCCATCCTCAACATCCATTGGAGCGCTTTCATCCCTAACGTCGAAGTACTCGAGATGGCAGAGGTCGACAGCATTGAGTCCACGCTGCTGAAGATCCAGCTGCGCTGGGTGGGTCACGTCTCCAGAATGGAGGACCATCGCCTTCCCAAGATCGTGTTATATGGCGAGCTCTCCACTGGCCACCGTGACAGAGGTGCACCAAAGAAAAGGTACAAGGACTGCCTAAAGAAATCTCTTGGTGCCTGCCACATTGACCACCGCCAGTGGGCTGATATCGCCTCAAACCGTGCATCTTGGCGCCTCACAGTTCGGCGGGCAGCAACCTCCTTTGAAGAAGACCGCAGAGCCCACCTCACTGACAAAAGGCAAAGGAGGAAAAACCCAACACCCAACCCCAACCAACCAATTTTCCCCTGCAGCCGCTGCAACCGTGTCTGCCTGTCCCGCATCGGACTTGTCAGCCACAAACGAGCCTGCAGCTGACATGGACTTTTACCCCCTCCATAAATCTTCGTCCGCGAAGCTAAGCCAAAGAATATTCAAGTCAAGGTTCTGGATTCTGAACGGCTGAGTAATGTATTTTGGGAATTCATGTAAGTGTTGGTGTCAGCAGGCATAGTTCAAATATGTTAAATGACTGTAATTACAAATATTGTTTCAGAGCAAAATTCAATCATCTTGCAGAAGGCCTCATTTGAGACTTGGTACATATGTACACTGTGCACGTGCCATTTCAAGATTGAAGCTACTCAATATCCGCGTAAGATGTTTAATGCAAATGGTGTGTTACTTGTAATGTTCCCATTGTATTTTTAACTGAATAAAACAAGTCAATTTCTCCATAGCAACAAGTAGTTTGAATTTCAGGAGTCTGAAATAACAATATTAAAAATCGGGAAATATTCAGCGAACAGTCACTAGATGAATTATTTAGGGAACACTGACAGCAATGATTGAAACTTCATTCTCCCTCAGGTGCTGACATATCAGCGATCCATTTTGAGTATTTTCCGTTCATTATTTCAACTGTTGCAATGCTGTACTCAATGGTCTGCAAAAGCTCATTACTGAAATAAGAACAGAAAATGCCACTGAATTCTGTGGTCACCAATGGGAATCCTGGATGGTGTATGGTCTCCCGAGGGCAAGGGTCAGGGTGGTCTTGGAGCAGCTGCAGGGCATTCCGAATTGGGATAGTGAAATACAGGTAGAGGGGGGAAAAATCATGATGTGGCCCTACAAGCCAAATTTGGGGAGCTAGGGAAAAAGTAGTACAGTACATCGATGGTAGTAATCTCAGGATTATTATCTGTGTATGAACTAGTCAGAGGGGGAATAGCAGTATAGTTAGGACAGTGGTTTTCAACCTTTTTCTTTCCACTCACATGTCACCTTAAGTAATCCCTTACTGACCACAGAACATCTATGGCATCCTATGCAATAGGTGCTCTGTGGTTAGTAAGGGATTACTCAAGGTAGTATGTGAGTGGGTAAAAAAAAAGGTTGAGAACCACTGAGTTAGGATGAATATGTGGCTTGAGCAGTGGTGAAATGGACGAGTTTCAGCTTCCTAGGGCATTGGAACCAGTTCTGGGGGAAAAGGACAAACCTGCACACCTGAGCAGGATCAATATCCTAGGGGGAATATTAGCAAGTCCTGCTGGGGAGGGTTTAAATTAGTGTGGAGGTGGGAATCCAAGCAGAAAGACAGAGTGAACCAATGCTGACACAAAGCAAAAATTGGAAAAGAGAAATATAAGAGTGGGGTACATAAAAGCCAAATGCAAAAGGCACAAAGATACTAAATGGATAATTAGTGTAAGACACTTTATCCAAATGCCCTTTGGAATTCAAAGCAAGGTCAGTGAACTTGTGGCACAAATTAACAGAGTTGCAGAAGGAAAACCAAAAAGATCAGATTATTATTTAGGTGGTGAAAAATTGCAGCATGCGGTCATGTAGAGGGATGGGCATAAATTGAAAAAGGTTGGTTTGCAGGTGCAACAAGTAATCAAGATTCAAATGGAACGTTGGCCTTCATCACTAGTGAGGTTGAATTTAAGAGCACGGAAGTTCTGCTGCATTGTACAGGGCACTGGTGACTGGGCTGCCCCTGGAGTATTGCATGATCTCTTTACTCGAGAAAAGATACACTGGCTTTCATGTCAGTGCATAGAATGTTCACTAGGTTGATTCCAGAGATGAGAAGAGATTGAGTTGCCAACAATTACTGTAGATTCACTGGAATTTAGGAGAATGTGAGAGAATCTTATAGAAGCATACGAAAGGATGACAGAGATAAATGAGAGAGGGACTAGAACTACAGAGCACAACCTCACCTAGATGCTACCTGACTAAATATATTTAACACACAGTTGGAAAGATTTTTGCATCAAAGAGGAATTAAGGATTATAGTAAAAACGCAGGCAGGTGGAGCTGTCCACACCCAGATCAGCCTTGAATTTATTGAATAGTGGAGCGGGTTTGATGGGCCAGATTACCTACTCCTGCTCCTATTTCTTAGGTTCCTATGTCAGGTATCGATGAAGAAAGAAACAATGTTTATGGCCCAAATGTGCTGCATAAGAAAGGGCAGCAATTCTACAATTCGGAATATGCAGAAGTTCACAAACATTCAAGATTCTTGACGGCTGTTTCAGTGCGGAGATGTGGCTATCTGGCTGTCAGAGTATTTCTGTGGATTGCCGATCAGCCAGTGAGCTACTTAGCTCAGTGTCAGATTCATGTTAAAGTGCTTCACCAGGTAACAACAGCAGGTTCAGCAGGTGGGCACACAGGAATCAGTGGTTCTGTAGAAATTCTAAGCCAGTAGTTGAGCTGAAAATCTTTGCTTTTCTCTTTGTGGCTGAGATTTGTCCCATTAATTATTTCCAGCCCTTTCAGTTTGCATGTGCGAATTCCAGTATTGGCAGTATTGTGCTTCAGTCCATTGGTTCTCAAGCCATTGTGGAAATCACTGTGAAATGCCTGTGAAAATTTATTTATAAAACCACTTTCTCCAAAAAATAAAGTAAACAGAGTAGATGTTCAAAAACAATGGTCTATGATTTAAATTATTTCACAACATAGAGAGTGAGGAAGGATATTGGACAGTGGGGATATCTAAGGATCGAGATCATTTGGCAAGGTGGGTCAAAGAGTAGCAAATGGAATTTAACTCTAACAAGAGTTGTATATTGTTAAGTGAAACCTGTTTGGACTTAGGGAACAGAGTGACTGGTGGGCCCATGGAAGTGTTGTTGAAGAGAGAGTCCTAGATCTACAAAAGCATATCTTCCTAAAGTGGCAACACAGGAATCCAAGATGGTGAGGAAGGTATTTGTCACGTTTCTGTTCTTTGGGCTGGGTAGTGAGTATCAAAGTTGGGACATGTTGTACAAGGCGTTGTTTTTTTTTAACAAAAGTCTATTCAAACAGCAACAACCCGACAAAATGCAAACTATACACAGATCTGCATTTAAACATACCATTTATATTGTGAGAAGTTTGCAATAGGCAATAAATCAATACCTTCCGTCTGTTACATACAATTTACATTTTCAAATTAAAATCCCCTTGTTACTATTTACCCTTGGTGGGGGGGGGGGGGGGGGGGTCACTGTTGCCAGGGTGGTCCATATCTGAAAGGAGTTCACACGTTCTCCCCGGGTCTGCCTGGCTTTCCTCCAGGTCCCTCCCTCCTTTCAAAATGCAAGGGAGTTGTTGGTTAATTGGGATATTTAGGTGACACAGCCTCATGGACTGGAAGGCCTGTTACCGTGCTGTATGCCTAAATTTTAAAATAATTAAATTTGAAAGCTGTAGGTTAATTATGTTTGATGTCATTCAGTTCTGATGAACAAGACTTTCTGAGCACATCCATCATGTGATACACCTCACTTCTCGCCAGGCACGCACGTTATTAAAGCCAAACCAACATATGCAGGTGATATGTCAGAAATATACAATGCAGTCACAACAGTATTACCTTTTTGTTCAGCATGCAATCTTTCCTAGTCTTTAAATCATTTGTAGTATGTACTCTCCACTGTATCCAACCAAGTACTCAGATTTTTTAAAATGTACAAATATTTCAATATTCCTATTTTTAAACACATCATAAATTATAGTATTGTAACAGTCCACTTAATTATTAATCAAATTAATTAAGATGTGTTTGCGTTATCCCAGCTAGCTAAAAATGAAATGCTGGTGGCAAGATGACTAAAAATGGGCTTTTCAGATAGAGAAATCAAACAATAAAAGAAAAAAAAATGCACATTCAGGATCATCTGAAATAAATAGAAAATGCTGAAAACCCTAAAGGGGCCAGCAGTATATGTGGAAGGAGAAACAGTTAAATGTTTCAACTCTCGGACTTTTCATTCCAACTGGCCAACATGGTCCAATCCACCTTCAGACGAGTGAAATCGGACTTGGCAGTTCTATCCTGAGGAAACACTAGGCGGCACCGTTGTACATTGAATCGTTGCCTGTCATCCCGGGAGAGTGGAAAGAAGGAGGTTGACTCAATCGTTTGGTCAAAGTTATTTATTTAAAATGTGATTAAAGCGTGATGTCTCTTCTCACATTCTACAGCAGGCGAGTAAATGAGTGTCATTCACTTGAGGATTCGCTCTGTTTATTTTCCATGTGGTTGAATAATCTGTCAGAGAGAGATACAAGTGTATGGGGGAACAATTTTAACCAAGTGCGTTATTGTGCCTTCCCCTAACAACTAAATTGATTGTATCCCATTCTATTCACGCCGCACACAGTCAAAGGACCTCCCCCCACCCCCCCTTGCATTTATTGATTGCATGTTTGCCTGCCCCAGACCAAACACTTGGACCAGAAAGATCCAGGGCGGAGTGGGCTTTGGATTATTGCAATGTTCCAAATGCTCTCTTGCAGGTGACCAACATGGTCATCTCTCGCTGGCAAAGGTGCTGCATCTCAGCCACCGGGTGTTTTATCTCTTGTTGGCCCCTCTGAACACATGGCAGCGAATATATATCTCTTTAGAACCCACAGAAATGCCAGTCTCGACGCTGCGAGATGGGTTGATGAGTTCCTCCACCGTGTCTGTGCGCTTTGACTGCAATCACAGCGTCTGCGGGCTTTCGTGTTTCATTCCAGCTAAGAGAGATGTTCAGCCTTTTAACGGGGAAAGAATCTTAAGGTACTTCAACTGGGGTGACAGCTGCCCGTTCGGGAATACTACGGCCACTATTGGGAGAATTGACCAAAATGTACTGGCCACTCTTTATCGATAGATTCATTTGATCTTCACTCGTGTGGTTTCACGTGCTCTTTGGAAGAAGCTCTGTGCAAATTGGTGGTGCATTTTCCGCTTCGGATTCAACAACTACTCCCATTGCCTGTCAAGCAACCGACAACGTGCCATGAGAGTACCATGTAGTGTCAGGGTGGTGTCCTCTTTCTGACCAGAGTATTAGACAATACCATCGGAGAAAGGCTTTGTTCAAAGGGTGCACCTCAGAACCGCTGGGACGAACTTTTTGCGCGTCTGTTTTATACGACGGGGATGGCAAGAAGAAACCAAAATGTCATGGGCACATGCTGGTCGTAAACATGCCCCTTTCCAGCCACGTTCGGCTGGAATTGCTCATTCAAAATATAAAGTTAATCATTAAATTGCATGCAAAGTATTGTGTTGTGCTTTGCAAGATTTGTTGGGTTCGCGTGAGCATACAATTTAAAACGTTTATTACGGAAATGTTTTCTGGGTGGGGGGGGGGTGTTGACATTTTAGTTCTGCAGCGCTTTCTCGGTCTTCCTGCGGGTCTTAACTCTTTCTGGCGTGCCAGGTAAGCAATGAGTCATCCTGACGGCGCCTCTCGATAGAGTGACTCCGCGGGGATACATGTCACGGACAACCTTTCTGGTTTCCACCTTCTTCGAGGCGTGCGGAGGAAGGGGGTTTCGCAAAAGGAGGAGACAGCATTGTTTTCTGTGGGTGTGTGTGAGGCGTCTGAAACCATGCGGAACCTGCCGCGCAGGTTAGACCACACCTAACAAACTCCCAGCCAGCAAAACGGATGAGCTGTGGGTTTGAAGTCATTTTGCAGTTTGTCCACAGTTGGCATCAAAGAGAATTTAAAACGTGATGGCAGGTAGCGATAAATCCATCAATATAAACCGTATTACACCGAAAAGAAAACTATTTTCTAAAGCAAACCCCATTTGACTGAAACTTACTGGAACTCAGCAAACTTCGAGAGGAAAGGTTAATTGCAGATATTTCAAAGCACCTCGTGTAATATGCGTGTCGAAATCCCCTTTCAGTCCTTCTGAGATGCACGAGTTACAAAACAAAAGTTGCCCGGGTTAACTTCAATTGTTCTTTAAGTTGCCGAGCGGGGGACGAAAAGAAGCGTGCCAGAACTTGTCTGAGTCTTTTAAGACTCTTTTATGGGTTTTTTTTTGGAGGGAACATCTACCAACGGGCAGACATGTTTAATAATTGAGAAAGAGTGATAATGGACTTGGCTCCACAAACACGAGCGTGGGAAGTTGAAAAACTTGGACCGATTCTCCCGGCTACATCTCCGCAACCAATCGGATTCCTGTCTCCACCCTCCGTTTCTGATAATTAGGGGTTTAACCACGCCGGGCTCGTTGGGTTACATCAGTTTGCCTTGAGTTGCAAATGCTATAAGGATCTCGCTTCTCCGGAGCAGAGTGATGTGTGCATAGTTTGTGCTTTTCGGTTGAAAGATCAGATTTTTGTTTCCGTTTCTTGTGTTAAATCTCGGAAGAATGAGTGGGACGTACGAGAAAAAGCTTCCCGGTCTCCTGACGGACATTCAAGGTTCGATGGGATGTCATCCTGCGAAAGATTCTCCAACTCTTCCAGAGTCTACGGCGACAGATGTTGGTTACTATAACCCACAGTCCTGTCACCCTTCGCACGACTACTATCCAGCTTCAGCCTACTCTCAACCAGTGAACCATTATCCGTATCATCAGTTGAATTTGAACAGTCTTCCCGGGCCTGGCTCCTACTCAGAGAAGCCCGAGTATGTTTACAATAACTCGTACCGTCAGTATGGCCATTTCCACAGGGATCACCAAGTTTTGGCTGCCGAAAGAGGTAAGGGCTCGTCGAATTCCTGTCTGCGGCTAGAAACAGTTTTTGGAAGAGACGGAATGCCATTTCCAAAGTAATTGCTGCATTCTGCGACATGGGAGGAGAGCCATCGGTTGAAAAGACTGTCGGAGAGGGGTCTGTCTTTGCATCCGACTGATCGGCGGCTTCTGGCCGGTCACTCCATATTCCTAATCTGTCCATGCATGGTGACCCGAACCTGCCGAAACACTGAATGCACGTACTCGAACAGAGTGGCTGCACGGTAGATTTGACCCACCGTCTCCCGAGGCGAATCTTTCGGCTGTCTGGCGATGTTTAACGCGCACCCAAGGCACGGCGCTGCCCAGTCCTGGTTTTGTTGAGGGAACCACTGTAATCTTGACACGGCCCAAGTGACCTGGAAGGTCTCGGGGACCGAATACGCAAATTGCATGCACGTTCACGAGAGCAGCGGCCAGGATAAGAAAATCAGGTCTTCCCTGCTAAAGTGAAACCGGAACGCCGCGCAAATGTGAAAATCGCGGGGTTCTGGGACGGGATTTGTTTTTAAACTGTGGGATTTGCAGCGATCGGAATCGTGGAGGAGGTTGGAAATTTTCAGGAGCGCGGTGTGTCAAGTGACTTCCCCCTTTTTAATTAACGCACAAAGATTTGGGGGGGGGGGAGTAGGAATGGGACAGAGAAACTCTATTTCTAGACACACTTGAATAGATGGGGGGGGGGGGGGGGGCGGGTTAGGACCACCACCGAATTGCTGCTCCTCGTCGGAACGACCGCGGTTGGGTCACACTCGGTAGGAGCAAGCGAGAATATGGGGCGACAATCCTGCAGCCATGGTTCGGGGATTGTCAATTCTACTGGTAATAATAAAGATTGCAGGCGAGAAACTCCCGAGTCCGAGTATCTCCGTGGCGTGGTGAGTGACATCGCTGGAGTAACGCGCATTTTAATCTGTCACAATGCCCCCCATATGGGCGCACTCCAGACGTCAATATATAAAGTCACCAATACATAAACAGATTACACCAGGCATGAATGCAATGGAACTGGAAACCTGAAAAGAGATTTCCAGTATTCTCAAATCAGTCAATAAATCTCTCATATTTTGCAACCATAATAATTAAAGTTCTCCCTCTTTCAGCAATTTTGTGCAATGGAAAATAAAAGTTGACCTGAGTAGTAGGATGAGAAAGGCCTGGAGAATTCAGACAATTAACCACCGTGATGGCCTTGTACCATTCGTCGGGTTTTAATGTTATATTCCATTTCATTTATGCCACATTCCCACCGTGAAATTCTTTTGCTGTGTTGTGACATCTGGACCAGAGAGAATCTGTGTTTGAATGTTCGTGTTGTGCTAAGTTTCAGTAAAAGAAGAACCGGATCCCGAAGTAAGAATTGTGAACGGGAAACCCAAAAAGATCCGCAAACCGCGAACAATCTACTCCAGCTTCCAGCTGGCGGCTCTGCAGAAACGTTTCCAAAAGGCGCAGTATCTCGCTTTACCTGAGCGAGCCGAGCTCGCTGCTTCTCTGGGACTGACGCAAACACAGGTACACTCTAATCCCACAGTATCGGTGCGCCCAGTGCTTTTGCATTTCTCCCTATTACACCCCCCCCCCCCACCCCCCCAGGCTAAGGCTTGTCCTGGGAAGACGAAGTGGAGATTTCGATTCCACGCCCGTTTTGTTATTAGAAAGGCCTTGCCTTTCTTTCTTCACCCAGTCCACCAGCCAAGTTTCCTCCCAAATACCGCAGGTGTCTCCTCCGAACGTCCTTCCCAAACATGGTACATAATCTGGCAATACCATATCACTTGTACTTTGTTGCTTTGTTTTGTGAATCTACTTCAGGCTAAATAATCTTTCATAACATTTTGCCTTCAATATTTACCCTATGCCACTGTATCATTTTCGTATTGACAACCCTTATTCTTTATCATTAGAAAATAAAGCTTTGGGGAAGAAAAAGTACCAAATAAATTATGATAGAAAAGCTTTGACATACAGAGTTGCGGGTAAATTCATGGCCAGAGCTAAAGAAAACAGGAATGATGTGTATTCATAGTTCTAGATAAGTGACAAAGTGAAGTTCAGCAAATATTTATGTCCACATCATTCACTTTGAATGTACAAAAGTCATAGAATTTTTTGTTCCTCAGTCTGAACTGGAGAGGTTATTACCAGTGGCTTCATAGAAATAAGGGCCATAGCATTTCTGAAGCTCAGTTATTCGAAGAATTATGTCCCTCAGTTCTAATTTTGTTGTTATAATGCAGCATTGCCTGTTTGGTAAATGAGTTGTGACTTTAAGAGGACTAAACAATCTCCTCTACTGGAGATTTTATTGGACAACACAGGTTTTATTGGAACAGCATATTTCAGTTCAAAGTATTTCAGAAGAATTTGTTTTTTTCTGTTGCTTTCATTGTATTACTGAAAGAGGGTCCATGAATATCAGACACTCGATTAAGTGTTATTTTAGTAATTCAAAGTTTACATGTGTTACAAAGAAAATGTGAGACACTGACCATCAAAAGGAATCAGATAGCCACGAGAAAGCAAGTCGGTCAAAATAATTTTATGACAATAATATAGACATGAAATTCCAAGTGATGAATTATTTTGGTTCATCTTGTCATTATCGATATACATGTTCTCTGTACTTGATAATAAAATATTTCCTGTCAATTCTAAAAAAAAATTTGTTTTCCAGGTAAAAATCTGGTTTCAGAACAGAAGATCCAAATTTAAGAAATTATACAAAAATGGGGAACTCACAATGGAGCACAGTCCTAACAATAGTGACTCAATGGCATGCAATTCACCTCCTTCCCCAGCTATTTGGGAGAGTCACAGTTCGACTCGGAATCCCCTCCAGCACCAGACCCCACATAATTCTTCTCAGAGCTACCTGGAAGACTTCAATCACTGGTACCCAACGCACCCCTCAGGCTCTCACTTATCAGCAACGAGTTCGCTACACCAGCCCCCACCTCAGAGTACTGGAGCAGTATACTAAAACTTTTATTTTTACATCGAAACTTTGAACTTTTTGCCTTTTACTGTATTGGAAAACAAAATCAACTTACATGTATCTAGCGCATTTTAGCATTGGGGTGAAAGCTCGTTAGAAAATGAATAAATAAATTTCAACATCTACACCATGAAGAATGAGGGCAAAAATAATTAGCCATCAATTACTACAAGTACTTTCAAGAGTCCCTGCACCCCTTTTATTTTGTATGTGTAGTAACAGACATCTGTTGTAAATAATAACAAAACTGTATATCAGTGAAAATAGATCGGAGCATTTTGTAACTGTCAGTTGTCGCTGCACACATATCCCAATTTCAGTAACAGACAATATTCGGCATTCTTTGTGTCTGTTTTATTATGTTATTTAAGGTTTTTTTTTTGCTTATTGGAGTGGTTAAGTTATTACTGCCTGTATATTATTAGATTAGGAGCCAGTTTGTTTGATGTAGCAGATAAATGTATCCAATGAATTATGTCCAATGCAGTATGATGTTAAACACAGAATTCACTGTAAAATAGAAACTCAACTTGCAGTAGTAATATGATGGAGCACAAATGTTTTGACAAATAACAGAAACTGTATTTATGATATTCTGTCTGAAGTTATCTTTTTTTTTCTAAAATAAGTGTACATAAAATTTTACACATCAATTGTAGAATAATAATTAAGAAACTATCCTTGCGGGTAATTTTGAAGAACCTGTGTGACACTGGGAGAGGAGTGTTCCTCAAAGAGATTCAACATTTCATTGGAACTATTTGGCCTGTAAATGACATGCAAAAGACAATCACCTCTGTTGTAACTTATGGTCTGTTTTGTACTAAAATATTTTAAATGTTCTTGAGAGTAATGTTAATAAAACTCATCATTCCATGACTTACCTTATTTGCCTTATTTTGCAAAAAGAAATGATTATGCCATGAATAATATTGACAAGAATAGCTACTCAAACCTAAACTCGTACTTATAATATTGCCTCATTAAAAACACCATAATTAATGGAACATTCATACTTTCACATGAAGTTCCTGGAAGTGCCATTTTGAAAGTGCTCCAGGTTAGTTTAAAGAATACGATGACCTGAAGTCTACACCTGTATTTCACAGAGGACAATGGCATTCGATCTATAAAAGTATGAGATAGTTCACCGATTGAGATTCTAATCCGTTTCATGGATCATGCTTCAATACAACATTCCAAGAGCAGAAAGTGTTAAAATGATGTATAACTGAATGAAAAATATAATTCTGCAAAAGGACGGCATGTGGACAGCAAATAGTTAAAAGTGCACCCTTCATCTGCTATTAAAGCCAGTTTGGTTTGAGGGCTGCGTGCAAAAGCTCTATAGGCGACAGCGAGGCAGACATACTGGAGACACTGAGTTGTGTGGAGCAGGATTTTATTAGGCACGACTGCCAGAAAAAAAAACTGCTCCATCGCCTGGGGTTAATATCGTGCTAGAACTCACATACCAGCAAGTGCATCAAAGCTATTGCAATTGCCAGACTGACTGCAACAGAAGCTGCCCGATTTAACCCTATTCTTACCAAACTCTGCTTCGAATACAATACAGGTCCTCAAGGCAAGGGGGACCTGTGCATCATTTAAAACTGAAACGGTGCTGGGGTTGGAGGAGGGGAGTGGGTGAAGATTATAACTTCATCTAAATGACAAAAGTTTTTGTGTTATTCCGCCCTACCTTTTCTTTAAATCTTAAGGTGGAAATCCAGTTCAACCATTTTCATTTTCCTCAGGTAATCAACTAGAATTGGAGATGTAAATTATCAATTCAGGGAGTGAGTTTTAACAGCACTGGCCGTGATAACTTTTAAAATAATTTGACACATTCCTCGTTCAGACTTTCATCGACAGTAAATATAGCCGGAACAATGCTTTTGTAACCGCTCATTAACATAACCTTACATGTATTAAAATGTAAATACATGCCCTGTACAAGATTTCACTGTTATATGTACACACTGTGCATAAACAGATCCGCGGGTGGTCCATTTTATAAGCTTTCTGGGAATATGTTCTGCACATCTGAACGATGATAATACTTGAGGACGCGTTCAGGCTCCGCCGTTCAGGCTTGCAAGTGCGATGTCCTAACAGATCTTGACTTTTTACATCAACTGGGAAGCTCGTGAGTCAGTGATGTCTCTCCAGTTGTGGTCCTAACAATCATTAAGGCTGCATAACACACACGCTACATTAGCAAAATACCATAGGTGGTCATTAAAATGATATAACGGAACGCTTACAACATTGCAGTTGAAAAGATTTTGTATGTCTGCTGCAAAGGACACGTCGCGCTTTTGAACAACCCCAAATCTACATGGAAGGACAGGGCAAGAACATTTAGAATTGCTTTACTCTGCAGGATACGTGTGAGGTACACAAAGGCTGGTTTCCACGTTGACAGGGACCAAGATCTGGTCTGAAATTATATTTCTAAAACCAATGGTCCCCATTAATGTAAAAAGAATAATTGGGGAAAAATATAATTTGCACCTCGATGAATGGTGCGGATTCAGTGGAATATATTTGCGCCTGATCAAATCATTTGAGAAGGCGAAATTCCGGACGCACGAGTTTAAATAATTCAATTATATCTCCGGAAAACACCCAAGACCAGTGTTGTTGAGAATCTAAGTCTTTAAATGTTGACTGGAAGAGAGAAGCTAGGTGCATTTCTTAAAAGTCCACTTCAACAATTTCATTGAGCCAGCTTTTCACTTCTTTCTCGTTATTAAAAAGGCACGTTTACACTGTTTCACTGATATTATCCGTAATTCTATCCCAGAAAGTACACTGCAGCTTTTGTAATAAATAATTTACAAATAACTTTCCCACTTGTCCACGGATGTTCCGCTAAAATATGGAATGGTTGTGGTGAAAGGTTACAATAAACGGCGTTGGTTTTTTAATCGTGTTGCATCAATACCCAGTGGACGACTTCCAAAGTAAAACTACGAGATGTGGATCGGTTTAGTAATATGGCGGTGTGGATATAATGTAGAGGAAAAAAAGAAAAATGATTCATTCTGGTTGATAACCCCGTTCAATGTGTCCTTGCCACGTCAGGAAGACTGCAATGTAAACAAAAATCCAATTTTCTGTTCAATGCATTGCGGACCCCACTGCAATAAGCCCCCAATTAGGATTTTTTTTTCTTACAAAAGGTATACGTGGATAAGTAAAATATATAGAGATTTTGTGGGAAGAAATCTTTGGAACAAAGGCGCCTGTGAGAACCCCTCGTACCTCCTTCGAAACGTAGGTCACCCAAAATTATGCTCAAAGACCGGGATAAGGAATTAAGATGTGTCGAGGTCTGCATTTATTCTCAATTATCGGCTACTGCCGGAATGAAGTTTGAAGAGAACATTGTCGCTGAACAGGTGTATATCTCCACCAAATTGCGGGTGGGGGGAGCTGACGCTGTACGAGTTCAGCTCATTCTCGAAAGTTTTTTTTTGTCACGACTATGTTTATGGTTTTATCGGAATCGGCGTGTTACACCCAAAATATCTGTTTGAGATGCAACGAAAAGATTCTGTTTCTCTGTTTGACCTTCGTGTTCATTTTTATCTGTGCAGGTGAAGTGGTGACTTACAACCTGGTTGCTTTTATTAGATGTTTTGCTGTGGGAAAAAAACTACTTTGCTTTCACTTCTCCTTTTGTAATTTTAATTACAGATACGTCGACTATGGTATATATTGAAAATACACTCAGACAAGTCTGTAAATATATTGTGCCAGTGCGTGGAAGTGTTACAATTATCTACCGTGCTTGAACCATTGGGGATGTGGATGAAATGGTGGGGGGAGTTTAAAACTGGGGCCAGATTTCTGCATGCTGGGATATATTAGGTGACACAGGTAGAGGGAGCAGTGGACTGCAATCGTTCAAGATGGTAGAGATAATGCTGCTTTTAACGGAGGGCGCCTCGCAATACAAGAACAGCTCGTAGTGACTTCTGTTAAAATCGTGTTTTAAAAACAGCCATTAAGTGAAATCGTTGCGCCGGGTTGGAAGGGGGTAAAGATTGAGGGGAGGGCGGTTAGGGGTGGTGATGTAGGGGTTATAAATGAGAAATTGGTTAAAGCTCTTAATTCCATTGTTCATTAGCTTTCATGTCCTCGGGTGCTGCGTAGAATATAAGAATGGTTTTTTTTTTCCCGTGCACTGTATCTGAAAGGAAAGGACTAAGCGTATCGAATGTCGGTGCAGATGTTAAACCACGAAATGCATGGCATATCACGGCATGTTGAAAGCATGACATGCCATTTAGAATGTAGGAACTTATCTTCAACACACTCTTTAGGTGTGTCTCATTGTGGAGTGTTTGCATTCAAATGCAACAAATGCATCGTGCCTCGAAGAGAATAAAACACTCAGCATCTTACACATGATGGCAGGATATTGTGGAAAACAGCCCGTGGTAGCCCATGCAGAGTTAAAACGAACATCCTTGCAGCTATTTTCGTACTATTGGAACCGGGGGCTCTAATCACACTTTCGCTTGCTTAAAACCGAAAATAATACCGAAATCTAGTGGTGTAATTATAATTTTATTTGCAACTAAAGACTCTGACCGTTAGACATCAAAGCGAACAGCAGAATTTAATTTCCATTTTAAGAGCCCAATCTGACCTCAAAAATATTTTTCAACGATTACAATGGAAAGTATTTTAAGTATGTCCGAGGCAAGTCCCCTCACCTCACCTTAAAGGGCCACCTTCCCAACCTCTCTCGGGTAGGCAGAGAAATATTTAAAAAAAGACACTCAGAACCTATTCGCTCTGGACCAACAGATTTACTGCAGAACGTGTCCCAAAGGCTGGTAATCATAAAAAAAAAACATAATCCGAACTGTAATTATATCAGTACGATTTGTATTCATCAAACAGCCCCAAGTTCGTCAAAGAGAAGAGTAAATAATGAATTCAGTTCTCTGGAGTTCCGAAACCTTTCCAGTAATTATGCTGTTTGGAAGACTATACGTAGGCTGTCCAGATTGGACTGCTATTATTATAATCTCAAGCTTTAAAATTACCTATAATTTGCAAAGATGAGCAATTTCTCTATTCAACACATTTTATCCCATCTCTCGATGAGTAAACATGGCCAGTAATAAAGGCTAATTGAGCTGAGAATATAAAGGGGACGCTGATAGCAGAATTAATTCACACTTGGAGCTTTAACCAGAGCTTGCTGCACCGTCGTTGTTAGCTCCATTCCCCATACTTTTACTGAATGTATTTCAGGGGGAGAGAGAGAGAGAGAGAGAGAGAGAGAGAGGAGGGGGGAGGGGGAGCTGACAAATTGCCATTCTTTCCAGGCTGAAAAAATAATTTCTGTGTAAATACCAGCCGTAACAGGTAAGCCGTTCCCTTCTCTTATCCTTCTCTGAAATGCTCTGAAATGGATATTTTCTCGACTAGAGTTAAGAGATGTAATTACCCTATATATTCAGTGTATTGGTTAATGAGAGGGAGAAACTGCGGGGATGTCCAGCAATATTGCAGATCAGCACGTTTAAGTTTCGATTTGAGGAGAATGTGTGTTCAGTTCACCCCTGTGGTAGTACGTGGTATGGTTTTTTTTTGTGCCTCGAAGCCATTCTTAACGTTTGGCAACCTGATTTTGCTCATGATCTTTGTTAATCCCACAACTTTTCTGCATCGATGCTCGATCCGTTAGGGTGCGCCTGGGATACATTTTCTGAAAACCACGGACAGGAATATCGGCTAATTGTTCAAATCCCACAACTGTAGTCGACTGGGTAAACAAAAGCTTGATTAGATCAGTCAAATGCACCGTTTTTAAAAAAAAATCTACACCCAGTGATAATTTCCTGGCGTTCTCCGTTCCCCGATTTCCCCAAAAGATATACCGAGTATTATTTGTTCCCTCTTATCAGGCAGGTTTGTTGATACATTATTGATTACTCCAGTGGATGAAAATTACTTGCAGGCCTGATGTTGTAAGTGCGGGGACTGAACTGAACTCAATAGGCAGGTCATTGGAAAATATGCTAACGTTTAAGAGGAGAAATTTTAAGGCTAAAGTATTTTGAGATCAAATGTGTCATAATAGATGGTATTTCAGGTGGCAATGGTTTAAACAAAACTTGTTCGAAACTAGATAGGGATGGTTCAAGACTCAGTTTTCTCTTGGGATCACTGCTTGCTTTCTATCTCAACAGTAATTTCGGATCCTTTGGCACCGCTTTTCCTTCCTGTCACTCACTGGGCAGTGAGAGGGATGAGCGGAGTGGTTTGGAAGCAGGGGGCAAGGGGAGAGTTGCTCTTTATCCAACCCCCACCCCCTCAAAAATGGGTTATGGAATGTGAGGATTTAACAATTCAGCTGTCTTCTGTCCAGATCTCGACAATAGGTTGTCCATCGGTACAATAGCTGCCTATTACCAGCATGAAGGACAAATATTTAGCAATACAGAGAGATGTTACTGTGGCAGCACAAATGGCTTTGTAATGCAGATTTCTTGGTTTGCTTTCTGAATCGATCCAAAACATATTTCATTCCCTTTTATCAGTATTTTGTTGATTACAATATACACCTGCAAGTAATTTAGGTAATAACAACTCAAATCTGTTCAACAAAACTGCAGCCGGAGCATCTGCCTGATTTCGCGTTTTTTTTTCCACTCGGAATTGTTACATATTAAGCAGTGCATTTAGGCGACCGAAAATTGCTGGTAATTATCTTGATGGAAAGCGCTTTATTCAGGGAGCTACAGTCAAAATTGCTCTAATTACAGCCCCTTTCACACAAGCATAAAAAAATCTTAAAATAGCAGAGAAGTGGGTTTTGCACACGGTTTCCAGTGCAGATGTTACGGGGGGGGGGGGGGGGGGGAGGGAGAGAGAAGGCTTGACATGGGAGCTTTTATGCATTAAAATCTGTAAATACCTCTATCTTGTCTTGTAGACTGACTGACAAAAAATTGGGAGAGCTAACCATGGATTTCAATACATGTTGTAGTTTGAGGCATGACAGGTAGCGATCAGAGACACGTGGTAAGTAATACGTTTCTTAATTGGGAATGTTAGACACAGGTGTATATGTCAGACCTTTGAACAAGGAATATAGATTTATTCGCTTTCAGCTTTTTGTGGGGAGAAAAAACCCGTCGACCATATTGTTCCTTGCCTAAAGGCTGAAAGGCCGTTATTTCCGACTGACAATCAGTACATATTATTACTTAATCAATCACTTGGGCAGGACGGATTTGTGTTTACTTGGCTAACCGCAGACTTGCTGTAGCAGATTCTTAATAGTCATTAATATTAGTAAAGAAACCTTAAAATGATGGCATAGGGCTTGTAAAAATGTGCTATTTACCCATTTATGAATGACTTGTATGAGAATTGGCCTCCAAATAGTGAAATGCACCGTAAATTCTCTCAAACTTTCATCTAAAAATAAAAGTGCAGGGCTAAAGAAATATTTGCGTCAATGGAGTTAAACCTAGACTTTGTGTTACGCCAGTCACGGATTGCCCCGAAAAGGCAGGGTGAGGTGAGTTCTAACCCACTGCGCGCACACGGAACAGGAGAAAGATGGGTGATGACCTATAATTAGTCAATGGGTGACAAGTACTAACTTCAATTTTTTTCAATTGAATTTTAGGGTCATGAGATGGCGTGCGTCATTCTTAAATAGAATATACATCCTCCCCTCACGCCGCCAAACCAAAAATAAAATGTTTCATTGGACTTGTCCTGCATCTGCTCCAAGTAATGTCGTTAGTTTGGCAGTTTCTTCCAAGAGATGGAGATGCAACAATAAAGATAAATTTGCTATCAAACTCTTGGTCTAATTGAACATCAATGAAGGTAACAAAGGAGGTAACCCCTCGGTTGCCACACTCCAAACAACAGCTGAATTTTAAAAGTCCAAGGCCTTTTTAATCAGAAAGACATAACAACATTTCGAGAAATGCACCAATTCTTCTCGGCAAATTAATATATGGTCATGCAAAAATAAAATCACGTTTCTTTCACTTTTTTTTTAAACGTGACCGCAGACATTTCATATAATTTTTAAAATCTAGTAAGCTTCACGTCTATGTTTGACCTCGGGGAAACCTAAGTAAGAAATTGTGTCGGGATGTAGAATGAATGGAATAGTTTGATCAATTACATGCAATCGTCCTGCCCTTTCCTTTACACATAATTACAGTTAAGTCCACAGTTAGTCGGCATTGATTTTTTTAAAAAATGCTATCACTCTCCGGCTTCTATAATCCTGAGAAACGTTCTAGTAAATCGAGTAGCCATGTTTGTCCGAATTGGGTGTATATAGGATGCTTTGAACGCGTATCACTAATTTACTTAGAATAATGACATAATACAGATGCACTATTTACAACTAATTTAACAATATATACACACGTGCTGTGTTTCATCGTTCTGTTCTCCAAGACCTTTTTTTTTGCCTTCATATTGCTTGGAGGAGCTAAACGTGTCCCTTTTATTTCCCTCTATAGGCTGTATTTCAAATGGGAGGCACATTCAGTTGTTTCCTGTGTTATAACACAATCGATGTCATCATTAATTGCGCTGTTTATTGTTGGGGGTGGGTGGTGATTCGGGAGAGAAGAAGGAGTGGGGGACCTTCCTCGCAGTCATTGGACTGGCCTGACCCAAAGCAGGTCTTTAAGTATTTTGAACACTTGCAGTCTTGATTAGCAATCATCTAAACTTAAACATTGCAGATTAGAATGGTTGAAAACACTGTGGCGAAATTAGACTTGAGCTGTTGATAAGCTAAAATTGGGGGTTGGGATGTATTTACACCATCCTTTTCAGACTTTTTTTGTTGCTAAAAACGTTGGAAATGCACTGCATTCCCCTTGGAATCTGCCAACAAATATTTGACTTTTTTTTCCAGAATTTTAGATTGAGCATCAAACCCCTGCACTTTGTTCAGTCATTTACTCTTTGTCGATTCTGGGATAGTAGCTTTATATTTCCAAGTGTACACATCTTGGCAAATGTAGGTGTATGAATTCATCATATTCATTTCACTCTGACGAAAATGCATGCCATTTAGAAAATACCCCCTGAAAATTCCACGATGATACTTTTCAACTAAACAGGTGTTTGCAGTTTTGTCTCGAAATCCACGCTTCAAACTGGAATTAGGATAATTAAATAAAATGTAGTTTACATGGCATTTATCCCCCACAGGGATTAGGGGGCCTGTCTGTTAACACTTTGAAATACAGCCTTATTAATTTTAACCAACTAAAATGGATTTGCATCCTGAAGTTTTCTTACATGGACATTAAAATTGCGCTTAACAGAAGAGCTATAAAATCAGTTGTTTTTTTGCAATTCACAACATAGATAAATGATGCATCAAACTTCTCCAACAGATTTCTAAACATTGTACAAGGTTTGCATTGCACTCATTAGAAGAGGAGCTTGACTCTATATACCCATTGCATTTCTAGAACAAACCTGTTTAGATACGACTGAAAGCACAAAGCCATTGCTATAGCAAACCAGTCATATTTTCTGGTCCATAAGACTATCTCAAATCGTATGACCTTTTTTGTTTAAATGAGTCTGTGGGATAAATTGTACTCCTGGTCAATCACATCATCTGGGGTCTTGGCATGGTATCCTGGTGGGGTGATGGGTACCATGACCCAAAACTGTTAATGTAACTGTTTGGCAGAGTGGCACCCTTATTTGCCATGGCAACGTCCCAGACTGGTGGGATATTAGGTGAACATGGAGACATAGCAGCAGATGTAGGCAGATGGTCACCTTCTTGCACACTGGAGCCATGTTTCATTAGCTTCTTATACTTGGAGCGTTTGTTCTGAAACCAAATTTTCACCTGAAACAAATTACACATCATATTTACTGTTTAAGTTAAAGTGAATATTTGGGGGTGAAACACAAATTTGCAAATTCTGTCACTGCAAAAAGTCAACTCATCTAGCGGTGTCCATAAGGAGGTAAAGATATCTCCTTGAAGGGCTCAGGCCTGAAATGTTGGTCATGTATCTTTACCTCCTCTGGATGTTGTGAGACATCAGTATGTATTTTTACTCTGAATACTTGGTTCAAATCACAAGATGATTTTTTTTTTTTGGTAATGGATTATTCAGGTGATCCAAGTAAAAGTACAACAAAGTTTGCATTGTTTGAACGTGAATTATTTTGTAAAATATTTTTTAATGTGAAGGAGTAGTGTGGAATATAGATGGTTTTAACATACTGTGACACATTTCCAATAGTCATCAAACCAGTGAGGTGGCAACACTCAGGCTAATCTACAAAATGGCCCATCAAAATATAATTGCAGCAATCACATTTTGAATCTTCCATGGGAAAAAATGAATAACATTGTATGTAAAACATTTTTTTTTTGCTTAGATATGGACACAAAAAAATAAGGCTTTTATTCAGGTGCAGAGCTAATGTTCGTGAGGCTCACTCTTTGACCTGGAGTTTTGTACAAATGATCAATCCAGTAGTGGATTTGCAATCGTGTCCTTAAGGAAAATGTAATTCAGTTATAAAGTACATTTTTAGCATAGAAGTTGACATTTTTTAATATGAGTTGGCCTGAAATTAAACTCACATTTTTGGCCAGTGATATTTGAGGGATATGGAAAATGGCCAGTTTTTCTGCAAACCAAATTGAAAACATTTCTTGGGAGGACGTTTGCAGTGTGTTGGCAGTGAAGTGTTTAGAAGCGAGTTTCAATTGACCCAAGTTTTAGATTGAAAATACGTGCTAATTTGGATTTTACCATTCACTCTCCGATCTCCTGCAAGTACCGAAAACGTGCAACGCTAAGATAGAATGTGCAATTTATCTCTGGAGAGTAACAAGGTGGGGGGTGGGGGGAAGAAAGAGAATAGGAACACACCAATTAAATGCACTAAGTATTAAATGAGTAACACGCATTAGGATACTTTCACTTATTATTTCCCAGAAGTGTCGTTTTAAAGTATTCTTGCGGATGAGTTGAACGTTGGTGGAAAATGAGTGTCCCTGTAAGAACTCTATGAGATCAGAGGCGAACTTTCAAAGAAAGCCCCTTTCTCTTTGAAACGTGTCTATTTTGTCCTTCGTGTATGCTTGAACAAATTTTGTTTAGATACGTGGTGGAGGGAGAAGGGGTCCTCCTAAAGCAGTCGAACTGTGCAGATGACCTATCTACTACACCTGTATATTTTGTATTTCAAGCGAATTTAACTTCAGTGTTTCTTTCTGATGGTCCAGTGTGTCCAGTGTTCGGCCACACTGTTCAGCATAAATTTGAGCTCGAGGGGTTGAAGCTGAGATATGAAAGATTGCAGCGCCTTTTACTATTGTTTTTAAACAGTTTTCTACGGGCGTTTTGAAGATTCTCAATTAATTTGAATATTTAGTTTAAGATCTGTTCTAATAATTAGGTTCGGCAGTTTTAATCGGGATTACTAAACCTAATTTAATTCAACATGATTTCCATTTTTAGACACAAGCGCTCTTTTTTAAAAAAATCGAGTAACACATTCAGAATGATTGTTAACATTCAAACGAACTTAAAATACTGGTGGTGGGATCAACTTTTTTTTAAACGCGAACTTCAGGAAATTCATTTCAACCGAAAATATTGGGAAATCCAGGGAGCGAAGACCGTGAAAAAGAAAATCTCCTGCACAAGAGGGACCAATTTGGCTTCAAGAATACTGAATCACCTTTACAAGCTTGAAACAATTCAATAACATGACAAGAAAATAGACATTCATATAATCTTGGCAGTTGCCCAAAATATTGTTGATACTTCAATAACATGTTGCTACCTTAGGGTACTTGCTCAAAATTAAAAAGTGCATGATATGCCGTGTTGAAAGGTATTTTTCTGCTGCGTGATCTGGCTACCTTCGCTCGGATTTGTTTTATGCACCGCACGACCCGACGTTTTGAAACATTAAAGGGTCTATCTTTCACTGCCCGTGGCCACCTTGAATTAAGTAAATTTGAATTGAGGATTAGAATTTGTAGACATTGAACACGTAGTAAAATTGACGATGAAAGCAAAGGCGTTATCGTCAAGTGTTTCATTCCGCAAGTTTGCAAGCCTACATTCCGGGGTTTTTAAGATTAAAAATTAACCAATGTATCGTTCCTTTTAATTTCTATAATTGAATGGAGGAATAATGACAGATGAAATATTTTTTTTAAAGTCCAAGAAGGAAACTCCAAAAAGTGGCGCCACGAGAACTCAGACATTCTGATGGGGATTGGTAAAATGCTTGGGTATAAACACGCTCAAATTGCATCTTCACAGACAGACACACTGAGATTAAACTAACCCGAGAAGGGACGTTCCTCCGTGGAATGTTAAAACTCATTACGGCTCCAAGTGTGGC
The DNA here is from genome assembly GCF_036971445.1 of Narcine bancroftii. Lineage (NCBI taxonomy): Eukaryota > Metazoa > Chordata > Chondrichthyes > Torpediniformes > Narcinidae > Narcine > Narcine bancroftii. The sequence goes on from NC_091480.1 coordinate 89,193,239, forward strand.
GAGATCACACAGGAGTAACCGCGGCTACTGCTGGACGTTGTAAATGATCGGTAATGACGAGAGTTATGCAAATTCAGTGGCCAAAGTTACCCAGTTCAACTCCACGACGGTGGAGAAGTTTCGTCAATGGCAATTGACTTGGGTCAATGTGGATGGTTGACAAGCGCGCACGCTGATGTCGGGAGCTGCGCGCTTGCTGACAGCAACAAAGCGCTGGTCTTTGCTTGAGGTGGACCCGCGTACTTTCAAGAGGGAAGAATGTGTTCTGGGCCGCCAACCCTACCTGTGTCTGGGTGAGTCCGAGAGAGGCTGCCAGTTCTGCTCTCTCCGGCAATGCCAAATACTGCGTCTGCTGGAAACGATGATTGAGAGCCTGCAATTGTAAGCTCGAGTAAATGGTCCTCGGTTTTCGGATCTTTTTCCCTTTTCCGTTCAATCGGATCTCTCCATTTTCGATTACAGTCGACTTCTCGTGTTCTTGGAGAGAAATTGGAAACACTGAGCCTTTTGAGTTTTTCAATCACGACCACCCCTCCCTTATTCCTTCTCTCCCCCCCCCCCCAAACGGGACTAAGCAAACGGCCGTGAACCCCCCCCCCCCCAAATAACAAGTGCACAGTGTGAATTCTTACACTGAGGGGAAAATGATGTTTGACTCGGTCAAGGCCTTGCAGGAACTTTCAACCGATACAAAAAATATACATCAAAGAGTCACATTTCCAAATTCTTTCCGACGGCAACATTGGGTCGGGGAACATTCAGGCAGATTATTGAATTGGACAAGTACCCCAGCAGAGTGGATTTCTCGTCAAACAATGGATTATTTCGCCAGTCAATTGCTCAGACGGAATGATGGAGGACTCCCGATTTCCCCAGCATTAAATTAGCCTAATTGCACGAGTCTATTTAAAGACCGCAATTAAAGAACATTTTTGTTTAATGAATGCACAAATCATTAAAAGGCCTCTCGAATCCCGGCACCGCGATCCTGCAAACGCTGTCTCAAAGGAGACATTTAAGTCATCGTGTAGAACCGGGGGTAGGGGGTTGTGTCCGAGCGGCACTTACCCGTGTCTTCTAACCTCGTGTGACCCAAAGTGCTGCTGTTCTGATATGGCATGTACGGATTAGGTGCGTGATTGCTAACTGGGCTGGGGTACGGGTATCCCAGCGATCTGCCATAGGAAGAAGCGCCTGAGTAGGAACCATCGTGCTGAGAGTGTCCGCTCGAGTGCAAGCCGTGCACCGGATAGTGTCCATGGGACATGCCAGGGGAGGTCTGCTGAGCTGGATGTCCAAACTCCAGAAAGGCCGACTTGGAGGAGTCTGGTGCTAACAGACCGTCAGCCATCGCGGTCATAGTCATCATTTACGAGGAAGTGCACGGGACTGACAAAGAATTAGCAGCCTGTAGGAAATTGACATGGAATTGAGGCGCAACATGAAACTGACACAGAGGCCGATCCCCAACCAAATCCAAGCAAGCGTCTTCTCCTCGAATTTTCCAAGTCGAGGTGATTTCCCCACTTGGAGGCTGAGTGAAAAAAAAGAGGGTTAAGTTGAGAGAATTCCCCGTGAAATTCAGCAAAACTTCTGGATTTGCATGGCTGCTTCATGCATATGGATCTGTTATGCAAACGTATCCAATTGGAGGTCTCCTGCCTGGCGATTGGACGAAGGGCGTATTACATCACTTGGCCGGCGGCGATCCTAATTAACTTTAATTAGAATCAGTTAATGAAAGCTGCATTTCCATCAGCCCATCCGAAATAATCGACAGACAATTCCATCAACACGTTATAACATGCTAGGAAAAGTGCTCTCTGAGTCCAACGATGGCGTGCACCGAAAAGCTCGTCCACAGATATTAAATGAACATGGGAGTCATCCGAACGCACCACCAATGGACGTTGTTTCATCTTTCCAAAATAACGAAGCGGGGAGTCAACACGAAAAACCATTGACGAGAGAACGCTGGCTACTTTAGCGATCTCTCTTGGGCTTCACCTACCGTCCTGTCTCGCTTATTCAACACTCTGGATCCAGACAAAAGTTCACTCAGCCCTGTTTATAATGAAACCTAAAATGGCTCCATAGAAAATGCACACGTTATATCATATTGAGAATAAGAAGCTTTAAGCTGTGTTTCCTTCCACCAGTTCTATCTGTCACTCCATATTGTTACAATCTGGGACTGCATTCCACACACGTTAAAAAAAAAACCTAAGCATCGTTTTCGTAAAGCACGATTTGGGACATTTACCTTCTACTTTATCCCTTAATTATACCTGGTCTCTTCCGCTATCTGCTAATCAATGCGGCAATTTAAATGACATTCTCATGTGATACCCACTTCAACTATAAATGTCTTTAGTCCTGTCACAAACGGCGAGTTGTTTGGCGTTGTCGCTGCAGGCTTTCCAGTTTGGAATGGCTCGTTGCATCAGGTATTTGTCACGTTAGGGGGAAATGCTTGTATTGATCATTTTACTGAGAAACTGACTGGAACATTTCCAGAAAAGGTCATTTACTATTTTTCTGGGGTTTTTTTTTTGTTGCAATTGCTATGTTCATACCTCGCTGGGCGTGTCGTTGAGTTGCCGGCTGATTCTCGAGTCTGTGTGAAGAGAAAAGACAACGGAATTTTTGAAAAAACAATCTGAATGCAATATCCTAATAATAGGTGGCGGAGGGAGGGGTTATCAACAGGTGAAAACGATATTTACACGAAGGATGAACGAAATGTCAATGCGTTTTTTTTCCAAACGCCGCAAAATGCATTTACTTTTACACACACGAGTCGTTGGTGAAAGATGATGGATAGGGAATCGTTATTGACAGCAATAGATGGCGGCTGGGAATGAATGAAGGAGGTACCTCGCCTCCGTACACCTAAGCAAGAGGTTCAAAGGTGTTGGAAAGCATGCGGAGCGTCGGAGAATTTCTTTGTTTAGCTCTGTATGTTAACCTTGGAGTGGAACACGCGAGAAAGAAATCCGATCCCATCCTTTCTCTTGACTGTCTGGGAAATGTACAATATGAAATACTCGGGCGATCTTTAGAATTCACCAACAATGAAAAAAAGAGGGGGCCTTGCCTTTATTTTTAATTGAAATCGCCCGTCCAAACGCCAAGGCGTCATCCGATGGATCTCAAGTTCTCTAAACAAAAAATATATAAATGATATGAAATCAAATCAAGCAGCCTAATACTTGTAGATACCGGGACTAATCTTTCTAATTTACCGACTGCAAAAGCTGGCACTGCCGGTCAGAATATTTCACTCTACTCTTTTTTTGGAGGGGCAGAATAGAAGAGTCAAAAGACGAGACAAAGGCTTGTCGCTTACATTTGTCTGTAATTGATCTCTCATCTCTTCAGCAGATCCGAGGTATTTAGAAAATGGTACAAATACAGTCTCATTTTCTTGAACAGTGGCAGATATTTTCTGAAACCTCAAAATACATTAAACGCGAAATAAGCGCACGCCCTGCAAAAAACAAAAACAAATACAGGTGAATGCTTTGGAGTTTTAACTTGTGTGGACAAACGTACAAACTGAAGTCACTTTTTAAAAAAAAAAGTCCTGCGTCGAAGCGTATTCTGTTATTTCTCTACTTTGACCGCACTGTTTTTAAAATTAGTTTTGTAAAATAAAAAAAACTCAGCGGGCTGCAGTTAGTATTTAACAATTTTTTTGCCTTCCAGCGGTCGGTAATTATTCCTGAGCTGGACAGCATGAATAACCCTCTCATTGTGAGGAGCTCGTTCCGTTCCGTGGGTTTGTTTTCTCCTGCTGGGAAGATGATTTGCAACCTTCCAAATGCAACAGGACGGCCATTCAAAGCCCAGGGAAAGAGAAAGGATTTCATCGAGAAAAGAGAGGAGCGAGCTATTAAATAGTTAATTATATAACAGGTGCAGCTAGCTTCACTGGGGATAATTTTCGCGATTTTGTTTCCTTTCAATTTTGATCTGAAATGTAAAGCTCTCAGCTCGAGCCGAATGAAAATGTAAAATATTACTTATCTCAAATCTGAAGCGCAATGACTTGAACGCCCGCTTAAATAAAAGCAAAGGATTATTAACACAAATACTAGGATAAATGCAGAATGTACAGGATGTTTGCATGGATGGGGTATGTTAACCAAAAATCTAGCAATTATTGTATATTCAGAAGCAATGCTAGCTTCCTGTTTCCACAAGTGCACTCGGTTGACCATTCCCTGATTTGCAGTTCAGCGTTGTGCAGCTTCTCTCAATAAAAGCTCTCTTTGGACCCTTTGTATGTTATATAAGCCACGTGTCACATTTTTAAATAGTTTTTGCAAAGGTTTTGTACGAGCCTGGGTTAAATGTTAACAAGCACTTTGCAGATATGATTTCCCTGCTTCATTTTTTTTGCATCACCTCTGAAGGTTGCGCTTTTAATTTGCGTTTATAGATATTTAATCTAGGGATGCACACATTTAATGCAAGTGTAAAACGAGCTGGTTATTGGACCGTCGAGTCGTTTAGATGCGTTCACTCGTTAAACTGAACAACGTCTGCAAAAATGTCATCTTCCTCTCCTGCGCAATCTTATTACCAATCCCCTGATTCGAAAAATGTATGTGTAAGTGTAAAATGTTCGAACGCCTGTTTGTGTTGATGTCCTCAATCTTCCCTGACGTTCGAAAACCATATTTATATAATTTGAGGCTTGTGGAACCGTGATGTTTTGTTCATATCCGTCTATCGCACTTTGGTATTGGAAGCCGCTGCTTGGTTTTCATCTTCAGTAATGATCCGACAGGACTTGTGTCATAGATTGATACCGATCACAAGTACTGTTATGTGCCCTTGTGCCCAGATGTTGTTTGTGGTATGCAATGAAGAATAATGCCACTTTGCCAAATAACTGCTGCTATGTTGTGTAAACAAAGCGTCAGAAGATTGTGAAAGTAAAGGGTTGAGTGAGTTGACATGATACAGGTTTTAGAATTTTGGAGCACAATTGGATTCAAACACTTTCCATTTTCGGTCAGCCATCATTTTTACACAATAAGTCAACCCATTGAGTATCGACTACATATCGCCTCTGTGTCGTGAATCTTAAATCTCCTTTGCAATATTATTTGGAAAGTCGCACCAAACATCTCGATAAAGAAACTTTAGATGCTCAGTCATGTATAACAGTTGGTCTTTCAATTGGGCATTTATGACCGTTTAATGGAGCGGTCTTGTCGCTTACATCTTGAGCTGTACAAGATCCTCAACGCAGCGGTAAATACAAAGATTAAGACCCTTTCTTACGTGTTTCCTTTGAAAGTATTTAACCCGTAACTTTATCACTAGCTGAGGTGCAACAGCTTTCAAAATGCAAGCTTGATTACAGCTTAACTTGGAAATATTTAGCAATCATGACTGTTCGGCTCTCTCGCCATTCCCTTTCCTCTTCGGTTTCAACGTGTTTTAAGGGTGAAAATGTATTTTTATGAACATTTCCATCAGTGCCATTGTATAAACGGAACGAATCAGCTCCCGAGCCAGATCTGCAACGTTGCGGTGAACACTGTATGATAAAACAGAGAACGCGTTACAGAGGAAACAAACCAATTAACGGCAACAGTTTAGGAAGATGAGAAAGTAACTTATTTTCATTAACAATGAGGCGTTTGATTTTATTGAGAATTGAGAGTTTGTGGTGAGAAGGCTTGACTGATACAATTAAGGAATTCATATGTGTGTATAAAACCGTTCTTTGTGACATCCATCCATTACGTGTGCGTGTACACGAAGAATCTCGAGGCAAACCAACTTTCAAAGAATTTTTTTTTCCCCACAAAGTTGTCGTTACCCTGATAATTTAGTGGAAAATGTATCTGTAGACAAGAATCGAAGCAATCTTATCGCATGCTCCAGGTTAGAGATGTATTTAAGTTCATTGCTCCCCCACGTAATTTTTTAAACTTATTTTCTTTTGGATGACATTTTAAGGCATCCCATTTTAGTTTTAACACACCTGAAGTTGTGATCCTGAACGAACATCCAATCACACAGAGTTTCGCCGCGGAATTCCCCTCACCTATTACATTTTAACACATTGACATTAAAATCTAAAAGCAAAGGCTCGCTTTATTATTGGCAATTGAAACATCATATTTTTCTTCAATTTATTTTAGATTTTAGAAACACATATTTAACATTGCTGGATTAGCAAATCGTGCAGTGCAAGACTTAAATCATTTGGTGACAATTCAAAGTGGTTGTCATAACACGGAGAAGAACCGAAAAAAAGGAAAGGTACCCTCTTTTAAAAGCTATAATTATGGATATAGGAAGAACAAAGGCGAGCCCTGGAGCAATGTATTGGAGGCTTCGGCTTCAGTGTGGAGTAATAGAAGGAGAGGAGCTCTAATAACTAGACATGGGAACGTTAGAGCAGACATTCAGGCGTCTCAACACCCCCACTGCACGGTTTAGAAACGAATTAATAAGTTTTAAAAACAAGATCAACTAACATAGTGTAAGATAGGCATAAATAATAAATGTCCTATTTAGATGCACGAGAGGAATTGGTCTGTTTGATTGGGTAGAAAGGTTGCCCTTTATACACAAAACCAGATACTCGTCTTTAATCAAGATAAATATACTTTATCTTGCCAGAGTCAAGTTAAAGTGGGTAACCTTGGCTTAAGGAAAATTACTGATTTTACAATGGTGACACGGTGAAATGCAAAGCAGCCGTTTTGTTTCCACTCTAAGCATTCTTCTCTTTTTCGCAATGCTTGTTCCACTCCTTGGGTTGCGTGGGCTAATCTGGACGATTGCATGAACTCCAGCCTAAGCACCAACAACGCAGTGATTTTTCCACTTGTCCATCCACGTGGACAAATGTACACTTTCCCCGCAAGTCATCGTGTTTACGTCGCGTTAAGATTGATGATGTTTCCACTTTTAGGGATTTAGTCTGTAAAAAAATACGTTGTCAATTAAATGTTCGTTTAAACGCGTGCTAAATTACAATGCCATCTATTTTGCCATTCGTATTAGCAAGGTGATGTGCATTGATAAAACGTTATTAATGAGATACATTTTAAAATCGATTTGATCTGTTTTAAGTTTCGCACCTGCAGTTTTTCAAACTCCTAACTCTTGGCAATTGGTTTTAAAAGTTGTCGTGGTCCCCCCCCCCCCCCCCCCCCATCCCATGGTATCCACGTAATTTTATCTAAAACGTAGATGTTCCGCTGTGAACCACGAACAGCTGAACGGAGATCTCGAAATGCACAAAACTGAGAAGTCAACATTGGGGATTCTCCCCTCAATATCTCGGCCCTCCTTTTAGAACCAATTTTCTCGCGCCATCGATCTCCTGGTGGGGCAAAATTACCCTGTTGCCTTGGCTGCAACTAGAACGAACACCGGACACGGAGAAACCGGGCGAAGAGCTCCCCGAGAAATGCAATCGTTTCTGTTCCCATTGCACCTTCGTTTCCCCATCTCAAAATATGATTAGCGTCTCTGGAGGAGGCTATCTTGAACTTTTGCAAGGGCATTTGGATCAATTCCTTTCACGAATATCCTTATCTAGAGGACCCTCTGCTATCTTAGGCCACCGAATTTCTGATTGTTAAAGGAGTAAATCAATTTATTGCTCTTCCATTTTGCTTCTGGTTGAGCGCCTGCTCCTTTCGAAATCTTCATTCCTATTAACAGGATAATCATTTCCAAATCAGTGTAATCGTTTGAATTTAATTAATCGAGCAATTAAAGGATTTTTTTTTTGCTGCAAATGAGAGCATAATCGATCTTATATTTAAACCTGCATACTAACTTCAAATTGTAATTTGGCATTGAATTGTTAATAACTGTTTCCACCTTACAGACGAGAATACCTCTTAATCTGTCCGTTCCAAAACCAATATTGACGGTTATACCAACAATATTGTAGATTTTATCCTTGGGATTGAGAGGGTGGATAGACACTCATATTTACTTGCCACTTAATACTCCCATACGTCAGATTACGCCAAGCGTTACTCAGCACCAATGATCATTTTCCGATGGCATAGAAATGACTATAATCGCGTCCTGCTTGGTTTGAGCTATTTATTAGCAATAAACAACGCTCAGCTGTGTTTCACCACGATTAAAACAGTTGAAAAGGCTCTTCCCATTCAATGGGCATTAACGTTCCCCATCCTGCGAGGCAGCTTCAGGTTGCACCGGTTCGGAATTCACTCAGAACGCCTCTGCTCAACGTCTAGGGTTTCGTGGCACCTCGACACGACACCTAGGTTCAGGGAAACTCGAATCGACTGTTTACCATATTGCACCGTGCTGCTGTGACACAGTGAATTTTAAAATCTTAATTTGTATTTTTTTTAATAACACCAAACACGAGCCGTCAACCCAAGGACCACAAGCTTAGCAGATCATATTATTATTTAATGTTTAATTCTCTACTTCAAATAATGGAGCGTTCACAATGGTTTTGTTAACCTTAACGTATTATTAACATTAATGTATTGTTCACCTCCTAATCAGCAGTTTTGATCTGTAGTTTACAAATAACAGCCCATAAGCAAACATATAATCAAAACTGAGTTTGAATTCTTGCAAAAAAAATCTAAATACGACACAAACGTCCTCTTCTAAATGAACGCGTATTGGAGCTATTTGCAAATAAAAATAATCTTATTTGCTGGTAGGTTTGGAAAGTGAGTGTTGTTTTCTATTACATTTGTGGTACTGGATAGTGGCCAACTATCTCATAACCACTGGATGTGTTTAATCTTGCAGGTTTTGGAAGGCATTTGCGGAGAATGACGGCTGGAAGGGTACTAATCCTGCGGTTCCCGGGCCCGTGCGGCCCTCATTTTAGAACCAATTTACTCGCGCCATCGATCTCCTGGTGGGGCAAAATTACCCTGTTGCCTTGGCTGCAACTAAAGCGAACACCAGACGCGGAGAAACCGGGTGTAAAACGAGACCCCCCCCCCTCCCCGTGCAATGCAATCGTTTCTGTTCCCATTGCACCTTCGTTTCCCCATCTCAAAATATGATTAGCGTCTCTGGAGGAGGCTATCTTGAACTTTTGCAAGGCATTTGGATCAGTTCCTTTCACGAATATCCTTATCTAGAGGACCCTCTGCTATCTTAAGCCACCGAATTTCTGATTGTTAAAGGAGTAAATCAATTTATTGCTTTTCCAATTTGCCTCTGGTTGAGCGCCTGCTCCTTTCGAAATCTTCATTCCTATTAACAGGAAAATCATTTCCAAATCATTTTTTTAAAGAAACGTACATCTAAATACCATTTTTAAAAAAACAACCCTTTTTAGATAATGTTCAATTTACTGTTATTTTAATCTTAATTCAATACACAATCACTGAGAAAATGACTTTAAATACAAGTGCAGTCTTCACTTTGTCGAGTCAGTATCGACTTTTTGTTTCACTCAAGATTTTCTGTAAACTAATGGAATTAATCCATACAATTTTTATTCAGTCTGAGACCCCACTCCCTCCCGGGGAGTGAAGTCGACAGAAAAATTGCAAATAAGGTTCAAAAACAGGTAAAAACCCAAGCACATTAAGAGAATAACATCCGGGGGAAAATGCTTTGATCAATTTAATAACGCACAGTGCGGGAGAGAAGGCAGCTCAGAGCCAAAACGCTCAATTAAGGTTCAAAATGGACTGTACTTGCATTTTTTGTTTTGTTCTGCCGCAGAATTCTGAATACAAGGAGAGCAAATTATACACCAAATCGGAGAGGGGCGCGGTGGGTATCTGGATATGACTCATTTGGATGAAAAGAATGCTTTTCCATCGATATAAGGCGTCGTGGGTTGGGGTGGGGAACGGGGTGGGGGGGGGGGGGGGTGTTTAGGAAATTTCAATTCAAGGTTCTTGTCACAGGGGGGGGGGGGAATCAAGCCAAATTAGCACGAAAATTACAAATGTGCGATCATGGTTGAACAAACTCGCACTGCGAGGGTGCTTATTTTTGCAGTACAACATTTGGACCCCTTATTTATAGTCAGTCCATTTCGCCGCAATGTTTCAGAGACTGATAAACAGCTGAACCGAAGCTTCCCTCCACAGAACCTTTTTATCCCACCTGTGCAGCCTGTTTTCCCATCACGCGTCTCTCCTCTGTTCTATTTTAACCAGAGCGTGTGTGTAAAAGGTTTCAAGCGAAAACGCCCTGTGGAAGCCAGTGGTCCATTTAAAAAAAAATGGATTTGGGTCATGATTTGCACCCTCTCAGAATTGTGTCAACTTTTACAATTCAGAAACCGCTCAATATTCTGCAAGTGAAAATAAGCTGTTGGAAAAGTGAACAATTGACAAAATTGTGAATCGTTTTAGAAAGAAATAGTCCAGAATTAATGTTTCAAGGCACAGTAACAAACAAAATAAGATTTTTCCCCTGAAGAAGAGGGGAAATACCCAATAGTGGTTTCCTATCTTATACATTGTCCACTGTGTGTTTGGTTTGGTTTATTGCAACTGTAGTTGGCGGTTGAGCTTTCTGGCATATATGGAGAACCAGTATGTTAATGATCAATGGATCCCATTTACTTAGAGTAGGTGTTCCTGAAGTTATCTAGACACATTTTCCTTGAAATTATTTGTACTCAAAGGCACTTCACAAGTTGCAACTTGCACCCAATCAGGTAACATCTTACAAGTTCAATGTAGTATGCAGAATACATAATTGAAAGGCATTTGCTGCAAATAAAGATTCTGGCTCATTAAGGTAGGAGACCTCATTCACAATTATTTTTACTTATGAGCTTCAACCACACACTAGTCTTGGCGCCAAGATATTCATTATACCATATTTCATTTATTAAATATTAACAGAAACATGCACAGTTACTTTTTTGAATTAGGAAATCTCCTCATATCAGTCAAGGCTTTATTGCAGATCACAGTTCAGTTTAATCCATTTCCTCAATTAATTCCTAGAATCAAAGGAGCTCAAAGAAAATGTCCACACAGAAGATTTGAGTAAATATTTTGGACTTTAATGATAAAATGCAATTGCCTTTTACACTTCACTTGTATAATTGAGAGAAAAGAGAGTTTTGATCCAGGAATATTAGCATTAATAATGTTCAATCGAGTATTTATTTTGTTAGATAAACAATAGCCAATTTAAAATGAATTCAATATTTCTACAATAAAGGAATCTCAGGATTGTACGTGGACTATTGTTATATCATTTGTTTCGTGTTTCAGTCAGATCATGTTTGGGTAGGAACATGGTCATCTGAAACCACTGAACTGGGGTCACTTCACACACAGCACATGAGCTGGAGACATCCTGGGCAATGTCAAATTGGAACTCCGATATGATCAAGAATTCAGTGAATGTCCGAATCACTACCACAAAGGAATGTGTTTCTCTGATCTTTCCCACAGCACCTTGAAGCATACTATCAGAACTAGGAGCTTAAATAGGCTGGTTGTCAGAGCTTGTTTTGAATTAATTGGGTGCGGATGCATTTGATCTCAAATGATGCCTGGCACAGGGTGCATAAAGTAAAACAAGGTTTCTAATTGGAGTCTGAAAATCTAGTATAAAGACAAAGGATAAACCAGGAAATGATTAATTCATTATGAGTTTTGAATGTGTTCTTTTGGTAGAATTTAAGTAACTGAATGATGTAGCAACTTAATGCTTGTGCAAAAGGATTAGCTCTCATTTTTGGTCTGATTTATTTGCACCTCTTATTAAACGATGCTAACATCACATGATTGAAAAATCCTGGGACTTCTTTTTTTTTTATGGTCTGCTTTTGATCAGTTACCAGACCTTAGAATTGTAAGTTAAGAATAAATTCAAAGAAACAGGGTAAAATTTAAAATAAAACCTAACATCTGATAATGATTGGTGCAACAGACGCCATTCAAATGGACTCCCTATGATTCCATGTGGCGTCACACCGCTGGATAAGAGAGCCATTTTCACTCTATGAGAACTTTTCGATGATATTTGTGCCCATTTAGCATGTTAGGATAAAATTCCTATTCTTGGTGTGGTAATTAAGGAATCTGCAGATGCAGAACGTAAAAGAGCTGGAGAATCTTAGCACATCAGGGCAGCATCCAGAGAAAGTAAAAGGGAGTCAATGTTTCAGGTCTAAGCCTTTTCTTCAGGAGAATTGAAAATCAGCGAGATGTCTGAATAAAATGGTGGAGGGATACAGATTAACAGGTACTGACAGGTGAGAGGGCGGAGAAGCGAAATAAGCTGAGGTGATGGGGGATAGAGCAGATTGCTCAATATAGTTCTCCGATAGGAGAAGGAAGGGAAGGGGTGGGGAGCTCGAGGAGGGGAGACAAAGGGATGAGGGAAAGAGGGGGTTTAACAGAAATTGGAGGTCAATATTGATGCCATATGGCTGGACACTGCCAAGATGGAATATAAGGAGTTTGCCCATGAACTTGGTTTTCCAAAATAATCAAAATGAATCAAAACAGATCAACACTTTGGATTCAATGAACTTTCATTTAAGATAGGTGAGTCAGCAAAGGTTCAATATAACCAAAATAAATGTCAGGTATATTTTTTTACAAATCACATGTTCACCTCATTGCACACTATGATATGTATATCCAAAGAAGCTCAATTAGAATTATTTGGATCATCATTTATCAGCCAGCTTTCCCTTATTATTAAATTTCTTCAGGTACCTTCTCAGTTTGCAGAGCCTAGCGGTTAGCGCAACTCTATTACAGTTCCAGCGATCCGGGTTTGAATCCAGCGCTGAGTGTAAGGAGGTTGTACGCTCTCCCAGTGTCTGCATGGGTTTCTTCCGGGTGCTCTGGTTTCCTCCCACCCTTCAAAATGTAACAGGTTTGTAGGTTAATTGGGGTATTTGGGTGACATAGGCCTGTTACTGTGCTGTATGTCTAAATTAAAGTTTGGCTTTCGGTATTTTTCTTGCCACACTGAAATGATTATGACCAGCGTAATTCTGTCATCAGCACATTGAGGAAGAATAAGTTAACTGAAAGGATATCAGTGCCTGTGCAATTTTATTTCTAATGGGGGAAATTACTGAAATTTATTGTCTCCAAATCTTCGGAAAATGAATAAAGAATGTACTACTTAGAATTACAGTCATAGAGTCATTGTGACCAGAAACAGATCCCTCGGCACACCATGCCCAAGCTGACTGTTAGCTAATTCTGATGCAGGGTCCCAATACATTGACTATCCTTTTGCCTCTGCAGATGCTGCCTGACCCAATGAGTTCCTCCAGCAGTTGGTTTTTGTTGCTTCAGATCCCAGCGTCAGTAATTTCCCGTGTCACCAAATATCCATCAGTGTGAATCCCATTTACTGGCACTTGGTCTATAACCTTCCAAGCCTCGTAATTCAAGTGTTCATCCAGATATGTCTTAAAGGTTATGAGAGTTTCTGTCATTACAGCCATTGAGGCAGTGCATTCCAACTTCCAGAACCATTCTATATGTGAAAACATACTTCCTTATATCCCCCAAACTTCTTACTCCTTAACTTAAACCTTTACCAGGTTCCCGCTGAGCCTTGTCTGCTCCAATTACAAATTGGCCTGTTCACAGGTAATGTGGATAAACTATTGGAGAAGGAAACAACTAGCACTTTTCTACCTATTTTAAAAAGCTCCATCTATTCCAGTCATCTGATACAGACACAGATTGAAGATACTGATCAGTACTTACAGACCTGCATGCTTCCATGCCAGCCAATGTTTCTACTTCTTCAGTATATCATTGCTCTAGTAATAGAATGATAGCTTGTTTCTTTACTTGCATGTGATGGATTTTTTTTTAAGTATTCCCATTTTGGCACCTAATTGAAAGAAAAACTGCATTTATTCATTTATTTATCTATCTATCCATCAATGCATTTATCTGTTTATTTATTGTTATAGATAAAATGCTTGTCCTGTATATGTATGATTTGTCTGTATGTGCGTTATGCCTGGTTGTGTGTCTGCATGTTTTGCGCCGAGGATGCTGTTTCGTTGAGTTATACTTCAACAATTAGTTGACAATAAACATGATAATAAGAGCAAATGGTGTAGCTGATGTTTTATTGATCTACACAGGGTTTCCAAGAAAATGGGGTAACATGATGAACAATGTGATTATAAAAGGGATGAGCACCCAATAAAACAATAGTGAAAAGTAATTGGCGCTTTTACAGTGGCAGCAACTTGGGTTCGAATGCAGCATTTTTTTTTGGAAGGAGTTTGTATGTTCTCCCCATGGTCTGCTTGTGTTTCCTCCAGGTGCTCTGGTTTTCTCCCACCCATTGAAAATGTATCAAGGTTGTTGGACAATTAGGTCTAATTTGGTAGCATGGGCTTGAAGGGCCCGTTACCATGCTCTAGGTCTAAATTTAAAATGTAAAATTGTACCTTTCTACCAGAACAAATGGCAGCAAGTCTGTTAAATATGTAATGTTAATTTCTGGTTCAGATAATGGCAGGATTGCATTAACTGAATGTAAGGGATCGATGCATTTCAGATAGAGAAAATACTTTCATTTCTCGTTTGTAATTTTTATATTATTTGTGAGATAATAGAAAGCATGTACACACTTTGAAAAGACTTTTTTTTTTTATTATAAGCCAGCAAATTTCTACGGAGGACCAAAGAGTGAATGAACATTTTAAACTAATGAGCATAAATTGATTCCATAAGTAGTTGACCACTTTGAATTTCCATGGTGTTAAATGTTTTTACTTTGTATAATCAAGGGACTGTTTTGTCTGCATTCCCAGAATAGATCAACCCATTTAATGAACTGTGTTCACATAACATGAATGGAACTGAGCTTTCTAATCCATCACTGACCTCGGGAGGACCATCCTGGCACACATCAGGTAATCCCACACAGTAAAGTGGGGAATTATACTCTTTTGAAACCAAATGCCTTCTTCGGTCCTTATTTCCACCAGATGAAATTTGCAAATCATACTGGCTGTTATAAAACCACATGGGGACCAGATCTGTGGCTTTAATACAGTGGCTACCTGAATACAAACTAAATTAAGGGTGCATGCAAATAAAGCTAGCAAACATTTTTAAAACCATCAACTTTAACAGGAAGTAATCTCAAATCTATCTGATCAGATTGATGGAGATGATTGGAAAATTAAAGAGAAGCTTAGGACAGCACAGTTAGCCCAACATTGCTACAGTACCAGCAATAGGGACTGGGGTTCAAATCCCGCACTGTCTGCATTCCTTTGGGTGCTGCAGTTACCTACCACCATTCACCATATACTGGGGGTGTAGGTTCATTGGTTGAAATTGGGCAGCACGGTTTCGTGAGGTGAAAGGGCTGTATGTCTAAATTTTTTTTTAAAGTTAAAACATTTAAGAAAAGCTGATACCAAAATTATATTTTAAATTTAATTCTTGGATATCATATTCTTTCATATATCTGAGTTGTAATATTGTGAACTATGCAAAATTACAGAGCAGATTTGAAATGTTGTAATCTTATGGTTTTCGTTATTTCAGTCAATGGCAGGCCAGCTACAGATCTTCCAATATCGATACATGTGGTTACACCGGTGCCTTGGCAAATGTGACTGGATTTGATGAATTGATTCTGATTTGACTCAAGGTTAGTGTCTGGTTGTTTATGTATGATTAAAATAAATATTTTGTTTACATGTGTAGCTCTCACAAATCAATCTGTTGCTCTCACAACGAAGTGGAGCAACACTGAATGGAACCATTCCTGTTTATAGCTCTGGATATGAGCTGCAGATACCATAAATATGAATTTTGTTTTTGCTCTGACAACACAAGCATCATGGGGGAAAGTAGCAGTATTCAGAGAACACAGGGGTGTGAGCCTTTCCACATGTAGGAATGCCTGGGAGAGGTGAAGAGTAATGGGCAAGTACCACCTTTCATTGTGAAGCATGGTTTGACTTTTTGAGTGGGAACAAGGGGAGATGTTTTCTATATTTTATTGGAACAGATTTCAGTGAGAAATTTTTAAGATTAAGTGTGGCAAATGCATTGTGTTATACAGGTGTAGGAAGAATCAATTTGAAATCAAAATTTAAGATCCATTGTTTTCAATACTTTCAGTGTTTTAAATATTTCCAATCGTTTTCAAAGTGTGCTGCATTTATAATTGTGATTTCCTTAAGTTTCTCAATGGATGGACATCAGAAAATTTATACAGTGTCAACATGGCGAGGATTGAGAGCTCACATTTAGCTGCATCCTTTACTTATCTCTGATTCTCGACGTTATGAAATACCTTCCTTCTCTTGAAGTTGGGACACGAAAGGAAGAAGACTTGAGGAGGCTACCCCCCGAGTCTTGAAGATAATAAATTATAAGGTTCAGAGATGAAGATGTGGATGGCTTGATTATTTTTCTATATGACAGATTTTTATTGAGAGACATCTTCCAAGATCTTAAAGAAGTTCCAACTTTTTTTTGATGAGCGTTATGGCATTGTTCTATACCTAACAAATACTTCTCTGTTATATTGTAAATTAGCTTGTGTATAGATTTTAAGCAAAATAATTACTTGAAGTCTAGATTATCTAGTCTTTCATATTGTTAAAATATGCAAATACTTTTTTCGTAAAATGTAAAGAGGCATTTTCCAAAGCACACTATCGAAAAAATGCTTTGAATGGATCATAAAATAAGAAATCTAAAATCTAAATATTTCCCTTCTTAAGGTGCTGCCTTTGTACATAATACCTCTACTTTCTGAGAACAATAAGGACGTTCAGCATGTCACCTTGTCCCTCCATAACTTTTACAGGTGTGTCATCGAAAGCATACATATTGGATTCTTGCTCTACTCTAGATTGGAAGATGCCAATGAAGGTAATGAAGGCACCTCAGAAACGAACACATATATCAGTTATAAAATCCCAGTACAGCCAGTAACAACTACATCTCATATGAATGAGTAAAATAGCAAACAATATATGCAACAAAAAAAAAACCTGTTGTGCTGCATTTCTGAGCTAGCTCAAGTTATCTTGGGGAGATGTTTGTTGTGATGAAGTCTCTGAGCAGGTGCAATGATCACTGTTGCAGGCCTGGTATAGAATGCCGATGTTTTGGACCTTCTGTTCATAGAAAATGAATATTGTAATGACCCTAGAGGACCCCAAAACCCAGCAGCAATAGAAATTCACCAAGACAAATGCTTACTTAAAGAAAAGTTGCTTTTAATTATTTTTAAACATGAAAACAGGATCAAACTTTAACTTATTACTAATAACTTACCCCCCCCCTTCTAATTCTAAGCACACAGATATGTAATGTGTATAAAAGTTCAAAAAAAGTTCTTTGATTCACAGTCCAATCTACTTCTCACTCCTCCAAGTTCACTGGTATCAGGCAATTCTTATACTATGCACAGAATTTGATGTTTATCAATTTCACCAGGCTTTGGTGCTTAAAAGGTAAATGGTTACCACTCCGGGAGATTCTTGTTGGTTTTCAGGGAGACACTTGTTGCTCGTTGGACACCCACAACTGATTCCTCCTGATCAGCCACTTCAGTGTCTTGCCGAAGAAATTTGCCCCATCAGGGTTTTCCAGATGATAACTTCTTTCTTTCAAGTCACCACAGAGTTCCTTTTTGTTTCCCTTATTTCAAGTGAAACATTATGCAGCCAGTCCCGTCCTCTTATATGGACCACAAGAGTTTTGACCAGGCTGAACTAAGAACTCCCAACACATTTTCAAAATGGGGTATGACAAGTTTGCCAGCTTGTCCTATTCCAGTCCCAGCTGCTGCTGCTGAACTGTAGAACTGTACTCTCTCTCTCTCTCTCTCTCTCTCTCTCTCTCTCTCTCTCTCTCTCTCTCTCTCTCTCTCAGAGAAAATTACATGACCCTCTTAGAATAGCCAACTGCACTCAGACAGACTGCGGCTCTAGACCTAATCTTCCGAGTTCGTTCATCAGTTGTTTTCCCAAACAATAATCCATTACTCCACAGCACGTTCAATTAATACATACATGTGAAGTCCTTATAGGCATCCTTCAAAGTTTTTGGAAAGGCACATGGAGCCTGGACTGTCTGGCTTGAGCAAAGCTCTGGCTTTTTAAATGAGATCTGTTTTGAAGTGTTTGTATGTGACCTACACTAAAAAAAAACCTGCCACAATTTATCTCCTTTTAAAACATATCTATATACAATATAAAATATAACATAACCTGTCACAATGTTTCCAATCTATCACAGTTTTAGAAGCCATCTAATGCTTGAGAGATTTCTGGACCTTGGATTTTTCATTTGCATGCAGATGAGTTGAAATTGGTCAGATGTAAGGCTACACAATCAGAAGGAAGGGGCCACGTTGCCACCTGAATATTTTTGAAAAACTAAAAGGTAATGGTTGTAGCTCTTTCCTGTAGTCCCACAATCACTACCTGAGAAAATACAGAAATCAGTTTTGGTTGTTCAATATCAGGAGAACTTGGTTTCTTCACATGGCTAGCATTTGTCACTCCAGGCACACATTGTGAATCTGCAAGATTCATTCTCCCACGCTTAAAAAAAAAACAGAAATTCTTTCCAGAATGGACTTACTAGAAACAATTTTAAATCTGAAATTAATATACATTGTTTCTTGAGTGCTTCGAAACAAATATGTAACTATCCAGGCATGGGTAAAAAAATCCACGCAGCTTGTTGTCAGCAGAATCCTTGTCTGATTTTCGGACTAAAATGTAATTTTAATGATAAGATATTAAATATACACACGTTGCAATTTGCAACATGATTCATCTAGGTCTATTACATTTTCAACTAATGTTGGTTCTGTGCACAAATTACCCACATTCAGTTAGCAATTAGGAGAAGATTAAAACTAGATTGATTTTCAGTCAATGGAAAATTCACATAACAGATATTTATTTAGCAAGAGCATTGCAGTCAAGTGATCTTAAAAAATACTGTTACATTAGAATTTCTTCTGTATGTAATAACATATTTAGAGGTCCATGACCATGATAATTATCATTCATGGGGCTTAAATCAAAGCCCTGTTTGGCCCTAAACCAACCAAATCTTTGAAACACAATATGAAGCAAAATCCTACCATTACAGCGAGGTTTGAAATATTGGTTTAGTTATCATTTGTCCCAAATTAGGAAACTGGCTCATTATTTGGTCCATCATTGGATATGCGTCTGAAAATGTTCCAGGACTAATTTCTACCCCTTTTGGGTGGAGACTTACTTTCCTGACAATATGTATGACATTTATAGCCCTAAAATCATCCCATGATAGATCCACACATGTTCATTTGAATATTTTCTCTCTGCAATGTTTAGTTCTTTTTAAAATATTTTTGTTAGTATTTAACATACAGAAACATAGAAGATAGGAACAGGAGTAGGTCATTCAGCCCTTCGAGCCTGCTCCACCATTCAATGAGATCATGGCTGATCTTAAAGTTCAGTACCTCGTCCCCGCCTTCTCTCCATAACCCCTAATTCCCTTATACTGAAGAAATATATCTAATTCCCTCTTAAATATATTTAATGAACCTGCCTCTACTGCCCTCTGTGGCAATGAATTCCACAGATTCACCACCCTCTGGGTAAAGAAATTCCTCCTCATCTCAGTTCTAAATGGTTTCCCTATTATCCTCCAACCATGGCCCTGGGTTCTGGATTTTCCCACCATTGGAAACATCCCTTCCGCATCCATTCTGTCCAGTCCTGCAAGAATGTTATATGTCTCTATGAGATCCCCTCTCAATCTTCTAAACTCCAGCGAGTACAATCCCAATTTGCGCAATCTTTCCTCATAAGTCATTCCTGCCATTCCAGGTATCAGCCTGGTGAATCGCCTCTGCACTCCTTCCATTGCAAGAACATCCTTCCTTAGATAAGGCGACCAAAACTGCACACAATACTCCAGGTGTGGTCTCCACAAGGCCCTGTACAGCTGCAGTAAGGTATCCTTGTTCCTATACTCAAACCCTCTTGATATGAAGGCCAACATACCATTTGCCTTTTTAACCACCTGCTATACCTGCATGCTCGCCTTCAGTGACTGGTGCACAAGAACCCCTAGGTCTCTCTGCACTTCCCCATCTCCCAATCTATTGCCATTCAAATAGTAATCTGCCCTCCGGTTTGTATTACCAAAGTGGATAACCTCACATTGATCCACATTGTAGTGCATTTGCCATGGATCTGCCCAGTCCCCCAATTTATCCAAATCACACTGGAGCTTCCTGACCCCCTCTTCAGTGCACACAACCCTTCCTAGCTTAGTGTTGTCTGCAAATTTGGAGATATTACATCCAATCCCCTCATCTAGATCATTAATGTAAATTGTGAACAGCTGGGGTCCCAGTACAGATCCCTGTGACACCTACTGGTCACCGCCTGCCACTCAGAAAATGAGCCGTTTATCCCAACTCTCTGTCTCCTATCTGCCAGCCAGTTCTCAATCCACATGAACACTTTGCCCCCCATCCCATGAGTCTTGATTTTGCATGCCATTTGTTTATGTGGGACCTTATCGAAGGCCTTTTGGAAATCCAGGTACACCACATCCACTGGCTCTCCCCCATCCATTTTACCTGTCACCATCTCAAAGAATTCCAATAGATTTGTCAAGCACGATTTACCTTTTGTAAATCCATGTTGACTCTGTCTGATCCCTTCTCTGCTAGTCAAATGCTCTGCTATTACATACTATTATAAACTGTTATGGGTTATATTATATTTTATATTATATATAAATATGTTTTTAAAAGAGATAGATTGTGGGGGTTTGTGTTTAGCATGCAGGTCACTTCACAAACAGAGTATCATGTCACAAAAGGGACCTCATTTAAAATGGAAGAGCTCTACTAAAAGTAAGATATTGAGGCACCAGTACCTTTGCAAAAACAATTAAACTGCTTTGAAAGTAACTTCAGAAGTATGTGAAAATGGATCGAAGCCCAGGTTCAAGTGCTGATAAAGATCTTACAAAGATTGGGTTTGGAGTTTTGGGGAGGTGTTCTGGTTTTTACATGCAGAGAGCGAAAAAATCAAACAGGATTTCTCCTTGAGGGAGAGAGAGTACACTTCTACAGTAGCTTTTGGGATTTTGCAACATAACAAGCTGGCAGGCTTGTTGAAAAGCCCATTTTGAAGATGGGTTGTGAGTTCTGAGTTCACATGTTGAAAACCCCTTGTAGTCCTTAAAAGAGGAAATGGCTGCTTAGAGTGTTTGTCCAGAAATAAGGGAAATAAAAGGAACTATGTGGTGACCTAGAAGAAGAAGTTATCATTTGGAAAACCCATGATGGGGCAAGTTTCTTCAGCAAGACGTGGCTGATCAGAAGGAATCAATTTGTGTCCAAATCTCTTTCTGAAAACTGACAAGAAACTTCTGGAATGATAACCATTTACCTTTAAGCACCAGAGCCTGGTGAAAATTCATAAATGTTAAATTCTGTGAACAGTATAAGAATTGCCTGATACCGGTGAACTTGGAGAAGTGAGATTGGACTGTGAATCAAAGAACTTTCCTGAACATATAAACATTACTTACACTTTTGCCTAGAATTAGAATGGGGTTAAGTTACGTTAAGTTAATAGTAATAAGTTAAAGTTTGATCCTGTTTTAGGTTTAAAGAAAATTAAAAGCAACATTTGTTTAAGTAGCCATTTGTCTTGGTGAATTTCTATTGCTGTTGGATTTTGGGGTCCTCTGAACTCATAACAAAGCAACTGAATGATACAATTATACAATATTTTTCATATAGGAAGAAGATTTCAAGTATGCACATCATTAGAGAGACCAACAACATTGGTAATAGTATAGCAAAATGTAACATCAAACTAAAAGAAAAAAAGAAAGAAAAAGAAAGAAAGGAAAAATGAAGTTAAAAGTCCTTTCAAATGAATTTTAACTTTCTTCTTTTTCTAACAAAATAAAGGAAAAGGTATACAATTGTCTTTCCTTCTCATTCTGTAAAAATTTTTATCAAAAGTTGTATTATTCACAGTTGAGTAAAGCCATTATCTGTTATATTATCCAATTTAAAAAAGAAGAAAAGATAAAAAAAAGGGAAACCTAAACAAACTAATAAATGATTAAAAAAAAAATTAAATGCACTAAATTTTGATTAAAATGCGGGAGTGGACTTCATGATATACTCAAAATATCAGTGGCCCATGGAGATTAGGGTGTGGGGTGAGTGGTCACTGATGTTTATCTATGAAACAATTTGCCAGTAGAAAACCTTTTATGATCATGCTAATATTTTTCAAAATGGAAATGGTTGTACTCCAGCTGGTCAAAAATTATGACCCAGTGTTCAATTTAAATGTGGGGAACTAGAAAAAAAGGGCAATTAAGAAGACATGGAGCTCTTGCTAAATGTAGAGTTAGTGATTGCTTTGCATGCAGGAAAAGTTGTTAATTTCCTCATCAGTTAGTTCCAATGAAGAAATATGTTTGTACTCTCAGCTAATGTGATCTTTGAGTCGCAACAAATTGCAAAAAAAAAATACACCAAAATTTGGAATAGGATGAGAAAATATTTCTGAGATCAACATTTTAGAACTCATTCAGTTCTTTTTCTTAAAAAAAAAAGAAAAGCCATCATCTACACTGGGATGGATTGGCTGCTAGCACTTCCATCCTGATAGCAATTCAGGAAAAAGGTTTTCAGGCAGTGTTTCCTACTGTTGAGTCAGAATAATTTGTTTTCACCTGATATTGGGTCTGAGTATTCCAACATTGAATAGACCTTAATCGTACTTAATGGGATGTGAAACATTTTAGAATGTCCTCAAACTGCAAAAGAGATGATGTACTTTGAAACATAATCCTTTATTTCCCTCTTTCGCCCTCCTTTGCATTCACGTCATGCTGAGATAAGCGCGTGCGTGTACTTCCGTGACTGCCCCGCTGACCATGCCAGTTCGCCGCTGCAAATATATGCACCACGTCAGATCCTTATTTCCCTCTTTTGACCTCCTTTACATTTCTTTTTGTCGGCTTTTATTTTTTTCCTCTTCCTCTTTGCCTTCAATATCTCTTTCTACTTCACAAGACTCCAGATTTATCACTATTGTTGCCAAACACACTATTAAAAAAAATCAAATATAAGTAACTGAGAAATTCTATAATCAGAAAATTACTTCACTTCTCGCAGGGAGGAACAATAAAATGTCAGAGAATATAATTTGTGAGATTTTCTTAAAGATGATATCATCTATGAGGCTGGTCATGACACTCTTAACAATATAACCTCCCAACTAGCCTTTGCCCACTTCAACTTGTCCAACAGATGCACAGTAGATGTAATTTTCCTAGCACCCCACTGGGCCATAGAAATCCTGAAGACACCAATACCAGATTACTATTCATAGACTAAAGCTGTTTAAGACATTTAAAAGATTTTTGGGTAGGCACATGGATATAAGAAAAAATAGAGAGCTATGGGTATGAGGTAGGGAAGTATTAGATTGTAGTGGAGTAGATTGTAGTGGGTGGCACAGTTGGCAGACTAGTTAGCGCAATGTCTTTACAGCGCCAGCAATTGGCACAGGACCTGGGTTCAAATCCCGTGATGACTATAAAGAGTTTGTACGTTCTCCTCGTGTCTGTTTGGGTTTTCTCCGGCGGCTCCAGTTTCCTCCACACTGGGGTTAATGGGTTGTAGGGCCAAATTGGCTTGTAAATTTTTTAAAAAAATTAAAATGTATACAGGTCAGCGCAGCATCATGGATCAAAGGGCCTGTACTATGCAGTAATGCTCTATGTTCTGTTTATTACTTTCAATAACATAGACCCTAGGAAACTCATTCCCATATTTCAAGATCTAGGCCACTGAGCCACCCCCTGTAAATTAATCTCCGACTTTCTCTCTAACTGTTCACAATCAGTAAAGATAGATAAAAATATATCCATGATCGCATTCACCACCAGTGCCCCTCAAGAATATATGCTCAGTTGTCTACTAAACACCTATGATTGTACACCTAAATACCACTCCAATTCCATCTTCAAATTTGCTGGCGACACCATGGTGGGGCGGATATCAGATAATCGAGTAGAAAGGGATTAAAAGTGTCGTGGCAAGGTGGGCAAGTTAACAACATTCTTCTCAATATCAATAAGACAAAGGAGATGATCATTGAGATTGGGAGAGGAGAATCCACACCCCTGTCCACATGAATGGTGCTGAAGACAAAAGAGTAGATAGCTTCATGCTCTTAAGATTTAATATCTCAAATAACCTGACCTGGGACAAGCACATTGACATAATGGTCAAGAAAACTTGCAAATCCCTCTACTTTCTCAGAAGACTAAAAAGGTTGACATGCCCCTCTTCTGCAGATGCACCATCAAACGCACCACCAGGTTCAGGAACAGCTGCTCGCCTTCCACCATCGGACTCCTCAACAACAAACTCAATCAGAGACCCATTTGTCATTTGTTTATATTTGTTATCTGTTTACAGTTCTTTGTGTACATATTTATGCTGTTTCCAGTTGGGTTTTTTTTTGCACTACCAATTAGTGGTAATTCTGCCTCACCCACAGGAAAAATGAATCTCAGGCTTGTATGTGATGTCATGTATGTACTATGACAATAAATTTGAAATCTGAAATACATACTTGCTGAGTGTATCACAGCGTGGTATGGGAACTGCTCTGCTCAAATCAGAAGAAGCATCGGAAAGTAATGAATGCAACTCGGAACATAACATACACATCCTTCATAAAGATGAATTCCACCTACATCTCCCACGGCCTAGCAATGACAGCCAATACAATGAAAGACCCAAACACACATTCTTCTCCCTCCTCCCATTGGGGAGAAGGCTTAGATGCATGAAAGAATGCAACAGTCTTAAAAAAATTTCTTCCCTCTCAATTTATTTTATACCCAGAACCACCACCCCCCCAACCTCCCCCCCCCCCCCCCCACCTCCATAACCTTCCAGTTGTAAATGCAACCTTTGCCAATAAGTTTCTGGTTCTGTCAGATATATTAAATCATCATCTGCAAACAGATTAATTTTATGTTCATCTTGGTCAACCCTGAACCCTTTAATGTTTGGAACCCATTGAATAATTTCTGCCAAAGTTCTGTAGCCAATATGAAATGAGCCAGATTTAGTGAACATATAGTCTGCTAGATCTGGACGGTGGAAATGTTGGAGACACTTGGCAATTCGTCACAAGATTGGCCTTAAGTTCATTATTTAGGAGTTAAATCCAGTTTATAAAGTTTTGACCTAATCCAAATTTCTCCAGTACTTTAAATAAAAAAATCCCACTCAGTCTATCAAAAGCCTTTTCCAAATCCTGGGCAACTGCCACATTTAAATCACCTCTTTTCTGGGCCAAATGAATTATATTAAGCAATCTGGTTACATTGCCTTCTGATTGCCTTTTCTTAACAAATCCTGTTTGATCCTTATTTATCAATCTTTGCAAAAAATTCACCAATCAATGGAAAAATTAATTTGGAAATACCATATGGGGGTTTGCAGCTCCCAAATTTTAAATATTACTATTGGGCAGCCCAGATGAAGTTTGTCACTTCCCTCTTTGACAGTAAAGATAAGACTTCATGGGTAGAAATTGAACTGCACAAAGTCGGAGAGAGAGTAGCAGAAGATTTTATATAGAAATGAGACACTAAATCTATTTCTGGTGTGACAGAAGGAGAAGAAGACAAAATGAACTGACCCAGTGTGTAAAAGTAGAAGACACACAAATTTCTTGTTTATTTTCATTGTGTGATGACATTGTTTAATGGGTTTAATGTATCATATATGTTGAAGGTTGAATGGGTGGGGAGGGGGGGTGAAGGAGGGAGGGAAGGGAGGGGGGAAAAGGGGTGAAAATGACACTGTGTATATTCAAGAGGGAAATGTTTGTGTGTATTTTGGTCAGTATGGTTCATAGTGTGAAAAATTAAAAAAAATTAAATAAAAAAAATCTATTATTGGTGGAAAGGAAGAACCTTTAACAAAGCATATTTTGAATACTTTGTACAAATTAAATCATTTAAATGGAACAAAAGGAAAAATATCCCCAAAAATGCCCTTGACTCAAAATAGATTAATTCCTTTAACAATGGATCATAAAATTCTACATACATGGTCCCATAAAGGGATCAGGTATGTGGAATATTGTTATTTTCATGGGCTTATCTATGTCATTTGAAAAGTTAAAAATAAATAAAATACTCTTAATAATACAATCTTCTGCTACTTTCAATTAAGAGCTTTTTTTCAGAGATGAATTAGGACTGACCATGATGTTACCAGCGTGCAGTGAAATGAAAATTCTGTTTCGAAAGGGGAACACAAGAAAGGTTACACTGCAATGTATTCCTTATTTCAGTCGGACACTCCTAAGCACGAGTTATATAAATCAAAACAAAGAAGAGAATCAGACTTGAATATTAGTATTGGTGATAAGAACTGATCCGATTTATGTCAGGACAGCATGGCCAATACAATTAATAGAGATTGGTGCAATATAATTTTTTGCATCTGCTATATCTTACCCTACAGAAATTGCATAAATTGAATTCTACTATATTGGATATAGGCTTCAGCTGCGGTGAAGAAATGAGAACCTTTTTGCATTCCACCTGGTCGTACTCTAAAGTGAAACCTCTTTGGGAGAATTTAAGAATTTTATTAGATCAAATTATTGGGAAACAATTACCACAAAGTCCAGAATTGTTTCTCCTAGGAAATACTGTGACATAAAATCTAAAATGAAACTGTCCAAGTATCAATTAGAATTTCTTAAAATTGCATTGGCGGTGGCCAGGAAATGTACTGCGGTTACTTGGAAGGCTGATTCCCCTTTGGTTGTAGCTCGATTGAATGCGGAAATGCATAGTTGAGTTCCCCTGGAGAAGATTACTTACAACTTAAGGAAGAAGTATAACATGTTTTTGCAGGTATGGCAGCCATATTTGCAGAATGCAAGGTTGAATATTTAGGGACACTTAGTCTGTCCCTGATTCTACGTCCTGGATCTTTCCCATACTAGAGATCTAGGTAAGTAAAGGAGTTAGACCCTATGAACTGGACACTGGATCCTGTCAGTTCCTTCTTTCTTCTTTTTATTTTGCTCTTCTGTTTGTTTTTCTTATCTATCTTTCATTTTTAAATTTACTTTTAGGGCTTTGTTGAGAGCGGAGGGGGAGATGGAATGTTTGAAGATACGGACAACTTGTACCATAGATTTTTTTTTTCATTTCAATTTATGTATTTAAGTAACGGTTATTTCTTGATGCATGTTCTTCACAAAATGAAAACAAAGTATTCAAAAAAAAATACTATAAAAAATAATAAGAGGGCATGAAAAGTGAGGCAGATTCAGGAATCTGATGGCGGCGGGGAAGAAGCCGTCCTTGTGCCATTGAGTGCTCGTCTTTAGGCTCCTGTACCTTTTTCCCATTGCTGGCAGAGTGAAGAGGGCACGGACTGGGTGGTGGTGGGGGGGGGGGGAGTCTTTGAGGGTGGAAGCTGCTTTTTTAAGACACCCCAATGTAGATGTGACAACCCTGATGATAATTAAATTTTAACAGTGATTATCAATTAATAAAAACATCTCTATTTTGATGCTACTTGTTTGGATGGTGAATATATGGGAGAGGAGATAACGTGTCGCTTCCTTTCAGTAGGCTAATTACGTGAGGTACTTAGATACTGATTAATGACATGAACAAACTTTCCTCGTACACAGATGGATAGGGTTAAGTACAAATTCTGCCTGCAGCAAGTAATATCTGATCACTGTAATGTTGTATTTAAGAGCAGAGCTAATATTTTATAGGGAAACAGTCATTACAGATGTTGTTAGGCCAGAGGCAGATCTTTGACATTTTCTTTTTAAATTTTAATCACTAGAGTGGATGACATTATACATTTATCTTCGTGATTAGTTTCTGAATCATGCCATACGGAGGACATGTGCCATGATGAGACTCCGGGTCACCACTGAATGATGTGAGTGAAATCATTTCAGTTTAACTTTCACAGAGATATTATATTGGCAAAGCCATATTATAATAAACAACCCACATACCAAATGAAGTGTAACCAGACTGTGACACCACCATTAATTGGAATTCATGTGCTCACAATTTGACCGATATACTTGCACATAAAGCTTTGAGCCGGTGAATGGAAAACGATTCAATAAATGAAATCCTGGGTGGACTAGGCTCACCTCACTTGCTGCTCTGAACTGAGCTCAGTTTCTATTCATGGTCAGCTTCTGATGGGACTCCAGCCATCTTCTGGACATTACCAGGTAGCAGGAGACAGTAAAGAAGCAACAAGTACTGCAGCGCAGGGGGGAAATCTGGAGAAAAATGAGAATGAAGAGGTCATTGTTTGGTTTAGTTTATTCATTCGATGCATGTGGCCGAATCCTACGTCTTGTCTCTTCATTTGATGCACGTGCTCCAATATTGGGTCGAGTCTTTTCAGTTGATGCACGTGCTCCCACTTCTAGGTTTTGTCTCTCAACTTGATGGATGTACTTCTAATCCTGGGGTCTAGTGTCATCCTTTGATGCATGCACTGCCATCACTACTTTAGACAAATTTCATCCAAAGCAGGATATTGTACCATGAACCTGAGAGTGCAGGGAAATGGATCAAGGATAAAAACTGGGTTTGTGGCATCACAGGAATTCTTTGTAACTCAAAGCTGTCTCTTTTTCTAGCAGTTAATATAAAATAAATCCTCTCCTTCAGATGCATTGACAAAGTCCTTAGATCTTTTATGTTTTTCTTGCAATGCTACTGATTAACTGAACAGTTCTAGTAAAGATCAGACTGATGAGGTGGAAGTGGCATATCATCCAAGATGAACATCATAAATTACAGTATGAACACAGACTCAGAAATTTCACAGGTTGGTAGCAATGAGGTTTAAAAAAAAGCTTCAATTTTCTCCTTGTTCTTTTTCAATCGATGATAAACGTGAAGTGGGAGGGAAGGAAGTGTCTAGTGGATTCTACAGTTCCTTCTGAAGTGGAAAAGTAGATGTAAAACATTTATGTGTGTGAAGTTAATCATAATATTTCTTGTTACATAAACTGTACAATGTCCATATGCAGACGGACAGGTACTTGCTGCAGACGGACAGGTACTTTACCAAATGAACTACTACAATGTACATTAAATTAAATAAAAAATTGTAAGAAATACAAATGATAGATAAAAATATTCTTGATTATCAATAGTGCAACAAAAAAGATGCATGACAATATTGCAGACTATCCTTTTGTGGGCTTGAATGACTTAATGATTAATGGTCTAAATGCAGATTAAAGAGCAATGTTCCCTCTAACTTTTAGCAATCAGTGCGCATAAAAATCTTATGTTGTGCAATTTTTTTTTCTTGTGACCAAAGTATGTTTGCACAAAGGTAAACAAAATTGTTTCAAGATAATTTTGGCACAGCCTATCTCTCATGGCTAATAAAACTGTATTGACATCGTTTTAATGTAATACAAGTAAGATTGCATTCTAACTTGTTTACAGAAAGAGTTAGCTAAGAGATTATTTTCAATAAGTATTATTATTCATTACAATATTAGTTTAGGTATCTAACCTTTTGTGCACTGGTTGCAAAACATGTGTGCACGGGCACACACCAACAGTATTAAAGAGTCTGATATCCATTGGAAAGAAACTGGCTTCTGTACCTTCCAGAAGTTAGCTGCGGGAATAGGGTGTCTGGGGGAATAGGGTCCTTCCTGCATGATGTTGGTTACATTCTTGAGGTAGCACCTCACACAGATATCTTTAATGGATGAGAGCCTGTGATGGAATGGACTCTTTTTGTACCTTCTTCAGCCTTCTACATACACTAAAAAAGTCGACAAACGAATGACCACATCGACGTAATTTCC
Organism: Narcine bancroftii; assembly: GCF_036971445.1. Lineage (NCBI taxonomy): Eukaryota > Metazoa > Chordata > Chondrichthyes > Torpediniformes > Narcinidae > Narcine > Narcine bancroftii. Next base: position 89,223,156 of record NC_091480.1, read on the forward strand.
AAAAGTGACCGTTAATGTTTCCCGACATGTATAAATCAGTTAGAAAATTATAAACAATTTAAAAAGCCAGAAATTCAAAAGTATTTAAACCAATGAGAATGAAAGCTCAATGATGGCTAAGTAATTTAAATCAACATTTCAAACCTAAAGTGAGCTGAGGAACATTTCACCCTCAATTCAATGATGACCTGTAGAAAACATATATTTTAATAATAACAGGAAATGCTAGAAAGACCTAGTAGAACATATCTCAGAGTGAGAAGTATCAATATTTCAGATCAAATGACCCTATTCCATTGAAACTGATCAAAGGTTTTTGACATAACCTGATCTGCAATAATTACTCTTTCTCGCCCTGCAGAATGCTGCTTGATTTGCTGAGTATTTCCTGTACATTATTTTACTACAGATTTCTGTTGACTGCTCTTAATTTAATTTTGTATACATTTCAATACTTATCACATGAAGACTTTTCAAAAATTAAATTTTAAATTAAAAAAAAATTAGACATACAACACGGTAACAGGCCATTTCGGCCCACAAACCTAATTACCCATTTGACCTACACCACCCCCCCTCCACCCCCGGCCCCGGTACCTTTTGAATGGTGGGAGAAAACCGTAGCCCCCAGAGGAAACCCACGCAGTCACAGGGAGAATGCACAAACTCCTTATGGACAGCGTGGAATTTGAACCCCACTCTTAATTTCTGGCGCTGTAAAGGCATCGCCTAACCGCTGAGTTAACCGTGCCAGCCTCCAAAATTTTGCTTAAAAATTTGGGAGTATCTAGCATTCTTCTGAACATGAAGCCTAAACTCTTGCTTGACAACTGTAATTTTGTTTATTTCAAGTCCGTTCAGTAATTGGTTATGGATCAACAGGGTCCTTCTGTTACCAGAGTAGGCATGATATATGAATTTAACAACAGAAGGACTATAGTTTATTTTAAAATTCCTGGGTTATTTTTGGGAATTTAAATATTTAATCTCTCTGGAGATTAAATGTGATTTACACATATACCATACATATGATTTACAAAGACCAATAAATCGTTTCCACGCTTTAGATAAAGGGTCAGAAATTTGGGCAGCCTGATACAGGTCCTTCAACCCATCATTCTGCAGGACAATCAAGTACCCATCTACACTAAATTCAATTGTTTTATTGCTTCTAAATATTTTGTCCATATATTACAACATTTCATTATTATTTGTTTCTCTTCAAATCTAATGAAATATTTTGCAAGATCCTTCACCATTCAAATTTTGTTTTTACAGAGGAAACTCTCCTCTGTATTTTTATAAGACAAACTTTCAGAGTATTGGCTTTTAAAACGGACCATCTGCAGCATACTGAAAATATTTAAAAGAACTCATGCGTGCTGTTGCAATAACATGCCAAGTTTGTTAAAGCAACTGTATATTTTGGTATCACCACAATATGTAATTTAAACAAGGCAGCAGATTTCAAATGTGAAATATATTAATGAAAATGCTTCAAGCCAGAAATGAAAAGAGTAATAGAAGCCATTGGAGATTTGTATATACAATATGGAGAATTCTGATTTATCAAGAGCAAAGGACACTCATTAACTTTTGGGTAAGTCTCCAAATCCCACAAAATAAATCACTCACAAACCCAGCATTAGGTATCTCCTCGTGTTTATTTTTTACCAACGGCAGAATACTTAAGAGAAAATACTGATTAAAATCCAAAAAGCATCAAATTGTGGTGACAGTATTTAGTTACTTGCAGAAACTGATCATTTAATGTATTTAGACCAGCAAGGAAAATAAATTGGGGTAATGCCAATTTTTTACCAGCCAGAGATATAATTTTCTACAAGACTAGATAGAAGTAGCTGGGTGAACGTGAATCAATATAGGAACAATTGGAGACCAGTCAAATGATCGTTATGAAAGTTTACACCTAAAATATTCTCAATGAAAGCAAAGGGGAACTCACAAATCAAGGCTGAAGTGTTTGTTGACCAATAGATAAGATAAGATGGATGGCGTAGTGATTAGTGCAATGCTATTACAGAGGCAGCGCTAATCCAGCGCTGTCTGTAAGGGGTTTGTACATTCGCCCCGTGTCTGCGTACCTTTCCTCTGGGTGCCCTGGTTTCCTCCTGTTCATTGAGACGTACTGAGGTTGTAGGTTAATTGGGTGTATTTGGGTGTCACTGGCTTGTGGACTGGAAGGGCCTGTTTACCGTGCTGTATATCTAAAAAAAAGATGAATTATGACAAACATCAATGGTTCATTATTACGGAAAACCTGGCACAAATAAACATGCCCACAAATGCCCACAAATAAAAATGCCCACAGATCTCTGAAAGCAGCAGGATATTTAGATTCGACGAAAATGAAAGTATCGAGCACACTGGAATAAAAAGAGAAATTCTGATTCCTGCAAGTGAAAGTTTTTTAAAAATCCCTGCAGGAATTGGAAATCTGAAATAAATACAGGCAGTGCTGGAAACCCTCAACGGGTTAGGCAGCATTTGTGGACAGGGAAATGGAAGAGTTCTGTTTTGTAAAAGAGTTCCAACCCGAGTCATTGACTGACCATTTCTCTCCACCTGTGGTGCTTTATCTGCTGAGCCACTCCAGTTCCTCATTGCTCAAAATTCCAGCATCTGGAGTTCTTGTAGGTAATTTTTCAGGTTCAGCTCCCTTCACTGCAGGAAACAAATGAGAAATGCAAGAAAAGGCTCTGTTAACAATAGTAGAGGACACAGTTTATTTCTAAGGAAGACATCTCAAAAGCACCTGCAGATAATCTAGTCACCAGTGCAGGCAGGAGGCAGGATGGTATGAAGGATGGTTGAGATAGCTGCAGGAATCTGTGGGTTTAGAAAGGATATTGGTTTCTATTCTGTCTCCTGGTGACAGAGAAATTAAAGAAAAGTTGAAAAAAGAATCAGAAAGTGAGAACCGAGTGGAAATTGGTCTCTACTTACAGAGACATCAGGTGTAAGTGCTAGACCCATGAAAGGCACTTGACAGGTCACAGCTGGAGTACTCTACATTGATGTTCACTACTGCTTGAAGGATGTGGTAGCATCAAGCAGGATGTAGAAGAGATTTAGAGGATACAGCTGTCAGATCAGGGGAACTATTGCCTTGTGGAGAGACTGGTTTGCGTGCAATATTTTCTCCATAACAAGTAAGGTTGAGATAAAGTCTAACTGAAGATTACAAAATTATGACTGATCTTAGTAGGGCGAACAGGAAGGACCAATTTTCCCTTGGCAGGGATGTCAGCAACTAGAATTAAGTTAATTGGTAAAAAGACAAGATGAGAGTTGAGGAAGTTTTTTTTTTACCTGATGAGTTTTAGTGATCTGGAACTCATTGCCTTAAAAAGGTTGGTGAAGACAGAAAACCTCATTAACAAAAAGAAATATCTCCTGATGTCTTCTAATTCTGCAGACTAAATGCTAGAATCTGGCAGTAATCTAAATTTATACAATTTAGACTAGCATGAACACAATGGGCTGAATGAGCTTGGATCAGCTTTTATGCACCAGTTATCTACATTTCACAATCCTGCTGGGATCGGTCCTGTCAAAGATTGAACTTTCATCTTTGCATCATGTGTCCAGAGTGAGCCACAAGCTCAGACAATACAAAAGCAAAGGAAAATGAGAAATAGGAGCAGGGAATAGTCATTGGGTGATTTATGTGTGCCCCACCATTGATAAAGACCCAGCTGACCTACAACCTCAGCAACATCTGCATAATTCCCTGTTATCCAGAAATCTATTAATCTCTTTAGGTTTAATGAACTGAAATGACAACACTTCCATGAGCTTTATTCATGGATAAATCTCTCCTCATTTTAGTCCCAAATGTCTACTCCTTATGTTGAGAATAGAATTCCTAGCTTTTGCTGGGAGAAAAATATCTGTTGTAAAAAGGCCTGTTGACTGTTCAATTAAACTGCTGAAAAAATGCCCAAACCAGAAGGAATCTTCTGAAGGAACTCAAACAAACAAAAAGTATCAATTGGAGCAAAACAATAGTCATGTTTCAGCCGAAACCCTTTAGAGTTATAACGTCATAGTCATACAGCATGGAAGCAGATCCTTCAGCTCAATTTGCCCACATCAAACAAAATGTTCCACCAACACCTGCCTGCATTTGGGCTATATCCCGCTAAACCCATTCCATCCATATATTCGTCCACTTATTTTTTTTCTTAAAGTTTGCAATAGTACCTCCTTCCACAATCTCCTCTGGCAGCCCCTTCTATAAACACATTAACCTCTATCTAAAAAAAGTTACCCTTCAGGTTCCTGTTACATTTCTCCCCTCTCGCATTAATCCTATGTCCTCTGGTTACCAATTGTCCTGCTCTGGACAAAAGACTCTCTGTGTTTACCCAATTAATTTCTCTCATAATTTTGTGTGACTCTATGAGATCACTCCTCATCCTTCAAGGAAAATATTTGCCCAACCTCTCCCTGAACCTCAAACCCTGAGTCCTGGCAACATCCTTGTAAATCCTCTCTGCACCTTTTCCAGGTTGACAACATCTTTCCTGCAGTATGGTGACCAAAAGTGAACATAATATTCCAAATAGAGCCATTGCTACATAGCCTCCCACGTACTCGTTACTCCGACTGATAAAGGCCAATATGCCGGATGCCTTTTTGACCACCCTATCTACTCGTGACGCTACTTTCAATGTACTGTGTACTTGTACTTCCAGATCTCTCTCCTCTCCCCAGATCCCTACCTATCACTGTAAATCCATGTTAACATCCCCTGATGCTACTTGAGCCATGGATTTACTCCAGCAGATTGTGTTTTGCTTCAGATTCCAGTATCTGGAATCTCCTGATTGTGCATCTATTATTACTAGGAAACAGTCAGTCCTTTTCCTCAGTGATAGGTAGGAGCACCATTCTTGATCCACCTCCTGGCACTACCTGTTTAAATCACAAATAAAGTATTTAAACATAGAAAGTAAAGATATAAATAGGATATGTGACATTAGAATATTTAAGCTCAGTGCAGGTGCTTTCATTTGGCTTATATATTTATCTTTTATTGGCATCTCGACAGTCCATTAGACTATATTCTGTCTTTGTTATTTATCCCTAATTTTCTAAATGTATCCACTGTAACAATATTAACATTTGGGGAGAATTTATAAGATTTAGAGTAGGTCGCATACATACACACATTTTAAAACAGATCTTATTTGAAAGACTGAAGAATTCACATTACAAGATCTCTGGAGAATGTAAGCACCTTTCACAAGTAGGTGTTAATTGAACTGACAAAATGCTTGACCATTGCTTTGTTGGAGTCATGTTGTCTATCAGAACCCTTTCTGCAAAGTGCTTACAGAAAGGTCAATTATGGATTTTGTTTACCTAAGATAACAGATGGGAGCAGAAGGAAGAACTCTTGTTGTTTGCTGGAGAAGATGGGGTTTTTGCAAGACATAAGTCACATACTCTCTTTGGAAGTTTCAGTTGGAAAAGAGAGAGAGTTGAGTTAACAGCTCAGTCAGTCAGTCAATGACAAGTAACTGAAAAGTACAATCCAGGGAAAACTGTTTGAAACTGATGAAAGCAAGTTCCAGAGCAGTAGATGCCTGGAAGTGCTACCTGTCTGATGTTTCTCTGAAATAGAGGAAGGAATAAAACTCTGTGGTAGCTTGAAGAAAGAGGTTACCATCTAGAAAACCCTGATGGGGCAAGTTTCATCAGCGAGATCCTGAGGTGACTAGTGGTGGTACCTCAGTTGTGGAAATCCTGGAGCAACAAATATCTCTCTCTTCAAACCCTACAAGAACCTTCCTGAGCGGTAAACATTTACCTTTCAAGCACCAAGCCTGGTGAAGTTTATACATGTTAAATTCTGTGCACAGTATGGGGATTGCCTGCAATCAGAGAACTTGGAAGAAGGAGAAGTGAGATTGAACTGTGAACCAAAGAACTTTTCTTGAATTTACACACACATTACATACACGTCCGCTTAGAATTATAAGGGGGTAATTTGGATTAGAATAGAGTATAGTATAAGAATAGAGTTAAGGTAAAGTTTGATTCTATTTTCATGTTTGAAGTTGATTAAAAATAACTTTTGTTTTGAAAGCCACTTGTCTTGGTAAATGTCTATTGCTGCTGGGTTTTGGGGTCCTTTAGGCTCGTAACAGCACTTATATATTATTAACAAATCAAATTACTAAGATGATAGAAGCAAGTAATTTTAAACTCGTGGATATTTTCTTCGACTAGCTCCTATTTAGTTATTTTTTCCATATTTTAATTACTCTTTTGAAAACATATTTAGTCTGAATTAACAATTCATTTTTTTGCCCATTGTTCTTTAATAGAATGGCAGAAAGGTAATGATGTTCTGGATTTGGGCTGTTATGAATGTTGTCCATATCTAAATGTGGTGCTCTTTGTCGGCTTCAAAAACAAAATAGCATTAATTTAATTTAATTTAGACACAGTAACAGGCCCTTTTGGTCCACGAGCCCGTGCCACCTAAATACATCCAATGAACTCGCAACCCCAGGTACATTTTGAAGGGTTGGAGGAAACCGGAGACCTTGGGGAAAAACTATGCAGACACTGGGAGAGTGTAAACTCCTTGCTGACCATGTGGGATTTGAACCCTAGTCTCGATTGCTGGCTCTATAACCGTGCTGCCCTATGTAAGAATATACTGCACTTTAACGGGAATACATTTTGAACCTTTTGATCGACAGCTGCACCATGACATATTTGCACATGGAAAAGATCACATTATTTATATTTTATTATTTGAGTTAGAATTTAGATTGTTCAATAACCTTTAATCATTTATGATAGTTTTCTTTTGGTTGGCTTATTGTTGAATGAGTTCTATTTAATTCAGTTTTAAAAACTGTCAAGAATTAGCCTTTGGCATATTCCTAAAATAAAAGCCAATTTATTCATACCCCTTTCTGGTCAAAATGGTTTACCTGGAAATTAAACAAAAACATACTTGCTCACCAGGGTATTGTTTTGTACCCTTGCTAAATGCTGTGAGATTTAATTAGAAGAGTGTAGTGAAACAAAACATCTTAAAATACAAATAGCAAAAATGAGAAAGAGATATAAAGACCCCCTTTGTTTACTGGACATCCATATCTTTGACCTAGGCATTTATCAATTGCAACCATTAGAGCCCTGAACAAAACATTAATGCAATAAGCATTGATGGTATGGAATGGTATGATTTAGGTTAGAGATTAGATTAATCATAATTTGTGCTATTGGAAAGTTTATATAGTTTGAAGGAATCATATGCATTTCAAAAAAAAAAAAAAATTAATTTTCAAAAAATGTTCAAAACTTTTTTTTTAAATAAAAAAAAATATTTTTAAATTCAAAAAAATTTTTTTTTAAATTTTCAAACAGTACCCCATCAAACCTTTGACATCTGTCACCTGAAGGAATACCAGTACCACCTAGAGAGAGTGCAATGATTTGCAGGTCGTTACGGTGATATACTGTCCTCATTTGATCATATTTAATATTGAGTCTAAACCATTAAAGACCCTACCAAACAAAATTGCAAACACAAAAACACATATTGCTGGAGAAACTCAGCGGGTCAAACAATGTCCTTGGTAAAAATACATAGCAGACATTTCAGGCTTGAACCCTTCATCAAGGAATGGAAAAATGTCGGCAGCATCTGAACAAAAGAGTTGGGGGGGGTGTGGGAGGTGTGGTCGCAAAGGCAGGAGGTGAGAGGTGGAGAAGGGAGGGAGGGAGGAGACAACAGCGATCAAGAGGAGGAGGGATGGCTGGGAGGGGGAAGGGAGGGAGGAGAACTGAAAAGGGGAAGGGAAGGAGGGAGGGAGAAGAGGAGAGCAGGTTAGCAGAAACCGGAAAAGTCGATGTTAATGTCATCTGTTAACCTGCTACCTGATTTTCCGTCTGGGCACTCTCCAACCAGACGGCATTAACATCGACTTTTCCGGTTTCTGCTAACTTGCTCTCCCCTTCGCCCTCCCTCCTCCCCTTCCTCTTTCCAGTTCCCCTCTCTCCTTTACCCCTCCCTTCACCCAACCATCCCTCCTCCCCTTGATCGGTACTATTCGCTCCCTTCTCCACCTATCACCTCCTGCCTTTGTGACGCTACCTCCCCCTACTCTTTTGCTCTGATGCCTGCCGAGATTTTTCCATACCTTGATGAAGGACTCAAGCCCGGAACATCGGTTAAGTGTTTGCTACCTAAAAGACACTGTTTGACCTGCTGAGTTCCTCCAGCGTTGAGGGTTTTTACTTCAACCACAGTGTCTACAGATTTTTGTGTTTTAGTTCCAGCGCTGAATAGGTACCTCTTTCATATGGACCAATGTCCGCATTCAAGAAGGCAGAGTAATCTTTTCATTGATATGAATGGAAACTTGATTGTCAGCAAGTCCTTAATAGGCTGAAGGACTTTTATCTGCGCAGCATGAATATATGAATCTACGTAACGAGGGATGGAGAATAAATGTCAGCTTTACTGGCAATGAGCATATCCAATAAAGGAATAAAATACATCAACAAGCTTTGAGAGCATGTTGAGCAATGTATGCATTCTGTTCACATTGCGATTTCATTGCAATACTACTGCAAGTTGTAATCAATTCTATCGAGGCTTCATACCCATAACTTTACTATCAGTAACTATCATGGGAAGGTATTATAGATACAAAAAGGAAAATTTTCCTTAAGGCTGGATTACGTTCCGTGCCGTTGTGAATCGGTAACATGCTACTTTGCTGCAACAGAGGCCAGAGGGCTCTCTTTGATCCCTTGCAAAGTGACTAACCGATCTCTCCAGTGCAACGATGTGGAGCCACTAACATACAGGATAGAAACATGGAGTTTGAACTGGAGCAACATCCCAAGAAGTGCAGATAAGCTAAAATAATGCTTCCTCTAGTTTTACAGGAACAGAAGAGGGGAAGAAAGACCATGTTACAAGGAAAATGACCAATATTTAATTCCAGTGAGAGAAAAAAATGACGAGTTTTTCCTCTTACTTGAGTGGTCCACTTTTTTATACTCAGTAATACCAAAGACCAGGAGGTTTTAGTGCATATTGCATAACAACATGAGCAGCATGCATCTCTTCTTGAACTTTTAACAGCTCTCATGTGTCACCCTTTCTCTTTGTACTGCCCAAAGCAGATCAAGTTTCCTTCCATTCAGTCATTCAGTACCACCCTATACTCCTGCCCGACTAAAGAACAAGTGGGACTTTTTATTTTTGTATAACTTTTTTTAGAACCACCTCTGACTGTTATCCTTGGTCTCTGTCCAAGCAATCAATTCTTTATGCAAGGGTGCTTGTACTAATGCTGCTATGCAAGATGTTAAATTAAACTGACTGGAATCTGGAAGTGAGAATGATTAATTTACAGATACAGTGGTTTATTTTACCACCTCTTTTAATATATTCTGAAAAGATTATGCCATGAAACAGGCGGCATGAGATCACCTTCCATTTCCTTAAATTTGTTTACAGTGGTGTGTAAAGACTTGTTAATATAAGTCAAGACAGCACGTTAGTTCAACAAAGACAGATTATCCTTCGGATTCTCTTTGACGAATGTCTTGCATTATGCAATTTTGCAATTTTTTCCTTCAAAGTTTTTACCCAGTAGTTAACAAGAACAAATTTTGATCTCATTCTATGCTTGAATTTTGTTACCAATATCACTTAAAATCTTAATGGAGCAAATGGATAAATAGAAATAATAGAGCAAAGCTCGGATGTAACACCTGAAGGTGATTTATGTGGCCTTGTCTCTGGTTCACTTGCACAAGCATGACTTCAGAATAAATCCAATATAATTCCAACTCTTTGACTTTCAAAATAACAAGTTGTTTCTGAAATACAAATGAAATCTGCTTCTTCTTTTCATTGTCAAGGAACAATGATTGGGATCCTTTCCGAGGAACATCTAATGCGGCAATCTATGGTAAATATCCCAGCGGACACTTGGATCCAGAAGAATTCTGTCAGCCTCAGGCAATATTGTCACCTGAGATCCCTGGCTTGTTTAAAAGGCTATGACCTGGTGGTTACACAGCAATGGATAGATGCTGACAGATCAATAAAGGTCTCCATCCAAACAATCAATTCCTCAACTTACAAATTCAAGTGAGGATTATTCAAGTCAATACAGAGTGAAGTGCATAAATTTGAATTGGAGCCAATAAGCTCTCCATCATAATACAAAATGCTCATTGAAGCAAACATAAGACTACAGTTTAATGAAATCTTATTGTACTTTATGCATGCAATGTAGAGAGAAGAATGTGCCTATTCAGACTGCATGGGATGTTAATTCTGATTTCCTGACTGTAACCGCACTTAGTTTGGTAGATTGAACATAAAATGATCCCACAGATATGTTTGCAACCACAAACATTGCACATTGTTAGGAAGCCTGCATTTAAAAATCACAATTATATTGCTTTGCGGGAACCAAGAACTGTAATTTTAATTCAATCCATCAAATAAACTTTTTAAAGTTTCAACATGCATGTGCTTCTAATTTTATCAACATTCTACAAACATCCATACTCACAATGGGGCTTTGTAACTCCAGAGTAACTCCAGACTGGAGTAAATGCTACTGGAGTCTACAGGCTCTGCCCCAGAGAAAAACAGACTGTTCCCGTAATTGTTTCAGCTCTGGAGTGAATTTGGAATTGTGCAAATGGGGATTCTGGAGTGATTCCCAAACAGCCTCATTTTTTTGAGTGGATCCCTCAAACAGGCAAAAGGAATGTCAGTGTAATAATATTACTACAATTGAATCTCTGTTGATTATCTGTAACTGTACTTTGAAGCTGCAAAGTTAAACTACTTGGCTTTAGTTCCCTGTACAGTAAAACAACTTGGTCTTAAATTAGGTGATCTGAGCTTTGAATTAAAAAATATAAGCCCAGGGCAATTGACTGCGACCTCGTTTCTTTTCTGAGACTACACATAGCATAATTAAAGAGAGCAATGATTACTGTCCGCTGATGGATAGATTAATTCACGTTGTCAGAGGACTCCTACAACCAAGTCATCTCTGTGTCGTCACACTCGCAAAATAAAGAGCTAAGGAAAGCTACTGGTGCCCAGGACACTATATTCCAATGGGCCTGATGATTTGGGATTCAAATGTGGAAAATGGTAGAGATGCAGACAGATACTACAAAGTTCAATCCAGTGGCTCCAATCACAGTAAAGCAATCAAAATGATTTTAATAAATTTGTGAATTGGCGTTGGACAAAGTGTGTTGGAATGCGCAATAATGGTTCACTCATCTGCTTCAGTGAAGAGATTTATTCTGTCAAATCCACACACGATTCTGGGTCCGCTCTACAAGGTCGAGTCTGAGGCTCAATGGTCATAATAAGTGTGGTGGCATTTTCTCAGAGCAAATAAATATTAACTTGCACATAACAAGAGCGTCTAGATGGCTTTAAACAAAACTCAAGCCCAGGGACTCTCTAGTTATAAATAAATGGATGAATACATTTTGTAATAGTATATGTGTGCTTCTAATCAATGTCCATCAAATTCTTTTTCGCTTACATAGGTTTTGCCATTCATTATAAATCTGGTTTCTAGTGTTGTTTACCTCATCAAAAATAGTGAAATCCACTGATTCTCTTTACTAAAAAATATCTACAGAAAAATGTAACAATACTTTTCTACTTAAAACAGTATATGTAGAGCTGAAAATACACAAGGTACATTTTCATAAATTCACATTTTTATCTCTCTGTGAAAAGCAAACATAGTTCAGATGAACAAATACACTGGAATTGCGCTGCACAGATTTTGATTGTTTCCCCTGCTTTTCGGAGCTGCCTTAGCAGCCTTGAGTTTTCTTGATGCACAGATCAATATATTAAAGAAAAACACAGGCTGTCAGATTTCACTTGCCTGCAGATAAAATTACAGAAGCTACATAACACAATCCTTGTTTCTTGGTTGCTAGACACAGCCATGTAAATACTATAGAGGAAGGTGTAATGTTTTTTCTGGCAAGCCATTTTGGCTCCTGTGACAACATTAGTTATTCCACGTTTCCATACACTTTATATTACATATCATCCCGAAAAAAATGAAATTGCTGTGACTTAAATTAATTCTTATGGTTCATGCATATTGCCCAGATAATTCCCTTCCTTTCCATGTGCTTGCCCTTGAGAACATATTTATGTTTTGTTCAAGCTCTTGGTTCCAGCATAAATATTCACTTAACGAAGGCAATGATAATAAAGATGTACTATGTTTCATAGAATTATAGATGAAGGTGTTTTGTCCTGCATGTCATACCAAAAAACTATAAGATATAGGAGCAGAAGTAGGCCATTTGGCCTATCGAGTCTGCTCCACCATTCCATCATTAGCTGATGCATTCTCCTACTCAGCCCCATTCCCCTACCTTCTCCCCATAACCTTTGTATCCTGGCTGTTCAGATAGTTATCAATTATGTTGGAAGTGAGTAACTGCAACCTGCTTAAGTAATCGTTTCAGCACTCATGCATTTAAGATCTACTTCTACATGGGCAGACATACATACACACATATGGAAATTCAAGTCAAGTTTATTGTCATCTGATCGCTCAAGAACAACCTGACGAAACAACATTCTCCGGTCCTTGGTGCAAAACACACGCATATTCATAATTATATATACACATATATTTTTGAGAGCTTCTTGCTGTTTTCTACCGGAACTGCATGACCACGTAGTTGTACGTCACATTATCTTTGTCTCCCTTTTTCTTGTATATTAACTTTTTAATTTTCTAAAGATATCTTTTAACGTAGACTTAATATTGAGTTTCTACACCTTGCACTTTGACTGTACCTCAGTCCTCACTATTGTTCCTGAACACCAGAGGACCAAGCCTCAGCCTTTCTAATTTTTGTACTGACTTCCCAATAGCCAAAACTCCAATCTTGATCTAAATCTTTAAATTTGCACACCACATCCCAGAGATCCAGGTCCCAATCCCACTCTCCCACCTCAGCCTCACTCCAGAACTCCTGATAACCCTTCTGAATTCCAGCTCCCTTCCTCTTCATCTGACCCCTTGAAGATCCCATAATGGAGGCCTCAATTACCCTCCTCACCCATTTTATTTGTGAAACCCCTACCTACCACTGGTGTGATTTTCTTGCCAGCCTCCCTTTCCCACCCTGGCCTTGATCCATCTTCTAGAAACAAGTTCAGATTCAAGTTTAAGTTTATTATTATCGTACAATTGTAAAGTAAACTGGATGAAATGGCGTTCTTCAGTGTTAAAACATGCAAACACATATATAGACATAGCACACATATTTAATTGTAGTATATAAGTATAAAAATAAATAAATGTTGTTAATTAATAGTAGAATCTCGGAGGGATTGTATGAGCAGTTTCATCAGTCATTCAAGAGTCTCACTACCTCTGGGATGAAGCTGTTCCTCAGTCTGGTGGTTCTGGCTCTGATACTCTGTGTCCTTAATACTTTTGTGAGCTGTCTTCAGGCAACAATCCCAGTGGATCACGTCAAAGGCCCATTGCTTTTATGGTCCTGTGGACTAACCTCCGATCCAATGCTCTTCCGCAACCATACTGCACTATGAGGCAGCTGGCCAGAATGCTCTCAATAGAGCTCTTGTAGAAAGGTGACAGGATGGTGACCGGTAGCCTTGCCCGCCTTCGGTCGCTGTTGCGCCTTCCTGACAAGTGAGGAGATGACTGTCCAGGATAGGTCTCCAAGTTACTAGTGAAGGAATCCTGCTCCCAATCCCTTTTCTTGCTTACCCAACCCCAAGACCTAAGCCACCCAACACCTGTCCACCCAACACCAACTGCCTTCCTGCAACAGTCCTCCATCCAGGCTGGTGAGTTTGGGAGCACTAGATTTTCTGAGCATTTATATCATCCAGTTATTAGCCTTTTTGTGGTCTTTATAGCTTCCCATTTATTACTGCTTTGCTTCTGTATGTAATAAATATTAAACTAACATTATTGTTTTCCCCTTCTGGCATTATTTCTGATCACTGACAGCATTTCCACCAATTTCATTCTGGGGACATATCCAAGCAATAATTGGGACCTGTCTCCAAAGGGAAGTCGATCAGTTCCATGGTAGACATCTGCTACCAAGTATACTGAGAATTACAACATGTAAGTGTAATAATACATGCAATGGTAATTTTATCTACTAGGTTGCAGGAGAATATAAAACAAACTGCTGGAGGAACTCAGTAGTTCAGGTTCAGGTTCCGTCTGTGGAGGGAAATGGAAAGTCCATATTTCAACTTGGGATCATAGCATCCAGATGAAGCATCACAATCCCTTGCCCAGATGCTTACTTCCTCCAGCAGTTTGTTTATTGATACTGATTCCAGTATCTGCAGTCCCTTGTGTACCGACAGGTTACAGAGGAGGTTTACTTATTTTTCCTGTTAACTGTTTTTTTTTGTTGTCTTCCAGAAACTGGAAAACTTTTCCGAGCAAACTAATGATTTAATTCACTTCTGTTTTAAGCAATTCTTTTAGATCCTAATTATACCTCCCCACGCATGTTTATAACCTGTAGGTTGTACCCTGTAATTCATTGGCTTGGATTCAGATTCTTTTATCTGCATGTGTGAGCTTATGAAAATAAGCTCTCCAACTGAAAGTTACTTGCTTCAGATGGGACAACTGCAAAGAATCCTGAAATTTAATTGATGGTAAATATTTGAATCATCTTTTGATTTCCTCTGGCATTTTGAAAAATTGCAAGCTCATACCAATAACGTCAGTGTAATTGTAATGGCTGATCAAAAAGAAAACTAAAGAAAAATACTGACACCCAAGTAGCCTCCTGGAGAATGCAACTCACTGTAAATAATTCTTTTTAAAAATGGGTACTAAGTTGTAGGCAGAGCAATGCATTTAAATTTTAAACTTTAATTTTCTTCCAAACTTGCTTTTCAAAGTGATTTTCAATATATTTCTCGAATTTCTTTTGTACTAATTGTGTAGTAAAGGTTCAATGCGAAGATTCTGCTTACCCTCCAGAATAAAATTAAGTCAACTTTGAACTTTGATCATGTGGAAATTTGAATTGATGCTTTTTCGGACAACTTTACCATGTTTGGGAGGTAATATTTGGCAGACAAGGATCCTGCCTAGAAGACCAATATTTGATTTCCAATCTGTGTGAAGCTTCAGTCTTCTTTTCTCCATGAACATCACAATAGTTTTTTAAAAATTTTAATATTGTTTCGAACAAGGGAGAAGCTGATTCAAGCTGCCCATTTGCACTCAGTCAACCATTTTGGAGGGTGGGAGAAAACTGGAGCATTCAGGCAAAACCCTCGCAGGTCACGGGGAGAATGTACAAACTCCTTCTGGAGAGCAATGGATTAGAACCCGGGTCATTGACGCTGTAATAGCATTGCAGTAGCCATAATGCTCAGATAGCTAATAAGGCCAGTCTAACCTCGCAGTGATTTCTGAGTTTGACACTGTAACATTGGAGAAATTAACAGGTTGTATCTTGCCTTTAATAAATGTCTTATGATGGCAAATAGGCAGTCATCTGCCAAGCTTGTAGGTGTAGTATCTTTTTCCCCATTGAACTCAAAATGGAAGAGATGTAAAACAACATCACACACTGTAGCCTTGCACATAGTTAAGATCTTTGCTGGTGTCTCAAATTGTGTTTCACCCAGCAGTAGAAAGAAATAAGAATTGGAGAATGAGGTCATGGCATGAATTAATTTTCATATGTCCATCTACCATCTTCCCAGCAACAGATATAAAACAAACCCCACAAGTTGGTCTTGAAAAATCCAAAATCATAATCAGTAAAACCCCTGGTATCTGGAATTCAAGTAACTGGCAGCCTCAAGAAATTTACAAAAAAAATCTAAAATAAATAAAAACATTAAAACAAATAAGAATAAAATAATAGGCAAAAATTGTAAAAGTAAATGTTCTCTGAAATTGCCCATAAACCTTTGGTGAAGATAGGAGCGAATATTCAGCCAGTGGGGTGCCTTGATTGTGCTTTGCTCGTAGCAGCTGTTTAAATAGAGTTGTGTTTGAATAAAATGGTGTTGCCCAGAATGAAGAGTTGCTTGATGCCACTCTCTTGACGTGTCTCCTTATCTCTGCTTAGTATAAGTGTTGCCCCGATCAGAGGCTTGAGCTGTAAAGCTTGGAGTGGGGGGAGGGATTAATTATCTATAATGTTATTGTTTATCTTTCGGTGGTTCCATGGAGGGGGAGGAACCTGCAGATGTAGTGACAGTTAATGTTTTCGAAGAATGTGACTAAAAATAAAATAAAATGCTTGAAGGTTTTTATATTCAAGCAAGTGAAGTTTGTCCAGTGTAAGTAAATTATAGTACTTTTGTCCTTTTCCTTTCAAACTGTTTATTCTTAATGCAGGTGTATTAGTTAGGTATTGTGAGAGTATGGCTCAAGCAACCAGAAAATACACTTACCCAGCATCTACCAATCCCCACAGGTGCCAGACACCAGGGGCTTTTACTGTAATACTGTAATGGTTATCACTGAGCGGGACAAAACTTATTGCACTGTTGGCCCATTGTTGCAATAACTGGATTCACATTGTGTAGAATAATCCGTTACACTGAGGTGTGTTTGGGGGTGAGGTGGGATGGTGGGGTTGAAGTTTAAAGGAGATGTGTGAGGCATGTTTTCTACACAGAGAGTGGGAGGTGCCTGAAATGGGTTGTCAGGGGTGTAAGCAGATAATAGCAGCAATGAAGAAGCTTTTAGACAAAAGAATAATAATGCAAGATACAGAAGAATATATATCACATACCAGCAGAAGAGATTTAGTTTAACTTGGCATCATGTGAAGCCTGTTTCTGTGCTATACTTTTCAATATTTCATGGTCTACTATTCCAGCTTAGATGAGCCAAATTGATTAAAAAATGGTTTGGGGTCTTCCATTTCTCCTCTGTCCTATAAGAGTCAGAGACCAGGCATCCACTGATGAAAGGGAACACAGAAAGGAGATTGAAAATCTAGTGCCATGGACTCAAGACACCATTCTCTTACTCTAAACATCAATAATATCAAGGAAGGTGATCATAAACTTCAAGAGAGGGGGTAAATACTGTCCATGTTAATGGCATGGAAGTGGAAAGTTTAGACGGCTTCAAATTCTTGGAAGTCAGCATTTCCACTGGACCTGGCTTGGACCACTCACTCTGTGTGTGTGTGTGTGTGTGTGTGTGTGTGTGTGTGTGTGTGTGTGTGTGTGTGTGTGTGTGTGTGTGTGTGTGTGTGTGTGTGTGTGTGTGTGTGTGTGTGTGTGTGTGTGTGTGTGTGTGTGTGTGTGTGTGTGTGTGTGTGGGTTCATGCAGTGGATTGTCACCTTGACAAGGTAGAGAAGCTTATGTGGTCCTGTGATCCCGAGAGTGATGCTGTCTGGAGCTATGCTCCTGTTAGGGACACCCATGGTGGTAAGGTTGAGGGTGAGGTCCCTGACAGAGAACAATCCAATGAAGTCCTCAATAGTAGTACAGGCAGATGAAGTTACTCTGAACTCAACGATTGTGAAGGCGGATGAAGGCTGCAATAAATTTATCAGCTCCAGTCGTTGAGGTTTCCAGGCCATTGGAACTAGTTGGTTGATTTGTGAAGTATCATGTGCTTCTTGGAGTGCAACGTTAAACAAATACACTCACAGGTGTCTTCACTCTGTGGATCAACGGAACAAAGGCCAACATCCAAGACTATGAGGGATAGCCAAGTTGACGACATATATATGTTACAAGTGATTTCCTGTTGCTACTGGTCTGTTTTTAAAAAATGACCAGTTATCCAAAAAAAGTTATCCGACTATTTCGGATAATTGGAGTTGTACCCCATATATCCAGCCCTATATTGGATAACTGTTTTTTTTTGATATCTGGTCATTTTTTAAAAACAGCCCAGTAGCAATAGGAAATCATGTAACAGTGTTTAAACCAATAACAAACAACAAGGGAAGGCTTTTTAAGCATTAAAATAATGTTTAATTCTCACCAAAAAAGTGCTGGCCACCGCTAATCACCAACACCTCCCCACCGAACCTCGCTCCTGCTGGGAGCCCGAGGCCTGCTGTTGCCGCCGTTAGGGGCCCAACTTTCTCGCAGCTGCCAGGAGTCCAAGGTCCCCAATGTTGCTGTGGGTGTCCAAGGTCTGTTCTGCTGCTGCCAGGAGGCCAACGTCCCCAGTCAGTTCGGCTCCGAAAACATTTTGGATAAAGGAGGATTTCTGATTTGCCTCGTTTATCTGAAATTTTTTTAAAGGTTTTGGATAACTGAGGATCATGGAGAATCCACGCGCGCGCATGCGCGCGCGCACACGCACACGCACACGCACACACACACACACGCACACGCACACACACACACACACACACACACACACACACACACACACACACACACACACACACACACACACACACACACACACGCGCACACATTATTCCAACCTTTTCAACCTTGATGATGCCAACCCAACTGCACTGGGCAGGGCATGTTGTCAGAATGCCTGAGGGAAGTCTGCCCAAGGACACCTTGTACGGCCAATTATCCAGTGGCACCTGAAAATGAAGAGGTCAGTGACTACTGTACAAGGATGTTCTTCATAGGACCTTTAAGAAAGCTGACATTGCACCATCAACATGGGAGGACCTGGCTTAAGATCGCTCACAGGGGAGGGACACCATCAGAAAAGGTGTGGACACTGCTGAGATTAAGCTCGAAGAAGCAACAGAGGAGAGGCACAGGAAGGGCCGCAATAGAGCATCTGCCCCTCCAAGCCCCACCTGCCAAGGATGTGGCCAGCAGGGCCCGTCAAAGATCGGCCTGTACAGCCCCTCCAGGACATGCATATCAAACCCCACAAACTGACTGAAAGGAACCATCATCACCCTATGGGATGGTTTTGTGTGTGTGTGTGTGTGTGTGTGTGTGTGTGTGTGTGTGTGTGTGTGTGTGTGTGTGTGTGTGTGTGTGTGTGTGTGTGTGTGTGTGTGTGTGTATTTTATATTTACATATCTACATTATCTTTCTAACTGTGCCATCAAGGAGGATGTCAGTAATCAACTGATGGCAGTTATGGGGGCATGCACATGGTTGTAAACTAGTAGGGTCAAGGCAGACAAGTGAAATATATACCAACAGATCAATCATCATTTCACTTGGAAATTAAACCTCCTTAATCCAGAGGCTTCAGGGCAAGCTCCTTTGAAAAGCATTTATAAATCAGCTCTGATACTGACACATAATAGAGAGACTAAATACAATAACCAGCTTTTGAGCTGATGTATAGCAAAAACCATTAAGCACATAAACAGTTGCTCTTTCATTTATTGCCTTGTGTCTAGTTTTAGTCAGAAGGGTTTTTTTTTGTTTCATGTTGGCTTTCAGAAGAGCTTTGCGAGCCTCTGTATTTTCTGTGTTAAATGATTTTGGTATTTTGTTTACTTTCTTGTGCTTTTATCTGCAATATTTAAAATAAAAAGAAGTAAAACAATGTACAAGCAGTTGCTTTGCATAGATATATTGGCGATTCGTCCGACCTGAACTGCATGTTAAAGGGCTGGCAGCTTAGTGAAGACTGTTCAATGCTTGAGGGAAGAAATGCTCTGCACACATATTCCACGGGGTGAGCCATCATTCTCATTCGGCGGACCTTAAACATTCTCAACAAGGCTTCAAATACCTGGATGAGATGAGTGGTTTCCTGCAAAAGACTTTGAAGAAAATGGCTGAAAACATAGCGGAGGAGTGATTGAGACAAGGGGAATGCCAATAATGCCACAGGGCATGGAGAAGGATAGTAGGTGTTCAAAATTGTCCTATAATCAGAGCTCTTATGCTTATACTTGATCAGGAGAATTTCAGCCGGCAAGTTTAATGCCCCAAATCTTTCCCACAGTTTATATCCCATAATTAGCAGTCGCTTCACGAACACCGATCAAAATTCATGCCATGTAATCACTGAGGAATTCCGTGGGGCTGTGACACCACTCACCCAATGCAAAGGTTTGAGGAAGCCCTGTGATTTGAAAGGCCAAATGCATCAGCACACGTTTTGAAATGCAGGACGCAGAAGTCTTTCCATTATGTGTGTTTCAGTCTTTTCCATCCCTGATGCATAATTACTCCTTCAGCTGGACTATAGCCCTGCTGTCAATCTGTGGGACAGTGGGTTCCAGTCAAAACTGGTTCTAAGTATGCCATCAATTTAATCTAACATCCTTTTGGATATGAAAGGGGTGGATGAGGTTATATCACTTTTTTAAAAATATGTATATGTTTTCCTTGTGAGAGGGGTTTGCTGGTGTGAGATTCCTGCAGATGACCAGAAAACTTTTATGCTCTTCTAAAATTCTGGTTTCCTTACTTGAGGAAGGATGTACTCGCTTTCACCGGGTTCACCGGGTTGATTCCTAAGATAAGAAGGTTTGCCTTTGAGGAGAGATTGAGTCATCTAGGACTGTACTTCCTGGAATTTAGAAGAATGACAGGGGATATTATAGAAACATATAAAATTATGAAAGGCATTGTTAAGATAGAGGCAGGTACGTTGCTTCCATTGGTGGAGGAGACTAGAACTAGGGGACATAGCCTCAAGATTTAGGGTAGTAGGTTTAGGACAGAGATGAGGAGGAACTGCTTTTCCAGAAGGTGATGGATCTATGGAATTTTCTGCCCATTGAAGCAGTGAAAGCTACGACAAGGTTGGATAGATTTTTACAGAGTAGGGGAATTAAAAGATATGTAGAAAAGGCAGGTCGGTGGAGATGAGCCAATCATCAGATCAGCCATGATCTCATTGAATGGAGGAGCAGACTCGACGGGCTGGATGGCCGGCTCCTGCTCCTATTTTTTTATGTTCTTATGAAATGATGTCACATCTTTTGGACAAACTTTTAGTTCTGTCCTCAAATGTCTTCCAATCCCTGCACAGCATTGCTTTTCTATTTTGGCCTCAGGATCAAATGACTTTCTTCTTTTGTCATCATAAACTCTCCAGAAACCAACAGTAGTGTCTGATTCTAATGACCTCTGGCGTGATGCCTAACGGGAATTTGTTTTTTATTGGTAGCTCCTTTCATTCATGAGAATTAAATCATATAAAAACGGGCAACTGAGGACATCTTCATTCTTTTATCTTTGCCATTGCCCTGCCTGGTTTCACACTGCAAAGTTAGAGTTGGCCAGTCTCTCAACACATCCACACTCATTGGCAAAATGACTTCAGCCATGAGAACCTGTGCACAGATTTTCCTTGGTCTCTAGGGAAGGATTGGACAACAGATGCATCATGAGGGAGTTTAATTCATAGACTTTACCCATGGATCATTCAGCCAAATAAATACACGTGCACATTTTTTATTCAATGGTAAGATAGCAGTCTCATTCTTGACCATGCACTCTTCAAGTTCAATGTCAGTGTCCAAAAATATGTATCTGCACAGTCATGCAAATGCAAAACACGCAGTAGGGCATCTGTCACTTATCTTTGTGACTCCCAACAGAACTGAACATCAAACAGCTGATGTGATAATATATATTTTGTGAGACTGTCCAAGATGAATTTCCACTCCTGAGTATATAATAAACACATTTGCAACAGAACTTTGAACATGTCACAGTATGGCACATGTGGTTATTAAAACAGTTTTCACATTTTGATTGTGTGGAGGAATTGGGTATCAATTGTTCATGGAACCTACGTGGACCAGCAGGTTGCAGAGCTGCTCTTTAATTCTACTGCCTGAGCACAGGAACTCCTTCCTTGCTTTCACCTCTGCAATGTACATTTCAGATCTGATAGGATATAGCAATGAATCTTGATTTGATGATAGATTATGAGTTTTGAGTTGTTTGTTTCATAAAACATCTGAATCCTTCACTATGGTCACTCTCTGTGTTTATAGATTGTATTTACCTTGATATACAGTAGATACAGGAGATGCTTCAGTTTAATTTTAATAATTTAATGGTAAATTCAGTCTTCTGTGGAACAGGTTTTCATGTGAAATCATTTATTGTTCTATTTAAACAATTTGAACTTAAACATCAAAAAGGGCCTTTGCTCGTTTCCAAAAGAATGTGTCTTATCTAAAGTGAGGAGAGCAGAAACAGATAGGTGTTGGGTGTGATGGTCAGAGTTTGCACAGAATTCTTTTAGGATCAACATGATGTTATGTGCAAATCCAGTTTTACATCAACTGCACTTCAAAAGTATTGAAATGGAAGTTAACGATTCTTGGAGACCCTGAGGTCATGAGATGACTTTGTAATGCTCATCAGAAATTCCTATTTAGTTAATATAAGACAAAGGCACCTGGGGCTTGTCTATTCTGCCTACAAAACTCAGATTAAACACAGTCCAAGCTCATAGTAACATAGGTCCAGGAGTAGGCCATTTGCTTGAGGGAAGAAATGCTCTGCACACATATTCCACGGGATGGAATATACACCACCATTCAATATGATCATGGTTGATCAGTACCCGGTTTCTGCCTTCTCCCCATACCCCCTGCTCCCCCTTAGCCACAAGGGCCAAATCTAACCTACATAGTGACAAGGAACCAGCCTTAACTACTTCCTATGGCAAAGAATTCCACAGATCCACCACCCTCTGAGTGAAGAAATTTTTCCTCCTCATCTCAGTCCTAAAAAACTTCCCCCTTATCCTTAAACTGTGACCCCTGGTTCTGGTTTTTCCCAGCTTTGGAAACATGACAGTGAATGAATTCATGGACACTGAAAATCTATTTGAAGTTTAATTCATAGACTTTACCCATGGATCATTCAGCCAAATAAATACACGTGCACATTTTTTATTCAATGGTAAGATAGCAGTCTCATTCTTGACCATGCACTCTTCAAGTTCAATGTCAGTGTCCAAAAATATGTATCTGCGCAGTCATACAAATGCAAAACACGCAGTAGGGCATCTGTCACTTATCTTTGTGTTGGTTCTACAGACTCCCAACAGAACTGAACATCAAACAGCTGATGTGATAATATATTTTTTGTGAGACTGTCCAAGATGAATTTCCACTCCTGAGTATATAATAAACACATTTGCAACAGAACTTTGAACATGGAAAGCATGTTGAAAGAGTTAACTTTGAGGATGAATATCTGGAAGGTGTTATTTAGTCTCCTCAAATTTAGTTATTGCACTGCCGAAGTGCTACTGTACCTGTTAGTGTCAGAATGTTTAAAACACTCAAAGCAGAAGGTTGTCTGCCTATGTCTGGAACTGCTCTGAACATCAAAGGACTGTAGCCTCTTTGTCTCTTCTTTAAAGTCGAGTGAATCCTGTTTCATCCCCTCATAACAGTGCAAGCTAAAAGCTAGCAGGTGACATCATCAAAACAAGTCTGCACTCGGAATGAAAATCCATGAATATGTGAATTGCCAACAGGGTAGACTACTTGTTCCAAAGTATAAAAAACGGGAGTAACTCATGTCACTTGGAATGTTACCACCAAGTATCAAGTCAGTACATGTTACAACCATTCTACATGTCATAACCTCAATATTTTTGAACAGAAGGCAGTCTTAGATGTCACCAAATTTGAACAATTCATAATGAATCATAGTGGCTCATTGACAATTGGATGAACAAAACAATCCTTATTTGGCGCATTACCTTTCATCAAAAAAATTACATTCATCAAACTCTGTTGAAATAAAATAGAAACTTTGCTAATGGTTTGCACAAGGTAGAATCTCACAAATATATTTATTTAATTTTTAAATTGAATTTAGACATACAGCATGCTAATAGGCCCTTTTGGCCCACGAGCCTGTGTCACCCAATTATACCCAATTGACCTAGAACACCACTGTATTTTTTTTTAGTGGTGGCACGAAACCGGAACACTCGGAAGAAAATGAAGCGGACACGGTGATGCACGATCAGCTGCACAAAGAGTGAAGTTGCCGAAACAGAAGGCTCTTATTCGCAAGAGATGGACAGCATCCATTGGTTGCCAACGCTGACCTGGACTCGAACTGGGGAAAGGTTTGTGGCATAACAGCCTTTATGGGGGAGAAAGGGGGGGAGTCATGAGCCGGCCAGTGAGAGCACGGTCAACCATGAAATTTACATACGACGAATATGTGGTTTCAACAGACATGGGGAAAACGTACTACTTCTGACAGACAGTGCCAGATTTAAACCCCAGTCACTGGTGCTATAACAGCATTGCTCTAACCTCTACACTAACCATGCCATCCTATTTATATTTTTATATTTGTTTTCACTTGTGACAGAGAGGGGTTCATTCAATGCATTGTGTCCATGCCAGCATTTAGAGCAATCTCCTTAGGCCCACATCTCCAGAGTTAAACGATCTCGCTTTTATGTGGATATATCTCCTTGTTCATATGTTTTGCAAATGTCCAAGTCTTGGGTTATACTGGAAGGAAGTATTTCAAACTTCTTAAAGTAAATTTTAAGCTTAATCTTTTAATTGCCTTGTTTGGTGTTGTCAGATAGAAAGGAATAACTTTAATAGCATCAGATTTATATGTATTGGTTTTATTTCTCTTATAGGTTGGCAGCCTGTGTTGCTCAAATGGAAGGACATTGCTCCCCCTACTCACGCTCAATGTTTACGTTTTTAAATTTAGAAAAGATTCGTTGCTCAATATTTGATTTGAATTTAAATTTTCAAAAGCTGTGGGGACCCTTTTTGAATTACTTTCAAAATCTTTGATTTGGTTAATTCAGAGGCGTTGGCTAATAAGGTAATTTATTACTGCCGCAGGGAAGCAGCTTCAGTTTTGGTAGTGGGATTAGATTTTCTTTTTATAATGAAATATTAGCTTGATATAAACTGTTTGATTAAGAATGTGGGGGATCATGGATGAAATTTTGAGTGTAGTGTATTGTGTACTTTTCTATTTTTTGATTTATTTTTATGTTGGTGTTTGTGTCATTATCAATTCATCGTGGTGCTAAGTCATGATGGTCAAGACCCAGTTCTGCTCCCCGACCTGCAATATCTGGCGATCAAGTGTTGCCCCTTCTAGCTGCTGAGGGAGTTCACCGCTATCATCCTGGTCGCAGTTTAAATTTCGCCCCAGGCTAATGTCAGTTTGGCACTGAAGGGACTGAGCGCTGTGATAAGCAGCCGTGAGGCAGCTCATCCTGATGCCTTCCCGATCACTGTGAGAGACTTCAATCAGGCCAATCTGAAGAAGCCTCTGACAAACTACCACCAATACGTCACATGTGAGACCAAGGAAAACAACACACTCAACCACTGATACACCACAATGAAAAATGCATAGCGAGACATACCACAACTGCACTTCGGTAAGTCTGATCACCTGCTTCTACTCCTTGTGTACTAGAGACTGAGGACCACAGTACCAGTGGTGAAGACAGTGACGGTGTGGTCGAAAGAGGTGGAGGAGCATCTGCAGGACTTTCATCAAGACCTACGTGGATACGTGTGTGCCCATGCACAAATAATGGGTGTTCCCCAACCAGAAACCCTGGATGAATCAGAGAATCTGCAACCCGCTGAGGGAGAGAACAAGGGCGTTTAAGGCCAGGGATTGAGATCTTTACAAGAAGTCCAAGTATGACTTGCGAAAGGCCATCTCTGAAGCAAAGTGACAATTCTGGAGGAATCTAGAGACAGAGACAGATACACGTTAGCTATGGCAAGAAGTGCAGGCCATTACAGCCTACAAAACAAAGACAAACTCTACAGATGGCTATGATGAACTAAACACCTTCTATGCCCGCTTTGAGAAGAACCAAACAGTGCCAACTAGACTCCCTGAAAAGGCTGAGGACCCTGTGATATCTGTCTCTGAGGGTGACATCAGTACATCATTCAAGAGGGTGAACCCTCGCAAGGCAAGGGACTGAAAATCTGCAGGAATGTTCATGGACCTTTTCAACCTCTCATTGTGGCAGACAAAGGTTCCCACCAGCTTCAAAGGGGCATCAATCATACCAGTACCCAAGAAGAGTAGCGTGAGCTGCCTCAATGACTACTTCCCAGAAGCACTAACTTCTACTGTGATGAAATGTTTCAAGAGGCTGGTCGTGGCCTGAAATAACATGGACCTAAGTAAAGATCTGGACCGGATGTAATTCACCTACCATCACAATCACTCCACAGCAGATGTAATATTGCTGGCTCTCCACTCAGCTCTGAATTACCTCGAAAACAACAGTTCATACCTACGGCTGTTCTACATTGACTACAGCTGGGCCTTCAATTCCATTATTCCCTCAGTGCTGGTCAAGAAGCTACAAACTCTAGGCCTCTGTACCCCACTCTGCAACTGGATCTTTGGCTTTCTCATTGGAAGACCTCAGTAAATAAGAATTAGAAACAACGTCTCCTTCTCATTGATCATTACACAGGTGCAACCCAAGGATGCGTGCTTAGCCCAGTGCTCTACTCATTATACACCCATGACTATGTGGCCAGGTACAATTCCAATGCCATGTAAAAGTTTGCCGATGATACCACAGTTGTCGGCAGAATCACAAACAGCAATGAGGAAGCATGCAGGAGGGATAGATCAGCTCATTGAATGGTGTAATGACAGCAACCTTGGCTCAATGTCGGCAAAACCAAGGAGATGATTGTGGACCAGGAGGAAGTCAGAGGAACATGACTCAGTCCTCACCAAGGACTCAGTCAATGAGAGGGTCAAGATCTTCAAATTCCTGGGTGTCAACATCTCTGAAGATCTGTCCTGGAGCCTTCACATTGATGCATCACAAAGGCTCGCCAGAGGCTATAACTTGTGAGGTGTCTTAGGCAGTTCAGTATGTCACCAAAGACTCTTATAAACCATGGAAATCATTCTGGCTGGTTGCATCACCGCCTGGTATAGAGGTGCCAACTCTCACGCCAAGAATAAACTCCGGAGGGTTGTTAACTTGGCCTGCTACATTACAGGCACCAGACTCCACTCCATCGAGGACATCTACATGAGGTGGTGTCATAAAAAAGCAGCCTCTATCCTCAAAGATCCCCACCACCCTCTTTGGTCTGCTAAAGGAGTCTGAAGACGAACACTCAATTGCACAAGGACAGCTTCTTACCACTGCCATCAGATTCCTGAATGAACAATGAAACATAGACACTGCCTTACTTTGTCTTTTTGTTTTACTTGCACTCATTTTATCTACTTTGAAATATGGTCTAGGTAAATGTTTCCATTGTGAATTTTGTGATACGTTCATGGCAATAAATTCTGATTCTGAATTGCAGCGTCATAAAAGGTGTTGGAATATATGCGAGTAAAATGTAACAAGGCTCGTCGAGGCAAATAGTGCCTTTGGAAGACGACACGAAAGAGTCTGGAAAAACAACCAACTGGAAAACCTCACAAAGATCAGCGTATACAGAGCCGTTGTCATACCCACACTCCTGTTCGTCTCCGAATCATGGGTCCTCTACCGGCATCACCTACGGCTCCTAGAACGCTTCCACCAGCGTTGTCTCCGCTCTATCCTCAACATTCATTGGAGCGCTTTCATCCCTAACGTCGAAGTACTCGAGATGGCAGAGGTCGACAGCATCGAGTCCACGCTGCTGAAGATCCAGCTGCGCTGGGTGGGTCTCCAGAATGGAGGACCATCGCCTTCCCAAGATCGTGTTATATGGCGAGCTCTCCACTGGCCACCGTGACAGAGGTGCACCAAACAAGAGGTACAAGAAATCTCTTGGTGCCTGCCACATTGACCACCGCCAGTGGGCTGATATCGCCTCAAACCGTGCATCTTGGCGCCTCACAGTTCGGCGGGCAGCAACCTCCTTTGAAGAAGACCGCAGAGCCCACCTCACTGACAAAAGGCAAAGGAGGAAAAACCCAACACCCAACTCCAACCCACCAATTTTCCCCTGCAACCGCTGCAACCGTGTCTGCCTGTCCCGCATCGGACTTGTCAGCCACAAACGAGCCTGCAGCTGACGTGGACTTTTACCCCCTCCATAAATCTTCGTCCGCGAAGCCAAGCCAAAGAGATAAGTACAATTGTCTGCAATAGTTAAGTGTGAAAGCGCAGGTATGTGTTTGTGAATGTGTGTGAGTGGGTGGGTATGGGTGCATGTGGGTGTGGATATTCAGTGGATGTGTGTGTAATTGTGTATGTGTGTGTGTGTGTGTAGGTGTGGGTGTGGGTGCGTGGGTAAGTGTGTGTATGGGTGTGGATATTGTGTGGGGGTGTGGGTGAGTAGGTGAATGTGTGTGAGTGGGTGGGTACGTGTGTGTGGGTGTGTGCGTGTATGTGGGTTGTGTGGGTATGGATGTGGATGTTGTGTGTTTGTGTGTGGGTTGTGTGGGTATGGGTGAATGTGGGTGTGGATATTTAGTGGATGTGTGTGGGTGTATGTGTGTGTGGGTGTATGTGTGTGTGGATGTGTGTAGGTGTGGGTGTGGGGGCGTGGGTGAGTGTATGGGTGTGGATGTTTTGTGGTGATGTGGGTGAGTAGGTCAGTGTGTGTGGGTGAGTGGGTGAGTGGGTGAGTGTGTGTGTGTGTGTGTGTGTGTGTGTGTGTGTTTGAGTAAGTATTCAGGAATGCTTCTTGCTTCACCTCCTACTTGAGAGGATTTTTTCCCCCGCCTGGTCACTACTTCCTGGGCGGGACAGTATGGTTGAGATTTCCATACAACAAGCATAAACATGTCCATATAGAAAGACTAAACTGAGGAAAGAATGGTACTTGGCAAAATGCCATGCTTGTGATGTTACGACTAAGTAAATAGACTTCAAGAACAAAGCTATTTCCCAAGTTCCAAGATTTTAAAAGAGCTATCTGATAATCTGGTTGTCTGATGCATTTAAAAAAAAATCAGTCATAGTTATATTCTTGGTGTGCAACTGTTAGCTGAGCCCAAATAATACTCTCTCACCTCTGAGTCAGACATTATGGTCTTCAGGTCAGTTCAGGGCTAATCTTTAGCTGACACTTTAATGAGGAACTGAGTGAATGGTGTTTTGTCAGATGTTCTTCTTTTAGATGTGCTGTTTAACTTAGATCCTGCTACCTGTTTCAATTGGATCCTAAAGATTTAATCCTGGGGAAAGAGTAGTTCTGGAAATATGATCAGCATTTCTGCCTCAACAGGCATTACAAAAATGGGAAGCAGAGTGGTTGAGATGGTCATACAACTCCCACAACCAGGGACAAACCTGGCGTCTGGTTTTGAGAGTCCTCGGGCATAAACTATGTCTCCTCAAATGCCTCACAAAGTATAGTAGCTGATGAGCCTTCTTCATGATTGCATCAACATGGAGGCTCCAGGACAGATCTTCAGAGATGTTGACTCTCAGGAATTTAAAGCTCACAATTCATGCTTGTCCAGATATTTCTTAACAGCCATGAGAATAAAATTATCATGAATGTTTGAAAGTAGTGTTATACTTTAATATATCTTATATGTAGCAGAAAGAAAAGATAATACCAAATAGAAAAATTCACAACAGGTAGCATTTTGTTGCAAAACTTATTTAATATATGAAAGTAGAAGAAAATTATACTTTAGTTAATTGCCACCTATGCATTAACCAAATAATTCCTTAAGCATTCCAGTATTCCTTGCTCTAATAATTATTTGCATATAAACAGGAACAGAAAATCATAAGAGAGAAATTTATCTTCAGGAGCCTACATTGAATACATGATGTGTGGGTTGATGGTGTGTGGATCGATGGTGTGTGGATCGATGGTATGTGGATCAATGGTGTGTGGATCGATGGTGTGTGGATCGATGGAGTGTGGATCGATGGTGTGTGTGTCTATGGTGTGTGGGTTGATGGTGTGTGGATCGATGGTGTGTGGATCGATGGTGTGTGGATCGATGGTGTGTGGGTTATGATGTGCGGATCGATGGTGTGTGTGTCGATGGTGTGTGGGTTGATGGTGTGTGAATCGATGGTGTGTGCATTGATGGTGTGTGAATTGATGGTGTGAGGGTTGAGAGTGTGTGGATCAATGGTGTGCGCATCGATGGTGTGTGGATCGATGGTGGGTGCATCGATGGTGTGTGAATCGATGGTGTGTGGGTTGATGGTGTGTGGATCGATGGTGTGTGGATCGATGGTGTGCGGATCGATGGTGTGTGCATCGATGGTGTGCGGATTGATGGTGTGCGGGTCGATGGTGTGCGGATCGATGGTGTGAGGGTTGATGGTGTGTGGATCGATGGTGTGTGGGTCGATGTTGTGAGGATTGATGGTGTGCGGATCGGAGGTGTGCGGGTCGATGCACATTCAATTCAATTGATTTTAATTATATAAAATGAGATTTTCCTCAATGAACTTGAACCAAACTTTTGGGAGTTCAATTCCTAAGTTAATTCTCTCCTCTCTCATATATTTTGGGTCACATTGCAGGTGGTGACTAAAAAATGTACTTTGTGAGGCATTTGAGGAGATATGGTATGTCACCGGAGACTCTCGAAAACTTCTACAGGTGTTCCATGGAGCGCATTCTGGTTGATGGCATCACTATCTGGTATAGAGATACCAATGCTTAGGACAAAAATAAACTCGAGAGGGTTGTTAACTTGGCCTGCAACATTAGTCTTCACTCCATGAAGAACATCTACAAGTGGTGGTGTCTTAAGAAAGCAGCGTTTATCTCCTAACTGCTTTATTTGGTTTTGTTGGAGAGAGTGACATAACTTTAACAGCATCTGAGTGGCATGTATTAACTTTTATTTTTCTTGTGGCGAGGTGGGTGGTGTTGTTCAGATGGAGGGACGTTACCCTGTCTAATCATACTCAATGGCTACATTTCCGATTTGAATGTAAATTTTCAAACATTGTGGGGACTCAGAATTAGTTCTAAAATCTTTGATTTGTTTTGAAGGTAAAACTGTTGACTAAAGAGGTAATTTATCTCTCTGATAAGGATTCTGGTTTTTTTGGCCAAACAGCTTCTTTCTTGGTAATGGGTTTAGATTTTCATTTTTTAATAATAAAATATCAATACAATATAATCTGATTAAAATGTGGGGTATCTTGGATGAAATGATATGATTTAAGTGTAATGTATCTTTTTGAATGTGAAATTTTAATGGTAATAAAAATATTGAAAAATAAAAGTGTCAATAGACAATAGACAATACGTGCTGGAGTAGGCCATTCAGCCCATCGAGCCAGCACCACCATTCATTCAGATCATAGCTCATCTTCAACTATCAGTACCCTGTCCCTGCCTTCTCCCCATAACCCTTAATTCCCCTGTCCACAAGAACCTTATCAAACTCCCACTTGAACTTATCCAGAGAACACCCGACTACCAGCCTCTGCGGCAAAGCGTTCCACAGACCAACAACTCACTGTCTTTTATTAATCACATTAAAACCATGACTTTCTCACATCTAATTAAAGAAAATGATGCTCTGATTACAAGGGTAAACATTAACATTGTTTCTTGATGCTCTCTCACAGAATGAGAGATAAATGGAATAATATAAGTGCTTTGTTGACCCCCTTGGCTCTGTCCGCCACAATAGTGTGGATCTCTAATCTCTGCCCTAATGGGGTTTCCCTGTATTCTTTAACTATGACCTCTAGTCCTGTTCTCCCCTAACCTTGAGAACATGTACTCACTTTCTATCATGTCCAATCCCTTAATAATCTTACATGCCTCAATCATATCTCCCCTCATCCTCCTAAATTCCAATGTATACAACCCCAGTTATCCAACCATTGGGCATATGTCAATCCCGCCACTCTGAGAACTAACTTTGCGAATTTACACAGCACTCCCTTAATAGCGAGAATGTCATTCCTCAAATTAGGAGACCAGAACTGGACACAATATTTCAGGTGTGGTCTCAACAGGGCCCTGTACAACTGTGGAAGGACACCTTTACTCCTATACTCTAGTCCCCTTTTTATGAATGGCACATGCCATTTGTCTTTTCTCACAGCTTGTTGAACCTGCATGTGCAGTCTTGATCTGGATTCTGGAAGTCTCAGGGATAGCAAGTGGTCTTTTTCTTCAATCCCTCCAAAAGAGATAGTTACTTGGTATCTTTGTTTATCTAACAACAGAACTCAAGGAAATTTATGGAGGAGAGTGTTATCCCATTATCCAATAATTTTTCTCATGCCTTACAAATGAATTCTAATACAGGTGCCCCTTAAATCTACCTCTGCATAAAGCATATTATTGTAATTGTTCTAAAATAACAAATTCCACACTTCTGCTTCTGGTGTGCTATGAATTTTAAATATATCATGGGAGTTATAATTAAATCAAGCAATTGTGTTTGTGTGTGTGTGTTCTCGGAAACATCATTTTAAAATAATCAGATGAATAATTTCTATAAAGTAAAAACCAAAATGCTGGGGGAACTCAGCCAGTCTTTCAGTGTCCATAGGAAACAAAGATACATTGCCGACACCGGGGCTGAGCTCTTCTTCAAGGAATAAGCAAAGATAAAGCAGAATAAGCAAAGAACAGGAAATCTCAGACTAGAGACAGTGCTGGCAGGGGAAGGAGTCCAGACCAACAACACGTTAATTGGATATGATAAGGGGAGAGGTGAGAATTGATTTTGTCTGCGTGAAAGGAGACAGGGAAAAGGGAGAGAGACAGAGCTGGGGGAAGGTAACAAGGGAAGAAGTGAGGAGGGTGGTTCAACGAAAGCCAGAGAAGTCACTATTAATGCCATCCAGTTGGAGGGTGCCCAGACAGAAAATGAAGTGTTGTTAGTCCAATTTGCGGGTGATCTCAGCCTGACTGACATGTCAGCAAGGGAATGAGATGGGGAATTGACATGGGTGGTCACTGGGAGATCCACACTATTGTGGCGGACTGAGCCATGGGGGTCAACAAAGCACTTATATGATGCCATTTATCTCTCATTCTGTGAGAGAGCATCAAGGAACAATGTTAATGTTTACCCTTGTAATCAGAGCATCATTTTCTTTAATTAGATGTGAGAAAGTCACGGTTTTAATGTGATTAATAAAAGGCAGGCAAGAGCAAACAACATTGACGGACGTGGATGGTAACAGTTACTGTGCGGTCGTGCCTCAGCAATCAAACAAGTGATCTACAAGAAGCAGGAACTTTTTCAGAATTTTAAAGTATTGGAGATCCTAACCAAGGAGACAGAAAGATTGACAGAAAGGGAACAGTTACCTATGATAAAGATCAAAGGAAGATTTCAATGCTGTCTAAATACTGAGATTAACTGTTTGACCACTGGCTCAAAAGTCCCTCGGTTTTGATTCTTCAATCTCTTCCAGTTTTACGAGCTTTGATGGTTGTGAAAATTTTACAAGGAGGAAGCACAATAGCTCTGATGTTTGTTGAGATTATGTTACCATTAAATCACCTCCCTGCAGCAGCGTAGAACCTCCTGAATTCATTGGGTCTGCAATGCCATATTTTCATTGCCCTTCAAATTTTTAAAAAGGTAAAGAACATTTAAATACTAGCAAAAGGACATTGCAATTTTTAAAAAGTCATGATTTGGTTGGAAATTCAAAAGTAAGAGTCAAAATCAATTCCATGATTATGGGCTTTTTATCATTGATAAACTGATGTGATTCATCTTCTCCCGAGGGAAAACCTACTTCACCTGATATTTCAATCAAAGTCAAACTGAGGCTGCTTCATTTCAAAGATCAGGCATTTCTTGTAAGCGGAAATGCTTTAGACTCCTTCATCTTCCAGGTTAATGAAGTGAAAATAGACCAGACTTAATTACCATGTGTATCACTAACCAATTTATCCCGCTGACTGTTTTTGTATTATCAGGTGAGAATAGGACCTGTCTTAGGTGTGATGCCTCCGAACATCGAATAACACTGGATAACGAAGATTTTGCTTCCTGAACATTTTTGGCTGGTATTTTATGGATTTTGGGCTAATGATCTTGAGCTTTCCTATCACGTAGCATTTTTTAGATATAACTATTTTTGTGCTTTCCTCTCATACCTTAAGTCTACTTCAAGCATATAAAACCATATATGTCATTGAAGATTCATTTTCTGCATTTACCCTTGGACTTCTTCCTTGCTAATATCGGTGTGGTCAGTGATGAACAGAGTGAAAGGTATAACCAGGATATTGCGATCACGGTAAAATGGTATCCAGGGTAACTGGAATCCATTAATGCTGGATGACTACTGACACAAGAGGCATCAGATGCTGAGTACAAACAAGAATTGGGGCAAAACATTTTTAGATCAGTTGAACTAACACAATGTTTCAGCATCATTATGTGATTAAACATACTAAATTCAATAAAAATTAATTTAATGTTTCTCCAACTTCCTACGTGATACTGCAAATCTGAAATTATCTTCGTGTTCATCTTAAAATTGTTGATCATAATCCCCATTATTTTTTCAGGAAGCAAACTTTTTGTAAGTAAAAAATATTGTCAGTGTAATCTGAAATTTATTATGAACAACCTTGATTCTCTTTTATTCTGCAGCTTTATTGCTGTGAGATATTCAAAACTTCACATATTTCAGAAGAATTTCAAAGCTTTGCGCATTAACAGCCAAAAATACTGACGTCATTGGGGCTGAGGTGAAGATCAATATGCTGGAAATGGTGAACACAGAGGAGGTTACAAAGATAAGGAAGTCATAGCAACACTTGAGCACTGGGATGAGAATTTTGAAATTGGGGTATTAGTAAAAAGGTTGATATAGGTCAAAAACACATTGAAAATTTTTATATTAATAATAACTAAAAAAAAAGTCCCTTTGTCAGCAGTATTTTTATATGAATAATCTCCAAATTAGACAATGATTTGGTGGGCTTCCATCAACCATGAAATTGTACCTGAATATCAATTAATGCTTTTTGGAAGTTTAGAAACAGGAGAAGGAAAATGTTTTGAAGAAAGCTGCTTCGTAACTTTAACCTCATTGGTAAAATGAGAGGGGATTTTATAAAAAAGAAAGAGAGGGGATCTTATAGAAACATATAAAATTATGAAAGACATAGGTAAGATAGAGGTAGGTAAAGTTGTTTCCATTAGTAGGGGAGACCAGAACTAGGGGACATAGGTGTCAAAATTCAGGGTGGAAAATAGAACGGAGATGAAGAGGAACTGCTTTATCCAGAGAGTGGTGAATCTATGGAATTCGCTGCCCATTGAAGCAGTGGAGGTGACCTCAGTAGATGAATAAAGACAAGATTGGATAGATTTTTAAATAGTAAGGAAATTAAGGGATGTGGGGGAAAGGCAGGTGGGTAAAGATCAGCCATGATCTCATTGCCCAATGGACAGATAGCCGACTTCTATTTCTTATGTTCTTATGCTTTTATGAATAGCCCACATTTGGAAGTTATATCCAGTTACTACTACAATCTTAAAAGATTTTCAGCAAATTATCAATGTCAGCTATGAGCAATGGCTGCGTAGGAAGAGTAGTAATGGAAAACTTGGCATCAATTCTTCAGAAATAATCCCTCTATTTTAGAAAAGTCACACATTTGGAAAATGAATCGGTGGACAGGATGTTCATTTTTCAGGCGCAATTTGCAATCGATCAAACTATACGCTTATTGCTTCTTTAGTTGTAAAAGGTAACTCTAGCATTAGAATTCAACCTGCCAACTCAGAACTGAGTTAATTTCCAGCCCTGGAAATTAAAGAGAAAATCTTTTCAAGTTTCAAGTCAAGTTAAAGTTCAAGTTTTTAATATACGAATGGATAAGTACAACCTGACGAAACACCGGTCCTCGGTGCAAAACAACCAGACATAACTCACATACAGACAAACAATACATATGCAGGGCAAATATACGTATATGAGCATATACACAAATACATACAAGAAATAAATAAATATTGCTTACTAAATGTGAGAGTCTTATTGTGAGAAGTTCCTTTGGTCATTCAGTACTCTCACTGCCTGTGAGAAGAAGCTATTCCTCATCCTGGTGGTGCTGGCTCCGATACTCCTGTATCTCTTCCCCGACGGGAGTAGCTGAAAATGCTGTGTGCGAGGTGGGAGGGGTCCTCAATGGTTTTGCGTGCCCTCTTTAGACCGGTAGATCACATTGATGGGTAGGGTAGGGAGAGAGACCCCAGTGAGTAACAAACAACGAGATGTTGAAAATCGGGGTAAAAAAGCTGGAGATGCTGTAAATCTGATATAAATACAGAAAATGTTGGAAACTTTAAGCAGGTCAGGCGACAACTGTGGAAAGAGAAACAGTGTTAATGTTTTAGGCCTAATAACCATCATCAATCCAGGGAAAACTATTCTCCTCCTTCTGGTAAAGGATCTTGGACCTGCAATATTCTCTATTTCTTTGTCATGGAGCTTGATGTTCTGAGTGTTTCTCACACTTATAAAAATTTTTATTAGCAGTAGGATCTTCAAGATTCAAGATTATCTTATTGTCATGTAATAACACAGAAATAATATTACATGAAACTGCATATAGTCTGCCATAAGTTCGACATTGCTTTACTGTCAGCAGAAATTGCCCAGTGCCCCTTACAATCAAAGAAAGAGAAGCAAACGAGAGTCACTTTAGAGTCACTGAGTGTCCGTGGATTTGCCTCCAGCGCTCCCACAGTTGCACAGAGGTAAGTCTGAACCATCAGCCATCCAAATGCCAAACCTCCAACATGATCAGGAAGCCTTCAGCACCCGTGGGCCCTCGGGAGCCCATTCCCACCCATGGTACCCTCTCGCATCTCATTTCTGATACCTGGTATCTCAAGCCAGTCTCCATCAAGTCTTTGAAAAGCAGACTTTTACGCTCCGTTGCTTTTATACTTGAGTTTTGACGATATACTTTCCTTCCTGTCTGATATGTTTCCAACTTAATTGTCTTGCACTTGATTTTGATAAGAAGTTTACAAAGAAGAGTCATTGTATGAAGGCAATCCTGAAGGAGCATTTGTCCAAATCTGCTTGGGCCAGGCCTTTCAAATATCTACTCAATTGGTTCCACTCTCCTGCTTTTCCAAAAATACCAGCAAATTATCATCATATTTACCAAATGTCTTTATAAAAGTTAATGTTACTTTTGACTACAAAAATTAACCTAATCAGATCGTGCTGCACTTTCAAGTCAAGAGTTCATTTCAATCGTAAATTACTCTTTGTCCTTAAATTTCTTTTCCTTTTGTTTTGAATATGCAGGGCAAGGAATAAAAGTTGTTGAAGACCCAAATTGTATGTATCCACAATTTTTTTTCCAAATGACACGTTCAGAACTTAAAGCTCATTGACGAACATCTTTGTCAGCTTATCTCCGATTTATTTATCAATTACTCCAGTCTCTGTTTTCCAGTTTATTTCACCATTGAAAGCAATCATTCCCCCACCCCCTTAATTTATAAACGTTATTTAGGATTCAGAATTCCTTGACTTTCCCTGCTCTCAGGAAAATAGCCTTAGAATAGGGAATGACCAGCTTCTTTAGCCTTTCCACATGACTGAAAAAAAACAGGCAAATTCAAAACTCTGAATAACTTTGTCACCTCCTCATTTTGGATGTAATTTGAAATTGACTTGCAATAGCAGAAACTCTAATAAATATCTGCCATTGATATCATAGGTGAGGCACAAATGTTACATGATTAAAATCCTCTCATCTTAAAAACAGCATCCATTAGAGTTCTGCTTCGATATAATCTGTTGCTGTGATACAGAACTACCATCGTCAAGGGCAACGAGATTCTAAAAATTGCCATCTCCACAATATGAAGTGCATCTCTGACAACAGTCTCCAAGAGAACTCCAGTCTGCTTTCAGGGGAATATAACAACTATTACATAATTGAGAAGAGGTTTAAAGATTCTTAGATTTTTGACACACTAGAGCGCAGGGATTGGTAAGTGAATGAAATATGAAGATCCATCAAATCTCTATGATCCTGTAATGGATGATATGACCTTAATGGAGTTTAGCAATCTATAAATTAGTGAACAACATATCAGAACCATGTGTGGAAACCCATCGGATAGAGGCTTTGAAAACCAAAGATGTAGTCAGATATTCCTGGCAAACTGGCTGCAATCTCTACACTTACCAGTTCTCCTATTACCTCTAAACTGGACATCAAATATGATTTTCTAGAAGAAATCCTATTTGAAAAAAATTGTGGCATAATTTCACCAACCACGATCTGTTCCAGCACCCAATTCATCACTACCCAAGAGCACAAAGTTGCCTTTAAAAGCCCACTTTTGATGGGGTTTTGATGGATTATAAAACAAAATGAAACTAAAGTTTAGATCAACTCAAATGCAAGTCTCAATTTCTACCTTGAGGGACCTGATCTCCTGACTGTCAACAGTTACCAGTGGCATTTTCTTGGAGAAAGGCACCA
Organism: Narcine bancroftii; assembly: GCF_036971445.1. Taxonomy (NCBI): domain Eukaryota; kingdom Metazoa; phylum Chordata; class Chondrichthyes; order Torpediniformes; family Narcinidae; genus Narcine; species Narcine bancroftii. The sequence continues at coordinate 89,261,533 of NC_091480.1, forward strand.
TCATGAAGAGGATATGTGTTTGTTGTTTCGTAGCATCCAGGAAATCTAGCAGATCCTTTTGACTCTTGCATTGGTGGACAGACCCTGTTGCCAACAATCAGGCAGATGTTGACACACCTTGATGCCGAATGGTTGAAGACACCTTGATTACTGAATAACTAAGGCTGAGTCAATCTTAAACATTCTATGAAATAGCTTCTTCAGTTATAATCATAGGAATGAAGTGATTCACGTCAATGGATGTCAAGACTCTGGGTTACAAACAGGAAGAGCAACCCAGATCAACGAAACCCAAGAAGCTGCATTAGCATTCTAATAGGTGTTGTTATTGGCATTTTGATGCCTCTTTTTGTGTGAATGTAAGGCAACACATTTGAAATTGTCATTGAAACAACCTGGGGAACTGGGTGAGACTGCAGGAATCTTATTCGCCATCAAGGCCATTCAGTGGCTAAAATGGAAAGGGACGGTCAGAAAGGCCTCTATCTCCAGCTGTAGGCTGGCCATCCTTTGGGAATTGGCTGAACCAGAGTTCTCCCAATGATCTAAAGCTACAAGCTGAGAGCAGCTCGTGGGACATCAGAATATGCTGCCCTCAGTGGCAATCTAGATATAAGTGGTTTATGAAGTTTTCCTACCATGAAAATTCAGGGAAACTAAAATTGGGCAATACATACTGGTTAATAATTTCAATGTTCAAAGAACCACTTTTAAAATACAGTAAAACCTCGTTAGAACGCGATGGTTGAGGTCCAAGATTTCATACCACATTACAGCCGAATTGCGGAACAGATGCATATATGTCAGAGGGCCCACGGATAATCAAACCCAAATATTACCAATTTTTGAAGGATCAGCTATCTATAACTAATAATTTCAATGAAAGAAAGCAAGCCCATTCTTTTAATATTGGGATTCTGAACTTTAATCAACTTATTTGCAAAGTTTGGGGTCCACAGACACCCGCGCTATAAGCGATTCCGCAGATTAACGAATCACATTCTAATGAGGTTCCAGTGTATACATTAAAATTCCTAGAATCCGGGACCTATGGGGATTGGTAGATGTCAGGTAAGTAAATGGTTTGATTTCTTTAGACTGCGTGCTCTGTGAATAGAGAACTAACAACAAAGCAGCCAATTTTAAACCAGCATTTTTTTACCATTTATTTTCAGCAAATTTTTTTGCTTGAAATCCAGTTAACAGAGATTTTATTGTATATGAACTCTACTGCAGGTAATGGAGATAACATTCTTATTTGTACAGCACAATGAAGCAAAATCACAGAAGTGCTTTTAATATCCAGTCAACGATCCTTGTGAAGATACTTTAATTACTTCTGACTATGACGTAGCTGCTACTTATATTTAGTTGATATATATGTATTTTTATCTTACTCCCTTTCACGGTGTGTACCCTATAATCATCTGGATTACATCTGGAGCCACCATGCTGATTCAACACTTCGTTTTGTACTTCTGCATGCCCCACTGAGCTTTGAGAATTCTTACTGAAAAATAAAAAATTGGACAAAGCCTGTCAACATATTGTTGTAAAATGATGACTAGGTTTTCATGCCAGTGATAGATTTGGTATGAGGCTCAAAATTTCAATGTCACTTTGCCTTGAATCATGAAGTATGCAAATTCTCTTCCATAGTTTATATGATATTGCAAGTTCCACAATATACTGATCTCTAACTGAATGCCATGGTCATCAAATCACTGGTAAACTTTACTTTTCCTTTGCACAACGCGCACATGCTGTTTAAAATGAAAGGGCATATGCCTGTCCTTGGTAAAAATGGAAGCAAAAGTTTTGTAAACTTGATTTTTTTTATGGGAAGTATGTTCTGCTTCTCTATTTCTCCAGCAGTTCTAGAGCCACAAGGCATAAAGAGAAATGCACAAATGTAAATGAAACTTAATATTTATAGACAGCACAGCTAAATATCACTTGGAGGCTACAGAATATGTGGTTTCCCCTCACACATGGTTCTTCAAATCATCCTTGTTGACTGCATCAATGTTAATGTGGATAGTGTAAACATAATTTTGACCTGGGTGTCTAATCCCCGTGTCTAACTATAGCATCATCCGCAACGCCGAGCACATGATAAACATCCATTAAGGGCTCCAGTCTTTCAGTCTAAAAACATGTTTCAGCCACAAAGATCTCTCCTCACGAGTAGTTTTTTTTGTATGGAATCTCGAGACTTTTTCCATTGCCAGAAGGCTTGAGGATAGCCTTAGGTGTGACCCAGATGTTTCTGTCTGGGTCACGCAGGGCAACAGGAAAGAGGCAGAAAATAGAGAGAGGGATTCAGGAGGTCATTTCTTGAGCATAAAATAGAACAACAACAACAAAAATCATCCATGACCTACCCTGACCCAGGGGAGATTTTTACAGACGTCTGCTGCTGTACAGCTGGGCAAACTATCCAAGCAGGTGCAACTTAAAATACAAGGGTGGTGGGAAAGACCCTGACAATTTAGCTGGGTAAGAATAATAAGCAGAAGTTGTGGGGATAGGGCAGCAATGGTAACGGTATCCCATCCAATGAACAGAGTTTGCTATTTCTGTCTGGTCAGTTTAGAGGGCACCAAATTGAAGGACCTTTGTCTGGGTGGCGCATTCCACAAAATGACCATATGTCATCTAACTACATGTTTTTCTTCCACTTTCACAATTACAGTTTTCTTTTTATTACAGATGGCAGCTAGCACCGATTTCCAGAGAAGATTAATGTCACAGGTGGCATACCAAGTGCATGTGTACAAAGTACAAAAGACTTTTCAGAATACATCAGCCCGTCCCCTTAATTGGACTGGTTTGACATGTAATTGTGGTCAGTTTTAATCCTGAAAATTCAAGTCAGATTAATTCCTGCTCAGCCAGGAATGAGAAGGGAAAGGAGGAATCAGTTTACTTGTCTGAAAGCAGCCACAGGCTTTTGGCATTTGATCACGCAGCTTCAAATTGGGGTGACACAGTTAGTGTAGGGGTGGCACAGTTAGAATGGTGGTTAGCGCGATGCTGTTGCACGTTCTCCCCCGTGTCTGCTTCATTTTCCTCTGGGTCCTGAGGTTTCCTCCCACCATACAAAAATGTACTGGGAATTGTAGGTCAATTGGGTGTCTTCTTCTTTGGCTTGGCTTCGCGGACGAAGATTTATGGAGGGGGTAAAAGTCCACGTCAGCTGCAGGCTCATTTGTGGCTGACAAGTCCGATGCGGGACAGGCAGACACGGTTGCAGCGGCTGCAGGGGAAAATTGGTGGGTTGGGGTTGGGTGTTGGGTTTTTCCTCCTTTGCCTTTTGTCAGTGAGGTGGGCTCTGCGGTCTTCTTCAAAGGAGGTTGCTGCTCGCCAAGATGCACGGTTTGAGGCGATATCAGCCCACTGGCGGTGGTCAATGTGGCAGGCACCAAGAGATTTCTTTAAGCAGTCCTTGTACCTTTTCTTTGGTGCACCTCTGTCACGGTGGCCAGCGGAGAGCTCGCCATATAACACGATCTTGGGAAGGCGATGGTCCTCCATTCTGGAGACGTGACCCACCCAGCGCAGCTGGATCTTCAGCAGCGTGGACTCGATGCTGTCGACCTCTGCCATCTCGAGTACTTCGACGTTAGGGATGAAAGCGCTCCAATGGATGTTGAGGATGGAGCGGAGACAACGCTGGTGGAAGCATTCTAGGAGCCGTAGGTGATGCTGGTAGAGGACCCATGATTCGGAGCCGAACAGGAGTGTGGGTATGACAACGGCTCTGTATACGCTTATCTTTGTGAGGTTTTTCAGTTGGTTGTTTTTCCAGACTCTTTTGTGTAGTCTTCCAAAGGCGCTATTTGCCTTGGCGAGTCTGTTGTCTATCTCATTGTCGATCCTTGCATCTGATGAAATGGTGCAGCCGAGATAGGTAAACTGGTTGACTGTTTTGAGTTTTGTGTGCCTGATGGAGATTGGGTGTAATTGGGCAGTAAAAGACCTGTTACTGTGCTGTATGCCTAAATATATTTAAAAAAAATTAATATAACAGCAAGGTACCACCTGGCAGATGCTACAGGAGAAAGTTAATAAGCATTGCATGTTATTTCATCCACCATTGTGGACAATCATCAGTTTAATTTTTAAATTAAAACTGAGCTTTGAACATTCTTGTTGATGCCCATGATCCTGTGCCCCCCAATTACATCCAATTCACCTAATGGAAGGAAACCGCAACCCCCGGAGGAAACCTTGCAGAGACAGGGAGAACATAGAAACCCCTTGCCGGCAGTATGGGATTCAAACCCTGGTCCCGATTGCTTGCACTGCAACAGTGTTGAACGCTGACCGCTGCACTAATCATGCTGCCCCTCTATACTAATCGTGTCGCCCTCTACCTAACCATGCCATCCTTCATTCACACCCTCAACAAATGTTTTCACAAAATTAGTGAATATTTAATATTGGCCTTCTCTTTAAATATGCATGAGAATGAAAAAAATCCTCATCTGCAGTGCTGACAAAAACACTGCCAAGTTTTATTGAAGAGTTGACATGGAAAAAAAATACACAAAATACAGAAAGGTTAAAGTAACTTGTAAAAACTTTGGAGGCATAACAACACTGTCGACTATAGAACAGCTGGTCAAAGATGCAAAAGCTTCTGAAGAAATAAACTACTCTTTATTTCACCTGCAAACGGTGTCCATTGCGGACAAATGTAAAGCCTGATGCAATCTGCAGAAGGATGAACTATGAGTTTTCAATTCTAAAAATTAATTCATGCTGGTTTTCTTTGAAACTTTTTATGAAAATAATTATTTTTGTCACTCTAGGTACTGTTCTCATGAATTTTCTCTGGCAAGCATTTGTGGCAATCTATATGCAATTTTATTACAAATAATTATGTCCAGAGAATATTTTTCTAAACCATTTTAGAGTGTCTTCTGTGCATATGGCAATTCTTTCTCTCAAAATGCATGAGTTTCAATAAGATTAAACTTCATAATATGGATAACATTCTTGGACATATTTAATGCTAGCAAACCAAATACAATTTTTTCTCATATGATATTTGTGTTGGAACTGGAACAAAAATCCAAATCCAAGTGAATCATATTCGACGTTAACTTCAAAATAATTGACCATTCATCAATGATCTAATGAATCTGTGTTAGCAGATTCCAGAAAAGGTAATAGTGGGTATTAGGGCATAATAACCAGGCATAATGTCTAGCTTCACTGTGGATCAGAGTGAGAAGGGTGAAAACTGCATCTCTGCATTGATTATTTCTGAGCAGAGCCAGTGGAAAATGTAACATGAAGACCCACCACCTTCAAGTTCCCCTCCAAGTCACACACTGAGAACGATATTTCTGAGCCTTCATCCTCAGAGTCCGATTCCTGAAAATCCCTTCCTGACAGCACTGTGCGAGATCTGTCATTAGAAGGAGTGAAGCAATTCAAGAAGGTGGTTTACAAAAATCTTTACAAGGGCAATAAATGTTGGCCTTGTTCGCAAAAGGGCAGTTCAAATTATTATCACACGTTTAGTTTAGTTTAGTTTAGATCTACCGCAAGGTAACAGGCCTTTTGGCCTCGAGCGCGCAGTGCCCAAAGTAATCCACGAATCAATTAACTTGCTAACCTCATACATCTTTGGAAAGTGGTAGGAAACTGTAGACCTGGAGGAAACCCACACGGACATGGTGAGAACCTTACAGCCTACAGATAGTGGTGGATTCGAAGCTGGATCGCTGGCACTTTAATAGCATTGTGCAAACTTCTATACACTTTCCTTGCCACCTAGGTCAGACCAACATAGGTGTTGGCCAGTTAAGCAAAAATATCTCCCAGGTAAGACCATCAATTTCAAGAAAGAAGTACCATAAAGGAAAATTGCATTAAAAAGGTTGCATTAAGAAGTTACACATTTAATCTTTGAGGAGGTGGAGATAAGTTCATATAATGCTCATACTCTGTTTACATCAATATTTAACCCAGTGGTTCTCAACCTTTTTCTTTCCACTCACATACCACTTTAAGTAATCCCTACGCCATTGGTGCTCTGTGATTAGTAAGGGGTTGCTAAGGTGGGATGTAGGTGGGAAGGGAAGGTGGAGAATCACTGCTCTAGACCCAATTGTTACTGAAATATTTTGCTTGAGAAAAATTGTCAATGGCCCATTTCCTTCAGAGTTATGAAACCGTGCACATAATGAGTCAATTAGGTACAATTAAAAAAGTTGTTTTCAAACTTTTTTTTTCCACCTCCATCCCACCTTAAGCAACCTTTTACTAATCACAGAGCACCTATGGCATAGAGATTACTTAAAGTGGGATGTGAGTGGAAAGAAAAATGTTGAGAACCACCCTATTAATAATGAGTTTCTATTTCTTGTTAACAGTGTGCTTTGGTTGTAAACTTTGGTGAAGATTATTTTGTAATGTCATGAGAGTTAACTGTTGCATACAAGGTTTAGATGCAGTGAAATTCTTACTTAGTGCAGATACATGGGTATGTAAGATACACCAACTGTAATAGAATATTACCACCATATGTCAAAACAAAAAAAAAATTATAAAAAAAGGAGAGGTGATCAATATTCACTGTTGGTGCTCAAAGATGATCGTGAGCCTATGAACAATATTTTGTACTGAGTAAAAAGTTAAGATGTTTATGAACACATTGAAAGGGCAGTCGAAGCAGATTCTACAAAAAAAAAATCAAATGCAAATTGGATGGTAATTGAATATTTATTATTTATCTATCTTTCATATTTCTTGTCTTTTTTCCAATTTAATTTAATGCATAATATTGCAGTGATTTTTATGAAGTACCTGGTCAGCTGAATTTTGTAACGAATGATTGAGGATAATTTGGAGATTGTATCGTGTATATGCTGGTAAACCCATTATCATTTGTTCTGCTAAATGTCCAGGACTTTTTGAGGATTTTATTCATTGGAAATGTTACTCCCATTGTTAAAAAGAAAGATTAAATGTGATTTGTTGGCGTCTACAAATGCAGTGCTCTTCCATTTATTTTTCTCTAATGACTCATTGTATTTGCTCATGCTGGTATAAAAAAATAGCAAGTTTAGGTAAAAAGACAGAATGTACCAGAAATTCCGTCAGTCCCATTATAGGGTCACACGAGGAATTCTGAATAACCTTGTTCAATTTGGGAATGTATCACAATGGCTCTTTTTAAAGGCCCAGGAGAAAGAAAATCCTTGTAAAAATCCAATTTGCATTTGATTTTTTTTTGGTAGAATCTGCTTCGACTGCCCTTTCAATGTGTGAATTCTTCTTAACAAAAATATATTTTTCAAATTTAGACATACTGCACAGTAACAGACCCTTCCAGCTCATGAGTCCATGCTGCCCAAATACACACATCTTTGAAGGGTGGAAGGAACCCAGAGAACCCGGAGGAAACTCGCACATACACGGGGAGAACGTGCAAACTCCTTACTGACAGCGCCAGATTTGAACCTGGGTTGCTGCCACTACAATAGTTATCGATTAAAAATCAAAAATCTCCAGAAGCTGGAAATCTAAATCAAAGACAGAAAATGCTGTAAAAACTCAGTAGAGTCAACTTTCATAATGAATTTATTGTTTTGCACATTGTACAATATATATTGCCAAGGCCACAATACTCGCTGTGGATGAATCCACCCCGTTGAGGTGGAGAACGATGCATCCGACTTTGCTCTGGCTGCCACCCTTGACCAAGTGGGCAGACCCGTAGCCTTCTTTTCCTGTTACCTCCAAGCCCCTGAAATTTGACACTCCTCCGTCGAGAAGGAGGCCCAAGCCATTGTCAAGGTGGTATGGTACTGGAGATACTACATCGCTGGCAAACATTATTGTCTAATCCCAATTGCCCTTGAAAGGCTGGGAGTAAGCAACATTAATGAATTGGGGTGAAGTTGCTCCCAGATAATCCAAATTTCTCCAACTTATCTCAGGTCTAACCCTGTAGTATCGTTGAAATTTAAAAAAAGGTATAAAACACCACAAATGCTCTTTCTAAATCAGTACAGCTCTAAATGTCCTAATTATGTATCTTTTACTGTTCATACAGAGTAATTATTTGGGAAGGAGAGGGTTTGAAAATAAGCCTGGTAACATTTTCATTTTTGTATTACGATTGTGGTTTCTTGCCAACAAGTTGTGTCCCTCTGTAAGATGATAATTCAGTGCAATCCTTTTGTAGGCATTATCTTTCAGGAGAAACATAAATATTCCTCCCTGTTGCTATGTAGGATGCAAATGTTCATGTGGAACCACTCAAGAAAAGGCATTGGACTACTCCTGCTGTCCTGGTCAATATTTTCCCTCATCTACTGCCATGAGATCAAATTATATATTCATATATCTTATTTCTTACATTTATTTATCTCTTTTCTGTTTGTGGAAACTTACTGTACGAATTGGTTGCATGACTTGTCTGCATTACAACGGTGTCTGCACTTCAAAAATACTCCACTGGCTGCGAAGCATTTTGGGATGTCCTGAGGCCACAAAAGATGCTGTATCAATACAAATTCTTTATTTAATCCAGAGACAAATCAGGCCCATGTATACATACAGATCGTCTGATGGAAATAGAAAGTGACACAACATTTGGTTAACACATGAAGCTTGTTCAAGCTGAATTGAATGGATCCTCTATTCATTCCAAATTACAATATGATTTCCTTTCAAAAATGAGGAAGTGAAATCAATTTAGAATGACTAATATTTGCTCCAAAAATAGAGGGAATAGGACATCACAAATGAAGAGCAACGCTTTCTTTTTTCTCAACCACAAAATTCCACACAATATATGACTTTTCATATAAGGTAACATGTTGAACAAATTATACAGAGTATTTGATTAATAAGTACACATGAGTGGTTCGAAACAGCCTTCCACCATCTATCTTCATAATCTCCATCCTGATAAGATAGTTGTAAGGGAGTTCTCAACTGTTAGGTTCTAAAAAAAATCCCTTCACTTCTAAGAACATATAGAACGATGACAAGACTAATGAAATTTCCTTAACTGAAGGTCAATTTTTTTGACTGAGGTGAGTAATATCATTCACCAACATGTTGAACTTTATTATTTACTGCTTTTTATATATATACATCTGCAGCTGACGTGGACATTTACCCCTCCATAAATCTTCGTCCGCGAAGCCAAGCCAAAGAGAGAAGCTAATAATTACATCAGCCCAATAGTCTTTCTATTTATGCCTTGGAAACAGAACTTCATTTTATGTCCACATATGGTATTTTATCTATAAGGTTGATGTTTAACTTTTATGCTTTTTTTTTAAGTTATACATTCTGCTAAGTCTTTTGAGCAGTTGACTTCACTTTTTTTGTGATATATTGTCATACTTAGAGATTGTTCTTCCTCTCAAGATAACAGATTGTGATATGACATTGCAAAGGATATCTCTATGTTCAATACCTGCTCACAAAATTGAGCTTATCTCAGCTTCCATTAACGACTCCATGCAAATATTATACAGCATACAGCTACGCTAACATTTATTTGTGATTTACACCAGTGAAGTGTCTCATTAGCATCTTGGGAAGATTTAAAATGCCCTCATTACAAGCACATTGTGATTGGTTGTTGTTTTTCATTACAGGTAACAAAATCACATCCTCAGCAATTCCATTTCTACACTGCATATATTTTGTTGTAAGATGGAAAATTACAATGACAAAATGTCTTTTGACAGAGAGAGAGAAAAAAAACAGCCCTCTGTAGCTTTATGGGAATGGAAATAACCATGGAAGATCTTGTATTATTACTAACTCAGCAAGAAGCAAAACTAAGGCTCCATTGCGATGTGAATATATTACCATCAACACGAATTGCCTGCAACATGTTTTCTGTTCAGATTGAATACCTCTAGCACTTCTTCTTCCTCTTAAGGTTTTTGAAGGTTATCGTGGGCTTTTTTCTTTAATGTTTGATCTGCCACGGTGGAGGTCATTGTGTTTTGTCTTCTCCTCACTGAACATCTGTGCGCGGTCAAGCTGCCCTCAGTTCCTGGTTACTAACTCACATTCAAATGAAGTTGAGTGGAAGACAGAGGTTGTTGAAAGATATAATCCAAGGTAATAGAGTAAAGAAATTGGATAGGAATATAAATCAATGGTAAGGAAAATGTTTTTTGAAATGACACATTACAGATAAAAGCATCTTGGACTATATCCTGCACAATTGTTTGAATTTCCTCTCTCTGAATATACCTCCATATATATAAGCACCATGTGGGAACTGAATCCTGCTGTGTTTTATCCGCATAGAAAACCAAATCAAATCCAGAAAACTTTATATATATACCAAACAATATAGCGATCAGGGTAACAATTTATCTTCATTCAGGCAAATTGTGGGGAGTCTATTTAAAGCTTACGCACTGCACTGTTTATTCAGAACAGAATTTTCTGATCAAGACATTTGTAAAGGCAAAGCAGTGTTCGACTGTGCAACAAATTCTACACTTTCACAATTATTCAGCACTGAAGTTAGTAGATGGATTTCCCTGACTTATCAATTAACATAGAAACATAGAAAATAGGTGCAGGAGGAGGCCATTTGGCCCATTCAATATAATCATGGCTGATCAGTACCCGGTTCCTGCCTTCTCCCCATACCCTTAGCTACCAGGGTCAAATCTAACCTACTCTTAAATACTGACAAGAAACTGGCCTCAACTACTTCCTGTGGCAAAGAATTTCACAGATCCACCACTCTCTGAGAGAAGAAATGTTTCCTCATCTCAGTCCTAAAAAACTTCCCCCTTATCCTTAAACTGTGACCCCTGGTTCTAATTTTTCCCAGCATTGGAAACAACCGTCCTGCATCTAGTCTGTCTAAACCCTTAAGAATTTTATATGCTTTTATAAGATCCCCCCCTCAATCTTCTAAATTCCAGAGAATACAAGCCTAGTCTATCCAATCTTTCTTCATATGTAAGTCCTTCCATCCCTGGTATCAGTCTAGCGAATCTTCTCTGCACCCTCTCCATGGCGAGGATGTCCTTCCTCAGATAAGGTGACCAAAACTGCACGCAGTACTCCAGATGTGGTCTCACCAAGGCCCTGTACAGCTGCAGCCGGATCTCCTTACTCCTGGACTCAAATCCTCTTGCTATGAACGCCAACATAGCATTCGCCCTCCTCACCACCTGCTGCACCTGCACGCCCACTTTCAACCACTGATGCGCAGCAACACCCAAGTCTCGCTGCATCTCCCCTTTTCCTCAACAGATACCATTTAGATAATAGTCCTCTTTCCTGTTCTTATCTCCAAAGTGGATAACCTGGCATTTATTAGAAATTTGTTGGGCTTACCATCAAGATTTCAAGAAACTTTGACACAGAAAGCATAAGAAATTAGCAACAGGGAGCAGGAGTTGAACATCTGGCCCATTGAGCCTGCTCCGCCATTCAATGGAATCATGGCTGATCTGATGATAGGCTCATCTCCACCCACCTGCCCCATATCCCTTAGTTCCCCTGTAAAGATCTATCCATCCTTGTCTTAAATCTATTTACTGAGGTCAATAAAAGCAGGGAGAAGACAGTTAATTGTCTTTCCATTCTTTAAAAAACACACACAAATGGGGACAGTTCGGGATTCTGAATCCTTATAACTAATTCTCAGAATTCCAGCACTGCTTTCAACTTTCCTGCTATGCTGCATGGATCATTTGATATTGAATTTGTTACTAAAAAATGTTTAGAACATTGTCAGGCACAGGTTTTAAAGATCTCAGTAGTAAAACATGATTGAAGTAAAAACATAATGCTGGAGAAACTCAGCAGATCAAACAGTGTAGCAAAGATGAAGATACATAACCAACATTTTGAAGTTGAATGCTTCATCAAATTCATATGCAAAATGAGGGCAGGTAACCGAACAAAATGGTGGAGGGGGAGGGGGAAGGAGGAGGAACACAGTCCCATAGGCAGGAAGTAATAGGTGGCTAAGAGAGGGAGGGCACACCAACAAACAAGGGGAGGGGGGGGGGGGGCGGGATGGCTCTGTGAATGGAAAGGGAAGGGGGTGGAGAGCTGGAGGAAAGAAGACAGAGGGATGAGGAAGAGAGGGAAATGGGGAGTGGGCTGGTAGAAGTCGATGTCAATGCCATCTGGTGGGAGAGTGCTTGTGTGGAACTCCTCCTCCTTCTCTACAGGTATCTGCGTTTGTAGCCATGAAACAACTGGTGCTATCAGATTTCAAAATCTAAAGTAATTTAAAGACCAGGGAGCCTGAAAGAATTCTGATAGCTCTTATCAAGGAATACTAATCCATTGGTATAGAATAGGGGTGGCCAAACCGCGGCTCGCGAGCCACATGTGGCTCTTTGACACGTAATGTCCGGCTCGTGGGAAGGGTAGCTGTCTCCAGCGGGGAGGGTAGCTGTCGCCAGCAGGGAGGGTAAGTGTCGGCTGATGGAGGGTAGGTGTCACCAGCGGGGAGGGTAGGTGTCTGCAGCGGGGAGGGTACCTGTCACCAGCGGGGAGTGTGGCTGTCAGGGGGTCACCAGCTGACTGTCAACAGCCTGCCCACTGCTAGGCACCTGAAAGCTGCTAGGCACCTGAAAGCTGCTAGCCACTTTGCCTTGCTGCTTTCAGGTGCCTAGGGGGAACATTTGGTGTGTGAACTTGATGAGAAATAAATCTTTTGCAAATTGCTCCCTTTGAAACAGGACTTCTTCCCTATCTGCAGTTTATCAGCATTTTGCAAATGGATAATTTGCAAGGCAAGGATTGGAAAATACTTTCTCCAACAAAACTGTACCGGGTGGGAGCCTCCCCATGCCAGCCACCCCAGCCCCATTGTCCTGCGCCGGCCGCCCCAGCCCTGATGTCCCATACCGGGGAGCTGTCAGGTAGCAGGGAGTTGGGTCGCCAGGCAGCGGGGAGGGAGGCTGTCAGGTGCGGGAAGTTGGGTCGCCGGCTGATTGTCATCAGCCCACCCCCTGCTAGGCACCTGAAAGCTGCAAGTTGCTTTCAGGGTGCTGCTTTCAGGTGCCTAGGGGGAGCACTCGGAAGTGGAGAATATACCTCCCTGAGGTGGGTTGAGTAAGTATACCTCGGGGACGGGTTCTCCACTTTCAGGTGGCCTCCTGACAGTCGCATTCGGGCATTTTAGGCGGCTTTACATTTGGGTATTAAAGCCACCTGAAAGGGGCTAACGATAGTGTTAGTGGGTGTGGCTTGCGATCGCAGGATTGCTACGGCTCTCAGACATCTGAAGATTATGGTATGCGGCTCTTATGATAAGCAAGTTTGGCTACCCCTTTCCTAATCTTGAATTTAGCTGTGGACATTATTAAAACTATTGGGCAGTTCCGAGTGTAAGAACTATCACGAACATACTTCCATTGTTAATTCTAAAGTCTCACCCATGCTGGTCGCTTTTCAAAAATAATTTACATGCAGTCAACTTGCTTCAACTTTCCCTGCTGAACTTGCACCTGGGCCAGGAAAAATAAGTTAACTTATTTTAATGAAGGGGAATGGCTGTAAGTAGCCAGATTAAGCATTAAGTAATTAATATTCTTTTGAATTTAAGGGAACTACATTTTAACTACTATTTTTAACAATTCCAGTTAGCTGAGCAGTTAGCATGACACTAATACAGCACCTGGGTTCAAATTTGGTGTTGTCTGTTCTCCCCGTGACTTACATGGGTTTCCCCCGAGTGTTCCAGTTTCCTCCCGCCTTCCAAAACGTAGGCAAATTGGACGGCACAGGTTTTGATGGCCGAAATCAGTTTCTATCATGCGGCAAATACATTTTTTTTATAAACTCTCTGAATATTACTGAGTCCTAAATTTGACAGTGGGCAAAGTGGGGGCATCTTAGCTGTTTTATCAGATACTTTCTGGGAAGAAGTTGGCCTACACCCACCTCACCCCTCGCCCCCATTTCTGTGTAACAGTTATTGATTTGCTGAACCTCACCATTTAGATTCAGAGATCAAGTTTGGAGTGACAATTCTGTAATTGGTGACATCATACTTATTGCAGAGCTTTGCTGCAGGAAGCAAGTTCTATTTTTAGACATACAGCAAGGTAACAGGCCCTTTCGGCCCACGAGCCCTTGCTGCCCAATTGATCTACAACACCCAGTACATTTTTGAAGGGTGGGATGAAACCAGAATCCCTGGGGTAAACCCACGCAGACATGGGGAAAACATACAAACAGCGCGGGATTCAAACCCCGGTCCCGATCATTGGGCGCTAACTATGCCATCTCAGTATGTTTCACTCTGCCAAAATCTTCTGATTCATTTATGATCATAAATTGAAGATCGAGAGCTCATTTAATTAATCTCTTTTTGGTATGAGTTATCATAAAAGAGAAATGAGTAAATTAGATCCTGAATAGGTCCCCTTACATATTATTCAGTGATATAGTGCACTCAATGCCTCTTCACAGCATAGCTTCACAATAATTAGAATGTTCCTTTTATCTGGTCTTTTGTATTCGCATATTGTTAAATGTATGTATTTATACAGGTTTAGAATATCTTAACTTGTAAATACCCAAGAGGTGTCTCCAAAAGCTGGTCATTCCAAAGAATTGGATATAAAAAAGATGGCCTTTATGCAGCAGGATTGGAATTAACATTATTATAAATTTGCATAAAGCATTCACTCGTGACTTAGCAAAGCAAGTCACACACTCCTTAGAATTTTAATTCTCACAAGTGTTTTACTTCAGGTTACATACTGAAATTAATTTAAATTAAGATGCCATATTTATGTTTTCTGATGGTGCAAATGTTACAAATCCATTAATTAATACTCCTTTTTTTTTATCCCTAGCTCAGAACATAAAGAACAGTAGGTTAAGAAATCTAAAAACGATTAACTAATTAAGGCATCTGATGGATTCCTCATGAAAGATTTCAAACGACCAACGAATTTAATCAATGAAGTGTTCCTTAATAATAGTACACAGATATTGATTTGGTTTGTCAATAGTTCAATTAAAGCAAATGAAACAAGAGCTGTTCTCGTCTTTGTCTGTGTGGCACTAGTTGATTTTCAGTGTATTGGAGCCATGAAAGAACATGAATCAAAATAAGTCGTAAATAACCAAAGAACAACAAAAATCAGAGGAAGTAATCATTAGATCGATAAAGCACAGATAACCACAAGTTATGCACATCTTAACTATGTAATATTCCAGAGTAGATACAATTGATTAACCTAACAAAACATTACTTACGGTTAGTCTGATTAATCTTACACATGATTGTGGCAAGGAAAAGATTTTGCAATGTTGCGAGTAGCGAAGGTACCTACATAGAAGATCTAGGATATAATTTAGACATAGTTGATTTGAAATGATAATAAATTTTAATTGGAGCATTGCATACACGTGGCAGTGGATCACCAATAACAGTTTCGGTTGTCAAGTCTCAGGATTTTGCACATCTTTGACACAGTAAATGTGCTGCCCTCCCCTTTATAAAGAGACGAATTCAGGGAAGTTGACAGGCATGGGCTGGTGGCATGGTAATGTGAGAACAGCGGTTTGAATTGAGATGATGAGGCAGGTTGGCTTAGGATCATGGATTGGAATCATGGTTTGAATGGTGGAAGTTCTGAATGGGGTAAAATTGAAGCCAGAAAAGGAAAATTTAGAATCAGTATTTTAAACTGGATGGGAGCAAATCCAATCACAGGATTGCGATGGAGGATTTAGGCAAATATAGGTCCAGGGGAGCAAATTGGAGATTGTGGAATGATGCCCAGTGTGAAATCAGTGCCGTAAAAGAGAAGCCAAGTATGATCAACACAATCATTTCACTCACTTGGTAAACATCCTAGTCCATCTCTTTGACAATAAGGGCTGTTCCTGACAGGGAAATCAAGTTAGGTGTGCAAGGACAACTGATGCAGTTGAATTTCTGCTGTGATGTGAAATGAACCAAAAATAGCTATTCATTCGCCCTGGAGAAAATAGCCAAGATTAGTTGTTGCAATTGAATTTCCTAACAAGTATGTTAGTGGGAGAAATAGTGTTGGGTAAAACCGAGTACGGATTAAAATACTCGCAGAAAGAAATAATTGGAACAGCACTCTATATAATGGATAGGTGGGCAAAGTTGAAGGGTAAAAATGTGTAAAGGTTTACTTAACAGTTATCTGTGTGAACAACCTAATCTAAATTGAATGAAATTACTACATGAACATTTTAATATGTGGTATCAGACAATATGAAGTGACTTTGGAGTGAATGCAGGACTATAATTTAATAATTTTATGTTTTACTCAGAGAATAAATAAAATTGCAAACTGGAAGGTTTGCTGTAAGTATTTTGTTTCTGCTTGGTTGTCCTTGCACCTGAGACCGCCATGAATCGAAGGTTATGATAAAAGGAAAATTAGAACAGTGATCTTGAAAAAGATGGGGGTTCTGAACTGTATGGCTTCCATTTTATTATGTATAATAAAAATCAAAAGAAGGTCTACCTTTGCAAATGCCTAATAACAGAAAACATGAACAGTCTTTGAAAGTTGCGGCCACATTTGTCACTCAAGGAATTATGGAAGGAAGCAAGAGATTGCATTCAGAATATCTGTGGTTATGAAAGAACTTGACTTTAGTTTCCTTCATAATCAGGATTTTACTAGCACTTATGGCAAATAGTAAAATAATTGAGGTCATTCTCTAAACAATGTGCAATAAACAGGCTTAAAGAAACGTTTGTGAAAGAACTGTTATTGAAGAGTTCATTAAAATCATTTATACTCCATCCTTTTTTCAGCCAAACTATTTATTGTCGATCTATCCAATACAAGCTTAGATCAACTCCTTCCCTTAGCATAGACCAGTGGTTTTACCCTTTTTATTTCTGTTCACCTAAAGTAATCCCTTATTAACCCACCTAATGAAGAGGATCAAAAGTTTATGCAATATATTTTTTTGAAGATTGTAGGTACGCAGGGGAATATATTGATAGGAGGGGACTTTAACCTTAATTTGGATTCAAAGATGGATAAAACTGGACAAAAGACTAGCAGAAAGAATAAAGTAGCCAAATTTATGCTTAAATCAATGCAGGAAATGAAACTTTTGGATATATGGAGAAGGAATACTCATATTATTCGAGTAGACATAAAACATACTCAAGGATTGACCTGTTCCTGTTGTCAGCCCATATCCAAGGGAGAGTTAGGAAAACAGAATATAAAGCTAGATTGTTATCTGATCACTCACCCCTGTTATTAGCAATAGAACTGGAGGACATCCCACCGAGAACATATACATGGAGATTAACTCCATGCATCGGACTTGTCTGCCACAAACGAGCCCGCAGCTGACGTGGACATTACCCCTCCATTAATCTTCGTCCACGAAGCCAAGCCAAAGAGAGAGAAGAGACTTAAAAGACACGATTTTAGAGAATTTATTGAGAGCCAAATTAAAATGTACTTTGAAATAAATACAGAATCAGTGAAAGACAAATTTATATTATGGGATGCAATGAAAGCCTTCATCAGAGGGCAGATAATAAGTTATGTAAGTAAGATGAAGGGAAGATACAACAAAAAGAAGAGAATTGGCGTTCAAAAAAATAAAATACAAAACATTACAGACGTATAAGGTGGAGAAGAACATAAAGAAAATAAAGCAGAAGTATTATGAGCTAGGAGGAAAAAAAACGCACAAAATACTAGCCTGGCAACTTAAAACAGAACAAGCTAAAAGAACTGTATTGGCATCAAGGAACTGTATTGGCATAAAGGACAAACAAATTATATATAACCCAACAGAGATCAATGAAAACTTTAAGGAATTCTATGTGCAATTATACCAAACTGAGAACGAAGGAAAAGAAGACAAAATAGATGAGTTTCTAGCTAAAACTGAACTACCGAAATTGCAAGAAGAGGAGCAAAACAAATTGATAAAACCATTTGAAATAGAGGAAATACAAGATATATTAAAAAAGCTACTAAACAATAAAATGCCTGGGGAGGACGGACTCCCAATAGAATTCTATAAAACATTTAAAGAGTTATTAATTTCTCCTCTCCTGGAAGTAATGAACCAGATGGAAGAAACACAAAACTTGCCAGATTCATGTAAGACAGCAATAACTACAGTAATACCAAAGATGGGGAAAGATCCATTAACACCAGCATCATCTCGACCAATATCTCTACTCAACTCAGATTATAAGATAATAGCAAAACTATTAGCAAACAGATTGGCCAACTGTGTACCAAAAATAGTAAAACTAGATCAAACTGGATTTATTAAGAAAAGACGAACAACGGACAATGTTTGTAAGTTAATTAACTTAATCCATGTAGTACAAGGAAATAAGACGCCAACAGTGGCTGTTACTTTAGATGCAGAGAAAGCCTTTGACAGGGTAGAATGGAATTATTTGTTCAAAGTATTACAGAAGTTCAACCTACCAGAGAAATATATTAATTGGATTAAAGCATTATATAAGGGTCCAATGGCGAAGGTGACAGTAAATGGATATATATCGAACCAATTTAAATTAAGCAGGTCAACTAGGCAGGGATGTCCACTATCTCCCTCACTGTTCGCTTTAGCAATAGAACCATTGGCAGAACTGATAAGAACAGAAAATAAAATAAAAGGGATAAAAATAAAAGAGAAGGAATATAAAATCAGTTTATTTGCAGATGACATCATAGTATACTTAACAGAACCAGAATTATCAATAAAAGAATTACATAAGAAATTGAAGGAATATGGTGCAATATCGGGGTACAAGATCAACGCAAATAAAAGTGCAGCGATGCCAATGAATAATGCAGATTACACAAAGTTTAAAAAAGAATCACCATTTAAATGGCAAACACAAGCAATCCAATACCTAGGTATTAAACTAGATAATAATCTAGGCCATCTAAACAAATTAAATTATCAGCCATTAATGAAGAAATTACAAGATGACTTAGAACATTGGAAAGATTTACCATTAACACTGATAGGAAGGGTAAATTGCATTAAAATGAATATCTTCCCAAGGATACAATACCTATTTCAATTGTTACCAATTCCCTTAACAGAGAAATTCTTCAATGAACAAAGAGAATAAGGAAATTCTATGGAAAGGAGGAAACCGAGGATAGCGCTAGATAAATTAACAGAATGGTACAAACAAGGTGTTTTGCAGCCACCAAACTTTAAAAATTATTATAGAGCAGCACAATTAAGATATCTATCAGATTTTTATTGAACAAGGGAAAAACCAGATTGGACCAGGATAGAGCTAGATAAAATAGGGGAGAAGGTACCAGAACATATACTTTATAAGTGGGATGAAAAACTTGTGCAATATAGAAGTTCACCAGTACTGCACCATCTGCTCAACATTTGGAAGAAGATTCATGTAGAAAGGAAAAAAAAACAAATGACCAACTACCAAAATTATTATTGACGCAAAATCAACTAATCCCTTTCACAATAGATAACCTTTCCTTTAGAGAATGGGAGAGAAAAGGGATTAAAAGAATAGAAGATTGTTTTTTGGGAAATAATTTATTATCATTTGAACAAATGAAGTACAAATATGGAATAACTCACGGTACAATGTTTGCATACCACCAACTGAAAACCTACTTAAAGGACAAATTGGGAAGCAGACTGAGGTTACCAGAAGGAAGCAGCTTTGAATATGTGATTACAGACACAATGATAATTAAAATTTATAACAAACATGTACATCAATCTGCAAGAGAAAGAAAATGATGAAATAAGCTGTAAACCCAAACAAAAGTGGGAACAAGATCTAAACATATAGATAAAAAATGAAATATGGGAAAAGCTATGCTCCGGAACTATGAGAAATACAATAAACATGAGGTTACGCATGATACAATATAATTGGTTACACAGGTTATATATCACGTCCCAAAAGTTAAATAAATGGGACCCAACAATATCAGATAGATGTTTTTGCTGTAAGAAGGAAACGGGAACAATACATGCAATTTGGGCATGTGAGAAAATTTGGGCATGTGAGAAAATGGAAAAGTTTTGGGAAGATCTAAATCAGGTATTAAATAAAATCACAAAAAGCAACATACCAAAAAAACCCAGAGATTATTCTTCTAAGTAATATAAGAAGTAAAGAATTAGGCCTCAAACTGGATGAAGTGCAAAAAAGATTTATTATGATAGCCTTAGCTGTAGCAAAAAAATGTATAATGTCAACTTGGAAATCAGAAGAGACCCTGAGAGTACAGCAATGGTACATAGAAATGAATAAATGTATTACATTGGAAAAAATAACATATAGTTAAAAAAATATAGTCACATTATTTGAACAAATTTGAGAACCGTACATGGAACACAACAGAGAGGGCCTACCGCGGACCTCCACCCCCTAAAATGATAGAATGAGAAGAAGATGAAATGAACTGACCCAGTGTGTAAAAGTAGATGACACAATTTTCTTGTTTATTTTCATTGTGTGATGATATTGTTTAATGGGTTTATTGTATTGTATATGTTGAACGTTTAGTGGGTAGGGAGGGGGGGTGGGAAAGAGGGAGGGGAGGGAGGGGGGAAAAAGGGGAGAAAACAACACTGTATATTCAAGAGGGAAATATTTGTGTGTATTTTGATTAATATGATTCATAGTGTGAAAAATTTTTTAAAAATTAAAAAGGTAATCCCTTATTAACCAAAGTACCTATGGCATAAGGTGCTTTTTGGTTGTTAAGGGATTAGTGAAAGTGGTATGTGATTGGGGGAAAAAAAGGTTCACAACCACTGGCACAGGCTGATGTTTTCCCGAACAGAGAGTGTTAAATGAGCTTCAACATTCCCTCCATGTGCATGTTAATACTGCTTTAT